>NC_090830.1:121149261-121785824 GCF_028021215.1 Eschrichtius robustus
CCCTTGGGCCAAAGCCTAATCCAGAGCAAGGCCCTAACTCTCTTCGATTCTATGAAGGCTGAGAGAGGTGAGGAAGCTGCAGAAGAAAAGTCTGAAGCCAGAAGAGGTTGGTTCATGAGGTTTAAGGAAAGAAGCCATCTCCATAACATGAAAGTGTAAGATGAAGCAACAAATACTGATGAAGAAGCTGTAGCATGCTACCCAAAAGAACTAGCTGAGATCATTAATGAAGGTGGTAACACTAAACAACAGATTTTCAGTGTAGACAAGACAGCCTTATGTTGGAAGAAGATGTCGTCTAGGACTTCTGCAGCTAGAGAGAAGTCAATGCCTGGCTTCAAAGCTTCAAAGAACAGGCTGACTCTCTTGTTAGGGGCTAATGAAGCTGGTGACTTTTAAGTTGAAGCCAATGCTCATAACCCATTCCGAAAATCCTAGGGCCCTTAAGAATTATGCTAAATCTACTCTACCTTTGCTCTATAAAGGAAACAACAAAGCCTAGCTGACAGCACATCTGTTTACAACATAGTTTACTGAATATTTTAAGCCCACTGTTGAGACCTACTGCTCAGAAAAAAAGATTCCTTTCAAAATACTACTGCTCATTGACAATGCAACTGGGTTAACCAAAAGCTCTGATGGAGATGAAATATACAACAAGATTAATGTTGTTTTCATGCCTGCTAACACAACATCCACTCTGCAGCCCATGGATCAAGGAGTAATTTTGACTTTCAAGTCTTATTATTTAAGAAATACATTTTGGAAGGCTATAGCTGCCAGAAATAGTGATTCCTCTGATGGATCTGGGCAAAGTCAATTGAAAACTTTCTGGAAGAGATTCACCATTCTGAATGCCATTTAGAGCATTCATGATTCATTGGAAGAGGTCAAAAATATCAACCCTAACAAGAGTTTGGAGAAACTGATTCTAATCCTCATGGATGACTTGGAGGGGTTCAAGACTTCAGCAGAGGAAGAAACTGCAGATGTGGTGGAAATAGCAAGAGAACTAGAATTAAAAGTGGAGCCTGAAGATGTGACTGAATTGCTGCAATCTTATAAAATTTTACAGAAGAGGAGTTGCTTCTTATGGGTGAGCAAAGAAAGTGGTTTCTTGAGGCAGAATTTACACGTGTGAAGATTGCTGAAATGATAACAAAGGATTTAGAATATGACATAAACTTATTTGATAAAGCAGTGGCAGGGTTTGAGAGGATTGACTCCAATTTTGAAAGAAGTTCTACTGTTGGTAAAATGCTATCAAATAGCGTTGCGTGCTACGGAAAAGGAAAGTCACTTTATATGACAAACTTCATTGTCATCTGTTTTAAGAAACTGCCGCAGCCACCCCAACCTTCAGAAACCAACACCCTGATCGGTCAGCTGCCATCAACATCAAGGCAAGACCCTCCACCAGCAAAATGATTACGACTTGCTGAAGGCTCAGACCATGGTTAGAATTTTTTTAGCAATAAAGTATTTTTTAATTAAGGTGTGAGCATTGTTTTTTTTTTAGACATAATGCTATTTCACACTTAGTAGACTACAAGTGCAGTGTAAACATAACTTTTACATGCTCTGAGAAACCAAACAATTCATGTGACTAACTTTGTTACAATATTTTCTTCATTGCGGTGGGCTGGAACTGAACCCGCAATATCTCTGAGGTATGCCTATACCAACAATTTATTCATTCTTTTTGTACGTCCATCTACATCCACAGATAATTGAGGGGGTTTCTAATATTAAAGCACATCCAAAAGAAAACAGTTAAGAACAAAACCACTCAAAAAAAAAAGAAAGAAAGAAAGAAAGAAAAGAAAGAAAGAGAAATAGTTATATAAAGAAGAAATCTAGCTATGCCAAATATTTAGGATTGGTTAATCATTACGACTGAACAACTGAGGTTTGTCTGTGAATTTACTAGAAGCTAAAGTAGAAAGGAGAATAGAGAAGTTATGAAATAGCATTTTTGAGCACATTTAATGTCCTAGTTACTATGCGAAATGTTTTACATACATCAGCTTATTTGACCCATACATCAGCTTATGATCATCAGTTAATGATAGAAGCCACCACATACTGAATTCATTCTCAGTGAGATGACATAAAATGTCTCAAGTACACTCAGTACAACGCTAGGTTCCAACTCAACCATGTCTGATTCCAAAATCTGTGCTCTTTCCATAACCTAATAGCTCTCTTTGTCACATAAAAGGAAGCATATAGTTAAGTAGATACAAGAAAAAATAGGAGATGCATATACTCTCTATTTTTATTAAAAGAAAAGAGTGTTATCTTAATGAGCTCCAAGTCAGCAAGCCCCAAATTTTCCTCACTACTTCAAACCACTAGAGGTTAAGGTAGAGTTCACCTTGAAGGGTATCAAAGGCGCCTGAAACATACCTGTGGCAAGTAGAGGATTTGAAAGCTGGGGGAGGAATATAGTGCAGGTAAACAAAGGTTAAGATTTCTGTGTAAGGTCACACAGCAAGGCAGTGCTAGTCTTCCAGGCCTTCCCCTAGCACTTGGTTTATTAGATAGGATTAGATTAGATTTTGAAGGCTAAACCACTAAGGGAGAGTGAATTTTCATGCTTACCAACGGACCGGAAACAAAGAAGAGAGAGGAAAACCTGTAGAGTACATATTTGTTCCCTTTACCATCTTTGATTGACATGGGGGCAGTCATTTGGCTTATTAACCTTGTTAATGGCATTCTTGCTTCTCAGCAGCGCTACACTGCACATCACCCCCCTAATTAACAGCTGTTTTCGGTCCATGCCAACTGCACAGGCTCAAGGCTAAAATACATCTTTGCTCAAGCTGGAGACCAGGTATATCATCCAAGGATGGGCATTTGATGGAATGCTGTGCTTTGCCTACTTCACAACCACCTGGAAGTAAAGGGCTGGCCTGGGGTGTCTCAGAAGTATAAAGCTGAAATAAACACTGACAGCGAGTGGCCAGTGAATGGATATGTCCTGAATTACCACACAGGCAGCCTTCACTCTGTGCAGTTCTGAAACGTGGTACACAGATTTCAGGTACCATGTGGTACAGTGCAGCAACACCAGTCCCCCAGCGACACAGTTCCATTTTCAGTTACCATGGCATGCGAACTGTGAGAAATTGAATAAAGTAGAAACTCTGCCACCGGCTCATCAGTCAATAACAGATATGTCCCATGGTCAGTGGCCAATTGACTCACATCTTTCAAAGGCTGGCAGTGATTGGTCACTGCACATGTAATTCAGTTCACTCACAGCCAGCAAACCCTGGAGTGATGTTGCCTCCTTGTCTCTTGGTGATAAACCCATGGGACTTTTGACAAAAATGGATACTCAGAAGAGGAAGTTGGCCAACCCAAAGGAAGGCGCAGCAAAGAAATAACAAGTGGAAACACCAGGAGCAAAATCCAAATCCAATGTAAATAGCGCAGTAATAGCTGACAGTGGAATGCTGACTGCCGCTACCGCAGAGCCTCTAGATAGGCAGCCAGAGGAACTTAGTGAAGGTGATTTAGCCACATGAATGAGGAAAGGGAGGATAATATCCCAAAGAAATGGGCACCTTCAAAACCTTCACTTGAGGGTGTGTGGCCGCACCGGCTTGAGGGGGTCTGCGGCGGTTGAGCTGGAGACACGTCCCCCTGCCCGGAGCTGCGAAGAGCACCCCAGCCGTGCCCCAGGACCTGCAGTTGCCCCCGAGTCAGACGGCCCAGTCCACGTTCAGAGAGCAAAGAAGACAAAAACTCAAGGAGCATCTGTTAAAAAGAAAAACTTTTTTTGCATACAAACAGGAAAATCAGATATTATCCAGTGGTAGAGACAAAAGAGTGAAGACATCTGAAGGCCAGATCCAAGAAGAGGCAAAAATTCTGAAACTTTATCAGCCATTTTTGCCTTAAGAGAATGTCGGTAGACCTACTGGGATCAAGAATAATATAACAATGGAAGAGAACTGTATTCCTTTAGAACCTTCTAATGAATTAACCAATTCAAGTACAGCAATTGATACACCTAATTTTGAGGATAATAATCAAACTCTGCCGTTGTTACCAATTAAAGATGACCCCCAAAGTCAACATATGACGTTAAGCCAATCATTTCACCTTAAAAGCAGTAAATAGAAACAAATGACTACAGAAAAACCAAAGCAAGGTGCTAACATGTCCAAGAAACCTGTGCTTGGATCCTATCATGGCCAAATTGTTCAGTCTAAGATTAATTCCTTTAGAGAACCTCTACAAGTCAAAGATGAGCTCTGCAACAATGAAGAAACTTTCAGCTACTGTCTCTAAAGCCACAAAGTCTCAGCCTGTAGACGCCAGCAGTGTAACAGTGAAAAGTGATAGAGCCTCACATATGACGACTGCCACTAAATTTGTGAGCATTACATCTCAGAGCAGTCAACTTGTGCGACCTTCTATCAGAAGTCACCACAGTAATAACCAGGACGCCATGAAACAAGGCATCAGTAGGACATCTGCCAGTGTTACAGTTTGGAAAGGACCTCGAGAGAAAGAATTATTACAGTTAAATACAGTTTCGTCTATTATCAAAACCAGTTCTTCTCAGGACATAGAAAGAAATAAGACACTATCAAGAAGCATGACATCTGAAATGGTAGCCAGGCCTGCTTTGTCTTCTCATACTAAACTGAGACAAAAGTCAAAAAGCATTGACCAGCACAGACATACCATGGTGAAAGCAGCTATTGATAGTAGATGGACTCAGGGTAGAGAAACTGCGGAGGAGAGAAAGGCTCGTCTGAGTGAGTGGAAAGCTAGCAAAGGAAGAGTGATGAAAAGGCCTCCGAGCTCAGTGGTTACCCAGCCTGAGCCCGAAGCACAAAATGAAAAACCAGTTGGGTCCTTCTGGACTACCGTGGCAGAAGAAGACGAACAACGATTGTTTACTGAAAAAGTAAACAAGACATTTTCTGAATGCCTAAACCTGATTAATGAGGGATGTCCAAAAGAAGAACAATTGGTTACACTGAATGACCTGATTAAAAATATTCCAGATGCCAAAAAACTTGTTAAACATTGGATATGCCTTGCTCGTATTGAACCACTTACGAGTCCTATTGAAAATATTATCACAATCTATGAGAAGGCCATTCTGGCAGGAGCTCAGCCTACTGAAGACATGCGACATGCAGTTGTTGACATTCTGACAATGAAGAGTCAAGAAAAAGTTAAATTTGGAGAAAATATTGAGGAGGCTTGTGCAACCAAGGAACAAATCCAAGAAGCCACCTTTGACGATATAACTGTTAATCTGGGGTCAGAAAAACCGGAAATAGAAAATAAGCATCTTACAAATGTAGTATTTCAAGGTTGTGAAAAAAGAGCAAGATGACAAAACAAAAGCTCCAACCAGTGATGTTAAAACCCCCAATACAGGAATTAGGGTGGGTTGCTTAATTAAATATAATGTGTCTACTACTCCATACTTGCAAAGTGTGAAAAAAGAAGATGCAGTTTGACTAAACAAATTCTGCATTTAAAGAGCTAAAGTTTCTCACACCAGTTAGACATTTTCGACCTCTTCAAGAGAAGACTTCTAAATTGCCAGATATGTTAAAAGATCATTATCCTTGTGTGTCTTCATTGGAACAGTTAACAGAGGTGGGAAGTGAAACTGACGCTTTTGTGTGCTGCCCCAGCACAGCCCTGTGCCTCATGTACTCGGAGACTGACAAGACAGAAGAGAAGTGAAGCTCTGAAAGGAGTTGGTTGGTTGGTTTGTTGTCGCTTTGCATGTCCCTTAGGTCAGAAGTTGCCAAGTACCTAAGTATTGACGGCAGTCAGCACTTAACTAACGTCCACTCTATAGCAGGTGTTGCCTTCTGTGCGTCGGAAAGCTAATCCTACCTTGTCGATCTCAGTAGACTGACTTTTTCTCTAAGACAGGTAAATTTTGTCAAGACAGAGTTAGCTTGCTTCGTCACCCAATTCTAGTAGCCCAGACTGCTGCGATCTCTTGTGTTCCTGGGACTCTGCCCCTGGTTCTTCATTGTCGCTCTCCAGCAATGCCAGTGAGTCTGCATCTGTGGTCTCTTGGCCTCTTTCTTTTTTATTGTAGCCGAGGTCCCCAAGAGGGATAGTTAATACTCCATTTCTAAGAGAAGATACTTTGTTAGAAGCAAGAAAATGTGCCTAGTGGGCATTCAGAACTTTAAATCTGAATTCCTTTCTTTAGTTCCTTTTCTAACTTGACTACCTAAAATGTTAAAAATTTTAACTTCCATCACTTCGTTTGATATAGTTTATAGACTAATAGAAGGGAGTTAGAGAAGGAATATATAATGTTTCATAAATGTCATCCTAGTTTAGGTAGTATTTCTAAAATAACTAATACTTAAAATTGATTTCTTCCTTGTAATATAAAAACTTCATGTCTCCTAAAACATGATAGTCATACACAGTAAGTAGGTCTCTGCCTCCCACACATAAATACCACCAGTAAAATTGTTTTGTAAGTCTCTGAACTAATACTTCAATGGCATACATCCTTTACCAACTCTACAGTTTCAATTAAGGATTTAGTCATTGTAAAAGATTAGGTAGTTTTAAAACTGCATAATATGAATGTGGTTGAAAATCACATACTTACTCTTATTTATGTTCATTAATTCCATTTGTATAATTGTGCCAATCTTTGTTCTATTTATTGTCTTGTGTTCTACAGAGTAGGGTTTTTATTCCTTTTAAACTCTGTACCTAATATGTATACAATAAATAAAAACATCTATATATTAAGAAAATAAAAAACCTTCACTTGAAAAGAACTCTTAGTGCTGTTTCACAACTTTTAAAGTGCAACGGATAAAATGTTGGAAGCTACTCCGAACTTAGAAAGAAGCAAGACAATTTGACAAGGCACAGAAAAGATGTTGACACAGGCAGTATTATGAGTTATATGATGAGGAGAAGGCCGGCACTGTTCAAACTACTATTTATAACTTTTTTTTTTTTACAAGGAGCAAAACACTTTTATTCTCGATGTTTCTGATGTTTTAAATAACACTGTATTAAGTGAATATTAGTTCTATTTTTCCCATATCCCTATACTTTCATAAGTAACAGTAAGAGAGCTTTTAATGTTTTGATGGAAATTCTTAAAGGTCATAGAACAATAGTAAATTATCACGTAGATTATCAAGACCATTTTGTGTGGATTCAGTTTGCATGATCATTTTTACAGTCCCACATTACCATGCAAAGTAAGGACTTCCTGTATTTCCCTGATCTTTCACTGAGGTGTTCTGCTCATATAAGGCATAATACAGAAACAGTGCCCCCATAAAAGGTGCCCGTAGCATGCATGGAATAAGATTCACGGGCATGACCTATGTTCATTTAACTAACCTCTGCTTAGGGTTCCAGCCTGGATAAAGTCCTAAAAATGAAAGAGGCAAATTGAAAAGTCATGTGATCTTTTCGAGGCAAGAGCTTGTGGGATCTAAGTTGTATATGACTGGAAGTTTGTAGGTTATCCAAAAGGAAGATCTATATACCTAAATGCAAGTGCTAAGAAGATATTTGGAGTTTCCACTCTGATTCTCAGAAGAAACCCAGGCTAAAGATAAATAACTAGGAGTCATTGTTCTGCTAGTTACAGCCAAGATCATTAACCGCACCTAAAGTCTGCCCAAGAGAGTGAGACAGACTCCACCTTCTGTATCTCAGTTCTTTTAGTGATAGAACCCAGATTGTTTTGTTCTTCTCACCCCACGTGGTTAGATGTTCAGGGCCTCTTCCCTGCCACAGAACATAAATCCTTATTAGTCTAAAACTGCCAGGTTAGGGCATGGGCCTGATGTAGCTCCTCCCATTGAAGTGAGAGCTGAGGGCTTCTGGGTAAGCGTCCCTCAATGATGACAGGAGAGTGAGACACAAACATGTCTATTTCTGTTAGCCAGATTGTATCATGTAACACCTGGGACTCAAAGTCAATTGCAACAACAAGAGGACAAGCCTAAGAACCAAGATACCTGCTAAGGGGAACAGAACAAAAGAGGGAAGTGACCTGAGCTGCTAAATTAACCCACCTGGAACTGACCGATGTGGGGATTTCTTGACATGTGAGACACATGTCCTTACAATGTAAGCTGTCACTTGCAGCTGAAACAAGAGGGATAGTTAATACTCCCTTAATACTCTCCTAAATGGAGACATGAAGTTTTTATATTACAAGGAAGAAATCAATTTTAAGTATTAGTTATTTCAGAAATACTACCTAAACTAGGATGACATTTATGAAACATTATATATTCCTTCTCTAACTCCCTTCTATTAGTCTATAAACTACATCAGACAAATACCTGAGAAGTGACAGAGACTAGAGGAGCCAGGGAAAAAGACAAGAAGGACTCAGGGAGGAGGGAAGAGAACCACGAAGATCCAAAGAAGGGACCCAGAATGGGGAATCCTGGCTCCAATGGATCGCTCTGATCCAAAGATTTTTTTTCAACTTTATTGAAATATCATTGACAAATAAAATTGTAATATATTTAATGTGTGCATCTGATCCAAGATTTTTCAGTAGACAATCTGCTTGCTCTTACAAGTGGTAATGCCATTTCCAAATATAGATGCGGGTCAGTGAGGACCTAAGAGTCAAGTAAGCAGGGGAAGAAAAATCACTGTCACTGACTTAACCAGAGAGAATTTGGTATTTAGTTTTTCTTTAAAAATCTTGATTACATCTTTCAAGGCTCTCAAGCTGCTGACACATACAAAATGAAGAAGAACATCTTGGCAGGTGGTAGAAAACGAACAAGCACAGGGAACCAGAAACAACAGAAATGAGATAACCTGGAGCTTCAGTAATGCTGAAATTATCCACAACACAGGAGGAGATGACTATTAACAAAAGATACCGCTAAAGGACCAAATGGAACTGCTGAAAACTAGCCCTATCGTGTTTCTGCAGTTCAGATTAAATCGGATGTGACATCTGTATTTAAGCAAGAAATGTCTGTGGGGAGATTTTGTTGTATGTTACTGAATTGGAATATCAAGACAGAATCTTCTACTCAATAGTCTTAAAAATTAAATAAAGGGTGCTTGTGTAATGAATGCTTTGTAGTTATGATGACACAGTGCCTAAAGGCTGGGGTGGTACAAATTACTGTTCTGGACCTGGAACTAGAGTTAGGTCAAGAAAGACAATTTTCTCCTCTTATGTGCCAACTACTGAAGATCAAATTCATTATGTAGAGATTAAGAGCTCTGGCTTTGGAGTCTGACAAACCTGGATAATACCAGCCCTGCAATTATTTGTGATATGATCTTATGATCACAAAGTCTCTGAGCTTCCGTTTCCTCGTGTGAGACTAGGAGCAATTATAACATAAGATTATTATATATATATATATATATATATATAGTTATTATAAATATTTAAGGAGACTGTTCTTGTAATAACCTAAGTCAAAATTACAGAAATAACCAATATACATTAAACATGTATCATGTGGCAGACATTTTTATTAAGAGAAATGACAGAGAGAGACGAGAGTTGGGTTCATCAGCGAGGCCTAGTTAGTGATGAGAAAATGCAGGCTTGTGTTGAAAATGTGGGGAATTTGGTTTCTCTCTAGATCAAGGTGACTTAAACAGTGGTTTTCATCAGCAAGACCAGTCAATTCCTTAGACAGACAAGGTATTTAGCTTATATTGAGTAATTTGAGTGACCTTAATAAGACCTAAACTTGCTCCCTCATTTTTGTTTGAAGTTCTATTATGTCTTTGTCTTATGCTTTGCCCTCCCCCTGCAGAATTCTGTAACACACATGTGTTCTGTAAATCAGCCTGACATCCCTTCCCTCCTTCATTTCTAACAGTCTCTTCCTTCCTTTGAAGACCTGGACATTCCCTGACTCCAAGTATTTCTGGTGGGGCTTCAGTTCACAATTCCCCCAAATCCTGGCTGTAAACGGGGTGGGGAAGATGGGCAGGAGTGTCACATGACCCAGCCCCAGTGTGATTATCCTATCTCAATTCTCTGATCCTGAATGGGCAGGTGACTCTGGGATTTTATAATTGGGTGTTTAGACACAGAAACCTTCCGTCCCCTGGATTACAGGCTGTGACCCCCAGAACTGCTGTCATCCAAGTTATATCCACTGGGAGGAAATAAATCTGCAGGAAGAGAAAATGAAATCAACAAAGAGAAGCAGAAGGAAAAACAGAGCTGAGAGATGAGAAGCCCTGAGGATGCTTATTATTTAGGTCCCCAGATTCAGTCACACCTCAAGTTAGCCTCTCCTCCATCCTTCCCAGCTACGGAAACCAACAAATTCTCTTTTTCGCTCAAGCTACTTTAATTTGAGTTCTGTCACCTTTAATCAAGAGTCCAGATTAATATATACCTAATCTAAAGCAAGTGCATGATTATTTAACTAAAAGAAAAAAAAAACCTAAAAAACTAACATTTTGAGGTGGAAAAACATGATGGAAACTGTAGAATGAAAATGCTTGAAAGTTGCTGGTTTTGAACACAGTTCTACCTCCACGGATCCTCCACGGATCCCTTTGAGATTTCATGGGGAAACTTTACCCCGTATGTGCGGACTTCTTTCTGCCACCAAAGACTTGTGACTTCCCAGAAAGAACTTTTGTCTGCTCCAGGTCGGTTGGCCCCAAAAGAATCATTTGCTGGGGTCACAGGGCCAAAAGCTCTCTTGGATGTTCAGAGGGCCTGCAGCTAATGTAAAGATTTCTTGCTGCCAGGTTGTTAAAAGTGATTCAAGCAGAAAGGTATGGGAGAAGAAAGTTAAGAGGGGAGGGATGGAGCTGAAGCCAGGTGGAGGTAACCCAGAAAAGACAATAACTCATGCTCAAGACAGGCCAGGGGATGGAAATAGGAGAAATAAGATACCAGGGTCAGTCTTGAGTCTACTGATGACAGGACAGGAAAAGTCTGTTTTCAGCCTTTCCACGCATTTATTAAACACAGTGTTTGATGGCTTTGGAGAACCAAAAATAAAATAGCTCTGGTCCCAAAGAGTCAGAAATAGAGCATACGTCTAGGATGAATTCCTTCTGTCCCCCAGAGCTCAATCAGCTTTCTAAACTTATTTAACCATTGATCCCTTTGTTTCCTGAACACAAGTTTTTGTTTTCATTGTTGTTTCAGATAACAGCGTTAACATCCGTCTGGTAGTATTAGGACTACCTTATCTTGCTTAATAATAGCTTTCATTTATTGAGTACCTGATATGCACCAGGCATCACACTAAGCACTCGACATGCTGTATCTCATTCCATTCTCACAGCAGGCCTATTACTTAGGGGGAATCATTATCCCTATTTTACAGATGAGGTAACTGAGCCTCAGAATGGTTAAGTAACTTGCCCTAGGTTGCTGCTATTCAAAATGCTGCTCTGTGAGCTCTTGCTATCAGTCAGCAAGGGAAAAAGAAACCTACTCTAAGATGTAAATCAATACCCTGCTGCTTCCTTCATTGAGAACGTTTTGCTTTGGGGGAAAAAAAAAAAAGTCAGCAGACTAATGGTGTTTTTAGTGATGTAGCTGACTTACATTCTGGCACAAGCTCCTGATCTCTTCCCTGAGTGGTAACAGTTTATGGACTGAGGGTGGTCTTTGTGTAGCACTGCTGCAGATCACAGAACTATGTGAGGAGAGGAGCCAGGATTCAAACCCAAGCATGCCTGGCTTCAAAGCCTTGTCTCTGAAAAACACCCTACAACACTGTGAATCAACTATACTTCAATTAAAAAAAAAAAAAAACCCACCCTGATCTACTGTCTCCTGTAATGCAGTTCTACCGTCACCCACAATTTACCCAGGTTTCAGGCCATACCAGTTGGATTTCCCAAGCTATTAGATAAGTGTACCCTCCCCAAAAAGTTTATATTCCCTTTCAAAGATAGACAAACCCATAGTCCAAGCAGAACCTGTAGAGTCTGTAAGACAAATACGTTATGACATGGCCATAGACCTGGTAGCTGAGCTGACGCATTCCAGAGTCAGGGAGCACCTGAGCCACACACTGGCTTGTGCCCCTCTTCTCAGGCAGTGGGGAGCTTGCCACAGAGTCCCTTTCTAGACTTGTTTCACTGTAGCTTATAATTAGGCATTGTCACTTTCATGACTAAATGAATTAGTGAGGATGACATGGGGACTCAGCAAAGGCTGAGATGGGGAGACTTTACAAAAATAAACAGCCAGAAAAAATTGTTCTGAAACAGTAAGGCAGACTTGTGGGAAGTCAGCATCAGGATTACATGTGGCATCCTATGATGATTTAAATGACAACATGCCAGGGGCATCTGTTCCTCTCTCCATCCTTGAGTCTTGTCTGTATTTGTATTTCCCTTTGAAATAGACACATTCCCTTCTCTGACTCTTACAGGGATATTCTTTCATTTGAACATTTATTGAGTCCTAATGTGTGTCAGGCATGATATTGAGTACTTACAAAACAAAACAAAAAAACCAGCCAAACAAATAAAAAAATGAAAAAATACCCTGATGCATCACAGAATTTCAAATAAAGCAATTCTACAGTCTTAGACCCCATCCAAGGAAACTGAGAAATAAAGATCTTATGATCACACCAGCTTATTACATAGGCCTATAGCTGAACTCTGAGGCAGGTTAGAACAAGTCTTCAGGATAATAATAATAGTAACAGGCAACACTTACAGCTGATCCAAGTATTATGTTAAGTACTTCACATGTGTTATTGTATTTAATTCTTACAACAATTCTAAGAAGTAGGTCTTATTATTTGCTTACTTTTATAGATGGGGAAATTGAAGCACAAAGAGCTTACTTAACTTATCCAATGTCACACAATTAGTGAGTGTTATATTTCAAGCCAATGCAGCGTGGCTTCAGAGCCCTTGTTCTTCGCTTTCAACTTCTTTGAAATGGCCTGTCAGGTTTCCTTTCTACCAGCTGAAGCCTATTTTTTATTTCAATTAATTCATCAAGAACAAGAACGTGCTGAATTCAAGCCACCTATCTTTCCAGGCTTGGGGATGGCGAAAACAAGGAGGCCTGTGCCCTGGTCAGCTCTCTTGGCCCTTCCACTCTGGCTGGGCCGACAGGACACGTGGGCAAAACACCACTTACAGGCAAGATCCCTTTAGGTGCAACAGCATTGGATCACACTGCTGGGCCAAACTCCATGGTTCACACCATTTGCAAAGAGACTGGAAAGCAATCTAGAGCACTGGTCCCAAACTGGTGTACTTAAAAAATACTGATATCCACCCCCAGAGATTCTAATTTAATTAGGCTGGCATACTACATGAGCCTCAGAGCCTTAAAATCTACCTAGGTGATTTTAATATCCCATAAAGAATGAGGATGACTGATCTATTGTTCATTGTGTAGTGAATCAGAGTAAAGAACTAGAGGGATCACCGCAGGCTATTAATTTTATACACAGTTGCCATATTACTACCTACTTTCACAAAAATGTGCTTTCACGTAACTTATTTAGACATCTCAATCAATGAGGTACCTTTTGTTATACCCACTTTATAGGTGAGGGAATTGAGGAGCAGAGGGGAAAGCAACTTGCCTGGGGTAGAAATCAGAGTCAAGACTTCCACCTGAGGCTGTCTGCCTATAAAGACTGTTCTCCTAACCACTAGCCTATTATGCTTCCCCACAGAAAGAGAGAACTCTCAAAGGAGGTGGATCAGGGCTATATCCAGAAGGACAGACGCAAGGTCAAGGAGCGGGACGCGTACATATAAGAAGGATGGGTGCTCAGCAAAGCCTGGATGCCTCTGGGCATAAAAGCATATATATGGACAAATGCGTATACTTCTGAGATGTTGAGAATTTCAGTCAAGAGCGTTAACAGGTCATCCTCACCGTGGACCAAGCCATTTTGGCTCTAACATTTTTGTTCTTCCTCTGACCAGGTCTGAAGAGAGAGGTAGGTGACCTAGGATGTGTGAAAGGCTGGGTAGGGTCACGGTGAGGAATTCCTAGAATGTGGTAAGTAAAAGAAAAGTAGAGAAATGGGGGCCCCTGAGAGCAGAGGACTTCAGGAGCTGCAATATCTGATATCTGGTCCTGGGTTTACCCGGATATCACCGCTGCTACATTTATGACACTGACTATGTGGCAGGAAATGCTCTCTCTTCTTTACAAGATATTGATTCATTTAAGCCTCATCGAAGCGCTATGAGGCAAATCCTATCATGATCCCTATTTTACAGTTGAGAAACTGAGGCAGAGGGAAGTTAAGCAACTTGCCCGAGATCACGCAGTTATTAAATAGCAGAGCTGGAACTTGAACCCAGTAGTCTGGTTCTAGCACCTCTCAGTGATAATGACAATGGCTAACTCTTACTAGACTTACTCCGTGGGAGCCTGATATTTCACACACATTATCTCATGACCTCCTGATAATCACTACGAAATAGGCTCTACCGTCACTGCAGTCATTCTACAGAAGAGAAATCTTGGTACCAAATACCTCAGTCTGGCATTACCTGTGCTTTGGAATTAATTAAGGCTTTTGGAAGAATTAAGAATTTGGGCCCATCATTCGGGATAAGTGGTGAGGGGAGAGCACAGCCGATAGGAGGTGCAATTTTGAGGCACCGTTTTGAGATCTACCAAGAAACCAAAGGAAGCATTTTGAATAAGCGGGTGCAATTAGACCAGGTTTGTGGGAATCAGCGGCATTCACTGGGGCTCTTTGGGAGGCCTTACAGAGGACACTACTCCTGGGAACCAAAGCAGATTGAGAACGGACTATGTTCATTGCCTATCATAAGTAAGGTGCCTACTTGAGGTCTAGGGAACTTGGATTCATTCAGCAAATACTTTTTGACTCTCTTCTATGGCCCAGGCACTGCTCTAGGAATTTGTAGTTTGTTGGTGAACTAAAGAGACAAAGGGCATGCATCTTAGAGAATCACATGTTCTCATGAGCAGCTTCTTGGCAGAAAAGGACAGATGAACAATCCCTACCCCTAGGGATGCCAAATGAAGGGTTAAGAGACCTGAATTCTAACGTGTCCTACACTGAAGCTCTCCATCATTCACTCTCTGGCTCTCAGTTTTCCCTTCTGTAAACTGGAGTGTATTCCTACTCTACGTGTATAGTGGGAACAGAGGAAGACAACAAATAGATGATCAAAAAGAAAGCGTAGTGTAGCCACAAACAACAAACTCTCCTTCTGCTTTAAACCCACTTTCCTGAAAACTTTTATATAATTGCTGATAACAGATCGCTCAAGAGCGGGTGAGGACATGTTGCCTATTACTCTTCATTTGAGCTCCAGGACTCCTGCTCTCTAGAGGGCCTTAGCAGATGATTAACAAGTCGTCTGATGAATATGCAACGTGATTCTGTCTTAATAAGTTTCTCAGCTGTTGGGAACTTGACAAGGAAAACAAAGCCATGGAAATATGTAATGTGGAAAAACTGCCTGCCCACCTCTCAGAGCTCCCACAGATGGGTCTCTTAGCCACAAATGGGCCTGGGCTTTTCCAGAGACGCAAAATGCGCTGCTGGTGGGACACACCCACCCAGTCATGGGTACCCACTCTGAAAGCAGCTTCTTCCCCCTTATGATTTGCCTCCTTAGCCCTCTGTCTCTGCATTCTCAATACAGACAGATACACACACACACACCCCCCCACACCCACCATTTTTCCATATCAAATCAGAAGCAGGAAATGCTTACTTAGGGACAGGCTCAACAGACTGAGCTAGGGTCCTAAGATAGATAGACCCGTGTTAAAATCCCGACTTCCCCACTTACTAGCTACTCAGTCTTGGCAATTCATTTAATCTTTCTGAGTTTCAGTGTCATTGTTAGTAAAACGGGCATAATAACCCCTATCTTATGGTGTTGTGATCAGGATTCTTTGTAGAGAGAGCTCAGAATACAGTAGGTGTTTAATAAGCAGTTGTGACTGTGTTAACTAATATCATCATCACATCACCATTTCACATAAGATCGAAGCCTCCTTCTGAGCTTTTGTGGACATTTATTGACTTTCTTTTCCAGCATCCATTCCTCCCTTTTCTGGTACTAGCACTCCGATTATCCTGTTCCCCAGTGCACGGGAGGAAGATAGAACCGACTCTACTAACCCCTGGCCACAGTGATTGGTTCTTGGAAAGGCGTGTATGACCCAATCCAAGCCAAAGAGCTGCAATCCTCTGACTTTAGTTGGAACTGCTAGAAAAAGTTCTCATCTTGTCTGGACTTCAACTCAGGAAAAGAGAAACCTGGAATTTCTAGAGGCACAAGGAGAGAGGATGGCTGAGACCAGCAAAGAAAGAAAGCAGAGCTAAGAAACAGACTGTCCTGATGATACTGCCTGAGCCCCTGCATCCAGCTGTATCTGAAGCCCTAGTACTTTGAGTTGCACGAGGCCATTGGGAATCGTAGCGATTAAGTCAATGTAACTGAAGGTTCTGGTGGGTTTGGTCACATGCAAACTAAACATCTCTGACTTGGTGCATTTCACTGTATATAAATTGTAACACTAGAAATATATTTTTAAGTCAACGTTTTTTTTCTGAGCTCTATGCAGCTTAACACATCTTCCCAGGAAAAATTCTCATTTGCCATTTTTACCAAGACATCTCTATGTAACTCATTTTTGGCCCATAAATGTGGCCCAAGTGCTAAAACAGCAGGTTCACACCACCTCCTACACGGTATCTGTGATTTGACACAGTCTTGCATATTCAATAGGGATGTTAATTGATGCATCTTCTTCTAAACTCTGTGGGTTTTTAATGTCTTAAGATACATAGATTAAAATTCACAGCATTTGTAGGCACTGATGTTTGGTTTCAGTTTTCAAGATTGTTATTTTAAAATGTGGGGATCTTCCAGGAAACATTAAGGTCTTGTTTACATGCAAACTGTAGTTTAATTCTGCAAATTTTAAGAGTTTCATGGAACTCTTTGAGGGGAATATACCACAGTCAGCCTCCTGTCTTTATGTTTGTTGACATACGGCCAAATGTGCTTCATCATTATTCTTCAGTAAAGTGCTATGTGTGTGTTTTGCATTTCTCATTAACAACTGGTTTTCTTTCAGCTCATTAACGCTTGGGCCAAGTAGGTGGAAAGTGTACATGTCCAAGCAGTACATGGAGATGTTGCAGGTGAGTGAAGACAGAGAGGAACCACAACGGTTGTGACTGCGCACAGGGGTTGGGGTGCTGCCCACTTCCACGGTTCCGAACGGGCTGGGAACAATGGAGTGGCATCATGCTTGCTATTTACTCAGTGTTGGGTTCTGAGGGCAACCCACATTGTTCATGCCACGTAGCGACTATTCTCCGTTGTAGCTAATTAATGCCCTTATGTCCTAGTTTACATTACAGCTACCTAGATTAAGCATGCTTTTGAGTTGGACAGGCCTAAATTCCAGTTCTGGTCCTGAGACCTTGATTTGGATAATTTACTTCAATCTAAGTCTGGATCTCCTCATCTTCAAAATGGGGGCAATCACGTCTACCTTCCAGGGCTGTGGTGCAGATTCAGTGGCCTAATACCTGTGAAGCACGCAGCACAGGCCCTGGTCCACGGATGGTCCTCTATAGATATTTGCCTCCTGGCTCTTCTGCTCTTCATGAGGTGTTCATGAGTGTTTCATCTTTGTGCGCCACCAGCTCTTAGAAAAACAAGCACATGCTAAATGTTTCTGGAATGAATGCGTGAATAGCAGTGACTTTAGTCATTAGTGCAATTATTTGATTGTCTGTCTGTCCTGCTAGCCTGGACTGAAGTCCAGTAATAAACTCCAGGAGCCGGAGGAGTGGGGTTACCTGCGCTCATTATACTCTCCTCAGTACCGTGGCACACGTTAGGCATTAAATAAACATTTACTGAGTGGATGAATGAGTGACCAAAGACTACCATCATTATTGGAGGCAACACGAAGAAATAGAGCTATAGGCCATGAGCGGTGTGTGCACATGCGTGTAATATGTGTGTCCACACCATTCCACTGTATCGGTTCCCTGAGAGAGGCAGAGGAGAGGCTGTATTGAACAAAGGGATATGGAGATAGGGAGAAAATATGTTTAAAAAATTTAGAGAAGGGATAAAAGGGGAGAATCAAAGTCTGGCTTAGAGTTGACCCCATAAAAGCCATCTTTGGGGTTCTGGGGGAAGACCATCACCATTTACAAATAAGGGTAATTTTGAATCCCCCTTTAAAATATGTTTTCAATGCTTCTTATCGCATGAGTAGAACTACCAGGCTCACTTTTGTTTTCTTGCTATTAAATTAAGAGACTATTTTTTTAAAAGCAGTTTTAGCTTCACAGCAAAATTTAATGGAAAGTCCACAGTTCACGCGTACTCCTGCTCTCCCTGCTTCCCTGACCCACCCCACCCCCCAAAACAGAGCCTCCTCCACTATCAACATCCTGAAACAGTAGTACATTTGTTACAATGCGTGAACCAACACATCATTATCAAGTCCACAGTTTACACTAGGATTCACTCTTTGAGCTTATGTTGTATGGGTTTTGACAAATGTATAATGCCATGTCACCACCATTACGGTATCATACAGAATAGTTTCCCTGCCCTAAAATTCCCCTGTGCTTCTCCTATTCATCACTCCTTCCTCTGAGGTCCTGGCATCCACTGATCTTTTTACTGTCTCCATAGTTTTGCCTTTTCCAGAATGTCATATAGTTGGAATCATGTAGCATGTTACATTATTAGATTGGCTTCCAGCACTTAGTTATATGCCTTTAAGTTTCCTTTATGTCTTTTTGTGACTTGATAGATCATTTCTTTTTAGCACTGAATAATAATATTCCACTGTCTGGTGGTACCACAGATCATTTATCTACCTAGCTACTGAAGGGTATCTTGGCTGATTCCAAGTTTGGGCAATTATGAATAAAACTGCCATAAATATTTGTGTGCAGGTTTTGTATGGACATAAGTTTTGAGCTCCTTTGGGTAAATACCAAGAATTACTATGCTGGATTGTATGGTAATAGCATGTTTAGTTTTGTAAGAAAATGCCAAACTGTCTTCTGATACCATTTTGCATTCCCATCAGCAACAAATGAGGGTTTCTGTTCTACATCCTCACAGGCATTTGGTGTTGTCAGTGTTTTGGGTTTTAGACATCCTAGTAGGTATGTAGTAATATCTCACTGTTGTTTTAATTTGCAATTTCCTAATTATATATGACGGTGAACATCTTTTTCATTTTTATTTACCCTCTGTATATCATCTTTGGTGAGGCGTCTGTTCAGATCTTTTGCCCATTTTTAAATTGGATAGTTCATTTTTTATTGTTGAGTTTTAAGAGTTCTTTGTATATTTTGGATAAGTCCTTTACCAGAGGTGTCTTTTGCCAACATTTTCTCCCTAGATCACTTTCTAAACAGATGTGATAGAGCATATCCCATCTTACTTGTGACTTCAAGGGGGATATCTCTATCATTTCAACATTAATATAATGTGAGTTATAGGTTTCAGATGAATAATTCTGCCACTGTAGAGGAAATCTGGATTTAAATTCCCAAATTACTGAATATGTAACTTGTAACTTAATACTTGTAACTTAATGCATATGGATATTGAATTACATCTTATCAAATCATGTTTCTCCTTTGACCCATTAATGTAGATGACTTTTATTAATAGATTCCTACTACTAAACTATTTTTACACTTCTGGAATAAATCACGATAGTATAATTTTAATACATGTAAATATACATTATAAATTATTTTAATATACATAACATACACTAATATATTATTTAGATTGATCTGTCCTACTCTCAGGTTTTAGTATTAGATTAAACCCATAAAAAGAACTGGTAAAATTTCTTTATATTCTATAATAGTCTATACAGTATGAAATAGATCACTTTCCTTGAATTAGAAAAATCTTACTTTTAAAAACAAAATAATTTTTCTTTTATCTACATTAATTTCTATCTCCTGCTTCCTCTTGTTTATTGCTTTTCTTATCCAATCTCTTGTACTTAGCTTATTTTTTTCTTGTATTGTTTAAGAATAGAAGCATTTAAGGATAAGAATTTGCCTCTGAGTTGAGCTTTGACTATACTTTCCCATACTTAATATTATTATTGTTAATTTCTAAATTTTAATTATTTTTGTTTTGCTTTTCTCTTTGACCAAGACTTATTTATAATATGTGCATTTTTCAAATGAGCAGATTTGCAAAATATGTGTTTGTTATTAATTTTTAATATTATTTCCTTTAGGATAGTAAATTATTGCCTGAAAAAAGAACATATGATCTATCTGATTTCTGATATTTTTGGAATCATTTGGAATTTTTTTATGGTCTAACATATATGCTTTTTTTGGTAAGTTCTTTATTGGAATTTAAATTTAAAAAGGGTATATTCTTTGTAGAGTATAAAGTTGGGTATATGTTTATTAAATTAACTTTAAACTTTTATTTTTCAAAAATCTTTAATTACTTATTTACTTTTATCTCTTGGCCTTTCAAATGCAAATAACCGTGTGCGAGCTGCCTACTTCATTTTCATCTTTCTGTCATTTTTCTCCTTGTATTTTTATTAGCCTTTGCTTTATGTATTTTGATGTCATGATGTTTAACAGTTGTCATACTTTTGCCTTTTTCATATGCCTTTTAAAATAAATTCTCTTCTATACAAAGGATTAGCTGTTTCCCAGGTATCAAATCAATGCTTTGGTATTTCTAATATGGATTCAAATTCTGCCATTGCAATTTTAATTTCAATTTTATTTAAATTCATTCAGCTTCCTTTTATTTCTTCCTATATCTTGTCTGAATGAAAAAAATACATTTAGTATATTTTGAGTAGTGCCTGGCACAGAATAAGTGTTTGACAAATGCTAACTATTGTTATTATTGACATCTAATTTTTTCTGCAGAGCATATTTTACAGAGAACATATTTTAAAGCTATCAAGGATCTGCTTGTCTAAAATTGACATATTTCCTGTGTGTTTCATGAATGCCCTCTTTCTAGGCCACTTGATAGCAATACTCTCCTTTTTGTCATAGGTTCTATGAAGCTCTGCAGCATTCTGTTTTCCCGTCTTAACCTGCTTCTCCAAGCTTGATGTTTGCCCTTAAACAAGTTGGGTGTGTTCTCTTTGATCCTATTCACGGGACCACTATTTGCTTTTAGAATCCCCCACCCAAATCTTAACTTGGAGGGCTGGATGCTATAAATTGCATTTTTGGTTCAGCGATCTAACGACCAGTATGGCAAGGGATGAGAAGAGGCTGAAGTCCTAGGTTGGCTACTGTTGAGAAAACTCTAAGCCATTTGTTCTGTATTGTTTAGTGACTCATTTATTATGAGGCGACATTTTTCAACCAGCTTTATATTTGGTCTGGTCCTTTTGCCAGGGGCAACCGGCAGCCCTACCCAGATTCTTACCCAACTCCATTACCCACTGCCACCTTTTCTTCTCATCTGACTGCTATGGAAACCCTGGGATCTCCAGTAGCACTGACTTTGAAAGCCACTAATCTGTATGGTCAGTTCAAGTCCCACATTATGTGTGGTTATATGCCACACAGCCTCCCTGTACTCTTAAAAACTAGGGGTTCCTAGCAGAGGTGTTCTCCTTGATTCTTACTGGGGGGAGATATCAACGTGTCCATTGTGCCATTGTTCCAGTTTGCCCAGGAGAGTCCCAGTTTATACTTGTTATAAATCAATTAATGCCTATTGATTATTTTAATGCCTCCTTTCATTCTCACAAAGTGTCCCTGTTTGGGATATAAATAATATAATTTTCATATGAGTGATCTGTCTAGATGTGCTTGCATAGGAGGTGGCTCTGTAAAGAAAGAGCCGAATCTCTCCGAAAGGGACACAGGTCTGGCACCAGAAAGTAATAAATCTTTCATAAGAGGGTGAAAGTCCAATGAGGTTGTGTTTGTGACAGTAAATGCCAAGCTCTGTATTCATGTGAGGTCATTCTCTCTGTTCCATTTGTTTGGAACCTTTTCTCGGAATCAACACACTCCCTCGGGAAACCGTATCAGAGTTCGTACTTGGAAAGCAACATTTCTAACACATGGAACTTCATAATCAGAGGCCATCTCTCTCTGCTCAGCCTCACTCATCTCCTGCTCATTACTAATCCCTTAAGCTCTCAGACGCTACAACTGACACACAGCTTTAGGTGACAGAAAAGGCTGATGCAACCCTAATAAGTTGTCAGCCAGTTCAACCCTGAGCAGTAGGAGGCAACAACAATAATTAGGTTCAGAATAAGTGTAAAACCTGAAGGGTAATGAAGTAGTCCATGTTCCATTAGGTTACCTGGCAGTCAGGGGTCCTGCAGCAGCTCCAGTCTGCTAGCCAGACTGACAAATTTGTGTCAGAGTCATTTGGCTCAGCAAATAATGAGCAGGCCTATCTGGCAACAGGATGGTTCTGCTACTTCCCAGATAGATTTCCTGCTTCCATTAATCCCTAAAACTCCAGCAGAGGCAGGCTAGAGTCTTAAAGTTTTCCTCCCAACATCTGAAGGCCTACCTAAGTAGGAAGCCAAGGTGGCAGGTAGAAACAAGGTTTAGACTTTGTAAGATGCTAGGTGCTGGGAGAAGGGAGTTGGGGCACAGGGCTCTCTTGCCCCACCAGCTCTCCTGCCTTTCAAGCCATCCCTGGGGACAGCAGCTATAATCCATGTTTTGCTTTCTATCAACAAGATGAGGAAAGGAGGTGACCACTGGCTTCAGTCTTGCCCTTCACCACTCCCTGTAAGAGCAGTGCTCAAGAACGTGAGATTTGAACCCAGACAGACCTGGCTTCAAATCCTTGCTCTGCCACTTAATAACTGCTTTCTCGCTGCCTCAGTTCTCCCTTCTGTAAATGGAGGATAATAAATACTTTCCTTGTAGTGTTGTTAGCATGAGACGTTAAGGAGATGGCATTTACAAAGTGCTTAGCTCAGGCACTGGAACATAATGGAATTTAACTAGCCTTTATCATGATTAATATTTGTTGAATGAGGGAATCACTGAAGTTATGAATGAATGAATGAATGCAATGGGACTAGAGTTGGGAGTGGAATGAATGAGTGAATAATAATTGAGTGACAACTCTGAGCCAGGCACTGTGCTAGGCATTGGGGTAAAAATGGTGAGCAAAATTCAGATGCCATCCCTGCTGTCATGGACTACATGTATTACTAGAGCCAGACCTTAGTTATAAAAGGAAATACAGCACTGACAAATGTGCTTTTAAAAATGGAGTGAAATGCTCCATGAGAACATAAAACAAGGGAACCTGATCTCAGAGAAAGCTTTTCTGAGAAAGAGCCACTTCTAGAGACGTGATCTCAGACCTGAGGGATAAGGGGTTCATGAACGATAGTGGTGGGCATTCTAGGAGAGAATTCTAGCATGCACGGAAGCCCTGTGGTAGAAGGAAATACTGTGTGGTCAAGGAACCAAAGAAGGCAATAATACATCTTTGAGATATTCAACTAGGCAACTGGATCCATGGAACTGGAAGTCAGAGGAAAGTACCAGGATCCTAAGGCCATCTCTATGCTGTCAGCATGTGGGCCTGGATGAGGTGACATAGGAGGCCAAAAGTAGAGAGAGGTTTAGTAGGCAACAAGGAGAATCTGATATCATGTAAGCCAGGGTATTTCAGTCACTATTGTTGCATAACAAATAGCCCCGAAATGTAGCAGTTTGAAACAACCATTATCTTGCTGATGATTTTGTGCGCTGGGAATTTGCAAAGGGCTTGGCTCAGCAGTTCTCACTTGGGGTCTCTCACGCAGATACAATCAGATGTCAGCTACGACTGCAGTCCTCTCAAGGCTCAACTGGGCTGCACCTCCAGATTGCTCACTGGCATGGTTGTCAGTGGACACTGGTTTCAGCTGGGGACTCAGCTGAGGCTGTTGACTAGAGTGCCTACACAGGACCTCTCCAACATGAGCTTCATGAATTACAGATGGTTTTGCCCAGAGTGAGTGTCCCCAGAGAAGCAGGAAAAGCCCATTATTAGGGCCTCTCCAACATGAACATCATAAGTTTTAGATGGTTTCACCAGAGCAAGTGTCCCCAGAGATGCAGAAAAAGCCTATTACCACCTAGCCTCAGAAGTCACAGAGTCAAACTTATCCTGCATTCCATTGACTGAAGCAATCACAAAGCCAATCAGATTCAAGGGGAGGGGACACAGACCCTACCTCTTCATGGGAAGAGTGTGAATAAATGTTGAAGTCAGGTTTTTAAAACCACCACACAAAAGAAAAAAGAATGATGACCCCTGTCAATTGTTGATAAAAGCTCAAGCACAATGGGACGTGAAAAAAAAAGATAGGATTTAGGAATGTGGACATCACCATTGACCTTCACCCACGCGCTACACAAGACACGTCAGAGTTAAATTGGCCCTCATTATTCACATGTATGTTTTGTAACCTCAGTAAACTATAAGGACTTGTTTTCTGCTGTAGTTCTCACAGTGCCTCGCATAGAAAAACTGAGCTCTGGTGAAGTCTCAATAAATATGCTACTTATTAGTATATTTGGGTCACAGCCTCGGAAATCCGCAAGGGCAGAGGCTAGGTTATCATGCTCTATGTCTTACAGCGCCTGGAACAGCACCTGGGCTATATGAGTGCTCAACACCTATTTAATAAACCAAACAAATCAAACCAAGAGTCAAAAGTGCTCCAGTGGAAGGAATGCTTTTTGAGAAAATGAACAATGACCACGCCAACCTCAAAAGTTCTCATTCTGAAGACTTTTCAGATGTATTTGCTAAATGTTGAAGCAACTCTAGCCCTGGCCAATAGTGAGACCGTTCTCCAGATATGATGATCAGATCCAGATTTCATTCAATATATTTACTGAGGACCTACAACATGCCAGATACCTTGGCCTGGGGAAAATCCATTCCTCAGACTTGACAGAATCCTGAGGCAGTAGCTGTTGGCTTCTATATTATATGTCCTAAATGCCAAATTTCTAGGTGCGTCAGAGCAGGCTGCTTTATTTAGACAGCAAACAATCCTTTTGGTTAGAGATTTTGAAAATATGCAATCTATTTTCCTTCCTCCTAGCTACTATCCATTCTTATGTAATGTGTGTTCTACAAAGCTCTGGCCAAGCCAGGAAGCAAAAAGCAGCAGTCAGCACACATCTGATGTACTCAGGACCAGGGGCCCAGGGCTCTGTACCAGGGGACTCTGGACTTGCTGGATACCTAGGCTCAACAAGTTTGCAGCAAAATAGGATGCTCCGGTGAGTTTAAAACCCATCAAACAGAGTGATGAACAGACAGTGTAGATGGAGGCCTAAGCCATGGATGACGCTGGTTATTTGGAGAATGGACTTCTTTGGCTAATGTTTCCTGGGAGAGGGAAAAATTGAGTCCAGGAAATCAGCTCTCAGTTGAGAAGCCTTCATTCTTGCCTCTTTTTCTGGCTCTCTTCTTTGGCATGTCGTTGCCTGCTTGCAGTAAGTGTCTGCAGGTGACTTTCTGAATAGATGACTGACCTCTTCTGAAAGTTTCCTGACTAGTTTAAAGTATGAGAAGTCCAGAGGGCTTCTTACCCAACTGGAATTGTTTTTACCCACTAGGGAGTAGAGAGAACAGAACAGCTTAGAACTTTTCCACCGCCTTTTGTTAGTGTAAGGGAGGAAAAGTTTTCTTCTACCCTCTTAGGGTCCCTGGCTGGGTCTGAAAATTAAACTAACAGAGACAGATTAACAGGAGAAAAGCATACAAGTTTATTTAATATAAGTTTTGTGTGACACAGGGGCCTTCCTAAGGAAATGAAGATCCCTCCAAAACAGGCAATCTGAATTTTTGTGCTCGGCTTGTTGAAGAATGGATAGTTGTGGAGGAATATGTAGGTTAAGGAATGTAAGGTCAGTGTAGTCAACCAGGGGAAACTTAGCAAGGTCTGATAGGATTCTTTTTGGAGTCCCTTTGTCTTTGGAGATAAGGATGTTCCTTTCCTTTTGAATATAGGGCGGGCACGTCTCACATGAGGATTTATAACCTATTTCAGGGGAGAAAGTGGAGGGAGGGAGGAGGTCAGAGTGACCTTCTTGCTTCTGTACTTTTCTCAAACCCTTTCAGCTTAAAATATTCAGGATGCCAGGTGCCACATTTGGGGGTAGCACATTCTAAACCCCATCATTAGTCTTTTTCTACTTCCTATTCTCTTACCCAACTTCATGTAAAATACAATATGCTACAACTGTCAGATTTAATGGACCCATTCCAACTGGTAGCACTTTTATTTACTCCCGACTTTTGCAGATAGATATAGATTTCCATGTTTAATTGAATAATACATTTTAATAATTGTTCTTTTCTGAGCAGGAGCCTTGAAACACCCAGTCCAATAGTTTTTAATTCAGTATAAAGTATCTCCTGATACTTTTGTGAATCTTTCAATACAACTGAGAGGCTCCAATTAGCATAAATGGCTGGAGAATACACAGTAAGCTTAATCTTCTACATAGCAGCAGCTTGAATATTAATCACTTCAGCTGGAAGGAGAAGGGATAAACGGTAGCCTTTGATACAGAAGTGCATTTTGAAACAAAATTACTCTTTCCTTGGTTTATTTGGGAAGAGTTCGAAAACTTGGCCTCAACTTGTCCTCTAAGAAGAAAAAGAGGAGAAGCAGATAACCTCCAATTCTAGTCCTCCAGAAGCACTGAAACTTTAAGAGGCACCTCCTGTAGGCTAACAGTGAAAACTACTCCTTTCACTTAATATCCATCTGTACAACAGATGTCAGGGCAGTGGGGATGGAGTGAGTACAGCATTTGCTTAACCAGTGGTCAAAACAAAGACATTACAATGTCTGAAACATCACTGTCCTGTGCAGCCTCTCCCTTAGAGACAGATGTCTTGGTACCCACTGGCTTTAGGACCAATCACCTTTTGAACCACTTGTTGCCTAAAAGGATCTATCACATCTCTGGAGGCCCCAGTAGAAAATACAATTTATGGGGAAATGAATCACGATGTCTTATCATAGTTATTGATCCCTCTTCTCTGTCTCCATTGCTAATCAGTCCCCAGGGAGCATGACTGTTTCTTTGTAAGTCTTGCACTTCTTTCCCTTCCAGCCCATCTCAACACCTACCACTTCAGCGCAGGCTCTCAGCACCCTTGCCTGTCCCACTTCAATAGCCACTCTTCTGGCCCTCCAGCCTCACTCCAATCACTTGTCATCGTCTAATTCACCACTTTGTATGGGAGAGATTGAGTGAAGAGAGGGATGAGATTGGGAATCAGAGAGACCTAGATTTGAAGCTGACGCTCTCCTGTAGCTCTGCGTATGCAAAGAAGTCATTCCACTTCTCTGAGTCCCTGCTCACCTCTGACATACGAATAGCAGTGCCCACCTCATAAAGTTGCTGTGAAGATTACATGGGAAAACACATGTGAAACCCAAGTCAGACACCCTTACTGGTTCCAACCTGTCCATACACATCATCACTACCTGGCATACTCATGGTATCCAAATGTCATTCAAGCCAGTGAAATTCTGTGAGAACCCTTCTTCTGTGCCAGGCATGGTGCTACAGGCAGATAGAGTGTATTTAGCCCAACCTCTTCCAGGGTCTGATATTTCAGTGGAGCAATTCTGCCATCTTTTTTTTTTTTACCTGGCACCCAAAATTTCACTGTTGACCTCCTGTATCTTCTCCAGTTATTTCCTTCTCCCAGTGCACTAATCAGTCTAATTCTTTTGTGAAGCCTGCCTGTCAAGAGTACACCCCTTTCCAACCAAAGGGAATTCTCCCCTCGGAGAAGTCAGAGTATATATAAAGCCATACTCCTCATTTGATGCAGTTTTTGAATGGATGTCTCCTGAGTCACTGCATAATTATCTCACTTTTCCCAACCAAAGTGTAGGTTCCTCTAGCGCAAGAACTATATTTTCAGTCTTTTAGTATTTCCCACAAATCAAGGAGTGGGTGCTGGGTTGGGAGGTGGGGAGAGACTATGTTTTTAAGAAGGAGGAACTGCAGAATAGCATTAGGGAAAAAAGCAATGAGATAGTTTGCTGGTCATCAGTGCTGGTCACCAAAATGGTTCTCCTCCTTTTGGGCATGTGAGAAATTGCACTTCCCAACCTCCTTGAAATTAGATGTGGTCATACAACTTGCTTTGCCCAATGAAATTTGAGCAGAAATGACATAGTCACTTCCAGAATTCTTTGAAGGGTTGGTGCACAGTGTTCCCTTATGGTACTATCTTCCATGCTGACTGACTAAGGTCTTGATATTGAGGCTCAAGAGCCAGTACCCTTGAATGAGGCAGTATGGACTAACCTCCGGCTGGACTCAGACGAACATAACATAATTAAACAAGTATTAAATCAAGACATTAAGATTTGGATTTTCTTCTAATAGCCTTATATTTTTAGAACAGTTTCAGACTGAGAAGATAGTATGGAAAAATTGACAGTACAGAGTTCTCACATAACTCTTGGATCCAGTTCCCCCTATTATTAACATTTTACATCAGTGTAGTATATTTGTTACAATGAATGAACCAATAATGATACATTACTATTAACTAAAGTCCATACTGTATTCATACTTCCTGTTTTTACCTAACATCCCTTTTCTGTTCCAGGATCCTATCCAGGATTACCACATTACATTTAGTTATCATGTCTCCTTTAGGCTCCTGGCTGGGACACCTTCTCAGACTTCCCTTGTCTTTGATGACTGATAGTTTTGAGGAGAGTACTGGTCAGGCATATTGTCAGATGCCTCTCTATTAGAATTTGTTTGATATTTTTCTCATGATAACAGATTCAGGGAGGAAGATAAGAGAGATAAAATGCCATTTTCATCACATCATATCAAGAGTATACATAAACCATCAACATAACATCACAACAGATGTTGACCTTCATCACGTGGGTCAGGTAGTCTTTGCCAGTTTTCTCCACTGAAAAGTTTATTTAGCCCCTTTTTTCCATAGCGTACTCTTTGGAAGGAGATCACTACGCCTAGCCCACACCTGAGGAGTGGGGAGTCATGCTTCCCCTTTTTAGGGTGCAGTATCTATATAAGTTATTTGGAATCTTTCTACACAGGAGATTTATGTCTTCTTCATTTATTAATTTATCCACTCATTTATTTAAGTCAATTAAACTCATGCATATTTGTTGTATACTTTGGGTTATAATTCAAATCTACTTTATTTGTTGCCCAAATTTTTCCTACTTTGTACATTGAGTGCTCTTTTGGTTGGCTCCTGTTCTCCTTTGACATGCTCCCATTGTTTTGTTTTTGAACACTTCCTTACTTTCTAAGGCACTACAGGATGTTTCAGGATCATCTTACATATTTCCTGCTCCAGTCCTAGTAACAGATATTTCTCCAGGAAACCCTGGTTTCCCCCCACCATTTTTTTTTTTTTTTTTTGGAGAGTGGTTTTAGACATCAAGATCTGAGTGCTAGGTATGCTCATTGCTACTGGAGTGTCATTTCTTTCAAGCCCTCTCAGATGATGGAGCAAACAAATATATGAGCATATACTAGCCCATGTATATACACATATTTAAGAATGTTTCTATTTGCAACCATCTGTATCTATATCAAGCTAAACATGAGTTAGTACTGATGTCTCCAACTCTAATCCATTATCACTGCATCATTCTGGTCTCGTCTCTTGTTTATCTGTAAATTATCACTCTAACAGTGAGAAATATGGTTCCTACCATCTACCACCCACTAACTTAATTGTTCACATATACATATAGAGCGGTGTCAGGATTTATAACCCATACTTGGATGGGAAATAACTTTATCCACTAAAGTTCTTGTGTGCAATTCCTTTTGCCATTAGTCTCACAGATGCCACTCATTTCCAAAGTTACTTAGGTCAGCACCTTTTCCCCTTACCTCCTTCAGTAAAATTGTGTCATACATTTGTAACACATTTAGGTTCTCTTGTCACAGTCTGTATTCCTTCCTTGGATCTGGGAAAACTTTCTTTTAAGCTATATTTATACAATATTCTAGTCCTGCTTTATATATACATTAACTCATGAAAGTGCTTGAACCAGTCTGAATGGTGTGCACACAGGGAAACTTCTGGCCTGCCTGTTAAATGCAGGGATGGCATTATGTTTCTAAGTAGCAGCAAATCCCTTGTCAAAGAAAGATTGTTTTAGAACCCGAGGGAGTTGTTAGCACTGAGTAATTAATGAAAATGCTTGCTGATTAATAGGAATATGCTAACACTAAGATTGCCTAGCACTTACAAAGCAGGTAGGTGTGTAGTGCACGCACGTACATAGATCCATACACTATAAAGAAAGGAAGGACTCTGTCATGGCAACCTTTCTGACTCAGGCTGCACATTTAGAAATATTTTTAAATCATTAGAAGCAGTTTCATACTACACTACAGTCAGTGCTCATAAAGATTCACATTTAGGGAGCTCCAGTAAAAATAAACATAAGTCAGTTCTAAAATGGTCTACTTGGATAATTTTTTTTTTTTTGCTTATTTTTCAAACTATGATTACACAAAAGTCACCAAATGCCTGCATCCTCTAGTTAAGAAAACTATTATCCAGAGTCCCAACCTATGAGATAAGCACATGCTCCCACCAGCAAAGTGTTTGAGAACCTTCCAGTTTTATACCCAGAGCACCAGCATGAATCTGTCAACACACTGAGCTACATTGCAAGCAGGAGACAATAAGTCAAACACAATTTCGAAAATTTAATGTGTCAGTTTAAGACTGCCACTTGCAGAGTGGTTAGAAACCAATTTTCAGAGGAGCGGGTCAGAAGTGGTAAACAAATTCCCAGTCCTAAGCAGTTGCTGATGTAAATTGTCTGAAATGAAAGAAATTTATTCATGACCATGGTGGGCTCAAGAAATTAATTTAGAGAAGTTTTTTTTCACCTTCCCTGGAGTATGCAATTCTTAAATAAATGATCAATAGCTGATTGAGCCAAACAGAAGGACTTGTCCAGGAGCAGGCAGGAAATTACAGTGATGAGCCGAGGGAGGGAGGCATCTGGGAACACAGTGGCATTAATCATGGCTTTAAACTATCCCTCCTTTTCTAGCCACATTATTTGAAAAATCATTGAACACCTTTGTCCACTAGAAAATTCACAGATCAGGGTGCGTGTTTCAGAGACCCTTCATTTTCAGGCCAACCCCCAGAGTGGATAGAGAGAATTATTAATGGGAAATAATGTCATTTTCTGCTTTTTAGGAGACATAGGAGTTACTGGTCACACAAGAGAGCCTGAGTGAAGGGGAGCTGGGGGAGGCAAATGAGACATGGGCCATTTGGGCCTGAAAATATCTGTTTAGTCCTCTAGTGGGAATTAGGGTAGAACATTTGCTCTATTTAGTCCTCAGAACAAAATGCCCAGTACTGGTGCTGAAACCATCAGCCTCTATAAGCTGGACCGTGATGAAAGGGCTAATGTTGGTGGAATGAGTCTGGTACTTTGGCCCTGGAAGTTCCTTTATTTTTTTCCAAGGGTGATTAACTCACAGACCCATGGAAGAAAACTGCAGTGCAGTGTGGCAAAGCTGAAGGAACACTGGACGAGCAGATGTGCTCACCCTACAAATTCTACTTCTAGGAATCTAGAGATAGTCATCCAAGTATGTAAGTATTGCCACAGCTAAAACGATAAGCAATCTCAAGTCCATCACCAAGGAGACAGGCTTAATTTAAAAAAATGAATATTTTGTAACCATGAAAAACAATAGGGTAGATCTATATGTATTGTGTGGAATGATTTGGAAGATAAATTATTATGGGCAAAAAAGCTAGAAACAGGATAGTACATATAATTTGCTCCCATTAGGATAAAAGGATATATTTGTAAATATTTTATATGTTATCGTTATACAAACACAGAAAATTTCTGAAAAACACCTAAGAAACTATGTATGATGGTTGCCTTTTATAAGTGGGGATGGGAGTCATAAAAGTGGAGAAAAGGGTTTACATTTTCCTTTTGTGTTTAATTATTTTTCTTACTATAAGCATGTATTGATATAAATTAACATTCAGTTAATAAAAAAAAGTCCCTCTTTGTTAAAAAGAACATAGTTCTAGTAGTAGCTCTTAAGTTCCAATTCCTCTGTTATTTGATGACCGATGAGAACTTACTAAAACCAGACCCAGGGGTCTGGGCTCTACCAATGACTAGCTGCATTTCCTTGGGTAAGTCACTTATGGATTTTTCTGTAGATAAATAGGTTGGTCTAGACTTAGTATATTCAAAAAGATGTCATAAATGCTGCCTTAGCTAAGGGTATAGAAGTCTAGGGGAGAAGCCCAGGGATTCCAGGTGCTGTACACACATCTCTTCTTCAAAAATGGACCCAACTTTATCCAGTCTAGATATATGGAGCTTCTATGTAAGTTAAAGGAAGCGTCCTGAGGCTAAAATTTATTGAAGAATCCGATATCTCACGGATGTAATGGATGCATAACCATATTGATTACTGTTTACTGAGTGCCTGGGATGTGCCCAGCACTGTGCTAACAACCTCATATGCACCATTTTTATTAATCCTTACAATAACTCCATGAAGTAGGTACTATTATGATCTCCATCTTACAGCTGAGGAGACATAAATAACTTCTCTTGCCCTGGCCTATATCCCATAGCAAGAAAACATTGAAGCAGAGATGGAGAACAAACTCAAGAACTTGTGAACCTCATATCCCTGATGACTATGAAATATCTGTCAGGTATCTGAAGAGGACAAAGTGTGTTCCCATCTGCCAACTCTGCCTAACCCACCAGGAAGCTCACTGGCTGCTATGCATTATAAGGTAGATGCTCAGCCAGTGCTGTGTATAGAATGGTCCGGGGATGAGCAGCATCACCTGCAAGATTGTTAGAACTACAAAATCATAGGCCCTACCCAAGACCAACTGAATCAGCATCTCTGGGGGTGAGGTACTGCCGCCTGTATTTAATAAGATCCTTGGGGGATTCATAGGTACCTTCAGGTAAGAGAAATAGTCTGGGGACCACTACTCAAAGCTCAAAGCTCATTCTAGACCAGTGGTTCTCACCCCTGCTGAATATTAGAATTACCTAGAAACTTCCTTAAAACTATTGATGCTTAAACCCCACTCTAGACCAATTAAATCCTTGGTGGGGGGCATGGAGTGTGTATTTTAAGAGCTGCCTAGATTATTCTGATGTGCAGCCAAAGTTGAAAACCATTTTTCTAGAGCTCAAACTTCAAAGACACTGTGTCTCAACCATTGGTTGCACATTGGAATCACCTGGGGAGAACTTAAAAAAAAAAACCTAATGCATGGGTTCCCCCCTCCCTCCAAATTTTGTTTTAATTGCTCTGGGGAGTGGCCTGGACTCTGGATTTTTTTTTTTTTAACACTCCCCAAGCAAGTTGAACATACAGCCAGTCAAGAAGTAATACTATGAGAGGTGGGGAGCTGGGGGTAGGACCCGACACACACCTGGTTTCTGAGTCTACATGGCTCATCTTCTGATAGAGAAGCAACAGAAGCCTATGGCCAATGGCAAAATTGTTCTAATGGATAACCCATCAGTACCTGGGTGCTCAGAGCAAACTCCCAGTCCTGGTCATGGCACTCTAAGACACTTATTTGCCAACTTGACTATAGTGTAAAAGTTCTGCTGTACATCTTCACTTCCTCTTGCTTCCTCTAGACTCTCAGGTAAAAATGAGTACAGATACTGCAGTATATAACCGTGACACTTATTTAGCTGAAATCTTGGAAATCCGAATCGTCATTCCCAGGGAACAGCTAAAATTGTAGCCCATTGAGAAGGAGAAGCTAGAAGGAAATAAACTCAGACCTGAAATACTCCGGAGAAAACTATGCCTTTTGAGGAAGAACAATGCATCATACCTTTTAATGAACAGGATATATTCACTTGGGTCTCTTGTTAATTTAGAGCTCCTGCAAATCCCAATTGGGGAGTTAAATTTGCATTTATACAGAGGCTGAATAATCTACCAAAAGGCATCTGTCCTCAAAATTTATTTTTCTGTAGGAAACATTAAAGTAAAAATGACACCATCAAATCATCAGGTGAAAGTATTGGACAGACCCTGGACTTCTAAGTCAGAGAAATCCCAGTTCAAGTATGGCCTCTACTTTTTACTCAGTAAGTTATCCTATCTCTCTAAGTTACAACTTCCTCATATGAAAAATGGGGATAATATCACTTTCACCGGGTGACTGGTAATAATCAAATTGGATAATGTGTATAAAGCTCCTAACAGAGTGTTTTGAATACTATAAGCACCAAATGTTTGTTTTCATCCCTTTCCTTGCTTTTTTTTTTTTTCCCTCAAACAGTAGAGGAAATGGATTTATTATCATTAAAGGAAATCCATTCTAGTACCTCAATAGGCAGCTATTGTAAATCACCTAGACCGATCAAAGCCAGCATCCCACTTCTTGGGATCCTTGTCAATTCTCTAGGCTCTTCATGAAGCAAAGGGACCACCATGACTTACACCAGGGAGAAAACACTCAGCATCAGACATCAAAGAGCCATGAGAAATTGAAAGCCATTCAAGAAGAAGGAAATAAGACTAAGAAATCAGAAATTTAAAAATGGAACAGAACTTGAACTATGAGCTTGACCAACCCAGGCCTTATGAAGTCTTAAGGATTTCCTCCCTTGGCTACTCTGACACCACTCATTCCTGGGCCTCCTCCTGAATATCTAGTACCTCCTTCTCAGTCTTTATCTCCTGTTCGTCCTCTGGTCATCCCTTGCATACAGTGTTCTCTTAGGCAGAGAAGATGGCCAAAGGCAGAAACTTAGAATCTTGTCCTTGCCCATGATTTCAAGGACAGCATTTGAAGGATGGTTCTCAAAGCCATTCTCCACTCCAAGCTCCTCTTCTGAGCTCCAAACCTGAACATCCAACTGCCTGTTGGATATGGATACTTTAACTTCCAACTGAAACCTGAATCTGACATGTCTAAAACTTAACCAGCATTTCCCCCCAACTTTCTTCTGTCTCCTATAATCTGTATCTCAATGAAAAATGCCTCCAGTAATACAATCACAAGTCAGAAACCACTCTTGACACGTCATTCTTCCATATCTAATTACTAATACATCCTGATGGTTTAATTTTTTGTCATTAATTCATTGGATAACTACAAAATCCATCCACTTACTATTGTAGAGGCCAGTTATACACATATGAACAATTACTAACAGTAAAATGTAGTTTTCATTCATTTGTTTAATAAATATGTATTGATGTTTTATTCTTCGGTAGACATTGCTCTAGGTTCTCTGATAAAGGAAAAACAAAACAGATACTCTGCCCTAGAGGGGCTCAGAGTCTAAAATAGGAGTGAAAGAAGAGGATGTTCATGTATCAATGACAAAAATCCAAAGTTATGATAACTGTAATGTAGTATAATACTAGCCAAAATAAAGTCTCTCAACCTTGAACATTTTGAGAAGTGCTCATAGGGAGATAAAATCTGAGCAGGAAATATAAGGATAAAAATGTTTATCAAAAAGATTCTACTTCCATCACTCCTATCATTACTGGCTAATATTTATTAAATACCTTACTATATACCAGGCCCTGTGTTCAATACTAAACATACATTATCTTATTTATTCCTCACAACCCAGTGTGATAGAGACTGCAGGAAAAATATTTCCATTTTGCTGATGAAGAAACTGAAGTTTACAGAGGTTGAATATTGCCCAAGGTCATTTAATTAGTAAATGGCAGACGTTCTAACTCAGGTTCATTCTTTTCATCACTGTGCCACATTGAGAATGGCATGCCTAGCAGAATATAAAATCAATGCCATGGGAATGCCCCAGAAGGCAGGGCTCAAGCTGTGTTCTCCAGTATGGTAGCCAATAGGTGCATGTAGCTCCCAAGCACTTTGTGGCTAGGCCAAATTGAGATGTGTGCTATAAACATGAAATACAAGCCACATTTTGAAAACTTCATATAAACAAAAGAATGCAAAATATCTTAATAATGGCCTTTATCTTGATTACATATTAAACTGATAATACTTTGGATATACTGGGTAAAATGAAATAAATTATTAAAATTAACATTACATGTTTCTTTTTACATTTTTCTGTGGCTATTAGAAAATTTTAAATTATGTATGTGACTTGCATCTGTGGCTGGTGTTATATTCCTATTGGCTATTACTGAGCTCGAGGCGTTGAGGGGGTGGTGAGGTGACTGTGAGCAGAACTTTCTGAGAAAGTGTCCCAGAAGCGTGGAGACCCAAGCTGGTGGTTCAGAAGGATGAGTCAACATTTACTGAGTAGAGAGAGGGGGCAGACCTTTTAAGTGGAAGGAATAGCTAAGGGGGAAAGACGGCCTGATTTCTGTTGGGGAATAGAGGTCAGGAGAAACTGAACCATGGAGTTTGTGCAGGGTATCTGTACATAAATTAAAGCTCTCATTTAGACTGATGTCTGTAAAGAGGAAATAGCTTTCATTGAATTCTTCATTAGATAAAATGTAAGACCTATTGTAATTCTATTGCAAAGGGAAGTAAACTGTCAGTTTAAATAACAGTACCGTTTGGAGAACTATTTTTCTGTGAAAATATTCGGTGAGACAGGTCCTTGGAAACTCAAGACTGCAATTTGCTCATCCTTGAAATTTTCAAGTACATTATCTCTAACTGGAAGGTAGCACTCTAATAAATTAAAGATTTTATTTCAGATGAAAGACTGTACTTTGGACTATAGGTTCTGGCCCTAAATTTGCATTAAGCTTTCCTTTTTGATAAAGGGTCATCTGAATGTGTCTCCAGTGGAGGTATCATGCTTGTGTATACGTGTGAAGCTGGGGTGACACTGTCACAAGAAAGTTCATGGGCTTTGGAGTCAAACAGATCTGGGTGGCCATGCCGATTCTCCTACTTACCAGCTAGCTATGTAACTTCTCTGAACTTAAATAGCCTCATCTGTAAAATGGGGCCAACAATACCTACCCACTCACCTACTCACAGAGAGGTGCTAAGAACTGAAAAAAGGTATGCAGTGCATTTAGCACAGTGCCAGGAATGTGACGGAAGCTTAGTGAATGGCAGGCGCACCTACTCAAACCCACGTACAAAAGTATGCTCCTAGTATGAGAAACGTAGGCTCGAATATTTGAATATACTGACTATGAATGCTGAATGGTCATGGGAAAGCATATGCAAACCTGTCCAAGTGACTTCCTGAGGTATCAAGGCACTAAGACCACTCAGCCCTTGGCTCTCTTAATGAGTCTTTGGAATGCTCCATTAATGCCAAGTCAACTGAGAATACACCATTTGTATAAGAAGCAGCAATTTCCTATTCAAACTTTCTTAAACAAGTTGGGGAAACAGTCTTCCAGACCAAGAAGTATGTATCTCAAGATTCTGAACACATATTGATGAGATCCCAGGAGGCTTAGACTTACAGAGCAATCCAGCATGGTCAGAAAGAGGATCTGGCCATTCTATCAACCATAATTATTAAATTTTCAGCCCTTCACACAGATAGAAATAATCAAGCCAATTCTGAATTAATCACATACCATATCTGGAAGTGTAGGCTGGATACTCTTCTTATTTTATGATACTGATTCTCAAGATACACAATAGGGCTTTGAACTCTGAGGGAGTAAGGATTATTTTACCCATACTTGACCCACAATGATCAGCTCGAGTACCAACCAAATAATTTAATGAATGAACCAATGCATGAATGATTTGGGGTGAAAACTAATACAGTTTTACACGCTTTCATGGGGCATGAGTTAACTCTTGCACAGGGCAGAGGTGTTGCACTGTCCAAGGACCCGTGGGACAGTGATGTTCAAACTTGCTTATAATTGAAAACCCAGAGGAATCATTTCAAAATGACAGATATCCCTGTTCCTGACTCTTTGTATTTCTAAGGTGGGGAACAAAAATATTCCTCCCAGACAATTCAGATAATCAAGCCGACTTGGGACTCACTGTCTCAGGCATAAAGCACTGGGGGAATACAGACCCCAGGGCCGGATGAAATTCACTGAATCCTCAATCAGAATCCTAAAAATCTTCCATCTTTGGAGTAGAACAGGTGAATGTGCACTTCAACAACAACAACAACAACAAAAAGCAGTAGATTTCAACTATTTAGGAGTAGTGATAAATAACTACTCCCAACCCTAAAAGAATGGGTATGCAGTTCTTTGAATTCATTAGTCACCATAGGCTTACCAGGTGAAAGTGTTTAAAGCAATAAAGCAATGATGAATGACGTCAGCTGTCATTAGTAGGCGGACTTTTCTCTGGTTATTTCTGTTGCCAAGTTCATAAATGGAAAGGGAGACTCACAGAGGTACTTAGAAGCCAGACTGTCAACTGTGATGATAATGATTCTTTTCTCAAATTTGCTTAACCAGGAAGGAAGGAACAGTACCAGTTATGGAAGGACACCAGAAAGTTGGGGGCTTCAGATACCATGTCCCTACCAACCAGCAGAGCAGGGGGGTGAAAGGCTGAGTGGAGCTGCTTGCATGTGTTGTCTCACAAATTAAGAGGCAAGGTTGGATGAAAAAGCAGAAGTAACAACTGACACTGCAGAAATACAAAGGCTCATGAGAGATTACTACAAGCAACTATATGCCAATAAAATGGACAACCTGGAAGAAATGGACAAATTCTTAGAAAAGCACAACCTGCTGAGACTGAACCAGGAAGAAATAGAAAATATAAACAGACCAAAGACAAGCACTGAAATTGAGACTGTGATTAAAAATCTTCTAACAAACAAAAGCCCAGGACCAGATGGCTTCACAGGTGAATTCTATCAAACATTTAGAGAAGAGCTGACACCTATCCTTCTCAAACTCTTCCAAAACATAGCAGAGGGAAGAACACTCCCAAACTCATTCTACGAGGTCACCATCACCCTGATACCAAAACCAGACAAAGATGTAACAAAGAAAGAAAACTACAGGCCAATATCACTGATGAACAATGATGAAAAAATCCTCAACAAAATGCTAGCAAACAGAATCCAAGCACATTAAAATGATCATACACCATGATCAAGTGGGGTTTATCCCAGGAATGCAAGGATTCTTCAATATACGCAAATCAATCTATGTGATACACCATATTAACAAACTGAAGGAGAAAAACCATATGATCATCTGAATAGGTGCAGAAAAAGCTTTGGACAAAATTCAACACCGATTTATGATAAAAACCCTCCAGAAAGTAGGCATAGAGGGAACTTACCTCAACATAATAAAGGCCATATATGACAAACCCACAGCCAACATCATTCTCAATGGTGAAAAAGTGAGAACATTTCCTCTAAGATCAGGAAAAAGACAAGGTTGTCCACTCCCACCACTACTATTCAACACAGTTTTGGAAGTTTTAGCTGCAGCAATCGGAGAAGAAAACGAAATAAAAGAATCCAAATCAGAAAAGAAGATGTAAAACTGTCATTGTTTGCAGATGACATGATACTATACATAGAGAATCCTAAAGATGTTACCAGAAAACTACTAGAGCTAATCAATGAATTGGGTAAAGTTGCAGGATACAAAATTAATGCACAGAAATCTCTTGCATTCCTATACACTAATGATGAAAAACCTGAAAGAGAAATTAAGGAAACACTCCCATTTACCATTGCAACAAAAAGAATAAAATACTTAGGAATAAACCTACCTAAGGAGACAAAAGACCTGTATGCAGAAAACTATAAGAAACTGATGAAAGAAATTAAAGACGATACAAACAGATGGAGAGATACACCATGTTCTTGGATTGGAAGAATCAATATTGTGAAAATGACTATACTACTCAAAGCAATCTACAGATTCAATGCAATCCCTATCAAACTACCAATGGCATTTTTCACAGAACTAGAACAAAAAATTCCACAATTTGTATGGAAACACAAAAGACCCCGAATAGCCAAAGCAATCTTGAGAGAGAAAAATGGAGCTGGAGGAATCAGGCTCCCAGAGTTCAGACTATACTACAAAGTTGCAGTAATCAAGACAGTATGGTCCTGGCACAAAAACAGAAATATAGATCAATGGAACAGGATAGAAAGCCCAGAGATAAACCCACGCACCTATGGTCACTTTATTTTTGATAAAGGAGGCAAGGATATACAATGGAGAAAAGATAGCCTCTTCAATAAATGGTGCTGGGAAAACTGGACAGCTACCTGTAAAAGAATGAAATTAGAACACTCCCTAACACCATACACAAAAATAAACTCCAAATGGATTAAAGACCTAAATGTACGACCAGACACTATAAAACTCTTAGAGGAAAACATAGGCAGAACACTCTATGACATAAATCACAGCAAGATCCTTTTTGACCCACCTCCCAGAGAAATGGAAATATAAACAAAAATAAACAAATGGGACCTAATGAAACTTAAAAGCTTTTGCCCAGTAACGGAAACCCTAAACAAGACGAAAAGACAACCCTCAGAATGGGAGAAAATATTTGCAAATGAAGCAACTGACAAAGGATTAATCTCCAAAATTTACAAGCAACTCATGCAGCTCAATATCAAAAAAACAACAACCCAATCCAAAAATGGGCAGAAGGCCTAAATAGACATTTCTCCAAAGAAGATATACAGATTGCCAACAAACACATGAAAGGATGCTCAACATCACTAATCATTAGAGAAATGCAGATCAAAACTACAATGACCTCACACCGGTCAGAATGGCCATCACCAAAAAATCTAGAAACAATAAATGCTGGAGAGGGTGTGGAGGAAAGGGAACCCTCTTGCACTGTTGGTGGGAATGTAAATTGATACAGCCACTATGGAGACCAGTATGCAGGTTTCTTAAAAAACTAAAAATAGAACTACCATATGACCCAGCAATTCCACTACTGGGCATATACCCCGAGAAAACCATAATTCAAAAAGAGTCATGTACCAAAATGTTCATTGCAGCTCTATTTACAATAGCCAGGACATGGAAGCAACCTAAGTGTCCATTGACAGATGAATGGATAAAGAAGATGTGGCACATATGTACAATGGAATATTACTCAGCCATAAAAAGAAATGAAATGGAGGTATTTGTAGTGAGGTGGATGGACCTAGAGTCTGTCATACAGGGTGAAGTAAGTCAGAAAGAGAAAAACAAATACAGTATGCTAACACACGTATATGGAATAAAAAAAAAAAAGTTCTGAAGAACCTAGGGGCAAGATGGGAATAAAGACACAGACCTAGTAGAGAATGGACTTGAGGATATGTGGAGGGGGAAGGGTAAGCTGGGACGAAGTGAGAGAGTGACACTGACATATATACACTACCAAATGTAAAATAGCTAGTGGGAAGCAGCCGCATAGCACAGGGAGGTCAGCTGGGTGCTTTGTGACCACCTAGAGGGGTGGGATAGGGAGGGTGGGAGGGAGACGCAAGAGGGAGGAGATATGGAAATATATGTATATGTATAGCTGATTCATTTTGTTATAAAGCAGAAACTAACACACAATTGTATAGCAATTATACTCCAATAAAGATGTTTAAAAAAAAAAAAGAGGCAAGGTTGGGCAATGAGGCTTCTCATGAATATCTCAAGCCCAGGGGCTAGCGTGGCAGTGGACACATGGTTGCACCTTCCATACCTTTACCCAAGGTGGATTCCCCAACCTGAGGATGCTATGTTGTCATGCTTATCAAAAGCCCGGCCAATGTGAAAGAATTTAAATATAGGAGGAAAGAGATTCAACATCCACTAAAGAAGTGCTTGATCAGCGGATGAGGTCTGGCTCAGAACTACAGATGGGTCCCACTAGCTCTCATTTCTAAAGGCCTCTTGGACAATGACAGCTTAGAAATACAGCCGGGGAGAGCTGTCTGACTGTTAACAAAGATGCCTGTAGGGCTAGCCCATCTAAGCGGAATCAGAAGGCAGGCCGTGTAGGCAGGGTGGCAAGCATCCTCTGTGGGAGGTGGCCGACCGGAATTTTAGTTGGACTGCATGGATTTTAATTCCTGTTCTGCCCCTTGCTGGCAGCATGAGCTTGGACAAGTTAGTTTTGAGTCTGTTTCATCTGACAAAGGGAATAAAAAGAGTATCTAACTCAGAGGGTGGTTGTGGAGGTTAAATGTGATCATTATTGTGAAGTGTGTAGCTGAATGCTTCCCAATGCTTAGCTGAGATATATTCAGGGGATGTTCATCATCTGCTGGGAGTACACCTCAGTGACAATGTCTGTGTTTTGGTAGGTAGATAAAGGACACTTCTGAAAGCTGAGGTACCACTTAACAGGGTAACAAAGATTAGAGTTCTGTTCTCCACTGCTCTGTTAGATTGACATGAAGAGTAGCCCTGAAGGAGCTGAATTCGTTGAGATTAGCTGATGAACTTTTTTTTGGCCTGAGTTGTGTCATTTATTCTCCAGGACATGTGCCATGTAGCTTTGTGAAGTCAGTCATCTGTGGTCCCATAAATCGATATCTAATTTGCATCAGATGTGTCAACAAGTTAACAAAACGACAGCAAAGCTGCTTCTTCTGGCACTTGTAGTTTCTCTGGCAGCTAATTTACAAGCTAAATTGAATCATCAGCACCCAATTAAATTCCTCCTGCATCGTGGCACAAAATGCTCATTTTTATTTTCTTGATGAAGGGGGGAAAGTGGCAGAGGAGGGGAGAGTCACCACATTCTCATCCATGTATTTCCTTGAATTAGAATATGTTTCACTCTTGAATTCATCTAGTTTCCCAAGTCTAGTGAAGTAAGGAAATGTTATAATTGTATTTCCTGGTCGCCTACATATTTATCTCCTTTGCTATAATCTCGGTTTCTCATTAAACTCCCACTGATTCCATCAAGGTTAAAAAATTTATCTGCACAGATCCCAATATCCGCTGCAGTCCCCAGGCACCCATGAGCCAGCAGCTTTTGCACTGAATCCCATCCAGAGAAGGGGTTTGCCATTTCTGGATGGGACCTGCCAATGAAATATTAAAGTCTGCAGTCTCGATGCCGCCACCAAAAATCAATTGTTCTGTCAAACAAGGACAAAAGGGACAGTTCATCCTCCTGGAAGGAGGTTGAAGTAAGAAGCCATACCACCCAGCTGCGACTTCCAACATCCCACTGTTAGCACCACTGGTTCCCTGTCTCAAACCTGCCTGATACCCTGTACACCGGGGCTAGGACATAAAGACAAGTTGAGAGCACCCTGGCTTACACCAGATCCAATCGCAATTCTGTCTGGATTCTGATTCTTGGCCACAGATCCTGTCTGCAAACTCAATCTTGCCCTGTAGACTTGATGCACAGAGAAGAGTGCTCCAGACCTAAGTAAAGCCCTTCGCTCAGGATTATACTTCTAGCTGTCCCAGCATGGTCTGCCTTAAGGATGGTTTCAGTTTGGAGTCCCCCAAATCGGACCCTGAAACAAGGGTTTGGGTACAAGATAATCTCAGAAAGCACTGTGAGAGATGGGAGGAAATTCAGCAGGAAAGGGTGTATTGCTGAACAAGTTACTGTGTGGACAACTTGTACTCAACCCCACTGGGCATTGCCCAAGAGATGGCGTAGAAACAACTTAGGGTTGTCCCATGGACGAATGAAGAAGCTGGAGAATGAAGTAGCCACAAACTTCCATATCTCCTCACTGGTTGAGGGTCCCTCCTGAAGTGTGACCTCCCTGGGGTGTCCAGCTTGCCCTACAGGCAGACTATATTGTGCACCCAGAGAAGGCCTTCAGACAAGGAAGCTCAGGAGGCCACTCATGAAACCACATCTGAGAGACTTGGCACTTCTGCATTATTGTGTTTAATTTCCTTTTTTTTTCTATTTTGGTTAAGAAGACAGTAGAAAAAGATTTTCTGGCATTCTTGTTCACTTGGTTACATTTGTATAAAGTTCTGATTGCCAGTTGCTCAGATAAGTGACAAGGCAGAATTCTTTAAAGGATTAAAGTTCCTTAAACCTAAGGCTAAATCTTGAATACATTATTGAATTCTTTAATATCCTGATGGCTAGCAGATTGACAGCTGCACATTCGGCATGCTTTTTTTTTTTTTTTTTTTGGTTTTTGGTTTTTTTGGTACTTTATTTTTCATTGCAGATTTATTTGGCAATGTACAGTAAATTTTGTAAACTTGCATCAAGTTTATGAATAAAGAACCATTTAAAAAAAAAAAATCTGTTGACTTCCAGTAGGCTGAGGGGACACAGCAAGGCACCAACAGTCTTCAATAAGGACGTTCTCCCAGGTCAAAAGGAGCACAACCTTATCGGTCACCAGCTGAAGGGGTCAAACACCAACTGGAGACAATGTTATGATGATTTTCATTCCCTCCCAAGAACATCTCAGACAAGAGTAACAGATGAACATACTGAACCAAAGAAATGGGCCACAAAACGACAGTTGTGGGTTGGAGTCTGTCTACTGTGGGGATAGAAAATAATGGTTTGAGGAACTCTTGTTAAATGCTGAGCAGTGCCCAGAGCTGGCCTGTGTTGGTTATTCTGCATATGTTTACAATAGCACAAGTTATTGTGCTTAATTCTCACCAGGATATTGTAAAATAGACATTTGTATTCCCATTTTATAGATGAAACTGCTGAAGTTTGGAGAAATTAAGTAACTTGCCAGAAGTCACACTGTAAGTCACAACTGGGCTAAAACCCTCCAAAGCCCTCCTTTTTTTTGCGGGGCCGCTGATTTCTTGTTCTCCCTAAGACAAGACTGGTCTACTGGTGAAGAGGAACAGATATCCTGCTCTCTGCAGGGAGTTTAGGGACTCATAACACCAGCACACGTGCTAAATATCTCCATTCCCGGACTGTAACTGGTACCTAAAATTCCACCGGCATCGACTTGTTCTTTGGGGCTAAGCATAACAAAAACACATAATTCTCTTGGGATGTACGGCAAGTAAATCCAATAGACTCTGAGCTAATCTAAGGTAAGGACCTTATGAATCAACATTTTCTCTCCAGTACCTAGCACAGAGCTTGGTGTGTTAAAAGGTCCTTAGTATTTCTCTGCTGAATAAGTGAGTGAACGTCGGTGTGAATAAATTTAGGAAATAAATATATGAGGGCTATAAGAGCTAAATATAAAAATAGAAAAGAGTAAACAACGCAGGCAAAGTATTTCCCCCATTTCTCATTAATCCCATTAACCCAGAAATCTGTAATGTAAACTTTCCTTTTGTTTCCTTGATCACTATAACTAATATTTATAGGCTGACTGCTATTTTCCCAAAGTCTTCCTACATATATTTACCTTTTAAGGCCTTAGGGGCCTAGATTCCCCTCTAGACTTGATACTCAGAAGGAATCAACTTTTTTTCTGTTTTGAATTTCACTGTATACTTATTCCCTACTTAGCATTGGCCCTGACACAGAATAGGATGAGATATACAAGTAGGATCTTCAAAAGTGAGCTGCTGATTTTCACTCTAAAGAATATTTGAGACGGTCAGAAAATGTTCAAATTTGCTGTTTGCTCTAAAGGTCATAAAGAATATATGATACTCAGGAAATACAGACATCAAATCCTACTGTGGTCTCCCTAAACCTAGATCAAAATATTCTCCTTCACTATGAAGTTGAAGGTTTTATTGTTCTTCTCTATAGAGTCTTTGGGGGATATTATGGGGATAGCATGGGGTAATTTAAATGTCCTGTTAAAGAAAAAATTATTCATGACACTTGTTACAGCAGGAAGGCAGACATTATTCAAGACCATCACAATAGGTATAGGGATTACTGCAGTGGTGTTTTGCAGTAGGGGAGAGAGATTGGGCTTAACTCCGAATAGCAACAAGGAAGAAGTGGGAATTTATAGCCAAGGAGCAGAGTTCTGTGGGAGAGGGTTGGTGGATGAAAAATTACTACGAGAAAATATCGAGGGTAAGGGGTGGAGGGTGAGGTGGGTGCGGGATTCTGGCTAAACCTGACCTAACAGGATTCCTGCTGAAGGCAGGCCAGGGTGCTCAGACATCACCTGGAGGATGGGAGGGGATGAGAAATCTGGTCAGATATCAAGGGTGGCCAGATAATCCTGACTTAGCAGGATTCTTGCTAAAATTGGGGTCTTGAGAATGTGCTGAAGGGTGAGGCCTAGTTGAAAAAGAGCTCAGAGGAGCCAAGAGTTTGGACAAGGAGAGAATCTTTGCCATTTCTCCCTGCCAGATCTGTCTTTCTCTCTTCTAGATCACCAAAAGCCTCAGGAGCCCCCAGCAGCTAGGGGGCAAATTCCAAATTATGACAAATCTATCAGATTATTTTAGCCCAGCTCCAGAAGTTCTATAAATCCTTCTAAATTCTCAATCACAGCATTCCAAACAGTAAAATAATTTTACAAATTAAAAAACTGAACCTGCATGTGACAAAGTAGGGATTTAAATCCAGCAGTTGAGACTCTGAATTTAGTGCTTTTCTACTACACCAACCGATAGGGAATAGGAGTCTTAAAGGGTACTTTTTTTTTTTTTAATGGTAAAAATCATGACTCACATATAAATATAAAAGAACACATCAAAGATTTTCTTTTTAGCCTAGTTAATAATGAGAGAACCAGTAAGATGCCATAGTTGGTTCAAAGGAGAAGCTAAAGGACACGTATGTCTGTAGGTATTCGGGAACGTGGAAGATTTTCTAATAGATACAGCACTGGCCTCTTCCATAGGAAGGAAATCAAAAGCATCTTCACTCCATTTATTTGCATTTCTATGACTGGGAATCATTTGCATCACCATCAGGTCTCCGTAGGTTAACTTCTGTCTCTACAAAATTGCAAAATAGTGAAAGACAATGAAAGGCTCAGGCCCCTGTGCAATCGGACAACCTTGCAAGGATTCTCAGACAAAACCTAGGTTCCATCAAAAGGATTTCAAGTAACCTTTGGTCCATTTCAGAGTCCTTCACAATTGTTCCTGTTAGTAGCAAGACATGGGATGAGATGTCTCTGGAAGGGCTCCGCTAAAAGGACAATCTATCTAGAAGCCCTTCTGGTCTCTTCCCTAACCTGTTCTATTTCATTGCCTGCCTTAAAATGAGAATCAGGGAGATGCAAGAGGGAAGAGATATGGGAACATATGTACATGTATAACTGATTCACTTTGTTATAAAGCAGAAACTAACACACCATTGTAAAGCAATTATACGCCAATAAAGATGTTTAAAAAAAAAAAAAAAATGAGAATCAGGATCCCGTCCCAGGGTCTGGTTCAGGGAACTCTGCCAAAGTAGGAAAGAGATCCTGTGGAGACATCTAGAAACCATGGGAACCTCAAGCCGCAGCAATTCTTAACAGAGCAAAATCAGAGTGCCCAGCCTCCCCACTCTCAAGGAGCTATTGCCAAGGGCTAATCACTCAGATAGAAAGGGAATAAACAACCTCACCAGGCAGCCTGGCTTGCTGGCAAACCTCAAAGAACAAAAATTAACTTAGAGCAGTTTCTGAATGTGAGTCAAGAATTCTGTACTTTTTTCCTTCCCTGTACATTTAGATGTGTACATCAAAAGCAAACATTTATGAAACACTCAAGGTATTTCTTGGTGGGGTAGGTATGACGGGGCGTACAGAAGGAGGAGCAGGGAATCTTTGGGATCTGGCTACATACATTTCAACACAGAGCAAAAGAACACATTGCTCATCCGACATAAGGTTGTAAAAGACATTTTAGGGAACACTTAAAGGAGTACAAGAGAAAGGAAGCCTGAGATGGCATCAGAGAAGACCCTAGGGCAGGGATTAGGGGGTGGACACCAGACCTGGGTATTGAAGGACAGGCAAGAGTTAACTACGTCAAGGAAGGTGGGGAAACAGCATTCCTTGCCTGGGGAAATGCTACTGTAACCGCTGCAAATAGTCTCCCTGGGCCCTGATGTCCTGGCTCAGAAAAAGTAGCCTAATTCTCCTTTCTCCCCAATTCTTCATGTGGACAATCAACTGAATCTTGTCCACCGCAGAGGCTGCAGCCACTAAATGTATCAGATTGCTTAGAGGGAGGATTCAAGGGATGCCACCAGCATGAAGATAGTTGCATGATGGACAGAAGAGGATCCTGAAAAACAATCTGTCTCTAATCAGAATGAGTCAGAGAGGCCTCCAGGTCGATGGAGCAGAGTTAGAGAGTGAGGCCGTTGTGAATATTAGATGAGACCACGTGTAAAATCCTTGATCCAAGGTCTGGCACTTAGTAAGGCTTCAGTAATAGCTAGCCATGAGGCTCTCTACCTTCCTGCCTCTCTGAGTACATCCTGGGAATATAACCTGTTTTATTCAGTATCTATTGGGGCATTTGATGCCCCGATGACATTTCATATCAATCATTTACTTGGTAGATCTTTTAATCTGCAGTATATCATTGGGAAGAAAACCCACCTCTCATTACTAAGTCTTTCACTTAAAAATTTATTTTCATGCATCTAGAAGGTCACCAATTAACACTGTTCACTTCTGTATTGTAAAACCAGTATAGATGCTTCCACTAATGAGATGCTTTTAAAAACAGCAGCTCTGTAAGTCTCCCAATGCCACATAAAGGACTTTTATGAGGCTATTGGCTTTCCTCAAATCATCACTTCAGTGATACATCCTAAATGTAATTGTAAACACTCAGTGGTGCCATTTAACCTCAATGACACATGAGTAGCGAGAAGCAGAAAAAATAATGGGCTCCCTCAAGAGAAACCTGAAGTTATGAAACTGGGAAAGTCTTTGTCTCCTAATTAAACAGGATCTATAGAATGGTCTACTTGGAGGCAGGGTAGCCTAGTGGGTGAAAAGACAGACTTTGGAATCCAGCTGAGACCTCAGGTCTTAACATCTGTGAGGCTGTTTCCTCTTCAGTGATGTGAGGCTTGTGTTAAACTCCGCTCAACATGAATGTGAGAATTCCCTTAAATGAAGGCATAAATGGAAAGTGCTTGCACACAGGTGATCAATCAACTGTAACTATTTTCACCATGATAAGTATATACATACAGTGTATGCCAGACTCAGAGACGCTTGACTATGTCCCTTTACAGACATGAAGAGTCACTTTCTTCTGGAGAATCAGTGCAGTCAGGAATCGCTCAGTGAAAGCTTTGTTCTCTGGCATATAATTGAGTCCTCTAAGTTCAAACTAAAAGGAAGATTTTTCTTAGGACTTACATACAGTTATTTCCTTTTATGTCTGCTCACATGAGCATTGTGTAATAAGATTTGTGGCTAAAGGGCTCAGGCATGAGCAAAGAAGCAGAGAGTTCCCTCCAAAAGTGTGCTCCCCATATTTATTTCTCAGCACTCTATCTGTAGGGCAGTTTGGAAATTTCCATTATGCCACCTAGAATCTGTTTTTCCACAGGGGGAAAAAAAAGTGTAGCTTATTTGAGATGATGGCATACAATCTATTTCTTTTTAATCAGACAGGCTCCGGAAGTGAGTATAACAAAAAGCAATCTTCAAAAACAAAGTTCAGACACTCCCTTCCAGGATACGTGCTGATCCGTATAGACAAACACCTGCAGACTATGGCCTCAGGGCCTGACACTACATCCAGGAAAAAGAGTGTTGGGGTGAGCGCATGTGTGTCTCGCTGTTTTTTAAACGATGATGCAGATAAGCTAGTGAAAGGCTATTTGGGAAAAAATAGAAAAGATGAGACGATTCTCACCCCATCTGTGTTTCAAAGTAAATCCCCAGGCAAAATGAATCGGCTCTTGAAAGATGTTTTCCATCAAAGAGCATTTTGAGATTCCACGACAGGTTTCACTGTGGAATCCCAAATTGATCAATTAACTACCTTATTAGAACTTAGTAGTCAGCTCTCCTCCAATAATTGGGGGTTTATGTCCTGGCTAATCAACTTTGAGAATCAGCTTCAGAATACAAGGCATCCTCCAACCAGAAATGCCCTTAGAATTCACCTGTCTGATCCCCTTATTTTAGAGATAAGGGACCAAACTCTTATCAGCCAGGATATATTGTAGATGACAGAAGCCCTCAACTCAGACTGGCTTAAAGCAAAACAGAAATTTTTATTCAAGTAACTGGAAAGTCCAGGGGTAGTGCAAGCTTCCAATATGGGTATATCAAAGTGCTTAAGCAGCGGCATCTGGCACGTGTCTGTCTCAATCCCTCATTCTGTTTATTTCCGTATTGCCTTAGCTTTAGATGAGATTCTCTTTCTGAAGAAACAAAGACGGCTAGCATGACCTCCAGCCTAGAACTTCAACAGGAAGAGAGCCCTCTTCCCAGAATTCCAGGAAAAGCCCCAGGGCTCACCCTCATTGGCTAACTGGAGTCATAGATGCATACTGTCATGTACTTGGAGCCGAGGGAACATGGTGGTGAGACCTGGCCACATGCCCAGCCCAAGACCATGGGCTAGAGGGGAGGAGTAAGTCACTGCAGGAAAATAAGACTACGCTCAAGCTAGAAGACAGATGAGTCATATTAGGCAAAATCAACAGATGTTTATTGCAGGCATCAAGAAGGGCTGTGACTTACTCCAGATCACACACCGTTAATGGAACACAGAGCTCCTGCATCATGCTACATTGACGTTTGACCTACTAGGGTCAGAGGAAACATTATTAAGAGGAACCAGGAAATGACTCTGAGTCAGCAGATTCATATCAGGTTACCTGAAGAGCTTACAAGTACACACTGCCAACTAAGAAAATACATGGGGACGAAAAAGAAACTATGAATTCAGCGACTCCTTTAACATAATTATTAATCACAAAGATATCTACATACTTTTGAGAAATAGCCTCTCCAATATATGCCAGATATTCTACTAATTCAGTCTACAGACAGTGCTTGGTGCCCACACGGACTCACAGACTCTCTGTAACAAATAGTAAATACCTTGCGTGTTTCACTGATCACAGAATCATTAAGAATTGTTATTCTAATCCTAGCCTTGCCAGAAAAGAAAGCAATGTCTTTGGCAAAACTCAAATAACAATCAAGCCCAGAGACCACTCCATGGAGGAGATAGAACCTGAGTGCTACAGGAAGAGAGGGATTGCAGCGTTGAAAAGAGGGAAGGCTACCTTCCATTTGGTGGGAATAGCAGGAGTAGAGACCATCAGAAGACCAGCCTGTGTGGAGTCGAGATGGAGGCTGGGAGGCAGCAGTAGCCCAGAGTTTGGAGACCCAGGAAATCAGCCTCTGGCTTCTGTTTCCACACAGCTACTACATGTATATTTTGATTCAGTATTCAGCGTGGGGGTGGGTCCAGGTTCTTAAATTTGCAGATATTAGAAACAACAGAGTGATAAGCTCCGAAAAAAAAAAACATTCGCACTGTTAGGAAACCAGTTATCCCCATCTATAGTGTTTGTGGAACTATAATAAATTAATTTCAATGGTCAAAACTATTCACTCGCCTCAAGGGGCCAATAAGGTGTTGGTGTCATGACTCTTGATAAGACATATGACTAACATCATCTCTGCTCCTCTTTCTCTTGGCTATTTGAACGGTCCACTCCTGGGCCAAGCACTGGACTACTGGAAAGGCCCAAGGTCTGGATCATGACAAAAGATAGGGGAAAATAAAGTGAAATAAACCCAAAACTGATGGAGCCAGAGACCATGCTAGATTCTTTCTCATTTACTTTCTCATTTAACCCTCCCAAACACACTGCATGCTAGGTGTTACTGCCTTCATCTGAACAGAATGAGGTTCAGAGAGGCTGACTTACTTCATGACACATAGCTTAGAACAGTCTAGTTGAGAGGTCTGCGTCTAAAGTCCACGCAATTTCCAATACAGTATACAACTTTGACAAATCAGGGTGGGGATGGCAGGAGTGGCAAAATGGTTTTGTCTATTATGACTCCATTGTTATTTAAGTGAGAAATACCTGGGACCCTGAATAATTAGAGAACCTTAGTCTGCCCACCTCACACTTCTTAGACTCATTCCTTCAACTGTAGATGATCATCAACCCTTTCCATTCAATTTTATTTTGAGCTCACCCATTGAGACCCTATAATGTGCTGGCCAGTAATGCACATAATCTCATTTCATTCTCACAGAAACTCATTAAAGTGGGTGCTATCTGTCCTTATTTAACATATGGGAAATCTATGGAAGAAGTCACACAACAAGAAAAGTACAAAAGTAGAATTCCCGCCCAAGTCTGGTTCCAAACCCAAGCTCTCCCCTGAATGGCAGGAACTCAGCAATGCCTAGCACTTGAAGGCACCCTAGCCACCAGCCATTTTTGTTCAAAACCACTTGCCACCGAGATTTTCAATTAGGCTCTGAAGAGCCACTGCCAGCCGGGCATTCAGAAGTCTCTTCATTCAATTATAAACATCCCCAAAGGAATAGAGACTCCAGCAGGGCTCCTTCCTGCTTCAGGTGCCAGCTGCCAAGTAGCAATCGGGTGTTCCCTACAAGGCTGAGTGGCGCTGAAGTTACCAGGAGTCATTAAACTGTCACATCCTTTCCTGGAGCCCCAGCGGTCTGACAAGCTAATTGTCAGGTGTTCAAATCAACAAGTTTTCAAAGGTTTCACGATGAATCCCCCTCTATCTCTTGCAACCTTACTGCTCTTGCAGCTGAGGCTACCCTCACTCTGCTTCCACTGTTCAAAGTCTCCCTGTGCTGGCTGGCCTTCAAGTCCAGGAAACCCACATTCATTTTAGTGTGGCCAGTGCGAAAGCATGACCAGGGAGGTAAATCAGCTGCAACTGACACATGCGAGTGCATTCCCAAGACAAAGGCATTTTTGATGATCCACTAGGTTACTTGCTGTGGAATATGAATGCCCATATTGTTAGAGCACAAAGCAGAAAACAAAAAATTAAACCTTAACATGTATTCCCAAATATCTCAATTCCCTTATTTGAGGCTGAAAGGGTGTTGGAATTACTCTTCCCCAGTTAATCAAAACAAAAATAAAAACAAAAACCAACCCTAACATTCACGGATAAATTTCTAACATAGAAAACTGCATTTATTGGAGTTATCTAAGCTATAAACCAACCCTGTGAGAAGTATGAGGTGGTATTCTTAGCTCAAGGTAACACAGTGATTATCAGAATATGAAACAGAGAATGTTTTTCTTGACTCCCCTTTCAGTGCTCTTTTCTTTGGGCAACGCTGTCTTCAAGTATTCTCCAGAGAGAATGGAAGGTGACCAATTGGTGACTCGAGGAGTTGGAGCTCAGGAATTGAAAGAAAGAAGAAATAAACTTCCAGAGAGAATTCTGACTTCCTACAGATCTACTCCAGTTATCCCCAGCCAATCTTGCAATTTTAACAAATACTTACAGATTTTCTATCATGGGCCAGGACAGTCCCAGATACTAGAAACATGGAGTTTAACAAAACAGTCTTTGGGGGCTCACAAACCAGTTGTTCAACAATGATCTACAGAAATAGCTGCTATTAGAGAAGGATGTGCAAGACATATGGAAACTCAAAGGAGGGATAAGGGGGAAGACAGAGAAGAAAGGCACCCCAGATAAAGGAAAAGTATGTACAAAAGGCGGGTGCATTTGGGGAACTTATCTGAGTATATTTGAGAATCTTACTTGGTGTGGCTGGAATGAAACTAGAAATATAGGTAGGAACAAAATTCTGAAGGGTCTTAAATATCATGATAAAGGATTTGAACATTATTCTGAATGCATGGGCAACCAATAAAGATATTTCAAACACTGAAGAAATTTGCAATTATTTAACTTGCATTTTAGAAAAGTGCCTCTGATGGGAGTGGGTAATTGGATTGGGCAAGAATAGAAGTGGGAAAACCAGTTAGGAAGTTATTAAAACAATTCAGATTGTTTTTAGTGGTGTGAAACTAAAGTATCCACAGGGGGAAATGGAAGAGCAAGGACTGATTTGACAGATGTTTAGGAGATTGAATTAAGAGGAATTCGTGATAGATTAAAAGTAGGGTTTGAAAAGACAAGGTCAATAATGACTCCCAAATTTCTGATTTCCGTGATAGGAAAGAGTCATGCATTCACTAGGGAAGAACAGACTAGAGAGGAAGATGAAGAATAGACTTTTAAACACGTCAAGTTTGTGAATCATCAGATGGAGATCAGAAAATCTATGGACATGCAGGTGTGGGCTTTTAGAAGGAGATGAGGGATGGAGGGAAGGTTGGAAAGTCCTCAGTATGTAGTCAACAGTTGAAGTCAAAGGCAAAGATGACACTACCCACTGGGAGTGGGTAAGACTGAAAAGATAAAACCTTGGGACATACCAACACCTGGATCAGGCAGAAGTTCTAGAAATCAAGGATAGATAGAGGTCAAGAAGGAGGAAAGGTCAACAGTGAGCTGAAAGAGGATCATTCCTTTTTTTGAATTTTATTTTTTACAAAGCAGGTTCTTATTATTTATTTTATACATATTAGTGTATATATGCCAATCCTAATCTCCCAATTCATCCCACTACCACCCCCCACTTTCCCCCCTTGGTGTCCATACGTTTGTTCTCTACATCTGTGTCTCTATATCTGCCTTGCAAAAAGATTCATCTGTACCATTTTTCTAGATTCCACATATATGCATTAATATACGATATTTTTCTCTTTCATACTTTACTCTGTATGACAGTCTTTAGGTCCATCCACGTCTCTACAAATGACCTAGTTTCATTCCTTTTTATGGCTGAGTAATATTCCATTGTATGTATGTACCACATCTTCTTTATCCATTCATCTGTCGATGGACACTTAGGTTGCTTCCATGTCCTGGCTATTGTCAATAGTGCTGCAATGAACATTGTGGTACATGTGTCTTTTTGAATTATGGTTTTCTCTGGGTATATGCCCAGTAGTGGGATTGCTACGTCATATGGTAATTCTACTTTAACTTTTTAAGGAAACTCCATACTGTTCTCCATAGTGGCTGTATCAATTTACATTCCCACCAACAGTGCAAGAGGGTTCCCTTTTCTCCACACCCTCTCCAGCATTTGTTGTTTCTAGATTTTCTGATGATGCCCATTCTAACTGGTGTGAGGTGATACCTCATTGTAGTTTTGATTTGCATTTCTCTAATAATTAGTGATGTTGAGCAGCTTTTCATGTGCCTCTTGGCCATCTGTATGTCTTCTTTGGAGTAATGTCTATTTAGGTCTTCTGCCCATTTTTGGATTGGGTTGTTTGTTTTTTTGATATTGAGCTGCATGAGTTGCTTGTATATTTTGGAGATTAAGCCTTTGTCAGTTACTTCGTCTGCAAATATTTTCTCCCATTCTGAGGGTTGTCTTTTCATCTTGTTTATGGTCTCCTTTGCTGTGCAAAAGTTTTTAAGTTTCATTAGGTCCCATTTGTTTATTTTTGTTTTATTTTCATCACTCTAGGAGGTGGGTCAAAAAACATCTTGCTGTGATTTATGTCATAGAGTGTTCTGCCTATGTTTTCCTCTAAGAGCTTTATAGTGTCTGGTCGTACATTTAGGTCTTTAATCCATTTGGAGTTTATTTTTGTGTATGGTGTTAGGAAGTGTTCTAGTTTCATTCTTTTACATGTAGCTGTCCAGTTTTCCCAGCACCACTTATTGAAGAGACTTTCTTTTCTCCATTGTATATCCTTGCCTCCTTTGTCATACATTAGCTGACCATAGGTGCCTGGGTTTATCTCTGGGCTTTCTATCCTGTTCCATTGATCTATATTTAGGTTTCTGTGCCAGTACCATATTGGCTTGATTACTGTAGCTTTGTAGTATAGCCTGAAGTCAGGGAATCTGATTCCTCCAGCTGCATTTCTTTCCCTCAAGATTGCTTTGGGTATTTGGGGTCTTTTGTGTCTCCATACAAATTTTAAGATTTTTTGTTCTAGTTTTGTAAAAACTACCATTGGTAATTTGATAGGGATTGCACTGAATCTATAGATTGCTTTGGGTAGTATAGTCATTTTCACGATATCGATTCTTCCTACACAAGAACATGGTATATCTCTCCATCTGTTTGTGTCATCTTTGATTTCTTTAATCAGTGTCTTAGAGATTTCTCACTACAGGTCTTTTACCTTCTTAGGTAGGTTTATTCCTAGGTATTTTATTCTATTTGTTGCAATGGTGAATGGGATTGTTTCTTAATTACTCTTTCTCATCTTTCGTTGTTAGTGTATAGGAATGCAAGAGATTTCTGTGCATTGATTTTGTATCCTGCAACTTTACCAAATTCATTGATTAGCTCTAGTAGTTTTCTGGTGGCATCCTTAGGATTCTGTATGTATAGTATCATGTCATTTGCACACAGTGACAGTTTTATTTCTTCTTCAATTGCCATGGCTAGGACTTCCAAAACTATGTTGAATAGTAGTGGTGAGAATGGACATCCTTGTCTTCTTCCTGATCTTGGAAGAAATGCTTCCAGTTCTTCACCACTGAGAATGATCTTTGCTGTGGGTTTGTCATATATGGCCTTTATTAAGTTGAGGTAGGTTCCCTCTACGCCCACTTTCTGGAGAGTTTTTATCATAAATGGGTGTTGAATTTTGTCAAAAGCTTTTCCTGCATCTATTGAGATGATCATATGGTTTTTATTCTTCAGTTTGTTAATATGGTGTATCACATTGATTGATTTGCATATACTGAAGAATCCTTGGATCCCTGGGATAAATCCCACTTGATCATGGTGTATGATCCTTTTAATGTGTTGTTGGATTCTGTTTGCTAGTATTTTGTTGAGGATTTTTGCATCTATATTCATCAGTGATATTGGTCTGTAATTTTCTTTTTTTGTAGTATCTTTGTCTGGTTTTGGTATCAGGGTGATGGTGGCCTCACAGAATGAGTTCGGGAGTGTTCCGTCTCTGCAATTTCTTGGAAGAGTTTGAGAAAGATGGGTGTTGGCTCTTCCCTAAATGTTTGATAGAATTTGTTAGAATTCACCTGTGAAGCTATCTGGTCCTGGACTTCTGTTTGTTGGAAGATTTTTAATCACATTTTCAATTTCATTACTTGTGATTGGTCTGTTCATATTTTCCATTTCTTCCTGGTTCAGTCTTGGAATCTTATACCTTTCTAAGAAGTTGTCCATTTCTTCCAGGTTGTCCATTTTATTGGCATAGAGTTGCTTGTAGTAGTCTCTTAGGATGCCTTGTATTTCTGTGGTGTCTCTTGTAACTTCTCCTTTTTCATTTCTAATTTTATTGATTTGAGTCCTCTCCCCCTTTTTCTTGATGAATCTGGCTAAAGGTTTATCAATCTGTTTATCTTCTCAAAGAACCAGCTTTTAGTTTTATTGATCTTTGCTATTGTTTTCTTTTGTTTCTATTTCATTTATTTCTGCTCTGATCTTTATGATTTCTTTCCTTCTACTAACTTTGGGTTTTGTTTGTTCTTCTGTCTCCAGTTCCTTTAGGTGTAAGGTTAGATTGTTTGAGATTTTTCTTATTTCTTGAGGTAGGATTGTATTGCTGTAAACTTCCCTCTTAGAACTGCTTTTGCTGCATCCCGTAGGTTTTGGATCATCGTGTTTTCATTGTCATTTGTCTCTAGGTATTTTTTGATTTCCTCTTTGATTTCTTCAGTGATCTCATGGTTATTTAGTAACATATTGTTTAGCCTTCATGTATTTGTGTTTTTTACGTTTTTTCCCCTGTAATTGATTTCTAATCTCATAGTGTTGTGGTTGGAAAAGATGCTCGATATGATTTCAATTTTCTTAAATTTACTGGGTCTTGATTTGTGACCCAAGATGTGATCTATCCTGGAGAATGTTCCATGTGCACTTGAGAAGAAAGTGTAATCTGCTGTTTTCGGATGGAATGTCCTATAAATATCAATTAAATCTGGTTTACTGTGTCATTAAAAGCTTGTGTTTCCTTATTAATTTTCTGTCTGGATGATCTGTCCATTGGTGTAAGTGAGGTGTTAAAAATCCCCCACTATTATTGTGTTACTGTCAATCTCCTCTTTTATGGCTGTTAGCATTTGCCTTATGTATTGAGGTGCTCCTATGTTGGGTGCATATATATATATATATTTATAATTGTTATATCTTCTTCTTGGATTGATCCCCTGATCATTATGTAGTGTCCTTCCTTGTCTCTTGTAACATGCATTTTAAAGTCTATTTTATCTGAGTATTGTTACTCCAGTTTTCTTTTGATTTCCATTGGCATGGAATATCTTTTTCCATCCCCACACTTTCAGTCTGTATGTGTCCCTAGGTCTGAAGTGGGTCTCCTGTAGACAGCATATATATGGGTCTTGTTTTTGTATCCATTCAGCGAGCCTGTGGCTTTTGGTAGCAGCATTTAATCCATTCACATTTAAGGTAATTATCGATATGTATGTTCCTATTACCTTTCTGTTAATTGTTTTGGGTTTGTTTCTGTAGGTCCTTTTCTTCTCTTGTGTTTCCCCCTTAGAGAAGTTCCTTTAGCATTTGTTGCAGAGCTGGTTTGGTGGTGCTGAATTCTCTTAGCTTTCGCTTGTCTGTAAAGCTTTTGATTTCTCTGTCGAATCTGAATGAGATCCTTGCCGGGTAGAGTAATCTTGGTTGTAGGTTCTTCCCTTTCATCACTTTAAATATATCGTGCCACTCCTTTCTGGCTTGTAGAGTTTCTGCTGAGAAATCAGCTGTTAACCTTATGGGAGTTCCCTTATATGTTATTTGTTGTTTTTCCCTTGTTGCTTTTAATAATTTTTCTTTGTTTTTAATTCTTGTCAATTTGATTACTATGTGTCTCGGCATGTTTCTCCTTGGGTTTATCCTGCCTGGGACTCTCTGTGCTTCCTGGACTTGGGTAGCTATTTCCTTTCCTGTGTCAGGGAAGTTTTCCATTATATTCTCTTCAAATATTTTCTTGGGTCCTTTCTCTCTCTCCTCTCCTTCTGGGACCCGTGTAATGTGAATGTTGGTGAGGTTAATGTTGTCCCAAAGGTCTCTTAGGCTGTCTTCATTTCTTTTCATTCTTTTTTCTTTATTCTGTTCCATGACAGTTAATTCCACCATTCTGTCTGCCAGGTCACTTATCCGTTTTTCTGCCTCAGTTATTCTGCTACTGATTCCTTGTAGTGTATTTTTTATTTCACTGATTGTATTGTTCATCTCTGTTTGTTCTATAATTCTTCTGGGTGTTTGTTCTTTAATTCTTCTATGTCTTTGTTAAACATTTCTTGCATCTTCTCGATCTTTGCCTCCATTCTTTTTCCGAGGTTCCGGATAATCTTCACTATCATTATTCTGAATGTTTTTTCTGGAAAGTTGCCTATCTCCACTTCATTTAATTGTTTTCTGGGGTTTTATCTTGTTCCTTCATCTGGTACATAGCCTTCTGCCTTTTCATTTTGTCTATCTTTCTGTGAATGTGGTTTTCGTTCCACAGGCTGCAGGATGCTAATTCTTCTTGCTTCTGCTGTCTGCCCTCTGGTGGATGAGGTTATCTAAGAGGCTTGTGCAAATTTCCTGATGGGAGGGACTGGTGGTGGGTAGAGCTTGGTGTTGCTCTGGTAAGCAGAGCTCAGCAAAACTTTAATCTGCTTGTCTGCTGATGGGTGGGGCTGAGTTCCCTCCCTGTAGGTTGTTTGGCCTGAGGCACCCCAGAACCAGAGGCTATGGGCTCTTTGGTGGGGCTAATGGTAGACTCCAGGAGGGCTCATGCCAAGGAGTACTTCCCAGAACTTCTGCTGCCAGTGTCCTTGTCCCCACAGTGAGCCACAGCCACCACCTGCCTCTGCAGGAGACCCTCCAACACTAGCAGGTAGGTCTGGTTCAGTCTCCTGTGGGGTCACTGCTCCTTCCCCCTGGGTCCTGATGCACACACTCCTTCGTGTGTGCCCTCCAAGAGTGAAGTCTCTGTTTCTCCCAGTCTTGTCAAAGTCCTGCAATCAAACCCCCCTAGCCTTCAAAGTCTGATTCTCCAGGAATTCCTCCTCCCATTGCCAGACCCCCAGGTTGGGAAGCTTGACGTGGGGCTCAGAACCTTCACTCCAGTGGGTGGACTTCTGTGGTGTAAGTGTCTCCAGTTTGTGAGTCACCCACCCAGTGATAGTGGGATTTGATTTTAGTGTGATTGCGCCCCTCCTACCGTCTCATTGCGGCTTCTGCTTTATCTTTGGATGTGGGGTATCATTTTGGTGAGTTCCAGTGTCTTCCTGTCAGTGATTGTTCAGCAGTTAGTTGTGATTCTGGTGCTCTCACAAGAGGGAGTGAGCGCACGTCCTTTGACTCCACCATCTTGAACCCAAAGGTGATCATTTCATTTAGCACCAGCAAGTTGCTGCTAAACCTTAACAAGTTCCCCTTGGTCTAGTTAAATGGGAGGGGAAACAGTAGGGATGGCATTTTTTGTTTCTTTGAAGCAGGTTATTTCTTTTTACAGATGCAAAGTCTTCCAAATGTTTATATATATAAACATCTATCCACATTTCACTGTGTAAGTCAGGGAATTGCAGGTGGGAAACAGGACTCCTAGATCTAACTTACATCATTCTTTCATCTCTCTAAGCTTCAGGTGTTTCCCACAATTAATTCTCTCTTTCCTGGACACCCAATTAGGAATGCCACTTACAAAAATAATACCCAAATGTAAGCTGAAACCCCATATGGTCCTATCTAGAGATGATGTTGCAGTCAAAGAAATATAGTCCAGTAACCATAAATACTTTAAAAGTAATTCCAATTAATACTTAAAGAACGTGAAAGGGAATTGAATTCATAATATGCTCCCAACCTCCTTAATGATTTTCCAACCTCCTTCCTTTCTTGCACCTCAGTGGCTGCTTCAGAGCCTCACACGCTTAAACCCACAATTTCCTCTTGCACCCTCAAAACTTCCAAAGCCCCAGAATCTGTGTTATTTTTTTCCCTTGCCCCTTTAGCCCATGAACTAGCTGCAGAGGCAGAACTTCCATCAAAAAGAAAGAGGGAGAGAGAGGAGTTGAACAAGCAAAGATTAGGTCCCTTCAAAGCCAGCATTGTGAAGTTCAGCAAAGGCTGGGAAATGCTCATTTTAATAAATTTTGTCCCAGCATCATCTAGCACTTTAAGCTTTTCAAAGCACACTAATGTTTGCACTCTCATATTTCCCTCATCCGACTATTTCTATCAGATTAGTGGGACTAATTTCAACACATCCATTTCTAGATGAGAAAACAGGCACTGAGATACCAAAACCCCTGTCTGAATTCACCTATTCAGTTATACCAGAGCCAAACTGAACCTTCAGCAAAGTTTACTGACTCCTGCCTAGAAGTGTCACCCCAGCCACTTTTCCCCTCCTCAAGCACCACATGGCTCAGCCTCAGCAGAGGCTACCTGGCTGTGCTGTGGCTGATGAGAATGAAGACGGGAGTGTAGACCCATCTATGAAACCCGGCATCTTAAGTGCACTCCATTATAGGGGAGGAAAAATAATTTTCCTTCTACTCTCCTGAGCTCTTAGCTGAGACCCCTAAGATTAACAGGTGAAAAGCATACTGAAGTTTATTAACATGGATACCTGGGAGATACCCAGGGAAAAATGTGTAACTCAAAGAGGTGGCTCAGAATTCAGGCTTAATTACCCTGCTAATAGGGAAAGGCTTGGGGCAATGTAGATTTCTTACGGGAGAGTAAATGATTTTTAGAAAAGATCAAAGAGCTCTCAGGAGAAAAGAAGGGAGGTACGATAGTTTGTGAAAAAGTTTATCTGGGTGTGATGTCCCCTCCTCTGACAAGAGTCAATTCTCCCTCGCTAATAAGAAACTTCAGGGAAGGGATTTATGAAAATTGAGTTCCTTTTGGAGGTTCTATCTTTAGGCAGATAAGGGGAGTTCCAAGAAAGGCTCTCTCTGCATCTACTGTATTTCAGGTGCCTACAGCTCAAAATAACCAGTATGTCAAAGTCATCTACCCTACCCTTACCATACTAAACATGGAACCTAAATCCATGGAAGAAGAGGATGGAGAGAGCTGAATTCCTGTCTCTCAAATTTTTACTACAGCTGTAGTCTAGGCACTCTGTGGACCCAGCCAGCAACCGTAAACATCATATTACTTCTTTTATGCTTGAATTTTGCATGCCTACAATTTTTGTTAAAATAATACCTTTTCATGCCTCCTACTGGACAGATAGCTCCCTCCCAACCCTATCATCTGCCAGATGCACAAAATTAGGAAGGAAATGCTAGAAACGTAGCCCCCCTCTTCAAAGATAATTATATATGAATTATTCAGAAATTCTATGGTATTGGGCAGCATTTTGGTGGCAATTTTGCCCACCTGCCACCTTTTCTCATGGTAGCAAACAAAATTCAACCTTCTACAGAATATTTTATTTCAATTCTTCATAACTTTCAAACTACTTTAATTGAGAGATAGGTGAAAAAAAAAAAAAAGAACTTATTTTTTATGGAAGAAGATCATGTACCTAACAGATATTAGTTTCTATGCTATTGTGCTCGGATGAAAGGAGAGAACAGATAGTAATGATACTACCAGCAATTCTTCATGGGATGCTTGGGCGGCAACCCGCTCTCCTCCTCTGTCAGCAAAGTCAGGGCCTTAACTGAAAATAAGTGTGGAAGCCCTGTATACTCTGCACATCTCGGGGAAATATCACTGCAAAATTAAAAACACCATTTGCACCAGATGCATGCTAAGAATGTAAGTAGTGCTGTTAATTTACTCTAATTAATTAATTATACTAATACCCTGATCTACAGGGAATTTCCCTAGAAAGAGAAATGGAATGGTAAAAGGCAGCTCTAACGCTGCTTCATCACTCACGCTGAAGGAAATTCACCCCAAAATGGCAGCTCTAGGAAATCTGGGGCAGGTGAGGAGTTTGAAGAAACTTCCCAGGAGGATCCACATACCAGTGGTTCTCAGCAAGCATCAGAACACCTGGAGGGCTTCTTAGGACACACACACACTGCTGGGCCCTCCCGCCAGAGTTCCTAATTCACTTCTAACAAGTCCCCAGGTGATGCTTGCTGTTGCTGGTCCAGGCGCCACACATAAGCACTGTGGTCCTGGACCAACTGGCCCACAGAGTACGAGGCAGCCAGAGCTGGGTGTAACTTCCAGCTCATCTAACTAAGTACAAGACCCCATGGAAATACCTTAACCAGTCAAAGAGACACACCGCTCACCTGTGGATGGGTGACAGTAACCACCCCCAGGGCTGCGGCGAAGAGGGGCGTTCAGCCTGACACCATGTGTGACCCTTAGCAGGCTACGGAGATGGGGACTGGCCACAGAATTAGCAGCAGCAAAGGCAGATTTTTCCTATGCACTCAGTCAAGGGCTCATCAGTGAAAACCAGGAAAGGACGCAAGTTTACCCTGGCGGTGTTCCCTCTGTGCCCCTTTGGGTCCATCTTTTTAAAGCCCTGTTCTTAAGACCAGGATAAACTACAACATATAATAAAAATGACAGTAACTGACAGCTAACGAGCACTTCCAAGATGCTGGGCGCCACGCCAAGAGATGTACCATATTTACAGACAAACTTCCTAACAACTGTATGAGGTAGGAAGCATCATCCCTACAAGGTAACTGAGAGGAAACCAAATCTCAAATAGGATTAGTAACTTGCCCAAGGTTAGCCCACCAGTAAGTGGCAGAACTGGGATTCAGACCCGGTTTGGTCTACCTCCTGAGCCCAGGTGCTAGCCACTATGCTGTGGGCTTACTTATGACAGCGATGATATTTGGCATTGGCTCTGTACTTTCCAGCTTACACAACACTTCTTTTCTCCATTATTGAGGCTGTCCTCCCACTGCCCTATGAAATATGCAAGGTAAGCATTACTCTGTCCCTTTTACAGACTCAGAAAAATAACAGGTGGCACAACCAGCGGGGCTCAGAGCTTCACGCTCTGACACTCACTGCGCTGTCTTTTCGTTACATACAGACAAGCCCGGCTGCCATCATTTCTTACGAATCTAACCTTCTCAGGAAGGAGCAGCCGGCTGGTCACAAGTGTAGGTGATAAATCCTGGTCCCTGTCTCCACGCAGAGAAAGGCTGGCTGGGGATCCAGCTTTAGCAGCAGGGGCCATGGGAAAGCTGGACCAGAGATAAGAGACACTGGGTTTGATTTGTGACTTTGCTACTTCTTATTGTGTGCCTATGAAGAAATCATTTAAAATCTCTGAATAACTATAAAAGCCTCAGCAACTTAGTGATGACTTATGGGAATAAGAAAAGATGTAAGAGGGAAAGAAATTTGGAAAAAGGAATGACATGGAACCTCACTATCACCCACTCCTCATTCCAGTTTAAGGATGTATTCATATGTGTTAACCAGAGGGTGGGGCCCTAGTCCCTCAGACCAAGAGTAGATTAATAAGTGATCCAGCTCAGAAGTAGTCATGGTTATTAACAGAAGGGATAGAAATAAAATTTATGAGCATCCATTGTGTACTGGGCCCTCTGGTAGGGTGCTTCAAATAAATTTGTGTATTTAATTTCATCCTTTTAAAGCACTGTGGGAGTAGTACAGATGTTCTGGTCCTCCAGTTGAGCTTAGTTTAGAGAAGTTACCCAGCTTGACACAAACCTAGAGCTGCGGGCTTCCAATGATCGCTCGTCCCATAAGAAAACCCATAAAGGTAGGGAGACTCATCTACCAGTGATGTGCTGCACTGGATTCCACCTGCTCTCGAGAGCCCGTTGTATACACCTCTTCCCAACTCCGCTTTCAGTCATGTCAATAGCTTGAAACCACTCAGGGTTGGAGTATTTACACCAAGTAAATCAGCAAATACTACAAAGCAGGGCTTCCCTTCCCACCAAGAAGCTTCACCAGCACATGACTGTCCTCTCCCCCTCTGCATGGCATGCACTAGGGAAGCCAAAGCCTGTATTTCTTTTCAGTCAAGGTGGGTCTCCCAGCAGGCAATAAAGAAGTTACTAGGTACTAAACCACTACTTATTAGTTCTGGGAGGAAAACTAAAGTTGCTTTGAACAAAAATTGTCTTGACTTCAAAAGACTCTGTTCCCTTTCCGTCCTCACTCAGTGGATGGTGTTCATTTTCCCCAGAGCCCAAGCATAGCACTGAGTGTGCCGGGGACATTGTTCTATAGGTTCTGTTTGGCCTCTTCAGACCCCACATTGAGCGTAGAATATCAGCCCCAGAACATAAAAGCATCAGTAGTGTCCTCTTCTCCATCCCAGCCTTAGGGCTCAATAAAGAGAGGCCGTGGAAATGTCAGGCAGCAAAGACAGAAAGACATATCTTCACTTAATCTCCAGTATATTCCTTTCTAGGGATCATAAAGAGGCCCTTCTCTCTGGGCTCCTGGAAACAAAGCAGTCTTTTCAATGTTGATACTGAAAGCCTCTATGTTTCACCTCTGGTTGGAAGCAGGAAAATTCCTTGGCGATCGGTCCCTGTTCCATCTCTTTCTGAGTAGGATGATTAAAATAATGAAAAGAGGCCTTTACTTTCTCTTGCCTTTAAATTGCCCTCCATACTCTGCATGCTGCCTGGTGCTCATTAGGAGCTTGTCTCTGACACTTCTTTCTTAGACCTTCATGGCTATTAGGATACAAGAATTTCTGCTAACAGCCTTTTTTTCCCCCCACAATTCCACAGAGGAAAAAATAATTGCCTTTTATGTTTCTTCATTTGATAAAAATAAATAAAAGTTTTAAAACAACAGCAACAAAAACCTGTCTCTTGTCTGTCCCACCTTCAAATGCAAGGCACCTTATTCTGGTGGAGAGGCCGTTCCTCAGCCTCTCCTGTTACTCTTTTCAAGGATCACTTGTTTTTTCTGTTTGCTACTAAGCTCTACACTCTCTCTGTGGTCTTGAAATCTCATCGTCCTGTCCAGAAGACAACTGGTCATAGCTCAAGCTCCCAGTCGCCCGGGGGCTACATTGCTGAGAAGCAGAGAAAAAACTTGAGCAAAAGCTGAGTCTGGGGACAAACACCAACCAGAAGCTTAAGGCTCCTGCGAGGGGACAAGGGATCTTCAGCTGTGATTGTGAACACACACCTGGAGTTTGAATATTTCCTTTTTTAGTGACGACTAAATAAGAGAGATTAACGTAGAAAACAGAACCTGATTTTAATTCCCTAGTCTAACCTTTCAATGAAAGTTTGCTTTTCATTAAGCAAACATTTTCTGAGGGAAAAATTTTTCTCATGAACAGAACATACTGCTAGAGGATGCAGAAGATAAAGAGTTAAAAAATGAGAAGGAATTACCCGCCAAACAAACAAAAACACAGAATCCCAGAGGGTGGAACCCAGGAATCTTGATTTTTTTTTTTAAGTTGACCAAATGCATCAATCAGGGTTCTTCAGAGAAACAAAATAGGAGATTATCTATCTATCTACCTACCTACCTACCTACCTACCTATTGAAGAGGGAGAAAGAGGGAGAGAGAGAAATAGATTTATTTTTTAAAAATGGCTCATGTGATCATGGAGTGGGGCAGTCAGTGGCTGGCAAGACAGAAATCTGCAGGGTAGGCTGGCAGGCTGAGAATTCAGACAAGAGTTGTTGCAGTCTTGAGTACAAATCTGTGGCCCTGGAAACAAAGGCAGGGTTTCTTGTTACAGTCTTGAGGCAGAATTCTTTCTTCTCTGGTAAACCTCAGCTCTTGCTCTTAAAGCCTTTCAAGCGATTGGATGAAGCCCACCCACATTTTGGAAGATAATCTGCTTTACTTATAGTTAGCTAATTGTAAATATTAATTGCATCTACAAAATACCTTTGCAGCAATATCTAGACTGGTGTTTGACCAAACCACCAGGCTCCACAGCCTAGCCAAGATGGCACATAAAATTAATCATCACACCAACTGATTCTGTTGTAAAGCCAAAGTTGAGAACCACTGCCTTAGAATAAAGTTATCTTAGAGGTAACTATTAGGATTTTGTGGGTGCTTAAAGATAGCTTAAGTTCCTAAGAAATTGGATAACTTGGACCATTAGTCAAAATAATGTTTCTCTGTCCTCCTTCAATTAAAACGTACCTCCTGAGTACTCACTTTGTACCAGTCACTGCTCTGAGCATACTGTAGATTATTCAAGTATAACCCTGCCCTCATTAAGTTCATATCCTAGTAAGAGAGGACAAAAGCTAGCTGCTTGTGCCAACAGCTCTTAAGACTATTACACTTCTTGCCCCTGGATCTTCCCCAACTGGTTGCTTCTAACCATTTCCACTCCCCTGAATCCTTCACCCCATTCTTCCTTCACTTATATCAGATAAGCTTACCTCCTGTCTTGTTGAAAAGATGGAGGCAAACAAAGGTGAAGTGCCTTTACTCCAGAAACTTTTAATATCTATAGGTGGGAGGCATTTACCGGGTACTCTACATTAAGATTAATTATGCCCAGAGAAGGAATCATTTGGGTTACTGCCTCTGTTGGCTGTGATCATGATGTTCCCAATCAATTCAGACATCCCTTCATCTACATATATGTTGCCACATAAGAGCATGGATTGTCTCCACTTGGCTTAGAAATATGTGAATCATTATTCTCCAAATAAGTGCTTCCCCCAGTAAGTTTTCATGCAAATCCAAATTCATAGTTCCTAACGGATTGAGAACTATAATTCCAAACGGTCTCTGACCCTCATTCATTAATTGTAACCTAGGAAGATGTTGCTGAATCTCCAGTTGGTAGCAGGCAGGAAATGTCAGATTGTCTGTCATCACAACTACGGCAAATAAGCAATGGGAAAAAAATCCAACCTTCAAAGAGATATACATAAAAACAACTAGATAAGGGAAAACTATAAACTACTCTACTTGCAAATATTTTATAACATAGACAAACGGATGAATTCTTCGAAAAACAAACTACCAGAACTCACTCAATATGAAATACATAATTTAATTATCCCTATAACTATTAAGAAACTGAATTCATAATTTTAAAACTCCCAAAAAAGAAATTTCCAAAACAGGATAGTTTGACTGGAGAATTGTATCCAACATTTAAAGAAGGATTGACAATAATTCTACACAATCTCTTCCAAAGAACAGAAGAGGATGTAAATGATATTACTGATAAGGGATTAATATCCAAAGTATATAAATAGCTCATAACAACTCAATATCAAAAAACAAACAAACAACCTGATTAAAAAATGGGCAAGCAGCGCGTCGGGCCCCGCGGGGTTGCTGCGGGGTCCCCGGGGTCCTGCTCTCAGCCCTGGCGCGTCACGGGTCACCTGGGGCTGGGCGCGGCAGGTGCCCGGGGCGGCGACCTCACTGTGGGTCTGGTCGGGCGCCCAGTGCGCAGACGCAGAGCGTGAGCCGGGAGCCGCCGAGACTCGGGTGGCCTCGGGAGGTGGCAGCAGGGCCCCCCCTCGAGCCTCCAATTTCTGGAGACGACCGCGAGGACCCCGCTTGCGGAAGAAGGTCCAGCTGGGAGGAAAGGCACTTGCTTGGCCCTATTGCTTTGCTTGTGCAAATGACTCGGAGCTTATTCACATGGCATTTTGGTATGCCAGGAACCAAAAGTAAGATAATTGAAGGCAGTAGAACTGAAGTCAAATAGGAAGATCATCAGCCAAGAAAAGACCTACTGGAGAAAGCAGAGGATGGAAAATAAAGTGAAGCATTGTTTTATTGTAGCAGCAGGCTTTTGAAATTGAACTAAAAAAAAAATGACTGCTCTTACTTCAGAGAAATGCTCTTTTCAGTACTAGCTACATCAAACAAATCAGCCCCTAGATGGTAACTGTTATTTTTTTTTTTTAACATCTTTATTGGAGTATAACTGCTTTACAATGGTGTGTTAGTTTCTGCTTTATAACAAAGTGAATCAGTTATACATATACATATATTCCCATATCTCTTCCCTCTTGCGTCTCCCTCCCACCCTCCCTATCCCACCCCTCTAGGTGGTCACAAAGCACCCAGCTGATCTCCCTGTGCTATGTGGCTGCTTCCCACTAGCTATCGGTTTTACATTTGGTAGTGTATATATGTCCATGACACTCTCTCACTTCGTCCCAGCTTATCCTTCCCCCTCCCCGTGTCCTCAAGTCCATTCTCTAGTGGGCCTGCGTCTTTATTCCCGTCCTGCCCCTAGGTTCTTCATGACTATTTTTTTTTTTTAGATTCCATATATATGTATTAGCATATGGTATTTGTTTTTCTCTTTCTGACTTACTTCACTCTGTATGACAGACTCTAGGTTCATCCACCTCACTACAAATAACTCAATTTCATTTCTTTTTATGGCTGAGTAATACTGGCACAAAAACAGAAATACAGATCAATGGAACAGGATAGAAAGCCCAGAGATAAACCCATGCACATATGGTCACATTATTTTTGATAAAGGAGGCAAGAATATACAACAGAGAAAAGACAGCCTCTTCAATAAGTGGTGCTGGGAAAACTGGACAACTACATGTAAAAGAATGAAATTAGAACACTCCCTAACACTATACACAAAAATAAACTCAAAATGGATTAAAGACCTAAATGTAAGGCCAGACACTATAAAACTCTTAGAGGAAACCATAGGCAGAACACTCTATGACATAAATCGCAGCAAGATCCTTTTTGACCCACCTCCTAGAGAAATGGAAATAAAAACAAAAATGAACAAATGGGACCTAATGAAACTCAAAATCTTTTGCACAGCAAAGGAAACCATAAACAAGACGAAAAGACAACACTCAGACTGGGAGAAAGTATTTGCAAATGAAGCAACTGACAAAGGATTAATCTCCAAAATATACAAGCAGGTCATGCAGCTGCATATCAAAAAAACAAACAAGCCAATCCAAAAATGGGCAGAAGACCTAAATAGACATTTCTCCAAAGAAGATATACAGATTGCCAACAAACACATGAAAGGATGCTCAACATCATTAATTATTAGAGAAATGCAAATCAAAACTACAATGAGATATCACCTCACACCGGTCAGAATGGCCATCATTAAAAATCTACAAACAATAAATGCTGGAGAGGGTGTGGAGAAAAGGGAACCCTCTTGCACTGTTGGTGGGAATGTAAATTGATACAGCCACTATGGAGAACATTATGGAGGTTCCTTAAAAAACTAAAAATAGAACTACCATACGACCCAGCAATCCCACTACTGGGCATATACCCTGAGAAAACCATAATTCAAAAAGAGTCATGTACCAAAATGTTCATTGCAGCTCTATTTACAATAGCCAGGACATGGAAGCAACCTAAGTGTCCATCAACAGATGAATGGATAAAGAAGATGTGGCACATATATACAATGGTAACTGTTATTCTTGGTTATACTTGGGAAATTATTATTAAATATCCTCACACCAGGAATGAGAAGAAAGAACACCTATCAAAAGGAAAAAAAAAAAAGGGCAAAAGACCTGAAGAATAGACTTTTTCCCAAAGAAGACATACAGTTAGCTAACAGGCACATGAAAAGATGCTCCATATCGCTTAATTACTGGAGAAATGCAAACAGAAACCACAATGAGATATCACCTCACACGTGTCAGAATGGCTAGCATCACAAAGTCTACAAATAACAAATGTTGGCAAGGATGTGGAGAAAAGGGAACCCTTGTACACTGTTAGTGGAAATGTAAATTGGTGCCACCGCTATGGAAAACAGTATTGAAGCTCCTCAAGAAACTAAAGATAGAACTCCCATATGACCCAGCAATTCCAGTGCCGAGTATATATCCAAATAAAATGAAAACACTAACTTGAAAAGATACATGTACCCCAATGTTCATAGCAGCATTATTTACAACAGCCAAGGTATGCAAGCAACTCAAGTGTCTACCAACAGATGAATGGATAAAGAAGATGTAATACAGACACACATTCACACACACAATGGAATACTGTTCAGCCATAAAAAAGAATGAAATTCTGTGATTCGCAACAAAGTGGTTGGACCTAGAGAGTACGTGATTATGCTTAGTGAAATAAGTCAGACAGAGAAAGACAAATACTGCATGTTATCCCTTGTATGTGTAATCTAAAAAATAAAACAAGTGAATGTACATAACAAAAGGGAAACAGACCCACAGATATAGAAAACAAGCTAGTGGTTACTAGGGGGGGAGGGAAGGGGGAGGGCAAGATAGAGGAATGGGATTGAGAGATACAAACTACTATATATAAAATAGATAAGCAACAAGGATATATTGTACAGCACAGAGAAATATAGTCATTATTTTCTAATAACTGTAAATGGAGTAAAACCTAGAAAAATATTGAATTACTATGCTGTACACCTGAAACTAATATTGTAAACAAGTATACTTCAAATATATATATACGTATATACTTGGTCTCTGCCCCTGGTTCATGACACAGAACTCTTAAAACCCTAGCGATTTCCTGAGTGTTAGTAGTAATAGGAGCATCTTACACACAGCTCCTAAATCCCTTGGAATTTCTTGGATAATAGTAGTATCTTTTGGTATAATAAGTTAACTCTTGGTGGTCTCTTGATAGCTTCAGGATGCAGGCTGGTCATCAGAAAGCCCAAGCCATGATTAGAAGTGTGGAACTTTCAGCCCCACTCTTCATCCTTCAGGGAGGGAGAGCAACTGGAGATTGAGTTAATAACCCATCATGCCTATGTGATGAAGCATCCATAAAAATCCCTAAACTACAAGATTCAGAGAACTTCCAGGTTGGTGAATGCATCTACATGCTGGGAGGGTGGTGTATCCCTACTCCACAGGGATAGAAGCTCCGGTGCTCAGGATACTTCTAGACCTTGCCCCATGTACATCTTCATCTTCCCATTAAAATAAACTGGCAAACACAAGTAAAATGCTTCCCTGAGTTTTGCGAGTGGTTCTAGCAAATTATTGAAACTGAGTAGGGAGTTATGGGAACCTCTGATTTATAGCTAGTTGGTCAGAAGTACAGATAACAACCTGGGACTTGGAACAATAAGATTGCCCCCACTTGTATCTGAAGTGGGGGCAATCTTATGATTCTGAGCCTTTAACCTGTGGGGTCTGTGCTAATGCTGGGTACTTAGTTCAGAACTAAATTAAATTGTAGGACACCCAATTGGTGTCTGCAGAGAATTGGAGAATTTCTTGGTGTGGAAAACCTACACATTTAGTTTAAGTAGTGTTCTGTGAGTAGAGAAAGTTTCCTTTACTCTGATATCAAATTCAGGAAAAGACATTATAAGAAAACTACCAATATTGCTCCTGAACATAGATGCAAACCTATTAAAATTTTAGCACATTGACTTCAACAATAGCTAAAACGTTAAAACATCATGACTGAGCAGGGTTTATCCCAGGAATGCAAAGATAAGAATCAATCAGTGGGGCTTCCCTGGTGGCTCAGTGGTTGAGAGTCTGCCTGCCAATGCAGGGGACGTGGGTTCGGGCCCTGGGCTGGGAAGATCCCACATGCCGCGGAGCGGCTAGGCCCGTGAGCCACAATTGCTGAGCCTGCGTGTCTGGAGCCTGTGCTCCGCAACAGGAGAGGCCATGATAGTGAGAGGCCCATGCACCGCGATGAAGAGTGGCCCCCACTTGCCACAACTAGAGGAAGCCCTCGCACAGAAACGAAGACCCAACACAGCCAAAATTAAATAAATTAAAAAACAAAACAAAAACAAAAAATGATGTATTAAAAAAAGCACGTTTATAAAAAAAAAAAAAAAGAATCAATCAGTGTAATCTACCATGCTACAGAGTAACAAAAAATAAATTATATGATGCTCTCAATAGATCTAGGAAAAAAGCATTTGATAAAATCTAATATCCATTTCTTATTTTAAAACTCACATAAAACAAAGAGTGGAAGGGAACTTTGTAATTAAAGGGGCTCTATGAAAAACCTACAGCTAACATCATACTTTATAATGAAACACTGAATGTTTTCCCCTAAGACCAGGAACAAGGCAAGAATGTCCCCTCTCACCATTTCTAGTCAGCATTGTACTAGAGGATCCAACCACTAAGGCAAGGAAAATAAATAAAACTCATTCATATTGGAAAGCAAAAAATAAAACTATCTCTATTTGCAGACAACAAGGTCATCTATACATAAAGTCCTATGGAATGTGCAAAAAAGCTATTATAATTATAAGTTTGCTCACAAGGTTTCCGGACTCAAGATCAACAATAAAACTCAATTATATTTCTATTGTCTACCCTTAAACAACCATAAATTGAAATTAAAAATCAATGCTACTTATAATAGCATCAAAATATAACATATATGGTAATAAACCAGATAAAAGATATGTAAGGCCTACATACTGAAAACTAAAAACCAACAAAAAAAATGCTATGTAAAGTTAAAGAAGCCCTGAATAAATGGATATTATAATATTTCAGAAGATTTAACACTGTTTAGACATTCATTCACCCAAAACTGATTCCATGCAATCTTAATCAAAATGCCTGCAGGCTTTTGATGTAGACATTGACAAGCTGCTTTTAAAATTCGTGTGCAAATGCGATGGACAAAACAACCATGATGAACAAGGACAAATTTGGAGAACAAGAACTACCTGATTTCAGACTTGTCATAAATCTGCAATAATCAAGATATAGTGTGGTACTGGAGCAAACGTGTGTACACACACACACACACACAATCAGTTGACTTTTGACAAAGGTGCAAAGGTACCCAATGAAGAAAGGGTAGTCTTTTCAGAGAATGATGCTGAAAATTGGATATCAATAAGGAAAGAAAAGTTAAATCCATACTCCATATCATATATGAAATTTACTCAAAATAGAACATAAAACTATAACATTGTTAGAAAACATAGGAGAAAATACAGTATTTATGAACAATGAATGGGTGAAGCAAAGATTTCTTTCACACAACACCAAAAGTTCAATCCATAAAAGAAACATTGGATAAATTGGACTTCATCAAATTAAGAACTTCTGCTCTTAAAAAAAACAAAATGAAACAAACAAAAAAACAAAACACTGTTAAGCAACTAAAAAATGTGGCATAGACTAGGAGAAAATCTGTCAGTCACATAGCTGACAAAGGACATGTGTCTAGAATATAAAAAGAACTCACACAACTTAAGAAAATAAAACCCAATAAAAAAGGACAAATATTTGAACAGACACTTTCCCAAAGAAGATTTCAGATTGCAATTAAACACATGAAAAGATACTCAACATCATTTGTCATTAGGAAAACAAATTAAAACCACAATCAGATGCTACTATATACTACATACATACTAGAACATCTAAATTTCAAATGACTGACAATATTGAACGTTGATGAAGCTGAGGAGTAGCTAGAACTCTCATATACTTCCGATAAAAATGTAAAATGATACAACCACTTTGGAAAACGGTTTGGCTGTGTTTTAAAAAGTTACACATGTGCCCCTATACAAGCTCTACACATTCCACTCCTAGAGATTTCCTAAGAGAAATAAAAGCATATGTCCATGCAAAGACATATTAATTTGTAATAATCTCAAACTGAAAAAACCCAAATGTCCATAAACAGGTGAATGGATAAACAAATAGTGGTATATCCATACAATGTAATATTACAATGAAAAGGAAGGAACTCAACATGGATGAACCTCAGAATAATTATGCTGAATGAAAGAAGCCAGATTAAAAAAAAGAGTATGTTCTTTATGATTCCATTTATAAAAAATTCTGGAAAAATCAAACTGATGTGTAGTGACAGGAAGCAAATCAGTGGTTGCCTTGGGGTAGACAGACAGGAGAGAGGAATCACAAAGGGTGAAGAAAAAGCTAGAGGATAGTACATATGTCCATTATTTTGATTGTGGTGATGGTTTAATGAATGTAAATATATGTCAAAACTTGTCAAATTTTACATTTTACCTATGGACAGATGCCAATTATACCTCAATAAGCTCTTAAAAATGGAAATCAAAATTAAAATTAAAATGTATTTTAAATGAATGGCAATATGAGCATTAAATATTAAACCCACTGAATGAGACCAAAGCTGTATTCATAGGAAAATAAATAGCCATAAGTATTTACGTTCAGGGGACAAAACAAATTGGAAACAAATGAATTATTCATTCAACACTGAAAGCTAAAAATGTAAAGTAAATAGAAATAAGGACTTAATAAGAATGAAAGCATACATAAATACTATAAAATGCCAAGCGAAAAACGTCTCATTTGATTAAAAAATTGCTTTTTGTTTTTAAAACCAAAGAATTGATCAAACTTGTAGGATATCTGCTTGTGGGAAAAAAAAAGAAAGAAGGCACAAAATCTGGGAATGGAAAGGATAGTCATAACTACTAATATACAGAAGGTTTTCAAAAGTGTATACTATATAACATTACAAAAATACATTTGAAAAATCTCAATTAAGATAACTGATTTTCTAGAAAAATATAAATTACAAATTTAACTCAAGAAACCAGTAGCTACACAAGTACTTTAAAAGTAGTCAATTTTCTCTTGTTACCACACCTAAGTTGTTTCCCTAGTTACCTCTTCAAAACCTTCAAGACGGCTAGTTCCTACATTATAAACTCTTAAAGAATAGAAAAACTCAGAAAACTTGCCAACTCAATCTAAAAGCCCAGTTTAACTCTGTACTTATTACACATAGAGACAAAACAAAAGTAGAAAAAGTAGGTCAATCTCACTTATGTTTATAGATTTCTCATCTTAAATAAATATTAGCAAATCTAATCTAGTGGTGTATTAAAGAAAAATAAATTATAACTATTATGTCCCAATATGCAAGGATGCTTAACATTAGGAAATCTACCATATGAAGATTTCAACTAGCTAAATAAAGTATAAGAACAATATGATCACTTTAATAAAAAGGTGCTAGAAAACTTTAATAAAATTTAATACTTTGTGTTTGCAAATCAACAAACCTCTCTATAAGCTTAGATTGATAAAATATCTATAGATATTTTCCTTAGACTGATAAAATATCTATAAAAAACTAAGTTAACATTTTTTTTTAAAGGTGAAACATTACTAAAAGCATTTTCATAGAAGAATTAAGATAAGAACACCCACTATTACACTTGCTAATCAACATTGAACTGGAGAATGAGTAAATGAATTAAGAATAGAAAAAAATAAAACGTATAAACAGTGAAAAGAAGAGATAAAGCTGTCATTGCTTTCATCTATATAGAAATCCAACAAAAACCACTGGCCAAATATTATTACTAATAGGAAAGCTCTGGGAGTTGACTGAATTGAATACCAACAAAAGGCCAGAAATAATCTTCTAGAAAATGGCATAGTGGGAAAAAACATCACAAAATACAGTAAAACATAGGAGAAAAAAAAATCAACAAGAAATATGCAAAACAGGAAGGAAGCAATTTTTTAAAAATTGTACAAGCTCAAATAACCCCAAATGCATGGAAAGATAGGTCATTTTCCTGCCTGGAAAGATTTAAAGATATCATTTCTATTTAAATTAATCAATAAGTCAATCACAACAAAAATCTTAAGAAGATTTATGATTCTAAAATTATGAAGAATGTAAAATACACAGGAATGAGAAAGATCTTTTTATAAAACAATGAGAGGGTTTAGAATCATCAAATATGAAGACATTGACAAATAGAGCAATAGAACATGTTGGAGAGTACAGAAACAGATCCATATTGTATTATATTGATTCATAGTGTTGAGGCTATGTGTTTCCCAAGATTCAATCAGGCCCACCTACTCCCCACGTCTGGACTTCTTGCTCAGTGGAGACCCTGGGGTCCCCAGCCATCACTTATCCTCTAATACTGATGGGTGTCTCATTTTCCCTGAGAGACTTAAGGCTGGGTTCCAGCATGGCATCATTGTGCCTGCTGCAGTGGGGTCCCAGTCACTTCAGTGCCCAGGCCCGACCCTATCATATCCACAGCTGCTCTGATTTCCTTGGAAGCTGGGAGACAGGGGTATTAGTGTGAAAAATTAAGAAACAGAAACCTCAATTAAATAGAACTGAGAGACAAGAAGAGGGAGTGCTCATGCCCTACAATGATAGCAGAGCCCAAGAGGAAGAAGAAAGACTTCCTTCTCTTTCCTGGCAAGAACATAGCCCATGAGAGACGATCACGACTCAGCTAATGAAAAACCATGGACTCTTTGTTTACTAAAGCCCTCCCAACTTCCTTTTTCCCTCTATAAAATAGTGTTCCTTTCCATTTTTACTGGGGACTTGCACTGGGCTCACCATGGTTGCAGACCCAGAATTACAATTCTTTGCTGAGCCTGAATAAACTCATTTTTTGCTGGAGAAATAACTGGTAGTCTATTTGTTTTAGGTCAACAGTGGTTAATATAACTGGAAAGTGCTTCCAAGTTAACTAGATTGGGGCAAAATTTGACCAATGAGAGATATATAGAGGACAAGATTAAGAAAGAAGACTGTACGTAGATTTCTCATTCCTCCCCCTGCCCCCGCCCCGACTCAACAGACTATACCAAGACACAGTGATTCCATATGGCCTTGCCAGCCCCAAATGACTGAGAAATTAGCTATGGTTTTGTTTTTGGTTTTTTTTTTTGAGGCTGTGGCCAGTTCAGTAACTAACCATTTTGTATTTACTTCCTCTCCTTCACTCTCTCACACATTTTTTTTTTAATTGAAGTAGAATTGCTTTACAATGTTGTGTTAGTTTCTGCTGTACAACGAAGTGAATCAGTTATACATATACATATATCCCCATATCCCCTCCCTCTTGTGTCTCACTCCCACCCTCCCTATCCCACCCCTCTAGGTGGTCACAGAGCACACAGCTGCACTCCCTGTGCTATACCACAGGTTCCCACTAGCTATCTATTTTACACATGGTAGGGTATTTATGTCAAACCTAATCTCCCAATTCATCCCACCTTCTCCTTCCCCACCTGTGTCCATGCGTCCATTCTCTATGTCTGAGTCTTTATTCCTGCCCTGCAAATAGGTTCATCTGTACCACTTTTCTAGATTCCACATATATGGGTTAATATACAATATTTTTTTTCTCTTTCTGACTTACTTCACTCTGTATAACAGACTCTATGTCCATCCACATCTCTACAAATGACCCAGTTTCCTTTTTTATGGCTGAGTATTATTCTATTGTATATATGTACCACATCTTCTTTATTTCCCCACATTCTGGGGGGCATGGCTTGCATCCTCTACTAAATCATCTTCATATAGTCTTTGCCTCAAGCTGTATTTTCTAGGAAACTCAAGCAAAGAAACAAACATAATATGGAAATTTTGCATATAACAATCATGACATTTCAAGTAGTTGGGATAACATTGACTATTCAATAATTGAATATGAATTGGCAACAACTGGCTATTAATTTTGGAAAAATAAGTTAGCTTCCTGCCTTACACAAAAATAAGTCTGATGTGAATTAAAGATCTAGATACAAAAGACAAAATTATAGGATATAAGAAGAAAATATAGAAAAATATTTCTTATACTACTCCACATAGAGAGGGTTTTTTGGTCTTTGTTGTTTGCCTGTTTGTCTGTTTTTTAGCAAAACACAAAATTCAGACATCATAAAGAACAGGATTTAAGCCCCACCCACCCAAATGTAAAACTTTTGTAAGAAAAAAGACAACAGAGAGAAGGTTAACGCCAAGGTGATGACTGGGAGAATATATTTACAACATTTAAAACAGTGTATAAAATCAGAAAAAGCTCCTGCAAATTAATATAAATAATACAGATATCCTACTTGACAAATCAGCCCATAGTCAAGAGTCAGCCAGGAAACCAGAAACACATTAAGTATTTCAAACAGGGGACTTAATACAGGAAATTGGTTACCCAAGTGTTGGAGGGCTGAAGGAACGAAGAGACAACACTGAGGTAGCCTAGATAAAATAACTGTAGGAAGCAGCTGTCTCTTCTAGTGCTGGAGGCACCAGAAAATAAAGAGGTAGGGTGACCAGAACCTGAAGTTGTGGGGGAGTGATGTGACTTGTTCTCAGGAGGCTGAAAGAAGCCGGCAGCTGGAGTTAATTACTGCTGGTGGAGCAATATAACATTGCCATTGCCCCAATCTCTTAGGCTAACAGGGAAAGGAAGAGAAGTCAGTCTCTTCTCTCTCCCATCTTTCAACTTCCCTCTAATATAGATTCCATCCTACTGACAGACCCAAGGAATCAAGGATGACAGAGACATCTGGTTTGCAGAGTTACAGCTCCAGCACACAGAGCAGAATACAGAAGGATGGATTTGGAGTTGAGATACAACAGGTAAATAACCAGCAGAGCTATGAATAATTAATTCCCAAAAGAAGAAGTCAAATGGCCAAAAAGATTTTGAAAAACTTATTTTTTCCTCACTAGTGGCCAAGTGAATGCAAATTGAAACAATGATGCCATTATTCTACCATCAAAAATATAGAGTGATAACACCCAGTATTGGCAAAGCGGGGGGAAATGGTTCACCTCTTAGACTTTGATGCATGGGCATGTTGTCCTTGCCCTTTGGAGGCACTGGCTGCATATATCAACGTTTAAAATAGGCATACTCTTAGAATGGGAAATACTGGCCGTGTGCACAAAATGCAGCATCATTTGTAAAAGTAACAGTAGCAACACCAACTATGACAACGACAAAAACCTCTAAATGTTCTCCTGTTGAAGAACGATACAACCTCAAAGCATAAACAGTGATTACTTTGGGAAGGGAACAGAATTGGGAGGGTAGAGTATGGGGAAAGGGAAGCTTTTACTTTTTAATCTAGATACATACCTACAGTTTAAAAAGTTTTATAAGAATATAGAATCATGCTGTGCAATTAGAGATGAATCTTTAGTACTGAAGTAATTATTTTTAATATATTTATTTAAAATAACATTAGTGGTAAATTGCTAAATTTGCAATCAAGTACTTTTTAGTAGGACATGTCCTCTTGAATAAGAGGAAAGTGACACTATAGCCACCGTTGGGTGTGCCCATAAGAGAGGCGTCATGAAGCACCATCCATCCTGTATCTCACAGAGGAAAGTGGCCCGAGTACCACTGCATTGTACTCCACTTCCAAGAATCAGAATTTCTATGTGACTAAGTCTTTGTTTTTATTTTACCTTCAAGGTTCAGAAAGCCATCTGTCATTGTCCCAATCTCTTAGAATTATCTTCAGAGTATTGGATATATTGAAAACTACAAAAAGTAGAAAAAGACTAAGTGACATAGAGTTGAAATGTGGTGGTGACACAGCACAAATATTTATTATACAGAAACTCCAAGGCAAGAAAACCCCAAAGGCCAGCTTTTCATCGTTCATTTTACTTTCTTTCAAAAGATCTCCAGTGAATGTTTTTCCCAGATCTGGAGCTGTAGGCCTTGTTCCTAATTTTCCTATTTAAATCATTAAGGTTTCTCTATTTAAAATACTTAAGGATTAAGTAAAAACCCCTATCACTCCTGCTCCTTTAATTCAAGAACAATAAAGCAATTTTAACTCAAGACCCTCTCCTGAAATCAAACATATGGTTCACAGATTGAATTTCTCAGAAAGATCTAAATGAGTCGAGAGAAGAGGTTGTGACATCAGACATACTGGAATGAAAATCTTGTTCACTACTACGGCTACCATAATGTGGTTAAGAAAAAAAAAAAAAGAACATGACAGAAAGGGAAGCCAACACAGACTTTTATTTCTATCCAAAGATACAACAAGGTAAGAGCCCATAACACAAACCTCCAGATTCTCACCTTAATTATTTCCAATTCTCTTGCTCCTGCATCACACAGAAGCAATTCAGACAAAGAAAAGAGCCCTGGACTAGGAGGGGGATATGACTTGTGGCCCTGAACTTATTTTTTTAGCAGTGCAACTTTGGATACTTCACTTAACCTTTCCGAGAGCTTTAGTTTCCTCGTTTATAAAATGGGAACCATATCTGTCTTTCCGAATCACAAAGTGTTATATTTCGAATCAAAGCCAAAAGGCTTAAAATATTTCTGCATTTACCATTGCTATTACTTCCTTGCCACGGCCTTAGTAACTGAGTTGTCCCATCATTTGAGCTGTCTGCTCACCAAGGTTGATCGTCTACCGGTAGAGCTGAAGTTATGACCTCACAATGGTTCACAGTTTCTCACCCCATGAAAACCATGATAGGCTATTCCAACTACTCATAACTAATAATTCCAGTGTAAAAATTCCTAATCCTTTAAGGCTAAGCATCTTGCTGCAAAACATTTCTTATAAGGAGGTTTTGTTGGTGTTAGAATGTCTCAAAAGTAAAATTCCCAGGTTTGTTCCTTACACACTAATCTCATAAAATGCTTGGCGGGGGGGGGGGGGGTTGGGGTAGGAGGGGAGACAATCCTAATTAAGTTTGGGAATAATCCACACTAATCCCCTCCCTTTGAGGTTCACAATAAATATTAGCATATTAAAGAATCCGAGAAGTAGACACCTGTGTAATTTTCAACTCAAGACTTTCTGAATTTCTTTGACTAAGGAGGCCATTTGATGTATTGGTTCCCTGAGAAGTGGAACTAAGATAAGGATTTTTGAATGCAAATAGTTTATTTATTAAGGAAGTGAGGAAGTGAAACGGGATGGAGAAGGAAACCAACATAGAGTGCGTTAACAGGCAAGTTACCTCTATTGATCCCTTTGGGAACTTCTAGGTGACAGTGTTGAACATACCTCAGAGTTGTGCCACCTAAGAGGCAAAGAAGCTGAGGTTTTCATCTACCAACTCCCTTCCATCCTTGGCCAAAGGCTAATCCCAGGGCCATCAACTCCTCAGCACCTCTACTGTCCTACAGCTGCTTTGAGTTCAGAGAAAGCCCTTGGGCGAAGAGTTCTAAGAGCTTGCAGGAGGAAGCCAGCAGAGCTCCTGAAACAGTGTCTACCAAGAAGAGATGAGTGGCTACTGCCAGCATCCCATACATCGTGTGACAAGGTGACATCGGCACCTCGTGGAACTAAAATCCCATGGCCCACACTTTGGAGAATAGATTTGAAGAACGGTAAATTCTGATGACACCCATTTGGGTGGTTCTTTTTTCTGTTAGGTTAAAGGTTAAGGAGAAGAAAAATGATGAAAAGAAGAGACAGAGGACACCAAATATGACTGAGAGAGCTCTGTTGCTCTTCTAACCTCCGATGGTACCTGGTCTCATTTCTATCAGGACTTATTACAATGATTATGACCTTTAACTGTCTGCTTTCCTCTCACTCAACAAACATGTGCCATGTTCTAGGCTGGTAACATAAAATCCTATAAGCCATATTCTATAATAAAGAAAGCAGAAGAGACAGAAGCATTTTTCTTAGCTAAGGCTGAGACACTGGATCCATCAAGACCCCATCCCCAAAGGTACTGATTCATATTTTAAAGATTTGGGTCTTCAAAGTAACAGCCAGTCTAGAAAATGACAGCACTCATCCATCCAGAGGAACCATCACTTATCAAGTCACTACTACTGAGTCTGTGCAGAAACTTTAAAAACACCCGTGATATTTAAGCCTGCCAAAACAACTCATAGGAAACCATATGGGGGAGGTGGGCAGAGGTAACCCTAACATGAGAACATTGGTACCAGGTTGAATGTCCAGCAGTAATTTGCCAAGAACAGGTCAATAGTGATTAACTAGTTTAACATCGCGAACCATGAAGTAACAATTGAATTATGGAAGTAAAACCTGGAGAGTTTTTCTCAGATACTGGTGATAAACACCAGCTTTCCAGTTACCCTATTTCTCAATATATACACATTCTTTTGATCCAGTTAAATACTGAGGTCTGGCCAGGTTAAGAAGCATAGCTAGACTTCAAATAAGCAAGCTTAATAAGAAGTTATCACCACTTTGTACCTACATAACTCAGTTCATTCAGTCATTCATTGAGGAAATATATGACTGTCTCCTTCGTGTCAACACAAGACGAAATAATTGCCTTCAAGGAGCTTATGTTCTCTTGAAAGTAACAGAGGCAATTGTCATTCAGGATGCTAAATGCTGTAATAAGGGATTTCTGGATGGGCTGGAAGAGAACGTAAGGCAGGCATCCACCCAGCCCTTAGGGGTGAGTCGGGATTTCTAAGAGGAGATATTAAGGCGAGTAGGACTTTCAAAGCGCGAGAAGAAAATTGTTGAAGTAGTTAGAATGAAGGTTTTAGCCAGCTGATGCACATCAGGAGGTACCTGAGATGAGATAACTCTGAATCAAAGCAGAGTTGGAGTTCTATAAGGGTGAGTAGCAGAGAGAGATGTGTCTGTGTAGTGTTTGTCTTTAACTGGTGCGAAACTTGCAGTTAGAACAGTGGGCGATGGTTCTAGTTTTCATGCCACTTGCTCAGGATAATCTGTGCACTACTCTTCTGATAACTGTCAGAAGATTACTTTCAAAAACTATTTTAGCAAGTCTTGCAGTTTTTTCAATTAGCTAAGGTTCAGGGGCAGGGAAAACAGCCAAAAAAATGGTGGAAAGGGGAACATTAGAAAAAAAAAAAAAAAGGCAAGGGTTGAAGGCAAGAGAAACCGGAGTTCCTCTGTGACATGTATTTTTTTTCCTTTTATAAAAAAGACTCTTATTAATGTCATGGACCTCATTTTCTTCATCTTTAAAGAAAAAAATAGGAAGGGAACATCTATACATACAAAATGCTTAGTTAGGTTTCCCAAGAGTTCAGCAGGGGGTGGTTTCATAGAGTCCCTCCAGCCAATGAATACTCAAGCCTTCAATGGTTGCACGAAGGCCATGATGTTAATATTCAAATGTTGAAGGAAAGACTTTTAAAAGAATTGGTGTTATCTTCTGATGTTTGTATTTGACCTTGGGCAGGTAACGTTGCATTCTCAGGATTTTCTGCTTTGAACTCATTAAGCGTTTTATCTGAGAGGAACAAAATTGGTAAATATGTTTACAATGAAATATGAATAAATACATAACATGTATTAATATTTTATTAATAAGCCTTAAGATCTGCTAGAATGAGCATGATATGTGCCAGGTTCTGCCAGCCGAGAAAAAAGACTCAAACATGGTTTGATATTCTCAGAAGACACAGTCTGTACTCAAGCTGTTGTTTCTAACACTGTGAATAATCACAAATATAACTACACATACTGATGGCAAAATTTCTGAGCAAAGGAGGTAGTAAAAAAATCCTCACAATTCAATTGCTTTGCCAATGGTAATTTTTATGTTGAAGAGGTTAGAAACTAAGATATTTTCTTGAGCAAAGCACTTTTCCTTTCTGTGCAAGGGACCTCAATGTCTTCATCTGAGCCATGTGGACACAGAAAGGGATCATGGGGAGGGGCAATTCCTTCTTAGACATTTCAACAATGTTTGGCTCTTGTGCCAGGTAGCCGCATGGAGATGGTTTCAGATCTGGACCTCCCGGCTTGATTTCACAGACAAATTCCTTACTGCTAATTGGTGTTTTCCCCACTTCATGACATTCAAAGTCTTACCTGAGGGCCAAAAATTGGGATGTAGGGAGGAGAAAAATGGAAAGGGGTAAACGTAACCAATTTCTCATGAATAAATGCAGTGCTTCTGGGCCCAGAGACCTAGGTATTCTTGGGTATTAGAGAAAGGAAGCCTCCATTTTTACTGTTTATAGCAGAATCATGGAGAAGGAAGATGGATTACAGTAAAAAGAGATGGTCTAGAAACAAAGGAAACTAGCCTGATAGTAGCTCAAACAATTGGTTTTGTATTTGAAAACTAAAGGACACAAAAACTAAGAAAACAGCAGACATCAAAAGAATTTGATAAACTGAAAACCCTCACAATATAATCTATTCTAACTTTCTAAACCTTTGCAAGTAGACCCCACTATGATTTGCAGCCTGGTGATTCCAATGAACATACTAACACCAGGAGTGGTCCTAGAGAATTCACTGCAAGAGGCTCAACCAATCCACTGCATCTCTATATACTGCAGGTACACCCACTTCTATTCTTGGGCCATCTTGACATTAAACTATTTGCAAAATTTAAACCATAAATAAGTATTACACCTACTAATAGATTTATAAGGATAACTGTGACCTAGACACTAATCATTAGAAAACAATTTTGGAGTGAGCAGTTAACCAACCATTATTTCCAAAGGTTTGCAAATGAAATATTCTTTTGAAATGAAAAGAGTGTTTTGTTGTTCTTACTGTTTTAGGTGCATTGTTGCTTAGGTTTGTTTTGTTTTGCTATTCAATAATTTTCAGCACATAGCCTTGTCCTGAAGATACCCATTTTTGTCAAGTTTCCAAAACTGTTGCTTATTTCCTTAGCACCAAAGGGCAAATTTTTACCTCTTTACATCCTAAACTCTCCAATAAAAAAATAATTCTTAGGTTTTTCATAGACGGTTTCACAACCAAGAAGGAATAAATGTAAGTGGAAAGAGCCCTGACACAGCCGCCTTTGCTCTGCTCACCCCCTTCTTGTGCTACTCTCTGAAGTGCCCAATCTCTGCACACCTGCAACTCTTCTTTTTCCTCCTGAAAACCAAAACCATTTACCCCACATGGTTTACCTTTTCTACATTAACATGACTTTGCGACACTGTTGTTTCCATCAATACAGCTTTACCATTCCAGGAGACCCTTGCCCGGGCAAATCATTTGTTTGTGATTATTATACTGTGATACTCACATAATTCTAATCAAATTCCACATTGAAAGACCTGCCTGGTAAAGAGCCCCTTTCCCATAACTCCTCATAACTGTCTACTTTATAGATTTTATTTAAATGACTTACTTTGGATCATTGGCATGAAGGGCTTTCCCCAACTCATAACTTGGTAGAATGAGCACTGGACTAGGAATCAAGAGTGTTGAATCTTGGCTTTGGCTCTGCCCTAAGAGACCCTGTAAGCTTGAAGCAGTCTTGGTTTTATTTTGCTCATTTGAAAAAGGTAGGAGTTCACTTACTCCACATGTATGTGTCGACTGAAAAAAAAAAAAAGTACAACCTAACAGTTGAAAGTTATGTTTCATTTGGCGGACAAAACTGAGGACTTAAGCCTGGGACACAGCATCTCAGATAACTCTGAGGGACTGCTCTGAAGAGGCAAGGAAGGGGAGCCAGGATATACAGGAGTTTTTGCAACAAAGACCAGGTAGTCAGAACATCAAAAGATTACTGTTAATTAAAGAAAACTAGGGCTTCCCTGGTGGCGCAGTGGTTGAGGATCTGCCTGCCAATGCAGGGGACACGGGTTCGAGCCCTGGTCTGGGAAGATCCCACATGCCACGGAGCAACTAGGCCCGTGAGTCACAAGTTACTGAGCCTGTGCGTCTGGAGCCTGTGCTCCTCAACAAGAGGGGCCGCAATAGTGAGAGGCCCGCGCACCACAATGAAGAGTGGCCCCCACTTGCCGCAGCTAGAGAAAGCCCTCGCACAGAAACGAAGACCCAACACAGCCAAAAATAAATAAATAATTAATTTAAAAAAAAATTTAAAAAAGAAAACTAGGTATCTCAAGTTAAGGAATGTAATGCTTTTCTATGCATGGAAGATGCAAAGTCTGGGCTCATTGAAATCATTCCTTTGATAGGCACCTCAGCTATCTGGGGCCAGTATCCTGTGCTTCTCATCCTGAGTCTCCTCAGGGTGAACCGTTGGGAGTGGCTGCACCGGCTGACTGCTAGGTAGGGGGGCATCCTGTTCCATCCTGAGTTCCCTCAGGGCTCACCATTGGGCAGCTGTAATGTGATGGCTTGATGGCTGCAACATCCTTTGTTTACTGATATGGCAGGCAATATTTTTCATTGACAATGCTGTGTGTGTATAATCTGCTATACCAGGCATAATGAGATATTTCCAGCTCTCAGTTTCTATCATTTCTGTAAGATTCAGAACTTAACAAGGGTCACAACAGAGCCAACAACATACTGACCTCTCAAGACCATTACATTGCTTTCACTGCATAGTATACTCCAATATCTCTCAACATGACAATTCTAAAAATCATACCCCTATTACACTTAGATCCCCCAAGTGAATTAATTTGCAGCATGCTGGTTAAGTTTTGGATACCATTTATAGAACATACAGAGCAAAAGAAAAATAAAAGAAAATTAAGACAGATTCCAGCCACCAGCAGGACATGTTTTATTCAGTATTTTAGTAATTTTTCTGTTAATTAATGCTTGTTCTTCTACTTTTAGTGAAACAAAGAAGTTCTAAAAGTTTTAATTCCTTGCAGAGGAAGTGCATTATGTCCTGGAGATTTGGCTGCTGTAATGCTCTTCCTAAACTTTTTCTTCATGCATAAAAAGCTTCCAGCATTAAGAATTTTTAACAGCTGAAGCCCTTAGGGACAGAAAAAATAAAACATTCAGGCTGAGTATGAGGCAAAAATCTAGTTAGAAATTGCCTAAGAGAATTAAGACAAATACAAACTGCTTAAGTCCTCCTATAGAAATTTAAAAATAAAATCAGCCTAAAATGACCCAGTTGGATACCTACTCCACCCAGGATGGCTTGCTAGTGTGTGACTTTATATCTAATACATGTTAGTTGATAAATGGCTGCACCACAAGTTAAGAGACACAGGTTCAAATCTTTTTCTCAGACACTAACTAGCATGACTTTGAAAAACACACATCCTCCCTGAACCTCTGTCTCCTCATTTAAGAAGTAGGAACAATAAAACACACCCCGCCTACTAGTTGGGAAATGAAACATATGTAAAAATGCTCCAATATTTTAAAATGTCATTTCATTCTAAGGAGATACCACAAACTTCCATGCATCACCTGTCTAAGCTAATAAAGTAATGAGTCAGAATCAGGTTTGTGCCTAGAAATGTTGGCATCTGCACTAGACCTTGTGGTTGACTCCCCATCATCCATTTTATACCAAACAATTAACCTGAGTTAAGCCAATCATGCTAACCCATCCCCCTTGCCAGTGGTGCAGGGCTGGGAGGCAGACTGGGCAAGCGTGGGCCAAAGACACAAAGGAGAGGCAGACTCAGGAATAAGAAAAATAAACTAGTCCATTTCCCCCATTAGACATACATAAAGAAGTGCATCGCCCCAGCTGCTGCTGGCAGCCACTTTGTTCTCATTCCATAAGGTGAAGCAGAGACAGGAGGTGGGATATTTGTAAGGAACCTGTGCACATGAGTGCCACTGAGTTACTAAATCAACCAATCCTGAGACCTGCTCTGCCTCTCTATGACCTGATATGGGACTCCATAAATGGAGTGGCCAGAAGAACTGGCTGAAGAGCTACTTTCTGAGTTCAAATCCTGGCTCTGTCACTAACTACTTCCGTGGCTGAGGCAAGTTACATAATGCCTCTAGACCTCAATATCTATAGCATTGGAATAATACGAATATTTCCCCCATAGGGTTGTTATGAGGATTAAGTAATAATTTCAGGGCTGTCTGCGTCTGGCATATTTTAGGTACAATATAAGCGTTTGTTAATAAATGATTTAGAAATTATTTACTTATTTATTATTTTAAACAGTCTAGGTTAGATTTTGTTATTTGGTCCCAAAAGCAAGCTAAATAAGACTGTTTTTCTTAGTCCTCTGAGTCAGCTACTCTTAATTACAATTTCAAAAATCAACGGTGTATCAAAAGTAAATTTTAGTAATTCTAATTAAAATATTAAAGTCCTCAAATTATTTACTTTAACATATGTATATGTATATATATGCGCAGGTATGTATGTATATACGTGTATATATACACATATACATACATATATACGTGTTAAAGTAAATAATAATTCAAGTAAACGATTATAGACAGAGAAGCAAATTCAACATTATCTTGATATCAACACAATGCTTGCATACTTTGCCACAATTAGCTGTGTGGTCTGGAATAAACATTTTCCCTCTCTGGATCTTGGTTTCTTGACAAATGGCTGGAATTACACCCAATAATGCGTAGGGAGCTGAGAGTAACCTGGGTTTTCCTATAGGAGTGTGTTGCCCATGGGGTACCAAAGGCTACACGCTAGTTCTAAACCTCCACAAGGAACCCACCAGGGAACCTAACTTAGGGCCAGGTCTGCCAGTCCTCTTCCATCATCTCGCTTGTGGGAAAGACCAAGTTCGGAACGTTGTCCTTTGTGGCAGAGATTAGCTAAGATGCTCACTACGCCTATTACCTCTTCTCCCTGGGCACCAATCTGGACTACATATTTCAGCTTCCCTTGCTTTAGGTGGGGCATGTGATTGAGTTTTAGCCAATGGGACGTGGGCAGAAATGAAGTAAGCCACTACCAGGCCAGACTCATAAAAGCCTCCCACATTTGATATCCCATCTTCTTCCTCTATCCACTTCCGAATGGAGAAGATTCTGAGGGCCTAGAGAGGGTGAAGCGGCAACATGAACAGAGCGTGGGTCCTTGACCAGGGAAAGGCTAACTGTCTAGAAACAACTGCATTGGACAGTGATATAAACCAGAAATGAACTTGTATTGTGCTAATAACTCCCTGAGAAGTTGAGGTTTATCTATTAAAACAGCTCATGTTCCTTTAATTAATAAACTCGGCAAAAAGAAAAGTGATGACCCTTAAAAAAAGGCATCATCAAATTCAGCAAGAAACTTAATGCTGCTCTCCTTAATCTTGCTTTTAGTAAGGACTCTGGGTAATCAGGTGAACTACTGGATTTGCTTGGTTGCTTTCACATGACACATAGAACATAGGTGAAGAGCTCTGTCTTCCTCTAACCAGGCCAAATCACAGCACTCACAGGCCCTCCAGCTTTTGATTGATTGCCTATGAGGTCCACAGGACATGTTCCTTTTGCTTTGAAGAGGAAATGTCTTTCAGAGAGTATGTCAGTTCATTCAGGCAGTAGTCATGAAGAGGAAGTTTACTATTCTATATCCAATATAATTGTTGCTTTCAGTAGGTGATGTCACCTGTCAGAATGACTTTCAGGAACCCCTAAAATGTGTTTTTGAACTCTTAACATGGACTCAACAGTCACCGTCACTCTATCACATGCCCTCCTACAAGGGGATTTGGGCTGTTATTTAATTTTTATGGTTCACCTATTCCACAGATAAATGCTCTTAATCCATTAAATATGGGGAAAAAATGTAAATGAAATGGTATGAAGCAAAGAGGCTCTACATTATAGTGAAAATCATTCCAGAATATTCTCTACAGTTCATCTCTCTAGTGGCTTCTTTAAATAAGACAGCAAAAACAACAGATGTTCTGCCTTTTGTCCCTTCTCATACCCTCACTCTCACTTTGTTATTTTTCCCCCTTTGGAGTCATTTTTAAATAAATGTATGAATTGTGACATCAGCTGTATTTTTTTTTTTTTAGCTGCATTTTTATATCACTTTTCAGACCCATTTTCATTAAGGATTGCTCCCAAGTTCTTCACCACATGATATTCTCAGCACAACACCCAGGGGCTCAGGAAAGGGTGTGATTCAGAAAACTTACACCAAGATGGGGCTCTGTTAAGGACAGTAAACGGAACGGTCTCTCTGGAGACGTGGTAAAAATTCCCTAGGAGAGCTGAAAACAGCAGTGGTCAAAAGGAGCAAAAAGTCAGGAAATCAGATCCAACCTCCACCCCACCCCACCCTAACACCTCACCATATTTTCTTTAGTGAGAAAAGAGAACCTATGGTGGTCCAAGTACGTTGGTGGCTTCTTTTGTTGTTATTAATCAACTCATTTAACAGATAATGTCCTGGCCTTCTATTATATGCCAGGTACTGGCATGCTCCTACTCCCAAACTCAGCAAAAGAAACTACGCTGAAGACACCATTATTTTTACTCTTTTTCATTGCCAATATATAATATTTCTGGTACATTAAAGTTTAAAAGGCTTTAACTTGAAAAAACTTTTAACTTTAAAAGATAGCCTGGGAATCTAATCATTATTTATCACATTATTTCTCAGGAAAAATACAACGTGAGTTCCAAACAACTGCCTTTTATTTGTTCATAATTTCTTCTCCACATCTCCTTCTCAAAAGGATTTTAGGGGCTTCCCTGGTGGCGCAGTGGTTGACAGTCTGCCTGCCAATGCAGGGGACACGGGTTCGAGCCCTGGTCTGGGTAGATCCCACATGCCGCGGAGCAACTGGGCCCATGAGCCACAATTACTGAGCTTGCACATCTGGAGCCTGTGCTCCACAACAAGAGAGGCCATGATAGTGAGAGGCCTGCGCACCGTGATGAAGAGTGGCCCCCACTTGCCACAACTAGAGAAAGCCCTCGCACAGAAACGAAGACCCAACACAGCCATAAATAAATAAATTAAAAAAAAAAAAAGCTTGCACTTTAAAAAAAAAAAAAAAAGGATTTTAGGTGGTTAGTTGAGGATAAATAGAACTCAAAGGCCATTTAAAAAAAAAAAAAGGAAGAACACACTCTAGCAGGGTTAAGGTATTAAAATTGAGCTCTAAATCAGTTAAATGATTAACTGAACAAGAATATTTTAAAGTTCTTACTAGATACCAGGCTTACAGCATGGAATAAGATGGAAAAAAGTCCCAGCTTGCATAAAACTAATATTCTAATGTGTTGGACCCAGAAGGTAGTAGAAGGATTCAAACAGTAAACAAGGATCACAAATAAGACCCAAATAATTCCAGACAGTGATGGGTGCTGTGTAGGCAACATGAACTATGAAGAGTGCTGTGTGTTGAACAGCGTCCCCCCAAAATGCATTTCTACTGGGACCTCAGAATATGACGTTATTTAGAAGTAGGGTCTTTGGGACTTCCCTGGTGGCGCAGTGGTTGAGAATCTGCCCGCCAATGCAGGGGACATGGGTTCGAGCCCTGGTCTGGGAGGATCCCACATGCCGCGGAGCAACTGGGCCCGTGACCCACAATTACTGAGCCTGTGTGTCTGGAGCCTGTGCTCCGCAACGAGAGGCCGCGACAGTGAGAGGCCCGCACACCACGATGAAGAGTGGCCCCCGCTTGCCGCAACTAGAGAAAGCCCTCGCACAGAAACGAAGACCCAACACAGCCAAAAATAAATAAATTAATTAATTAATTTAAAAAACAAAAGAAGAAGTAGGGTCTTTGCAGATATAGTTAGTTAAGATGAGATCACCTGAACTAGGGTGGGCCCTAAATTCAATGCCTGGTATCTTTATAAGAAGGCCATGTGAACACACAGAGGAAACAGAGGGAAGATGGCCATGAGAAGAGGGAGTCAGAAACTGAAGTGGTGCTGCTCTAAGCCAAGCAAGGCCAAGGATTGCCAGCAACCATCAGAAGCTAGGAAGAGGTATGGAAGGATTCTTCCCTAGAGCCTTCAGAGGGAGCATGGCCCTGCTGACACCTTGATTTAAGATTTCTATCTTACAGAACCGTGGGATAATCAACTTCTCTTGTTCCAAGCCACCCAGTTTGAGGTGCTTTGTTTCAACAGTCCTAAGAAAATAAATACAATAAGTTAGAGTGATCAGAAGCAAAGCTAGCTGATGTAATTAGACTGGAAGAATTAAGTTACCTTTCTCAAGAAGTGACATGTGAGCTGAAATCTGCATGACACTATCACACTGAGCTCCCTAGCAGACAAGGCAAAAATGAGGCAGTGTCTCTTTGCTGTTAAAAGCAAGCACACATATTCATTTTGAGGAGGCAAACATTTTAGTAATCACCTTACAAGTGAATTTGGGGGATTAGAACCTGTTTTTATGTTAAGGATTTTTTTGTTTTAAAGGCCAGTCTTGCTCTCTTTCTTTCCAAAAGCTAATTTTTAAAAACCTAAGCCATCCCATTGGTTGTAGAGTCTCCCTCTTTTCCTAGAAGTGGGAATGTGTTTAAAGGCAGCAGGACTTAATAAGGTAAAGTGGAGCTGGCCCCAGCATTCTGCCTTGGTCTCAACTGCTACAAAATGAAATAAACTGTGCTTTGATCACAGTTTATTTTACATGGCCCTTACTGGTAATGTGCATCATCTGCTACTCCTAAAAGTTAAATAATTTAGTGCAGAAAATAATACGTGATATAAATTAGAGAAAACAATGCATAAGTGACATTGTGCAGTATGGAGAAAAATTACAGCATTCGGTCTTAAGGCCATTAATAGAAAGAGAAATTAAAAGACACGGCAGAGAAGACAAAGATGGGCTCTGAGATCAGATCCTACAAGATGGAGAGTCAGTGAGGTGTCGCGAAATTCAGGAAAGCAGAATGATTATTCTTGAAGTCACAGCACTGATTAAATATCACTAATGAAAAAAATGTCAGCTGTAGAACTTTTCATGAACTTTTCAGAGCGTACGGCATTCGGTCTGAATTAAGGCAACATAGCTAGTTCCATCTCCACATTCTGCCAGTATTAAAGACTGAACACGTTAAGTGCTTTGAATAAAAACCTTACCTCCTACCCACCCCAACCTTTTCAATAGATTAGACATGACTTTCAAACAGGTGCCCACTGAGTCCTAGTAGGTCACGTCACCTGTTTCAGCCTTGCTTCAACGAGCAGCTTATATGTTTCATGCACAAATGATCTGCCTATAAGTAAATTCTTTTAAAAGACCTACTGTTTTGTGTTTTTTTCTCTTTTAATAGAAAACCACTTATTTATATCCAGAAGAGTAGCAATAAAACTATAAAGGCTTGAACATTATTGTCAGGAACAAACCCTCCAGGAGGCGTCATCATTTTATTCTATAGAAAAGGCCACCTGAAAATGAACTTTAAAATCTGTTATAGCTTGAGCAGAACATTGCCCAGCATGGTCAGGGAGACTGTTGGCTAGCTGCTCAGAGGACTCCCAAGAAGTCATCGCCTTGGTGAATTCACCGTGGCTCACCTCTGGCACCTGCCTTTGAAGTCGCAGAATCTGGATTTTGTCAGGAGTGCAAGAGTGAGCTCAGTGCTCTGGGGTTGACTCTTGTTAACCCAAGCAAAGAGAGGCTGATGTAAAAGCCAGAAGACCAAGCAATTTGTTAATGTGATGAGAAACAGAAATGTCACGAGAACCAGAACTCTCAAGCAGATATGACTGTGGCTTTCTCTGCCTGTAGACAAATCCACACGAAACGCCAAAGGATATTCCAAAGAGGAAAGACTGAGGAACAAGTCTCTATACTAAACGATGCAGGAAAATAAACGATCCAGCATGTTCACTTTTTGTTGCCAACGTCCACTACCCCTGAATGCTAGCCTGCCTGTGAGGAAGGCTTTTCAGCACCATAGCAACCCAAGATACTATAGTTTCATCCACCCAACCCCACCTCCACAGAGTTGGTACAGCAGGTAGAGAAAAATGGGAAAGTGTAGATTCTGGCCATCTTAGGCTCCCAGGGGCCTAGCCCCATCAGCAAGGGTGTTTTTTTTTTTTATATATAAATTTATTTATTTTATTTATTTATTTTTGGTTGTATTGGGTCTTCGTTGTTGCACGCAGGCTTTCTCTAGTTGCGGCGAGCGGGGGCTACTCTTCATTGCGTGCACGGGCTTCTCATTGTGGTGGCTTCTCTTGTTGTGGAGCATGGGCTCTATGGTGTGCGGGATTCAGTAGTTAAAGCATGTGGGCTCAGTAGCTGTGGCTCGCGGGCTCTAGAGCGCAGGCTCAGTAGTTGTGGCGCACGGGCTTAGTCGCTCCGTGGCATGTGGGATCTTCCCAGACCAGGGTTCAAACCTGTGTCCCCTGCATTGGCAGGCGGATTCTTAACCACTGCGCCACCAGGGGAGCCCAGCAGAGGTTCTTTAGACACGGTGCTTTGACTAGCATAAGCCTCTACTGAAGTGCCTGAAACCTCCCATCTCAATCAAGCAAAAACAACTACTGTTAGTGGGGTTTGGGAGGCATTAGCCTTTTTTACCCCTTGGGGATGAGAGTGGAGGCCACACCTGGGGCTGCAGAGGAAGTCAATCACATTAACGCATTTATAATAAAGACTCCAATCATTCTTGTTACTTCAAACTTTAAATTCTTCTTGCTAGTGTGCCCTTTAAACAGGCAAACTGCCCTTAGGAGTTATTGCATCTTATTAAAAGGAACACTGTCTTATAATCAATTAGACTCATTACCTTGAATATTCAATTTCTGCCAAGCCACAGTTTAAATAACCACTTCAGAGAATCTGTTTATGAACATCTACAGTCATGACTGAGTGCACTCACACACTTTTTGGATGTCTTTTCTAGGCTGATCTGCTCCCTTCTGCTCACATAGTCTCTTTCCCAAATATGGTACAACACGATGATTAGGTTTCTGCTTAATGACTTACAATTACATGCCTTGTCTCTCTGAGAATAAACTCAGATGACCTTATATAAAGTTCTGTGTGTCCTCAAAGTCTGCAGTATCAGAGTTAGGGATGGAATCGCAGTTTAATCTTATAGCTGAGTCATCAAAGCCATAGTAGTGTAGGTTTTACCTGTTTAACTCTCATAGAGCAATCTCATTTCTCTAGTAGCGGCACTAGATCTCACTGCTAACCTCATGTCATGTCAACAGTCTTGATACCCGTGGTGAAGTCTTGGCCAGTTATCCAGCTACTGTCTCTCAGCTTCAAAAACACCGTTCTATACTCTGTTCTGCGGCGCTGGGTCTGGGACACTGCAAAATAGCTTGCTCCTTGGTTATCTGGTTCCCGGTTAGGTTTTACCAATATGGGGCTCTAAAGAGAGACCAGGGCTTCCCTGGTGGCGCAGTGGTTGAGAATCTGCCTGCCAACGCAGGGGACATGGGTTTGAGCCCTGGTCTGGGAAGATCCCACATGCCACGGAGCAACTAGGCCCGTGAGCCACAATTGCTGAGCCTGTGCGTCTGGAGCCTGTGCTCCCAATAAGAGAGGCCGTGATAGTGAGAGGCCCGCACACCGCGATGAAGAGTGGCCCCCGCTTGCCACAACTAGAGAAAGCCCTCGCACAGAAACGAAGACCCAACACAGCCATTAAATAAATAAATAAATAAATAAATAAATAAATAAATAAATAAATAAATAAATAAATAAATTTACAAAAAAAGGAGAGACCAGAAGTTAGGAGGGAAGGAGAGGGATCTGCTGCTTCCTGTTGGCCTGCAGATCTCCTGTCCTTTCATTTGAAAAGGAAGCTACTCTCAGGCACATGCAACTTGGCTAATTGAATACAGAAGATTTTAATTATTTTTTTTCCCCAGTACTGTAAGTTTTCTGGTTATTGCAGAAAGCACCAAAGTTTGGGAGACCCAGCAGGCCCAGAGCCAGGGCTTTATGAAATCTAGGGCAGAGGTTGGCAAGCTACAGCCCAGGGGACAAATCAAGCCTGCCACCTGATTCATAAATAAAGTTTTATTGGAACGCAGTCATGCTCATTTGTTTCTATGTTGTCTATGGCTGTGTTCACACTGTGACAGGGTTGAATAGTTGCAACAGAGACCGTATGTAGCCCACAAAGCCTAAAATATTTACTATATAGCTGTGGATGAAGAATGTAGCCTGCCATATCGGTAAGCAAAGGATGTTGTGGCCACCAAACCATCAGCCACTGCAGCTGTCCCCAGACTGTGCACCCTGAGGGGATTCAGGATGGAAAAAAGCAGGATACTGACCCTAGATAGTTAAGATGCATATCAAAGAAATGATTTCAATGAGCCCAGACTCTTGCATCTTCCCATACGTGGAAAAGTACTAAATTTATTAACTTGAGATGTCTGGTTTTTCCTTAATTAACAGTAATCTTTTGATGTTCAGACCACCTGGTTTTTGTTGCCAAACTCCTGCGTATCCTGGCTCTTCCCTTACCTCTTTGGAAGCAGTCCCTCAGAGGTTATCTGACAGACTGCCTCCCAGGCTTAAGTCCTCAGCAAGTCCACTGACTAAAACATAATTCTCAACTTTTAGGTTGTGCTGTATCTTTCAGTTGTCAGAGAAAAGCTTACCATCCTCTGACTCCTCACTGCTACCTTTACAAAGGTGTTTACACCCTACTGATCCCACTCCCATCCACTCTGGCTCCCACAGAAGACCTGTAGTTAAGCCGAAAAAAGCCCCCGAGACTGAGTGGAGAGCTACACAATCAGAATGACGATGAGGTAAGAAAGCCCTCCATTTCACCCAAGAAAAAGTTGGCATGGGTTATTACCAGCCGTAATGATTCCAGGAGAAAAGGAGAAAGAGTGACTATTTGATCTTTCAAAGGACATAGTCATCTCAATCAGAGAAGACTTTTACAGCCAGATACAGCGCTTTCATCCGTTTCCCAAATACACAGCTCAACTTCGAAGTAACTGGCAGCTTTTAATCTTTTTAGCCTCTTTTGAAAGGGGTGGATAGAAAGCGGAAACCCTCCTTGCTAATGGTCTCCCATTTCCCAGAAGCAGATGAAAATCAATTTATTATTATTATTGTTATTATTTTAATTCTGACTGTATATTCAATGTTGGGCTGGGCATTAGTAGAAAAGGACTCAGAAAAAGTAGAACGTGTGGTACCTCCCCCGTAGGAGCCTGAAATCCAATAGCAAAACAAGATTTACACACTTGAAAAAGGGGGAACTGCAAAATGCATGAAAGTAGGGCTCATTCATTCATTAGGCAAACATTCATTAGATTTGAGGAGACAAAGATGAAATACTGTATATGTATATATATTTCACACATACACACATAAATATATATATTCTGTCCTCAAAGGAGTTACTAATCTAGTCTGGAGGTGATAAATCCGTAGACCAAATAATTATAATATCATTTGATTAGTGCTATAAAAAGCACAGGCTTTTTTTTTTTTTTTTTGGACACATAGGAATAAATAACTATCTCAGAAGGATTGGGAAAGATTTGCTGAAAATATATTGGAACTGTCTTCAAGATATCTGGGAGATCGCTGAGGAAAGTATAGTCCAGGCAGAGAGAAAATTATCACTATTGTCAGGATACCCCATCACTCGCCCTGACGATCACAGCCTGCTGGCCAAACCCAGACAATGGAAAGAGGGACTGAGAGCTGTGGGGCTCGCTGACTCTTCTGGACATTTACTAGCCTTATGACTTCCGCTGGCATTGGAACAGGAAAAGTGAACTGAACGTCAGGCTCCATATAGTTCACTTTGACAAAAATGGACACTGGTCATACCCTTGTTTACAGTGACAAGTCCTTTTCCGAGATGCATCAGCACTAACCTCCCTTCTATCTCTCTAGCAGTCCACATCCCACCACAAGCAGAACACAACAGAGCAAACAGCCCGAAAATGCCAATTTAGCTCAGTTTGTCCCCAAGAGGTGTTTGTCTTCTCCGAGTTCACCTCTCATCTTCTGCTCTCGATGTGTGTTGGCTAAAATGGTGGTTTTTCCACATGCAGTCTCCGGGTCAGCAGCATCAGCCTCATCTGGGAACTCGTTAGAAGTGCAGATTCTCAGGCCACGCCCCAGACCTCCTGAATCAGAAACTCTGGGGGGTGGGGGCCAACAATCTGTATTTTTAACAAACTCCCCAGAGGATTCCAATGCACACTCAAGTTTGAGAACTAGTAAGCTAAATATTTCTAGATGCTAGAGAATGATGCTTAGACTCCTAAAGCATCTGGTCCAGTAAAAAGGAGAAGAAAGAAAATCCTGGCTTGACTATAACTACAAATACCGAAGGGAATATAGACATCACTATGTGGGCTAATCTATAGATTGGGAAGGACTGGGTGTTAGAAGACAGTGAGATGGTAGCAAGTAAGACGGAGAAGATATTAATTGCACATCCCGGCCCAGACAACTAGATGAAAATTCCTGCCCATGTTTTCAGGTTACTCCAGCAGAGAGCATTGTGAAGACCCAGAAACTTGGAAGAGCAAGAAGTCTGCTGTGATTCAGTCCTACAATGGAAGTGAGGAAGGATAACAAAATAGGCCATAAATGTAGATTAGGGTGAGGTCATGAAAAGCTGAGTCCTTCTTCTGCATTGGGGCTTTTATCCCATAGAAAACAGGAACCCACTATAGTTGGTTTTGGTGTTTGAGCAGCGTGGTGATGTAAGGAGAACTGAATTTCAGCATATTGTTCTGGTGGTAAGGTTAGGGTACGGGAGACAGGACTGAAGAGAAAGATGGAGGCTTATCACTTAAGAAACTATCATTCCAGGTGATGAGAACCGAAATCAAGGACCCCTAGGGGATGGAAAAGGGGTGTCAAATTACAGAGACCTTTCAGGAAGCACTTTTAGGACATGGTGCCAGACTGGATACCAAAAGTATAGGAAGGGGTTAGTGAATATGACCCAGTTTCTAGTTTGAATGTGGGACAGGTAATGGGGCCACTCATCAAGGAAAGTAATACAGAGGAGGAAGAAGGTTTAGAGGAGAAAAAAACAGTTTTCTTTTGAACAGATTTTCTTTGAACAGATAATTCTCATGGAGTCTGTGTGCAATTCACAGAGATAGCTAACGCCATTGAATTTCTTTACCGATAACAGCTGAATGCATGCAGCAAACACACTGGGTTTAGCCTTCACTACTCACATCAGACCCCCATGTGTTACACAGGTGTCTACCAATCTCTAATATGGAACAGAGATATTTAATGATCAGTACAGGAACTGTTTCAATCTAGGTTTGCATATGCAATCATGTCTGCAATATGACTCATAACTGAGCTGTACTGGAAAACGTTTTCTATTCCGTTGGACTTATTTGGGATATCATTTTCTAAGTGATATTACTAACCAACCTTTCAGGTCTCAGCTGGTTTTGGTTGGAAATTAAGCCAGTTTAGAACAAATCCATCATGTGATCTGGCATCTCAGTGTTTCAAAGGATAAGAATTAGAAGACACAGCCAGTTATCTGACAGCATGTGATGTGAACGTCATGCAAATTAACAATGAACCTCTCTGTCAAGTTTTAATCAGTAGTAGTGAATTGAAAAAAAGGTACCAGCTCTGATAATAATGCTATTTCTGCAATCTCTTCATACACAATTGACTCTGCTTGTTGCCTCAAACTATTTTAAAAACAAACAAACAAAAGCAACCAAAAAACCCTCATTCCTGGCATTCTTAAGCCCTTCTTCTATTTATGGTTTAAGGAGGCTGAAGGAACTGTGTCCAGTGGTATAACCCGATTATGAGAAGTCAGCCAGAGCCCAGTTCAGATGAGATGCATCTATGGGGGGCTGGGAGATTCACCTCTGGTCCCTTAGTTTCTCCTTGTTGTAAAGTGAGTTAATAAAAAATGAGGCATATGTTGGCAGTGGGCCTCTCAAGGCAGTTATTTGCTCTATTTTATGTTTGCGTCCAGACTTGATGAGAAAGAATCTTCTAAAATTATCCTGGCCGCCCAGTGAATAATATCTGGTATGAAATGTTTGAAGAATAATTAGCCATGAGAATGTAAGCACGAGAGCAAGAGTGGTGTGTATCATCTGCAGAGAAATCATCTGCATTCAAACAACCTCAAAGCCATAGGTCTAATAGGACTGGATGGAAGTCCTCTGATGTTAACCTCTGAATGAACCAAAAGCTGATGAGGAAGGAAGCAAAAAATCAGCCTGTTCCATTTTCTGGGAAAAAAACAGAAATGCATGTTACCCTCTGACTGTTTGAATACTCCACAGATTAAAGAAAAACACTTGGCTGCAGAGATAATTACTTGAGTAAGAGTGTTAGAGCATAAAGGGGCATCAGATCTATGAGTTGACCAAATACCAATAAGCATTGCCTCAGAGCAGCACAGGGGTGATTCTTTAATGCCATTAAAAAAAAATTAGAAAGAGCTCATTGTCCTAACTGGAGGGTGAGAGGCCCTGAAGGTTAGGGAGGGAAGGGACCAAGAGCTGCTCCCCTCATAGACCACTCCTTTATATTTGAACCCCTGTCCTGGGGCAAAAAGTTTGGGGGTGGGGAAGGTGAGAATGAAGCAAGGTGTTTGTGCGTGTATATGGATGTGCAAAATGGATGGAATATAGCTTGGGTAAAGCTATATTCTTACACAGCAAGGGGGATAGTGTGAAATGAATAGCTGACACTGGCTAAAAACATTTCACCTTAACACTAATGTAATGGTCATATCAACAAAGCAAACCATTTCAGCAACCAAAGAGTGGGCTCTCAAGAAAGGGGTAAGGGTCTAGGAGGTTGACCATAACTTTTGCACACTCAGTGCTAGGCAATAATGGTGTACAGAGTGACCAGTGCAAGGTGCATGCCCTATAGACTGACAGGTAACCTCCATTTCACCAGCAACAGCACTCCTGCCCTGGTCAACCAGTGGCCATCCATCAGGTAAGAATGGCGGGCAGCTGATTCACGGTCCAGATAGACACTGGCAGGTCAGTATGGTTATGATCACAGAGACAGAAAGACTCCAGGCTCTACCTTTACCCTCAGACCTCTAAGTCAGGTATTGAAAGGCTAAACCCAAAAAACCCAACTGGGGACATAAATGCATAAAAAGGGGCAAATGGGGGAGACACTTCTTTGTGAAAGATCCCCAGTGTTCTCCTTATTTGTTGCAAGTAATAATAAATCCTTCTCACGCACACAAAAAAAGGGGGGGGGGCGGGGCAAATGGGGACCCTGGTGCCTCTGCTCAGTGCCAATCAAGTGCTGTCAAATGGGAAGGTAGTCACTGTCATGTTGTGAGACTGTCCAACATCCCAAGAAAAGCTAACCCATCCAACTTCCATGTGAAATCTCATGAGGTTTAATATTTCACAAACATCACGCAGGCCAAACAAAATGCTGCTCCCGAGTGGGTCCACCAGCCTATGACCTTTGTTTTACTCCTTAACCAGGCTCAAAAGCCTACATGGGAAAATCAGTAATACAAAGCTCCAAGTGAAAGCCTGTGGGAACTGGGGCCCATTGCCCTTTGCTGGGACTTGGGGAAAGTGGGATGAAGGACATATGCTGTAGGTTCCCAAAGAGGGCAGTGTGAGTTGCAAGATCAAAGGAAGCCAAAAGTAGAGCCTCTGAGGCTCTGCACTCTGAAGGCTTGACATTTCATCAAGGACCAGTCCTAGGCAGGAATATTTTGTTATTATGGCCCCTATTTTAGAGTAACCAGTGACCCTAACAGCCAAAACCATTCTTGTCATCAAAGAAACGTGTGTATGTACATGCATGTGGATGAGAGAGGGGGATGAATGAGCAAGAAAAAGTCTACTAGGACCCCAGAAGATGCAGCCAAGCTCACTCTTCCAGATCAGTTCCATTCCTACTCTTGACAACCTCTCCACCAATTCAAAGCAGGGCCATTGCCATTCTGAATAAAAGAATCAAGTTTATTCGTAGTTAGCATATTCATGAACTTTTTATTATTTAAAGGATGTTCAGAGCATCTCATTTGTGCAACTTAAATAGAATGGAAATGGTCAGGAACAGAATTGGTGAATGGGATAAGGAAATGTAATGACTGAGGGTATCCTCCTTAGGGCAAGGGCATTAGCAATCAGGGCAGCTTTACTGAAATCCTGCTCCGCGGCTGGAGTCTCTCACTGCAAAGGGGTCTGTTTATTTTTTCATATAGAAGACAGCTTCAAAGGGCATTTTTTTCTTTTTTTGCTTTGGTTTTCCTCTGGGCAACATAAAAGGGGAGAACAAAGGGAATTCGGAACCTTTTTTTTTTTTTTTGCCACAGGCCACTCAGTAGACAATCTGAGTTCAGAAGTGCCAGTGAAGTGCTGGTCTGCTCCTCTGCATGCCCAATGCACCTGCCCTTGACTTTGCAGGCAGTCCTGATGCTGCTTCTCCAACCAGGACCAGCTGGAAAGAGATCCCTTCTCAGGCCAGAAAGAAACCTGTCTCAGCAAAGTGAAGAAATGTGTCTGGGATCCCATAGCAGGCGTCGAGAGCAGGCGCTCTATCATCAGGCTTCCTGGTTTCAAATCCTGGCTCTGACACTTCTTAGCTCTGTGATCTTGGCAAGTTACTTAACCTCTATGTGCCTCTGTTACCTCATCTATAAAGATAATAATACCTACTTTGTAGGATTGCCATGAGGATTAAACAAGGTAATGTACATGCCTAGCACATAGTAAACACTGAAGAAATGTTAACTAGTTTTGTTGTTATTACCATTATCACAGAAATCAGCACTTTAACTGTATACTTCCTATTTTGTTCTGACTGCTTCATAGGTAAACCATGTTACGGCAACAGAAATTGTGCCATCTAAAGAATACTGATTTAGAAGTCAGAAGACCAAGAGGTGGGAGTCAACATTTAAGCTAAGCAGCTGACCAGCTGGATGACTGTGGCCAAGTCACTGCACCTTCTTGAGTCTCAGTTCGATCCTCTATAAAATGGGAATAATCTTTGCCTTTTAGCCTTTACAGGGTTGTTGTTAAAATCCATGCGAGAATTATTTGTCCTTAAGCCAAAATACATTACATCAATCTTAGTTATTTCTATTCTCCCTTTCTATTTCACTCACTTCTCTACTTCTCATACCTAAGTCAAACTGAGGGCATGGTTGAGATTACTGAAAAGAGGTGAGGAAGGGAGAGCAAGAGAGGGGAGGGGAGTGGAGGGGGACACAATGATACTCACTTACTCAAAAACAATGTAGTACTTTTTCATTTTACAAAATTCTCCTTAATCTAGTTTCCTATGATTTTCAACAATTGATGTTAATTGGCCACCCTGAATATGAGCAAAGCTTTTGCTATACTAAAGATATGAGAGTAAAATTGGTGCAAATCTTCTGGAAAGTCACATCAGTATGCTTCAGGCACTATTAAGAAGCTTATTCCCTATGACTCTGTAATCCCACTCCTGGGGATTTGTCCTGGAGAAGTATTTTAAAAGAAGAAAAGCCATCATTAGGTGAAGTTGTTTATGCAGTATTACATATAATAGTAAAACACTGAAAGCAACCGGAATGTCCAACTACTGGGAGATGAACTAGTAAATTAGAGACCATTAACTTGATGGACTATATTGCAGGTACTAAAAATGAAAGCCATAGCTCTCAGTAGCAGTGTGAAAAGGCACACCAAGTTTCATACAAATCATGATTACTGTACTACGCTCTAAAAGTAAAGAAGTTGTCTGTGTGTGGTGAAGTTATGGAGGATGGTTAAAAATTCTTAAATGTATTTTAAAGTTTAACATTATTTTTTGCAATCAGGAAAATTAGAGAACTGAAGGTTTAAGTTTTGGTTTAAAACCTTAAACTGAAGACAGACAGCTATTTTCCAGAAATGATCAAGACCAGCCCAGCAAAATGGCCAACTATGGCTTCCCAAGGATATGTCTTGTCAGTGGGTTTGGCTCACAAAAATCAAGTGCTAATTTATAATGCTTAGTAACTCCAAGAAATATCTGCATTTTCAAAGGAATCTCAACTACAAAGCTTTTTAGCCCCAAAGTATAGGATATTGGTCCAAGGTAGGCCACTGAAGTCAAAACCTGGGGGGACATGAAATAGGAACTAAAAGAGACAGCCACATGTAGAAGAAGGAGATTAGAACATTACCTCACACCAAATGCAAAAAATAAACTCAAAATGGATTAAAGACCTAAATGTAAAACCTGAAACCATAAATTCCTAGAAAAGCACATTGGTGGAACACGCTTTGACATAAATTGTAGCAATATTTATTTTGGATCTGTCTCCTAAGACAAAATAAATAAAAGCAAAAATAAACAAACAGGACCTAATTAAACGTAAAAGCTTTTGCACAGCAAAGGAATCCATTGACAAAATAAAAAGACAACCTACAGAATGGGAGAAAAATATTTGCAAATGATATGACTGACAAGGGGTTAATCTCCAAAATATAAGAATAGCTCATACAGCTCAATAGCAAAAAAAAAAAAAAAAAAAAAAACCCAATCAGAAAAAAAGAATGGTCAGAAGACCTGAGCAGACATTTTTCCAAATAAGACACACAGATGGCCAACAGCCACATGAAAAGATACCAAACATTGCTAATTATTAGAGAAATGCAAATCAAAACAACAATGGGATATCACCTCACACCTGTCAGAATGGTTATCAAAGAGTCTGCAAATAACAAATGTTGGTGAGGATGTGGAGAAAAGGGAAGGAACCCTTGTACGTTGTCGGTGGGAATGTAGATTGGTGCAGCCACTATGGAAAACAGTATGGAGGGTCCTCAAAAAACTAAAAACAGAACTACCATATGATCCAGCGATTTCACTCCTGGGTATATATCTGGAAAAAAACTGAAATAGGAGCTAATAGGTATTGAAACTCCCTTTTCTGGGTCCTCTTCTAATCACTTGTATATCTGTCCTCTCACTGACTCCTCAAAAAAATCTCAAGAGACAAGCAAAGCATCATAAACTCTATTATCAGTTTAGCTTAGAAAGGCTGTATTAACAGGCTGACAGTCATGCAGCTAGAGACTCAAATTCTAATCCAACACAAGGTTTATGGGGACAGTAAAACAACATGGAAAACTGTTTTTGGTGTAGTGTTAACTGGAAGAAAAAAATACAAAATCATATTCACACTGTAATTACCACAGAGTAAAAGCATTCAAGTAATTTAGAAAGAAATAGGAAAAATTAAAACAGTTTTGCAAAAGTGGTGAAATTAGGAATGTTATTTTCCTTTTCAACTTCGTTATTATAATATTGTTTTTGCAATAAAGAGGCTCATGCTATTTTGGTTGCACTGCACTGCATGGTGTACCCTCACCTCTTGCAGGCCTGGGATGTCCTGGCTTGAGCCATAATTATATTAAAAATGAAACTGAATAAATGAATAATAATGATAACCATAAGAGCTGCTGTAAATTAACCATAATCGCCTTAATGATTAGAGCAGCTATGAATTAAGAAACCAGTTGTAATTGTAATGGCCACTGCAGTAATGAGCTAGAAAATTAGTGCATGCAAATGGATCCATGAGGAAAGAAACCAGAATATATGGCCAAAGACCAAGGGTCTTTGTGGGTGGAGATGGAAAATTACAAGAGCATTACACCAGCCAAGAAAGGATTCCAACAGAAGCATCGACCAGAGGGCTTTCTCCTACAAAGCAGCTTGGGCTGAACTACACAGGACCAGACACATCTAAGAAGAGCAAATATAAGATGTCCCACAGTGTCGGCTGATGTCTGGATGCTTCAGGATGAAGACGGTGGGAGTGGGCACCTCCAAGTGGGGAGAAGGCCACAAAACTGCCCAACAAAGTTAATGATGCTACAACTGGACACGCCACCCTTATGAGAAGTATGTGCAGGCTCTGACTCCTATGCAAAACAAACTCCAAGAACTTCCCTAGAGCATTCTGTCTACAGAATTAACTCATGGACCTTGTATCTCTGGACCTGCAGAGATGGCTGCTCTAAATTTGCCAGCTACTGGCCCTACAGACAATATGTGCTATAAGGAAGTATCACGTGTGCCCACGTTGATGGTGGCAGTTACTAAGAACGTGGCCTTTGGAAACAGAAACCTGGTTCGAGGCTATCACTTATTAGCTATACGTGTCAGACAAGTGCTTACCTTCTTTGGCCTTAGTTTTCTCACCTGTGGAACAGGGAGAGTAATAGAACCTAAGTGATAGAGTTGCAATGAGAATTAAATGAGAGGATACATGTCAAGTTCTTAGCACAGAGCTTGGCGTACCATGAAAGTTTACTGTTAGTTATGACAGTTAACATTAGAGTAAGTACAATTAAATGATGTAGTAATTTGTAAATCAAAATTTTACGTTTAACCAGAATTGCACACCTATTGGTGTTATCTTTCAAATTCCTGCCCTGAGAGTCTGCGTTTGAAAAATGATCTCTTACTGTATTTGGAGCAGGTAACCGGAGGCCAGCCAGAAGTGTTGACTGGAACATTAACAATGAAGTCCTATTTCCAGCATAGATACGGTATGAGGAAAGAGGTGAAAACAAGAGATTTAGACAAGAGATCTAATAGTAACAAGAAAGGCTTGCCTAGTTTCAAAGTGTGTAATAGTTAGAAGAAGGGAGGTACTACAATTGATTCTTTCCAATTCACTTATTCATTAGACTCACTTAGAGAACTTAAAAAATATATAATGCCCAAGCCCATCTCACAGATTGATTTAATCAGAATGCTTGTGGGTGAAACATTTATTTGCATCAATATTTTAAAACTCTACATTTATTCTAAAGTGCAACTAAAATTGAGACCTTTACAAATGAGTAGAAATTCAACCCAGAACTAATTTCTTTACCTTCTAAAACAATCTGTAGGTAAGACTCCTATTTAGACACAATCGCACATTGAATTACCCTTCACATTGTGTCCCTATGTTCTCAGCCCTGAGACATTTCCACTCCAGCCCAAGAAGTCCAAGTAGCTGAGAACGGAGTAAGGGAATTCATCTTGTGTGCCAAGCAGCCCCTGTTGGTGGCGAGTCTTCACAGACTCTAAAAAGTGAATATAAAATTCTGGCATAACAAATAGTAGCAACAAAATATAGACAGGACAGAGAGTTCCCAGTTCCAAAGACAACCTAGTACAGACTAGTGTATTTGCACATCAAATACAGTTTAATAGCAAGTACCAAAGCATTCTAGTCTATGCTGGTGAGACTATGTAAGGTTCTGGGGCCAAAAAGTTCCCTTCCTGCCCCCCGACCTCATATTCACTCCAAATGCTGCTGAGGCAGCCTGGATGGGAATATGACCTTTAATGACTAATTTAATTTGAACAAAGCAACTTCTGACCACCCATTCAGGCCATCAGAGCAGACGGTAAGACCAGAGGATACCAGTCGAGGCGAGACTTCAGCATCATCTAGAAAGTTTTAAAAACATTAATCTTCAATTTCTAGGCCTCTCTTAGCCTGATTCAGAATCTCCAGAGATAAAGAGATTTAAGTTTAAAAAGCTCCCGCAAATGATACTGACGTGCCTGGTTTGGTTCCCAATGCGGTGGAGGCCTTGAGCCACGGTTTGGTGAGAAAAGCTTTAGGTCTTTAGGCTCCAAAGAGTTCTCCCACCTACTCATGCACACACATGCCAAGTCCCCAAGTATAATCAAAGGCAATGAGGAGGTGCTACCTGGAGACCCCTAACGCCTAGATAGGTAAGGCTGGGGGTGGTGGAGCCCTTGCTGTAGAACTGAGTCAAGGGGCTTCACTGCACCTCGGGCAGACATGACTTTGGGTTAGGCTGGCTTGGATTCTACTCCTGCCTTTGCCACTTCACCAGCTTTGAATATTTGAACCATTAACTGAATCTCCCTAAGCTTCAATATCTGCATCTATAAATTGGGGAGTATATTGATAAATGCCTCCCTATCTGTTTATGGCAATGGTGTACTGTGCCAGTCCTGAGCCTTCTAGTTTTTCAAATCCGACCCTTGTCTTTTCAATGGTCTACTTTGTACAGTCGGGAGCTGACACCCACAAGCTGGCTTCTGGCTTGGCCAGCGGGAGACCCCGTGGGAGATGGAGGGGGGCGGGAGGAAGGGAGAAGCCATGGCATTCTCTCCCTTTCTCTCTGACTTGGTGGCATCCCTCCAGTGGCTTCTCTACCATGGCCCTGACTCCTACTAGATAGGTCCACCATGGTTCTAGTGCTTACTGAGTAAACCCAACCCGTGGCCTCCAGGTACCCTCTCGTCCTTCCAGCCCAGGGGTAGAGGTAGTCCTCTGCTCTGATGGATCACTGGGCTGTCTCACATCCCAGATGGCCTTGTCAGCTCTTCCTCCACCCGTGTAACCGATTTCCTGGTTTACATCCCTTCTCTTTTAAACAGGTAAGTGTCCCCCAGCCCCCAAGAGATCCTTGCATTATAATGTTCCAAGTATAGGGCTTGGTACTATTTAGGCTGAATAAATTGGAACTATTATAATCAAGTATATTTTAAACTCCTCAGGTGTCTCCTGCCATGGTCTTCGGTATGAGTGCTGACTGTAGCCAAATCTGTTTGAGAAGCTCTCCCAATCTTGAAACAACAGTCAACACTTATATGGTCCTTCCTCTGCGCCAAGCATGGTTCTAATTGCTGTATTTAAATTAACTCATTTAATCCTCATCATAGCCCTATGAGGTAGACACTATTGCTGTTAAAAATGAGGCAAAGTGGGCTTTCCTGGTGGCGCAGTGGTTGAGAATCTGCCTGGCAATGCAGGGGACATGGGTTCGAGCCCTGGTCTGGGAAGATCCCACATGCCGTGGAGCAACCAGGCCCGTGAGCCACAACTACTGAGCCTGCGCGTCTGGAGCTTGTGCTCCACAACAAGAGAGGCCACGATAGTGAGAGGCCCGCGCACGGCAATGAAGAGTGGCCCCCGCTTGCCACAACTAGAGAAAGCCCTTGCACAGAAACGAAGACCCAACACAGCCAAAAATAAATAAAATAAATAAATAAATAATAAAAACAAAGGAATTCCTTAAAAAAAAAAATGAGGCAAAGAAAAAAAAGTTAAGTGACTTGCCCAAGGTCATAGAGCTAGTAGGTGGTATAGCCACGGTTCAACCCCAGGGGTCTGGCATAAGAAGCTGCTCTCCCTAAGCCCAATTCTACACCCCCTCTCAAGATGACTGCCTCAGAACCAGGGGAAAAATGCAGAGGCCATTGCCACTCAACTCTGAAGGCTCCCATGCAAAGCGGCCTCTCTTACAGTTTCAGACCTATGAATGTCTGAACTATGATGTCTTGAGAAAGCAGCATGATCAGCTCCCTGCCCATCTGGCCAGAAGGCAAGTCTGGCATCCAGCCCTGAGGCTGCTTGGCACCCACTGCCTTTTCTGCCTTAATAGACACCTCGAGTGGAGCGTGACCACACAGGAATCCATAGCCATTAACTGGAGCTATATTAAGCCTATAAAAATCAATTGCTAACATTCCAATGACCTTCTTATAAATTAGTTTATCAGATGGTTTTACTCATTCCCTAATTAACTGAAGGCAGAAGGGAACTAGCTTTTATTGAGTGTTTACTCTGTGTTCAACTATCTCTCAGGATCTCTGCACTTAACACCTCTTTTCCTTTTCACCCTCCTAGCAACCCCATGAGAAAAAAGTATGATTCCCGCCTTACAGAGAAGAAAACTAAGCTCAGAGAGATTGAGTAACTTGTAAGTGATGCCATCGTTCAAACCCTGGTCTGTGTGACTTCAATACATCACAGTCTCTTCTGGGCTAAGATAAGGATGCTATCTAAATGGAAATTTTAAGGTGTGGCCACAGAACGCATAATTACAAAGTTTGGAACACTCTTCATGGAGGAGATTTCAGAGTTGCTTTAGATCAGTCACTGCTCTGTGGCTCACATTTGTCCTCTTTTTGAATAGGAACGTCTAGAGCAGTTATCCTATGCCTGTCCCACTGTGGTATTTTGGGGGCAGGGGAAGCAGATAACTGTCCCTTTAGTTTCACAGATGCTCATATTGAGGGTAACTGTACTGAAGGAGCTCTACTTAACTACAGTCAAGGAGCCTCATTCCATCTGAACCTGATGTAGATGGTGGTATCCAGGATTTTGAGCTGATATTGTAATGGTATAAGACATTTTGCATGTGAGATAGATGTGAATTATTGGGGGTCAGAGGGTAGACTGTTGTAGATAGCCTTTAATATGGCCCACCATGATCCCCACCTCCTCATACTCACATCCTTGTGTAATGCCCTCCCCTTGAGTATAGGCTAGACCCAGTGATTTGCTTCTAAGTGATAGAATACAATAAAATAGGTGAGTTTGGCTTACGAATTAGGTTACAAAAAAGACTCTGGCTTATGACTTGCTCATTCTCTCTTATTCTCTCTTACTTGCTCACACTGATAGGACCCACTTCCCATGTTGTGAGCTGCCCTTTAGAGAGGTCCATGTAGCAAGAAACTGAGAAAGGTCTCAGGGTAACTTCTGGCAAGGAACTCGGACCCTCAGATCAACAGTCCTCAAGAAACTGAATCCTGCCAAAGCCACGGGGGTAAATTTGGAAGTAGATTCTTCCCCAGTCAAGCCTTCATATGAGCATGCAGCCATAGCTGACATCTTGATTAAAGCCACATGAAAAACCCTGAAGCAGGAGCACCCAGATTTCTGACCCACAGAAACTGTGAAACAGCAAGTGTTTGTCCTCTAAAGCCACTAAACTTTGGAGTAATTTTTATGCAGCAATAGACAACTAACATACTTAGTATCTCATCTTATCCATGATCTCTTCCCAGTGGGGGCTTAAGAGTATTATTTGGCTCCAAATTCAGCTCTCCTGGAGAGAAGGAAGGAAGGAAATGAACACTTATTGTGCAGTTACACTAAACCTTAAGCACTTAACTTGGTGATTCATCAACACATCTAATCCTCCCAATAAAAGTGCTATCCCTGGGACTTCCCTGGTGGTCCAGTGGTAAAAATCTGTCTTACAATGCAGGGGATGCGGGTTCGATCGCTGGTCAGGGAACTAAGATCCCACACGCCACGGGGCAACCATGCCCGTGTGCCACAACTACTGAGCTCACACACCTCAACCAGAGAGCCCGCGTGCCGCAAACTACAGAGCCCACGCGCTCTGGAACCATGTGCTACAATGACAGAACCCATGCACCCTGAAGCCTGAGGGCCACAACTAAAGAAGAGAAAATCCACGCACCACAACTAGAGAGAAGCCCATGAGCCACAACGAAGAACCCACATGCCACAAAAAAAGATCCTGCACGGCTCAACAAACATCCCATGTGCCACGACTAAGACCCAATGCAGCCAAAAATAAATTAAATAAATAATCTTTTTTTGTATTAGTTATCTATTTTATACATATTAGTGTATATATGTCAATCCCAATCTCCCAATTCATCCCACCACCACCGCCCCGCCCACTTCCCCCACTTAGTGTCCATATATTTGTTCTCTACACCTGTGCCTCTATTTCTACCTTGCAAACCAGTTCATCTGTACCATTTTTTTTTAGATTCCACATATATATATTAATATATGATATTTGTTTTTCTCTTTCTGACTTACTTAACTCTGTATGACAGTCTCTAGGTCCATCCACATCTCTACAAATGACCCAATTTCATTCCTCTGTATGGCTGAGTAATATTCCATTGTATATACATAGCACATCTTCTTTACCCATTCGTCTGTCGATGGGCATTTAGGTTGCTTCCATGACCTGGCTATTGTAAACAGTGCTGCAATGAACACTGGGGTGCACGTGTCTTCTTGAATTATGGTTTTCTCTGTGTATATGCCTGGTAGTGGGATTGCTGGGTCATACGGTAATTCTATTTTTAGATTTTTAAGCAACCTCCATACTGTTCTCCATAGTAGCTGTATCAATGTACATTCCCACCAACAGTGCAAGAGGGTTCCCTTTCCCCCACACCCTCCCAGCATTTGTTGTTTGTAGATTTTCTGATGATGCCCATTCTAACGGGTGTAAGCTGATACCTCACTGTAGTTTTGATTTGCATTTCTCTAACAATTAGTGATGTTGAGCATCTTTTCATGTGCCTCTCGGCCACCTGTATGTCCTCTTTGGAGAAACGTCTATTTAGGTCTTCTGCCCATTTTTGGATTGGGTTGTTTTTTTTTTTTAATATTGAGCCGCATGAGCTGTTTATATATTTTGGAGATTAATCCTTTGTCCATTGATTCGTTTGCAAATACTTTCTCCTATTCTGAGGATTTTCATCTTGTTTATAGTTTCCTCTGCTGTGCAAAAGCTTTTAAGTTTCATTAGGTCCCATTTGTTTATTTTCATTTCCATTACTCTAGGAGGTGGGTCAAAAAAGATCCTGCTGTGACTTATGTCATAGAGTGTTCTTCCTATGTTTTCCTCTAAGAGTTTTATAGTGTCTGGCCTTACATTTAGGTCTTTAATCCATTTTGAGTTTATTTTTGTGCATGGTGTTAGGGAGTGTTCTAATTTCATTCTTTTACATGTAGCTGCCCAGTTTTCCCAGCACCACTTACTGAAGAGACTGCCTTTCCTCCATTGTATATCCTTGCCTCCTTTGTCATAGATTAGTTGAACCCACAGGTGTGTGGGTTTATCTCTGGGATTTCTATCCTGTTCCATTGATCTATATTTAGGTTTTTGTGCCAGTACCATACTGCCTTCATTACTGTAGCTTTGTAGTATAGTCTGAAGTCAGGGAGTCTGATTCCTGCAGCTCCGTTTTTTCCCCTCAAGATTGCTTTGGCTATTTGGGGTCTTTTGTGTCTCCATACAAATTTTAAGATTTTTTGTTCTAGTTGTGTAAGAAGTGCCATTGGTAATTTGATAGGGAATGCTCTGAATCTGTAGACTGCTTTGGGTAGTATAGTCACTTTCACAGTATTGATTCTTTCTCTCCAAGAACATGGTATATCTCTCCATCTGTTTGTGTCATCTTTGATTTCTTTCATCAGTGTCTTAGAGTTTTCTCACTGCAGGTCTTTTACCTTCTTAGGTAGGTTTATTCCTAGGTGTTTTATTCTTTTTGTTGCAATGGTAAATGGGATTCTTTCCTTAATTACCCTTTCTGATATTTCGTTGTTAGTGTATAGGAATGCAAGAGATTTCTGTGCATTAATTTTGTATCCTGCAACTTTACCATATTCATTGATTAGCTCTAGTAGTTTTCTGGTGGCATCCTTAGGATTCTGTATGTATAGTATCATGTCATTTGCATACAGTGAGAGTTTTACTTCTTCTTCAATTGCCATGGCTAAGACTTCCAAAACTATGTTGAATAGTAGTGGTGAGAGTGGACAACCTTGTCTTCTTCTTGATCTTGGAGAAAATGCTTTCAGTTTTTCACCCCTGAGAATGATCTTTGCTGTGGGTTTGTAGTATATGGTCTTTATTATGTTGAGGCAGGTTCCCTCTATGCCCACTTTCTGGAGAGTTTTTATTATAAATGGGTGATGAATTTTGTCAAAATCTTTTTCTGCATCTATCGAGATGACCATAATGGTTTTTCTTTTTCAATTTGTTAATATGGTGTATCACATTGATTGATTTGCCTATACTGAAGGATCCTTGCATCCCTGGGATAAATCCCACTTGATCATGGTGTATGAACCTTTCAATGTGTTGTTGGATTCTGTTTGCTATTATTTTGTTGAGGATTTTTGCATCTATATTCACCAGTGATATTGGTCTGTAATTTTCTTTTTTTTGTAGTATCTTTGGTCTGGTTTTGGTATCAGGGTGATGGTGGCCTTGTAGAATGAGTTTGGGAGTGTTCTTTCTCTGCAATTTTTTGGAAGAGTTTGAGAAGGATGGGTGTTAGCCCTTCTCTAAATGTTTGATAGAATTCCCCCATGAAGCCATCTGGTCTGGACTTCTGTTTGTTGGAAGATTTTTAATCACATTTTCAATTTCATTACTTGTGATTGGTCTGTTCATATTTTCCATTTCTTCCTGGTTCAGTCTTAGAAGCTTATACCTTTCTAAGAATTTGTCCATTTCTTCCAGGTTGTCCATTTTGTTGGCATAGAGTTGCTTGTAGTAGTCTCTTAGGATGCCTTGTATTCCTGCGGTGTCTGTTGTAATTTCTCCTTTTTCATTTCTAATTTTATTGATTTGAGTCCTCTCCCCCTTTTTCTTGATGAGTCTGGCTAAAGGTTTATCAATTTGTTTATCTTCTCAAAGAACCAGCTTTTAGTTTTATTGATCTTTGCTATTGTTTTCTTTGTTTCTATTTCATTTATTTCTGCTCTGATCTTTATGATTTCTTTCCTTCCACTAACTTTGGGTTTTGTTTGTTCTTCTTTCTCTAGTTCCTTTAGGTTTAAGGTTAGATTGTTTGGGACTTTTCATGTTTCTTGAGGTAGTTTTGTATTGCTGTAAACTTCCCTCTTAGAACTGCTTTTGCTGCATCCCATAGGTTTTGGATTGTCGTGTTTTCCTTGTCATTTGTCTCTAGGTATTTTTTTGATTTCCTCTGATTTCTTCAGTGATCTCTTGGTTATTTAGTAACATATTGTTTATGCTCCATATGTTTCTGTTTTTTATGTTTTTTTTTCCCGGTAATTGATTTCTAATCTCATAGCCTTGTAGTCGGAAAAGATGCTTGATATGATTTCAATTTTCTTAAATTTACCAAGGCTTGATTTGTGACCCAAGACATGATCCATCCTGGAGAATGTTCCATGTGCACTTGAGAAGAAAGAGTAATCTGCTGTTTTCGGATGGAATGCCCTATCAATATCAATTAAATCTATCTGGCCTATTGTGTCATTTAAAGCTTGTGTTTCCTTATTAATTTTCTGTCTGGATGATCTGTCCATTGGTGTAAGTGAGGTATTAAAGTCCCCCACTATTATTGTGTTACTGTTGATCTCCTCTTTTATAGTTGTTACCATTTGCCTTATGTATTGAGGTGCTCCTACGTTGGGTGCATATATAATTGTTATATCTTCTTCTTGGTTTGATCCCTTGATCATTATGTAGTGTCCTTCCTTGTCTCTTGTAACATTCTTTATTTTAAAGTCTATTTTATCTGATACAAGTATTGGTACTCCAGCTTTCTTTTGATTTCCATTTGCATGGAATATCTTTTTCCATCCCCTTTCAGTCTGTATGTGTCCCTAGGTCTGAAGTGGGTCTCTTGTAGACAGCATATACATGGGTCTTGTTTTTGTACCCATTCAGTGAGCCTGTGTCTTTTGGTTGGAGCATTTAATCCATTCACATTTAAGGTAACTCTCAGTATATATGTTCCTATTACCTTTCTCTTAATTGTTTTGGATTTCTTTTCGTAGGTCCTTTTCTTCTCCTGTGTTTCCCACTTAGAGAAGTTCCTTTAGCATTTGTTGTAGAGCTGGTTTGGTGGTGCTGAATTCTCTTAGCTTTTGCTTGTCTAAAGCTTTTGATTTCTCCATCAAATCTAAATGAGATCCTTGCCAGGTAGAGTAATCTTTGTTGTAGGTTCTTCCCTTTCATCACTTTAAGTATATCATGCCACTCCCTTCTGGCTTGTAGAGTTTCTGCTGAGAAATCAGCTGTTAACCTTATGGGAATTCCCTTGTATGTTATTTGTTGTTTTTCCCTTCTTACTTTTAATAATTTTTCTTTGTCTTTAATTTTTGTCAATTTGATTATTATGTGTCTTGGTGTGTTTCTCCTTGGGTGTATCCTGCCTGGGACTCTCTGTGCTTCCTGGACTTGGGTGGCTATTTCCTTTCCTATGTTAGGGAAGTTTTCGACTATAACCTCTTCAAATATTTTCTCAGGTTCTCTCTCTCTCTTCTCCTTCTGTGACCTGTATAATGCAAATCTTGGTGCGTTTAATATTCTCCCAATGGTCTCTTAAGCTGTCTTCATTTCTTTTCATTCTTTTTTCTTTATTCTCTTCCGTGGCAGTGATTTCCACCATTCTGTCTTCCAGGTCACTTATCTGTTCCTCTGCCTCAGTTATTCTGCTATTGATTCCTTCTAGTGTATTTTTCATTTCACTTATTGTATTGTTCATCTCTGTTTGTTTGTTCTTTAATTCTTCTAGGTCTTTGTTAAACATTTCTTGCATCTTCTTGATCTTTGCCTCCATTCTTTTTCCGAGGTCCTGGATAATCTTCACTGTCATTATTCTGAATGTTTTTTCTGGAAGGTTGCCTATCTCCACTTCATTTAATTGTTTTTCTGGGGTTTTATCTTGTTCCTTCATCTGGTACATAGTCCTCTGCCTTTTCATTTTATCTATCTTTCTATGAATGTGGTTTTCGTTCCATAGGCTGCAGGATTGTCATTATTTTTGCCTCTGTTGTCTGCCCTCTGGTGGATGAGGCTATCTAAGAGGCTTGTGCAAGTTTCCTGATGGGACGGACTGGTGGTGGGTAGAGCTGGGTGTTGCTCTGGTGGACAGAGCTCAGTAAAACTTTAATCTGCCTGTCTGTTGATGGGTGGGGCTGAGTTCTCTCCCTGTTGGCTGTTCGGCCTGAGGCAACCGGCACTGGAGCCTACTGGCTCTTTGGTAGGCCTAACTGTGGAGTCTGGGAGGGCTCACACCAAGGAGTACTTCCCAGAGCTTCTGCTGCCTGAGTCCTTGTCCCCATGGTGAGCCACAGCCGCCCCCGCCTCTTCAGGAGACCCTCCAACACTAGCAGGTAAGTCTGGTTCAGTCTCCTGTGGGGTCACTTCTCCTTCCCCCTGCATCCTGGTGCACATGCTATTTCATGTGTGCCCTCCAATAGTGGCATCTCTGTTTCCCCGAGTCCCATTTAAGTCCTGCAATCAAATCCTGCTAGCCTTCAAAGTCTGATTCTCTGGGAATTCCTCCTCCCGTTTCCAGACCCCCAGGTTGGGAAGCCTGATGTGAGGCTCAGAACCTTCACTCCAGTGCGTGGACTTCTGTGGTATAATTGTTCTCCAGTTTGTGAGTCACCCACCCAGCAGTTATGGGATTTGATTTAATTGTGATTGCGGCCCTCCTACCGTCTCATTGTGGCTTCTCCTTTGTCCTTGGATGTGGGGTATCCCTTTTTGGACACTGAGTTCCAGTGTCTTCCTGTCAATAATTGTTCAGCAGCCAGTTGTGATCAGTAAATAAATCTTTAAAAAGGAAAAACAACAAACCCTATACACATCTTACAGTTGAGGAAGCCAAGACTGAAAGAGGGTAATTTGATCACTCAAAGCTGATGAATGTCAGAGCTGAGGTTTGAACACAGGCCCCTCATCCTGCAAAGCTAATTCTTTTTCTACTAAACCACACTGTTGAGGGTCATTATACTCCATAGTAGCTGCTTTGCCGCAGTACCTTATTAATTTGCCAAGTTTACTAATGAGAGAAAGCAGGTAGGTTAGCAGACACTTAGAGGATACACAGTGCAGTCTTGAGGCACAAAATATGAAGACAGAGAAGGAAGATGTTTAGAAGACACCCACCCCTGACACCCTAGCTCTACATATCTCAAACTGCACACATATACTACATCTCCCCAACCTAACTTCATTTGACCCTTTATTTGCAGATAAACAAGAAGACCAGTTCTATACTGAAGGAGAATTCCAGAGCCTGTGCTTCTCTAAACATGGTAAGAGAAAGAAGCAGAATGGGGTAAGGGTGGAGACTAGAAGGCAATGCCCCAAAGACTCAAAACTCCTTCCAGGGACAGAGCCACAAGGGGAAAATCAATATAAAGTATACCTGTGCTCCAGTTTTCAAGATTTCCTCTGCACAACCCAAGCCTCTACTTTCAGGGTATCATTGCCCTTATTCCCTAGGGGACTGCTCTCAACCAGTCTCTACCTACCAATTTCTTAGAGAAACACTCATCCTGGAGTGTAGGTTGTGGTCTTCCAACTGCTTTGCTAGTATACTCCCCTAAAATTGGGGGGAAAATATGTACTTTCCAAAGATGATGACTAGGGACTTCCCTGGTGGTGCAGTAGTTAAGAATCTGCCTGCCAATGCAGGGGACACGGGTTTGATCTCTGGTCTGGGAAGCTCCCACATGCTGCGGAGCAACTAAGCCCATGTGCCACAACTACTGTACCTGCACTCTAGAGCCGACAAGCCACAGCTACTGAAGCCTGCCTGCCATAACTACTGAAGCCCACATGCCTAGATCCTGTGCTCCGCAACAAGAGAAGCCACTGCAATGAGAAGCCCGTGTACCACAACGAAGAGTAGCCCCTGCCTGCCGCAACTAGAGAAAGCCCGCGTGCAGCAACGAAGACCCAATGCAGCCAAAAATAAATAAATTTTAGAAAAAAGAAAGAAAAACAAGGACTAAAAATTTAAGTTTTAAGTTTAAATAGATGTAAAGAATATAATTTCAGCATATGATAAATGTTTTCCCAACATATCGGATATATACTTTTAATTAAGATTGAGTTACAGGTTCAGATAGAGTTGTAAGAAATAATGCAGAGAGATTGTGTACTCTTTATCCAGTTCCCCACAAAGGTAACATACTACAAAACTACAGTACAATATCAATACCAGGATATTGATATTCATACAGTCAAGACTCAGAACTTTTCCATCACAAGGATCTTTCATGTTGCCCTCTTCTAGCCACACCCACTTTCTGCCCACCACTTTTACCCTTTATATTCATTTCCTAGGGCTGATATATAACAAAGTTCCACACACTGGGTGGCTTAAATAACAGAAATCTATTTTTTCACAATTCTGAAGGGCTAGAAGTCCAAGATCAAGGTTCGTTCCTCCTGAGGAGAATGAGAAAGAATCTGTCCCATCCCTTTCTTTTGGCATTCCTCAACTTGTAGATCTCTTGCCTTCATCTCCTCCTGGTTTTCTCCCTGTGTGTCTATCTCCAAATTTCCACTTTTTATAAGGAGTCATATTGGATCAAGGACCCACCCTACAGCAGTTTGCCCTCATCTTAACTCATTAATTATAAGTGCAACACCCCTATTTCCAATTAAGGTCACATTCTGAGGACCTGGAAGTTAAGATTTCAACATATTAATTTACAGGGTGGGGGGACTTTCCTGGTTGTCCAGTGGGTAAGACTCCATGCTCCCAATGCAGGGGGCCCAGGTTCAATCCCTGGTTAGGGAACTAGATCCCGCACGCATGCCGCAACTAAGAGTCCACATGTCACAACTAAGAAGTCTGCATGCTCCAACTAAATGATCCCATGCTCCAACTAAATGATCTCACAGGCCGCAACAAAGATCCCACCTGCCACAACTAAGACACGGCACAGCCTAAATAAGTAAATAAATAATTTAGAGGGTGGGCAATTTAACCCATAACACACCTCTCCCCCACCTTCAACCTCTGGTACCCATTAATCTATTCTTCATTTCTATAATACTGCCATTCCAAGAATGTTATAGTATACAACCTTTGGGGATTAGCTTTTTTCACTTAATATATTTCTTTGGAGATTTAGCCAAGTACATTTACCTCATTATCTGTAGGGCTTTGGTTCCAGGACCCACACTATTACCAAAATTTACAGATGCTCGAGTCCCTTATATAAAATGGCATAGTATCTGCATATAGCCTATGTACATCCTCCTATGAAATCACATTAAATATATATATCAACTTGGGAGAACTAAAATTTTTACTATGTTGTATCTTCTAATCCATGAACACTGTATGTTCTCCACTTATTTAAGTCTTGATTTCTTTCATTAGTGTTTTGAAATTTTCAGCACACTGATAAAGTGCTTTATTGTACACCTAAGTAATTTTCTTTGAAGTGATTTAAAATGGTATCATGTTTTAAATTTTGGTTTCTATATGTTCATTGTGAGTTTATAGAATGTGGTTGCTTTTTGTGCTGATTTTGTATCCTGTGACCTCAATGAACTCACATATTACTTCAATATGTTTCTAGGTAGCTTCCTTGGGATTTTCTATTCAAACAACTATGTCATTTGCAAATAGAAATAGTTTTATTTCTTTCCCATCTGTGATTTTCATTCTTTTTCTTGCCTTGATGCAGTGGCTGATATTTCCAGTAATATGCTGAATAAGAGTGGTGAAAGTGGACATCATTTCCTTGTTCCTGATCTTAGGGAGAAGGCACTCAGTCTTTCACTGTTAAATATGATATTACCTGTATGGTTTTTGTAGATGTTCTTTATCAAGTTGAGGTAGTTTCTCTCTATTCCTAATTTTGCTGAGAGTATTCATCATGAATGAGTGTTGGATTATTCAAATGCATTTTTTTCTACATCAACTGAGTATATGATTCTTCTTCGTTAACCTGCTAATATGGTATATTATATTGACTGCTCTTTAAAATTTTGAACCAGCGTTGTATACCTGACTAAATTACACTTGGTCATGGTACATAAATCTTTTTATAATGGTTGGATTTGATTTGCTAGTATTTTGTTAAGGGTTTTTTTACATCTTGGGTTCATGAGCGATATTGGCCTGTAGTTTTGTTTCATTTTGTTTTGCTTTTTGTTTGGTTTGATTTGGATTGGACTGGTTTGGTACTGCCTTTGTATGGTTTTAGTATTAGGGGAACACTGACTTCATAAAATGAGTAGGGAAGTATTCCTTCATCTTCTCTATTTTAGAAAGCATTATGTAAAATCAGTGTTAATTTTAATTTAAATATTAGAATTTTCTAGTAAAACAATCTGAGCCTGGATATTTCTTTTGTAGATATTTAATTGAGAATTCAATTCCTTTGATGATTATAAGGCTGTTCAGATTGTCGATTTTATCTTGGTTGAGTTTCGGTAGTTTGTGGTTTTCAAGGAATGGTTTATTTCTTCCAAATTGCTGAATTTAGTAATGTAAAACTGTTCACATTATTATTTTTCAATGAATGCAAGAAGTGATGTAATATCCCCTATTTCCTTCATGATATTGGTGACATATCTTTTTTTTTTGCCAATCTTGCTAGAGGTTTATCAATTGATTTTTTCAAAGAACTAGCTCCTCCCCAATTGATTTTCTCTACTGTTTTCCTATTTTCAATTTAATTGATTTCTGCTCTTTATTACTTACTCCTTATCATTTTGTTCTTCTGGACTTGGGATGGGAATGTAGGTTATTGATCTGAGACTTTTCTTCGTTTCTAATGTAAGCATTTAGTGCTACAAGTCTTCCTCATTACTGTAGCTGCATCCCACAGATTTTGACATGTCATCTTTTTGCTTCCATTCAGTTGTTTTTTTAAGACTTCTCTTGAGACATCCTCTTTGACACTTGAGTTATTTAGAAGCATATTGTTTAACTTCCACACATTTAAATATTTCTTGTTTTCTTACTATTATTGATTTCTAATTGATTCCACTAAGGCCAGAGAATATACTTGTATGATTTCAATTATTTTTAAGTTTGTTGACATTTGTTTTATGGCCTAAGATAAGGTCCTTCTTGGTGATTTTTCCATGAACACTTGAAAAAAGATGTATTATGCTATTGTTCAGTAAAGCATTCTATATGTTTCTTAAATGCTATTGGTTGATTGCGTTGTACAGATCTTCTGTATCCTTGTTGATTTTCTATCAGTTGCTAATTCTATCAGTTGCTTGGAGGATGTGTAGTTCCTACTGTAATTGTGGACTTGTCTATTCCTACTTTGGGCTATCACTATTCGTCTCATGTATTTTGAGACACTGTTGTGTGGTACATACATACTCAGGATTGTAATGTCTTCCTGGTGGTTGATCCTTTCATCATAATGTTATATTTCTAGTAATTTTCTTTGCTCTGGAGTCTACTTTATGAGATATTGATTTGGGTATGCCTACTCTATTTGATTAAGGTTTGAAAGTAAAATGTTGGAATATTCAATCTACTTATATTATTGAATTTGAAGTGAGCTCTTGTAAGCATCTTATAGTGGAACCATGATTTTTTTTTTTAATCAACTGTCAATGTCTGCCTTTTGGTTAATATATTTAGGCTATGTATATTTAGTGTAATTATTGATATGTTAGTGCTTAAGTCTATCATTTTGTTTCTGTTGTTTTGTCTGGTTTTTATTTCTGTTTTTCTTTTCTTGCCTTCCTTCGGAATACTTAAACATATTTTAGGATTCCATCTTTATTTATAATGTTTTTCAATGTATCTTTTTGTATAGTTTTCTTAGTCATTTCTCTGGGTATTACAAATATACATATGTAACTCATAACATCTAATGATATCAATATATTACCATTTTGAGTGAAATGTGGAAACCTCAGTTCAAGTCCTTTTACCTTCCTCACTATTAAATATCACTGTCTTGAGTATCAGATGGTGTTATAATTTTTGTTTCAATCATAAAATATGATGTATAAAACTCATGAAGAAAGGGATAAGCTATTGTTTGTACTCTTATTTCTATTATTTTCATTATCTCTTCTTCCTTCCTGATGCTTCAAGATTTCTTCTTTTAACATTTCCATTCTGTTGTAAGAAACTGCTTTAGCCAGTTTATAACGGTAGGTCTGTTAATGAGAAATTTTTAGCTTACCTTCATCTGAGAAGGTTTTCCCCTTCATTCCTGAAAAGGATAGTTTTGCCAGATGTAGAATTCACGGTTTACAGGGGTTTTTTTTTTTTTCTTTCAACAGTTGAAAAACATTGTGCCATTTCCATCTAGCCTCCATGATTTCATATAGAAATCTTCCATAATTCAAATTAACGCTCCCCTATAGGTAATGAATCATTTCTCTTGGCTGCTTTCAAGATTATTTCTTTATCTTTAGTTTCAAAAGTTTAGTTATAATGTCTCAGTGAGAATTTCTCTAGGTTTATCAGGTTTTCAACTTCTTGAATTGTAGTTTTATGTTTTTCACCAAACTTGGGAAGTCTTCAGACATTATATCTTCAAATACCATCTCAGTTCTACTCTTTCTCCTATTCCTCTGAGACTCCAGTGATATAAGTATTGGATTATTGGATCATATCTCACAGATTTCTGAGACTCTTCATTTTTACTTCCATCTATATTCTCTCTGGTGTTCAGAATGGGAGATTTTTATTGTTCTGTCCTCAAGTTCACAGATTCTATCTTTTGTTATCTTCCCTCTACTACTGGGCCCATCCAACAAGTTTTCTATTATATTTTTTTAGTTCTATAAATTCCATTTGGTTCTTGTATATAACTTCTATTTCTTTGCTTAGATTTTATATATTTTAAAATTTGTTTCAAAAGGATTTATAATTGGTTATTGAATTATGTTTATGATGGCTGCTTTAAAATCCTTTAATTACTCCAATATCTTAATCCATCTCAGTGTTGGCATCGGTTGATTGTCTTTGCTCATTCAAGTTGTAATTTTCCTTGTTCTTGGATGCATGGGTGAGTTGTTTTTTCTTGTATCCTATACATTTTGTTTATTATGTTAGGAGATTCTGGTCCTATTTAAATCTTTTATCTTAGCAGGAAGTCACACTGTTTAGATTTAGGTTTAGCTCATGTGTCCTAACGTTTGTGGACTATGGTTACAATGATAGTTTAATTTTCAGAGCCTTTGTGGTTTTATTTTGGTTTGCTTGGTTTTTCTGGTACTTCTGGGGCTCCACTGGGTCCTGCTGGTGCTGCCTGAGAGAGTAGAAGAGATTTCTCTAGCCTGGACTACCACGGTTAGGAGAGGGGGCTGAATAATTTTAATCAGACAAATTATATAATCAGTATTGCATTTTAAAATTGCTTTTTTTCACTTAATATTATAATGTAAACATACAGCATTAAATTCTAAATCATGAGTAACATCATTATTCTTATGTTGTTTCAACCCTCAGGTCATTCCAGAAGATAAAAGGTGGGGAAATTTAAAAATTGGGGAGTTAATATTGGTATTCCTATCTCATTTTGATTTTTAAGATGTAACTGGTAAGTTAATCTTACGTTTTGCCTTTCTTGCCCCCTTAACATTCCAGGATGGAGAGTTTAATGAAAATGATGGTTTCAAGGATAGGAGACAGTCCCCCTCTGCGGATATTATCCAGGTCTGGAATTTGAATAGTGGGTACCATTTCTCCTTTTCAAAGTGTTATAATGTGAGAGTTTATATTTTTAATTATGATTAACTAAATTTGACAACATACGAAAATTATGTGCAATGGGCATGAATCTCGGTCTATGAACTCAGGTGAACAAAAAGTAATAAAGAAAATATGATATATTAAGTCTATTTAATATTATCTCCAGCCCCTCTTCCAATGGACTAGCTACATATATAAGCTCCATCAGTCTTAGAGACCATCCCACAGACATAAAGCAAAGGACACAGAGTTCCCACCTGACACCATGATACTGAGATGCCCCTTCACATGTTTCAGTCCTGACAAATCCATCATCCTATTTTGTAAGGTCCTTTCAGAGCCTGGACTTCTCCAGTGAGACCGTTTTTCCCCAAAGTAGCAGGGTATCCATTTCCCACAGCTGTGAAAACCATAATTCCCCTCTCATTTTTCTAGACTCTGGAAATCTCTTGCTAGTTTTGTTAAAATCCTTTCATTTTTCTTCATGGACTATGCTGTAGAGCAGACTATGGGCTCAAACTCTGGCTCTGCCACATATGAGCCCAGTTTCCTTGGATAAAAGCCTCAACCTATCTGGGCTTCAGCTTCCTCACCCATAAAATGGGAACAGAAACAGAACCTTCCTCACAGAATGTTATGAGTATTAAGTGAGCCAATATTTCTAAAAGCCCCTAGGATTGGGACCTGGCATCTCATCCTTCTCTTTACCATCATCGTCATCACCATCTTCCTTCTTGTTTCTCTCCAGGGCACTCCCTTTCTTCCCCACCAGGAGGCCTAGCATAAGCTCCTCCATGGGCTGAGGATTTTGAAAACCAACGTCAGGAAGTGATGAGTCTTGCAGGCTGTTTGCCCTTTGCACAGCAAAACCTCCTCTAAGTCAGGAAATTAGAGCCTGCTTCCCATATGGGAAGTGGAAAGAGAAAATTATGAATCATTATCTACAAAGATCACCCTGCCAATTGTGGTGGTGGTTTTATGACTGTATATGTTTGTCAAATTTCATCAAATGGTGCACTTTAAATTGGTGAAATTTATTGTATGCAAATTCTACTTCAATAAAACTGACCAAAAAATTACCCTGCTGCATGAATAACACTAGATTCAAAGAAATTATTTTGGGGGAAAAATACCTTGGATATGGATTTTTATATGGGGGAAATTACTATTCTAGGCTGTCTTAACACTTCCAATGTCTCCACCATGAGATGAAATCAAAGTGTTAGCCATAAATAACCCAGTTTGGGTTTTGGTTGGGGTTGTGGAGGTGCAAGGTGGTAGTTGCTTTTATATGTATTCAGCAAAGGAGGGCAGAAAACAGTCTTCAGCCCCTAAAAATTTGGTTTTATAGCCTGGGATCATGACAAAGTAAGAATCACAACTTCCGTGTGCAGAGCCCTAAATTAGGGCTAGAGACACACCTTCACACATTGTCTAATTTGATCAATTCTATGGCCCAATATGTCAGTAAGGCAAGTATTGACCACACTTGACAGATGAGATGCTCGTATCCAGAGAGAGGAGGTCACTTGTCCAAGGTCACACAGATGGGAAGTCCCATAGTCAGACCCTGAGTCCTGGTATTTTGTGGCCAAATACAACGTTCTTTTTACTACATAACTAGACACAGTGATCATATTTTCAGGCTCTGGAATTGGCCACGTTTGCCTCCAGGGTTGATTAGTGTAAATTCCTATGATAAAATAGGATTTTGCTGGTCCAAGTCTAGAGCCTCGTGTTGGCATCCCACAGCGAATGCCATATTGTTATCACGCTGGCCTCACAGGAACAGATGGGGAGAAAATGCAGAATGTTCTGCCTCCTGCTCCTGTTGTCCTGATCCACATTAACTGTGGTGCAGCAAAGGGAAAATGAAAAGGTAGCAGTTTGCCTCTAAAGCATCAAATTGCCATCTGGTCTTAAGGAAATTATTATTTAACCATTGCCATGTAGGATTTGAGGCCACTCCAAAGTTTTAGTTTTGCCGTGAGGAGTTGGACAGTTTCAGAAGCACATTTTACCACCTCTTTGTTTCCTGAAAGCAAAGGGCTCGCTTTCTGAAATTAGACAACTGATTGATATGCCCCATGCACTGGGGAGACAGCAAGAATCTCCTGGAATCTCAAGAAAGAAAAGGAGGAGAATTAAATGGTGATGGAGGAGATTTTCATCTGCTGGAGTGATCCAATTGATTTCTGCAAAGAGGAAGCTGAAGAAACCTGGGGACGGTCAAGTTTAATCATTGAGTGTTAGAGACAATCTCCAGGGGAGACAATGGAACTTACTGTGTCTCAGAATTCTGCAACCTCCTTGTATTAGTTTACTAGAGCTGCCATAACAATGTACCACACAGACCAGGTGGCTTAAACAAGAAAAAAATGTATTTTCTCATGATTCTGGAGGCTAGAAGTCCAAGCTCAAGGTGTCAGCAGGGTTGGTTTCTTCTGAGGTCTCTCTCTTAGTTTTGTAGATGGCCTATGTCTTCCTCAAGGTCTTCTCTCTGTGCTTGTCTGTGTCCAAATTTTCTCTTCTCATAAGGACACGAGTCATATTGCATTAGGGCCACCCTACCGACCTCATTTTAATTTAATTTGCTGTTTAAAAACCCCATCTCCAAATACAGTCACATATGAGGTACTGGGAATTAGGTCTGCAATGGATGAGTTTGGGGGGTGAGATACAATTCAGCCTGTAACATTCCTTACTGTGTTATCTCTTGTGCTGAGACTTGTTGCTCTCAGATCTATTTCCAACCTTTGCTCAGTAGTGCAGAAAACGACATTTCCCAGGCTCCCTTGACAAATGGCTCTGGGTAAGAAGAAGGCATTAGGGGAATACTGAATAGCAGGGGAGGGAAGGAGCCAGCACAGTTCTCCCTCTGCCTCAAGCAGCCTCTTTGACAGTGGATGACTTTCCTCCATTATCCCAGAACCTGGTAGAAAGCTCCTCCTTCAAGATTCCCATTGCTGCTGGGCAGTCTTCACCACAGCTGTAGCTCCTGTCATATAGTCCCTGGCTTCTGGCTCTGGTAACTCCATTTCCTTCCTTCATCCTCCCATCCCCAAGGACGGAAGTAGATTTCTGCAGTTTCTAATCTCCATGGTGCTTCCACACCCTCTGTTTGGCTTCTCAGCTCTTCCATCATCTGGCCAACCAATTCCCTGCATTAACTCTCCACTGTTAGAACATCTTTTGTTTCCCTACTATACTGAATGTTACATCCCCAATCTCAGAAAGATAATTCTAACAGAAGGCAAGCAATAGAATCTAGAATCTTAGAATACAAAGGAGTGCCTACTATGTGACAATAAAGTAGAAAACAAGAACCATGTATTCTACTTATAGAGTTTCTTTCTAGGTAAAGAGATGGACATTAATAAAGGACTCACAAACAGCAAAACTATGTGACCCCCCTCCCGCCAGATACAAAGCCAGCAGTCAACTGCCACTGAATAGCTTAATCTTCAGGGTTCCTCACCTTCATGGGCTCTTCTATGGCCCTGGGAGAAACCTTAGCTATGTGTTTATATGGTCATATTTTTTTGTAGAAATTTTGAAAGAAACATATTTTGTATTATTTTTCTTAAAGAGGATTTCTAAATTTGCATATACATGAAGTCCAGAAAAATCTCCATCTGCCTCTACTGCAATTATTTCAGAATAGGCAGTCAGAGGTTCAGCCCTTATAGAAGCAGATATTGGCATTTGAGTAAAGACCTTAATCTGTTCTCCAGATTCTTGAGTTCTGGATACTCTGATCATGGATTAGAAGCTGCTCCTGGTTATACTCATCCTTATTCCTCAACATTATACTGAGGAAGCAGTATGCAGTTAAGTACATACTCTAGGGTCAGACAGCCTCAATTATATTCCCAGCTCCTCCTCTTATTATTGCATGACTTAGAGCCTCAGATTTCTCATATATTAAATGGATATAATATTAGCCCTTAACTCATAGGTTTGTTCTGAGGATTTAATGAGGTGATCTAGAACCCTTTATGTAGTTAAGTGCTACATAAATGTTAGCCACTGTTAATATTGCTATTATAGATTTGATCTCAGACTTCCTGTGTCTTAGTTCCTATCTCCATGTTTCTTTGCCTGGACTTACTCAGCTCCCCACTTTGAACACTTTACTGTCTCCAAATGGTAAACTGATGTATCACTTCTGTTGGCTCTGTCCTAGCCCCAGCCTTTGGTGTGGAACTTGAGCTTAGAAGTCAGACTCCCTCGGAATGGACATTGACAACTTCTTTCCAGCCCACCAGCGCAGAGGCTCCAGAGTTGTCTCAAGCGTTCTGTTGGATCTCCCCAGCCATGTGCAGCACTGCCTCCACAAGGTAGCAGGTAGATCTTTTGTGTAGCCTTTTGTGTCCATAAACAGCTTCTTGTGTCAAAACAGAAAAAGACAAAACTAGCCAAGCAGGCACAGTTATTACCAGAACTTCCTCCTACTTCCTGTGAACTGTCTTTGTCTATTCCATACCAGACCTCCAGAGCTCCTGTGACACCTGATAATCAGGGCTCCCATCAGAGACATCTTCCCTTAAGTTCCCCCTTTATACTTTCCACTACTACACCCCTAACTCCTGCCAAAATTCTCAATTATTCCTGGTCTGTCTTTATTACTGTTACCATGAGGAAAGAGAATTGATATAAATAAGATGGAAGTTAATGACAGCTCCATTTGCATTTTCATGAAGGTTTTTTCCTTTAAATAAGCACATTATGTAATAGTTAAGATCTATAGAAAGGAATAAGGAATAATATAGTGAAGACTTAGACAACAGCATGCTGTTTAAGACATAAAATATTATCAATTAAAGCCTCCGATGTACTCCTTCCCTATTACATTACCCTCCCTCCTCCCAGTAGTAACCACCATTCTGAATTTGCTGTTCCTCACTCCCTCGTACTTCTTTATACTTTTCCAGTATACAGATACGTATTCTTAGAGCAAGTTAGAGAACATATATAATATTTCTATAAAGGGTAAAACACATCTAGCTTTTTTTTTTAACCAAATAGATCTGTGGTTTGCTCAATGAGGGAAATATGGAAGATATCAGGAGAGAAGGCCAAATATTCATTGAGTGTTTCATTTAGGATATTGTAATTTTCAGTTCTAAAATTTCACGTGGTTATATTTTTATAGTTTCATTTTTATATCAATTTCCTATCTTTTCAATAGTATGACTACATTTTCTTTTAAAGTTTTGAACATATTTACAATAACTTCTTTAAAGTGCTTGTCTGTTAATTTCAAACTCATGATCATCTTATGTCTTTTTCTATTGATTGCTTTTTCTCTCGATTATGGATCACATTCTCCTATCTCCTACTTTACATTTCCTGAATATTTAATAATATTTTTAGCATACTGGATATGGTACATGATATGTGGTTGACTCTGGGTTCTGGCATATTCTCCTGACAAGTGTTGTTACAGAAGACCAACATAAAAAATGGCTGGCATTTTTATCTTGTGGAAGCCTGATTTTACCCTTTATTTTGTTGTATCTGTTTGTATTTGGCCCTTGATTCTAAGGCAAATCCCTTAGACCAGAGATATGGTGGGATTTCAATGGAAAGCTCAAGGTGTTTAGCAAGACCCACTAACTTGGAAGGACTAAAACTCTTAATTCTGTCTCCTCTTTACTATGTAGAAATTGAAATCTCTGCTTAAATCTTTCAACCTTCCAGCTATTGCTTTCTGTTGAGCCTCTTAGAATCTCCCCTGTGTATATGCAATTTAGGGTTAGCCAAGGATTCAAGGAGGGTTTATATGCATATTTGGGGTCTCTCCATTCTGAAAAAACTCCTTCACTTTCCATCTTCTCTGGCAGCTTTGAATTCTGCCCTGTATCATGTCAAGTCAGTAACACTGTGTCTTTCTGGCTCGGTTCTAGTCATCTCATCACATGTAGACTAGGTGACCCAAATGAGAAAACCATATAAACGTGTATTTCATCCAGGGTAGTTTCCTTCTTTCAAGTATTAAATACCCTCCAGTTTCTGCCTGCTTTGGGTCACTCTCGCCAGTGCCTTAAAATGTCTTTTGTTCTATATTTTGTCCAGAGTTTATGATTATTGTCAGTGGAAGCATTAGTTGATACAAGATACTCTGCCATCATTGAATTGGATTGGAAGTGACATTTTTACCAATTAAAAATATGTTCTAAAGGATCAAATAATTACTTCTCTCTTTTTCTCACCTAGGGCATTACGGACATGTCAGACCAGCTGTTCAAGGAAAAATAGTTGTTTCAATAACCTGGAAGCAGTATCACAGAAATACAGTTTGCATTTTCCTGGTAAGTAAGTACTGCCTTGCAGGAGGTAATATGCCTCAGGCATTTCTTACATCATCAGTCAAAAGTTCCATAACCAAAATATCAATTCTGATAGGTTATTTTATAGACCTACCTTATCTTCCACCCAAACTTTATGGTCATCATAGGACATTTGTCCTAAGTAAAATATCCAGCACAATTCCACTCAGAAGCTTCTAATTCCTCAAGTAAGTATAGTTTTGCAGTAGGTAGGAGAATTCCTATTTCCCATAGTTATGAAAATAAAGTGCCAAAAGCTCCAATTTACTTTTCACAGGCACCTGGATTTTCCTGCCAGGGTCAGCGGTTAGAAAAACATTTATAGAACTTTCTAGGAATCTGACCTAAAGTCCCCAGTCTATCCATCACCTTGACCTAACACAGATTCAAACCGTGAAAACCCAGTATATAATCGAGATGAAAGCAGAACTGCTCTGTTTGAAGTAAATTAGGCCCCGAGAACCTTGTCAACTGACACTCATGCCCCAGTGATAGAGGCTTTTGAGTTCCATTTCAGTAAACTTATAGGCCTCTGGCGAGTATGGTTTGCAAACTGTTCCTTTAGACCCTGAGTCAGCAAACCTTCTCTGTAAAGGGCCAGAGAGTAAATATTTAGGCTGTGCGACCCATACAGTCTCCATCACAAATACTCAAATTTGCCATCGTAATACAAAAGCAGTCACTATGGACAATCGGTAATGAATGAATATGACTGTATTTCAATAAATCTTTATTTATAAAAACAGGTGGTAGACCGAATTTGGCCCAGAGGCAGTAGATCACCAATCCCTGCTTTAGCTGAAAGGGGAAGGGATCCTGAGAAAGCCAGGGCAAGTCCTAGGAGCCAGCACATGCTCTTTTTGAAGGTCTGAAGGGTTAGGCACTTATCCTTTCCTTATTTTATCATTGTTGATGTCATTGGTTACACCTTGCCTCAACACTCTATGAAGTAAATAGCCATTGACATTCTCAGCATCTTTGAAGTGTCCTTTCTTATCTGTAGAAAATGTTTACTAAAATTAAAAAAAGAGAGGGCACAGCCATGATGATTGGTAAGCACCACCATTACTAGCTGTGCAAACCTGGGCAATTTTCTTCCTCTCTCTGAGCCCCCTTTCATCATCTGTAAAATGGGAATCATAATACCTACTTTATGGGGTTGTCATGAGGATTAAAGAACTTCAGAGTAAGTGCTGAATAAGTGGCAGGTCCTTTTCTCTTTTTATTAGACACAGAGGGCAAGGATGGATTTCTTCTGAAAAGTGGAATCAAAGGAACAAAATTTAAAAATCCAACTTGCCTAGAAAATTAGTCTAGCAATTCCTCCTGAAATGTATTATTTTAAAGAAGTCCAAGTCTTTCTCTTCCAATGGAATATGCAACAGGTTCAGCCTGATACAGTGGGAAAAACCTCAAAATTAGGAAAAGATCCAAGTGACCCAGGTTCTTGTTCTAGCTCTGCCGTGGAGTGTTGTGTAAATCACTTCTCTTTATTATCAATTTCCTTAATTTTCTCAATTGTCAAAACGACAGTGGCTGAACAAGATCGGGGGTTTCCAAACTGTCAGAAAACCATCATCAGAGGTTCTTGAATCCATGCAAGCATCAGGTATTATCTGAATAAAATGCTCACATGCAGAGGTAGAAAAAAACAACGTTAAAAGTGGTCCTAGAATTCAAAGTGCGAGCACCACTGGGTTGGATGATTCCTCAGGTGCCTGCCAGTTCTAACTGCCCATGTCTCAGTGAAGCTGTGCAGTTCTATTATCTCCATGCACATCACATAAATGGAATTGCCAATATGACATCGTTATTCAGGAGGCATTTTATTAGTCACACTGAGTTCACACTGTGAATGCAGACTAGGGATATGGATTCTCTCTTTGGCTGTTTGAAACTCAATTGAAGCCCAGGTTCCACCATAGGGGGGCATGGTAGCAATGTACACAATGCATCTTCCCTCTTTGAAGATGTCACAGTGCCCAGTGACAAGGAAAAAGTTACTACGATGGAGAAACGGATTTGAGACAGGACCTCAAGAGTGGCTAAAGTTAAGCAATTTCATTCAGCAAGTGCACAGCTGCTGCTCTAGAACTAGAAGTAAATTATGGGAGATGTAATTTGTTTTTGCCTGCTCAGCGTCCTTTCCCATGCTTGCTGTAGTACTTCAGTTTTCCTTGGAAGGGAAGGGACTTGATTTCAAGTCTTACTATAAAACTGTAAGCAAGATAGTGTTGTCTTAGCATCAAGATGAACAAATACTTCAATCGAACAAAAGAGTTTAGAAGCAGACCCAAACATATATGGATAACTGAGGTTTTGACAAAGATGCAAAGGCAATTCAATGGACAAAGTATAATATTTGCAACAAACAGTAAGGAAACAACTGGAAATCTATACCTCCACACCATATACAAAAATTAACTCAATATACTTGTGGGACCTAAAACAATAAACTTTATAAAATGAACTATACAACTTCTAGAAGAAACCGTATGAGAAAGCCTTAGTGACTTTGGGTTAAGAAAAGAGCTTTTAGATAAAACATCAAAAGCACAATCCATAAAAGAAAAAAGCGATAGATTGGACTTCAACAAGGTTTTAAACTTCTGCTCTTTAAAGACACAGTTAAGAGAATGAAAAGAAAAGCCATAAAATGGGAGAAAATATTTGCAAATTACACTTCTGAAAAGGGACTTATATCTGGAATAAATAATTCTTAAAAGTCAATAATAAGAAAAACAAACCAGTTTTAAAAATGAGCAAAAGATTTGAACAGATACTTCACTAAAGAAGATACACCAGGTAGGGGCAAGATGGCGGAAGAGTAAGAGGCGGAGATCACCTTCCTTCCCAAAGATACAGTAGAAATACATCTACACGTGGAACTGCTCCTACAGAACACCCACTGAACGCTGGCAGAAGACGTCAGACCTCCCAAAAGGCAAGAAACTCCCCACGTACTTGGGTAGGGCAAAAGAAAAAAGAAATAACAGAGACAAAAGAATAGGGACGGCACCTGCACCAGTGGGAGGGAGCTGTGAAGGAGGAAAGGTTTCCACACACTAGGAAGCCCCTTCGCGGGCGGAGACTGCAGGTGGCGGAGGGGGGAAGCTTCGGAGCCACGGAGGAGAGCGCAGCCACAGGGGTGCGGAGGGCAAAGCGGAGAGATTCCCGCACAGAGGATCGGTGCTGACTAGCACTCACCAGCCCGAGAGGCTTGTCTGCTCCACCGCCAGGGCGGGCGGGGGCTGGGAGCCGAGGCCCGGGCTTCGGTCAGATCGCAGGGAGAGGACTGGGGTTGGCGACGTGAACACAGCCTGAAGGGGTTAGCGCACCACAGCTAGCCAGGAGGGAGCCCGAGAAAAAGTCTGCAGCCCCCAAAGAGGCAAGAGACTTTTTCTTGCCTCTTTGTTTCGTGGCGCGCAAGGAGAGGGGATTCAGAGCACCGCCTAAACCAACTCCAGAGACGGGCGCGAGCCGCGGCGATCAGCGCAGACCCCAGAGACGGGCGTGAGACGCTAAGGCTGCTGCTGCAGCCACCAAGAAGCCTGTGTGCGAGCACAGGTCACTCTCCACACCGGCCCTCCCGGGAGCCGGTGCAGCCCGCCAGTGACAGGGTCCAGTGATCCAGGGACAACTTCCCCGGGAGAACGCATGGCGCGCCTCAGGCTGCTGCAACGTCACGCCGGCCTCTGCCGCTGCAGGCTCGCCCCACATCCGTACCCCTCCCTCCCCGCAGCCTGAGTGAGCCAGAGCCCCCGAAGCAGCTGCTCCTTTAACCCCGTTCTGTCTGGGCGGGGAACGGACGCCCTCAGGCGACCTACATGCAGAGGCAGGTCCAAATCCAAAGCTGAACCCCGGGAGCTGTGCGAACAAAGAAGAGAAAGGGAAATCTCTCCCAGCAGCCTCAGAAGCAGCGGATTAAAGCTCCACAAACAACTTGATGTGCCTGCATCTGTTGAATACCTGAATAGACAACGAATCATCCCAAATTCGAGAGGTGGACTTTGGGAGCAGGATATAGTAATTTTTCCCCTTTTCCTTTTTTTGTGAGTGTATATGTGTATGCTTCTGGGTGAGATTTTGTCTGTATAGCTTTGCTTTCACCATTAGTCTTGGGTTAGGTCCGTCCGGTTTTTTTTTTTTTTTTTTTACTTAAAAAAAATTTTTTTTCCTAATAAGTGTTTTCTTAATGATTTTTTCCTTATTTTCTATTTTTAGAAATTAAAAAAATTTTTTAATAAGTTTTTTCATATTTTTTATTTTAAAAAATTAAAAATTTTTTTTCTTAAATTTTTTGTTAATAATTTTTTTCTTATTTTTATTATAAAAAATTAATAAATCTATTTTTAAAAATTAAAAAAAAATTTTTCTGAATACATTTATTCTTAATAATTTTTTTTCTTATTTTTTATTATAATAGCTTTATTTTATTTTATTTTACCCTCTTTCTTTCTTTCTTTCTATTTTTTCCTCCCTTATATTCTGAGCTGTGTGGATGAAAGGCTCTTGGTGCTCCAGCCAGGCATCAGGGCTGTGCCTCTGAGGTGGGAGAGCCAACTTCAGGACACTGGTCCACAAGAGACCTCCCAGCTCCACGTAATACCAAATGGCGAAAATCTCTCAGAGATCTCCATCTCAACATCAAGACCCAGCTTCACTCAACGACCAGCAAGCTACAGTGCTGGACACCCTATGCCAAACAACTAGCAAGACAGGAACACAGCCCCATCCATTAGCAGAGAGGCTGCCTAAAATCATGATAAGGCCAGAGACACCCCAAAACACACCACCAGATGTGGACGTGCCCACCAGAAAGACAAGATCCAACCTCATCCACCAGAACACAGGCACTAGTCCCCTCCACCAGGAAGCCTACACAACCCACTAAACCAACCTTAGCCACTGGGGACAGATACCAAAAACAACGGGAACTACGAACCTGCAGCCTGTGAAAAGGAGACCCCAAACACAGTAAGATAAGCAAAATGAGAAGACAAAAAACCACACAGCAGGTGAAGGAGCAGGGTCAAAACACACCAGACCTAACAAATGAAGAGGAAATAGGCAGTCTACCTGAAAAAGAATTCAGAATAATGATAGTAAAGATGACCCAAAATCTTGGAAATAGAATAGACAAAATGCAAGAAACATTTAACAGGGATGTAGAAGAACTAGAGAGGAACCAAGCAACGATGAAAAACACAATAAATGAAATTAAAAATACTCTAGACGGGATCAATAGCAGAATAACTGAGGCAGAAGAATGGATAAGTGACCTGGAAGATAAAATAGTGGAAATAACTACTGCAGAGCAGAATAAAGAAAAAAGAATGAAAAGAACGGAGGACAGTCTCAGAGACCTCTGGGACAACATTAAACGCACCAACATTCGAATTATAGGGGTCCCAGAAGAAGAAGAGAAAAAGAAAGGGACTGAGAAAATATTTGAAGAGATTATAGTTGAAAACTTCCCTAATATGGGAAAGGAAATAGTTAATCAAGTCCTGGAAGCACAGAGAGTCCCATACAGGATAAATCCAAGAAGAAACACGCCAAGACACATATGAATCAAACTATCAAAAATTAACTATAAAGAAAACATATTAAAAGCAGCAAGGGAAAAACAACAAATAACACACAAGGGAATCCCCATAAGGTTAACAGCTGATCTTTCAGCAGAAACTCTGCAAGCCAGAAGGGAGTGGCAGGATATACTTAAAGTCATGAAGGAGAAAAACCTACAACCAAGGTTACTCTACCCAGCAAGGATCTCATTCAGATTTGATGGAGAAATTAAAACCTTTACAGACAAGCAAAAGCTGAGAGAGTTCAGCACCACCAAACCAGCTTTACAGCAAATGCTAAAGGAACTTCTCTAGGCAAGAAACACAAGAGAAGGAAAACACCTGCAATAACAAACCCAAAACATTTAAGAAAATGGGAATAGGAACATACATATCAATAATTACCTTAAATGTAAATGGATTAAATGCTCCCACCAAAAGACACAGACTGGCTGAATGGATACAAAAACAAGACCCATATATATGCTGTCTACAAGAGACCCACTTCAGACCTAGGGACACATACAGACTGAAAGTGAGGGGATGGAAAAAGATATTCCATGCAGATGGAAATCAAAAGAAAGCTGGAGTAGCAATTCTCATATCAGACAAAACAGACTTTAAAACAAAGAGTATTACAAGAGACAAAGAAGGACACTAGATAATGGTCAAGGGATCGATCCAAGAAGAAGATATAACAATTGTAAATATTTATGCACCCAACATAGGAGCACCTCAATACATAAGGCAAATACTAACAGCCGTAAAAGGGGAAATCGACAGTAACACAATCATAGTAGGGGACTTTAACACCCCACTTTCATCAATGGACAGATCATCCAAAAGGAAAATAAATAAGGAAACACAAGCTTTAAATGATACATTAAACAAGATGGACTTAATTGATATTTATAGGACATTCCACCCAAAAACAACAGAATACACATTTTTCTCAAGTGCTCATGGAACATTCTCCAGGATAGATCATATCTTGGGTCACAAATCAAGCCTTGGTAAATTTAAGAAAATTGAAATCGTATCAAATATCTTTTCCGACCACAACGCTATGAGACTAGATATCAATTACAGGAAAAGATCTGTAAAAAATACAAACACATGGAGGCTACACAATACACTACTTAATAACGAAGTGATCACTGAAGAAATCAAAGGGGAAATCAAAAAATACCTAGAAACAAATGACAATGGAGACACGAGGACCCAAAACCTATGGGATGCAGCAAAAGCAGTTCTAAGAGGGAAGTTTATAGCAATACAAGCCTACATCAAGAAACAGGAAACATCTTGAATAAACAACCTAACCTTGCACCTAAAGCAATTAGAGAAAGAAGAGCAAAAAAACCCCAAAGCTAGCAGAAGGAAAGAAATCATAAAGATCAGATCAGAAATAAATGAAAAAGAAATGAAGGAAAACAATAACAAAAATCAATGAAACTAAAAGCTGGTTCTTCGAGAAGATAAACAAAATTGATAAACCATTAGCCAGACTCATCAAGAGAAAAAGGGAGAAGACTCAAATCAATAGAATTAGAAATGAAAAAGGAGAAGTAACCACTGACACTGCAGAAATACAAACGATCATGAGAGATTACTACAAGCAACTCTATGCCAATAAAATGAACAACCTGGAAGAAATGGACAGATTCTTAGAAATGCACAACCTACCGAGACTGAACCAGGAAGAAATAGAAAATATGAACAGACCAATCACAAGCACTGAAATTGAAACTGTGATTAAAAATCTTCCAACAAACAAAAGCCCAGGACCAGATGGCTTCACAGGCGAATTCTATCAAACATTTAGAGAAGAGCTAACACCTATCCTTCTCAAACTCTTCCAAAATACTGCAGAGGGAGGAACACTCCCCAACTCATTCTATGAGGCCACCATCACCCTGATACCAAAACCAGACAAAGATGTCACAAAGAAAGAAAACTACAGGCCAATATCACTGATGAACATAGATGCAAAAATCCTCAACAAAATACTAGCAATCAGAATCCAACAGCACATTAAAAGGATTATACACCATGATCAAGTGGGGTTTATTCTAGGAATACAAGGATTCTTCAATATACGCAAATCAATCAACGTGATACATCATATTAACAAATTGAAGGAGAAAAACCATATGATCATCTCAATAGATGCAGAGAAAGCTTTTGACAAAATTCAACACCCATTTATGATAAAAGCCCTGCAGAAAGTAGGCGTAGAGGGAACTTTCCTCAACACAATAAAGGCCATATATGACAAACCCACAGCCAACATTGTCCTCAATGGTGAAAAACTGAAACCATTTCCACTAAGATCAGAAACAAGACACGGTTGCCCACTCTCACCACTATTATTCAACATAGTTTTGGAAGTGTTAGCCACAGCAATCAGAGAAGACAAAGAAATAAAAGGAATCCAAATTGGAAAAGAAGAAGTAAAGCTGTCACTGTTTGCAGATGACATGATACTATACATAGAGAATCCTAAAGATGCTACCAGAAAACTACTAGAGCTAATCAATGAATTTGGTAAAGTAGCAGGATACAAAATTAATGCACAGAAATCTCTTGCATTCCTATATACTAATGATGAAAAATCTGAAAGTGAAATTAAGAAAACACTCCCATTTACCATTGCAACAAAAAGAATAAAATATCTAGGAATAAACCTACCTAAGGAGACAAAAGACCTGTATGCAGAAAATTATAGGACACTGATGAAAGAAATTAAAGATGATACAAATAGATGGAGAGATATACCATGTTCTTGGATTGGAAGAATCAACATTGTGAAAATAACTCTACTACCCAAAGCAATCTACAGATTCAATGCAATCCCTATCAAACTACCACAGGCATTTTTCACAGAACTAGAACAAAAATTTTCACAATTTGTATGGAGACACAAAAGACCCCGAATAGCCAAAGCAATCTTGAGAATGAAAAAAGGAGCTGGAGGAATCAGGCTCCCAGACTTCAGACTATATTACAAAGCTACAGTAATCAAGACAGTTTGGTACTGGCACAAAAACAGAAATATAGATCAATGGAACAGGATAGAAAGCCCAGAGATAAACCCACACACATACGGTCACCTTATCTTTGATAAAGGAGGCAAGCATATACAGTGGAGAAAAGATAGTCTCCTCAATAAGTGGTGCTGGGAAAATTGGACAGGTACATGTAAAAGTATGAAATTAGAACACTCCCTGACACCATACACAAAAATAAACTCAAAATGGATTAAAGACCTAAGTGTAAAGCCAGACACTATCAAACTCTTAGAGGAAAACATAGGCAGAACACTCTATGACATAAATCGCAGCAAGATCCTTTTTGACCCAGCTCCTAGAGAAATGGAAATATAAACACAAATAAACAAATGGGACCTAATGAAACTTAAAAGCTTTTGCACAGCAAAGGAAACCATAAACAAGATGAAAAGACAACCCTCAGAATGGGAGAAAATATTTGCAAATGAAGCAACTGACAAAGGATTAATCTCCAAGATTTACAAGCAGCACATGCAGCTCAATAACAAAAAAACCAACAACCCAATCCAAAAATGGGCAGAAGACCTAAATAGACATTTCTCCAAAGAAGATATACAGATGGCCAACAGACACATGAAAGAATGCTCAACATCCTTAATCATTAGAGAAATGCAAATCAAAACTACAATGAGGTATCATCTCACACCGGTCAGAATGGCCATCATCAAAAAATCTAGAAACAATAAATGCTGGAGAGGGTGTGGAGAAAAGGGAACCCTCTTGCACTGTTGGTGGGAATGTAAATTGATACAACCACTATGGAGAACAGTATGGAGGTTCCTTAAAAAACTAAAAATAGAACTACCATACGACCCAGCAATCCCACTACTGGGCATATACCCTGAGAAAACCATAATTCAAAAAGTCATGTACCGGGGCTTCCCTAGTGGCGCAGTGGTTGAGAATCTGCCTGCCAATGCAGGGGACACGGGTTCGAGCCCTGGTCTGGGAAGATCCCACATGCCGTGGAGCAACTGGGCCCGTGAGCCACAGCTACTGAGCCTGCGCCTCTGGAGCCTGTGCTCCACAACAAGAGAGGCCGCGACAGTGAGAGGCCCGTGCACCGCGATGAAGAGTGGCCCCCACTTGCCGCGACTAGAGAAAGCCCTCGCACAGAAAATGAAGACCTAACACAGCCAAAAATAAAATAAATAAATAAAATTTTAAAATTAAAAAAAAAAAAAAAAAAAGTCATGTACCAAAATGTTCATTGCAGCTCTATTTACAATAGCCAGGACATGGAAGCAACCAAAGTGCCCATCATCGGATGAATGGATAAAGAAGATGTGGCACATATATACAATGGAATATTACTCAGCCATAAGAAGAAATGAAATGGAGGTATTTGTAATGAGGTGGATGGAGTTAGAGTCTGTCATACAGAGTGAAGTAAGTCAGAAAGAGAAAAACAAATACAGTATGCTAACACATATATATGGAATCTAAGGGGAAAAAAAAGGTCATGAAGAACCTAGTGGCAAGATGGGAATAAAGACACAGACCTACTAAAGAATGGACTTGGGCTTCCCTGGTGGCGCAGTGGTTGAGAAGCTGCCTGCCAATGCAGGGGACACGGGTTCGAGCCCTGGTCTGGGAAGATTCCACATGCTGCGGAGCAACTAGGTCCGTGAGCCACAATTACTGAGCCTGCGCGTCTGGAGCCTGTGCTCCGCAACAAGAGAGGCCGCGATAGTGAGAGGCCCGCGCAACGCGATGAAGAGTGGCCCCCGCTCGCCGCAACTAGAGAAAGCCCTCGCACAAAAATGAAGACCCAACACAGCCAAAAATAAATAAATAAATAAATAAATTTAATAAAAAAAAAAAAAAGTGGGAAAAATGATTAAAAAAAAAAAAAAAGAATGGACTTGAGGATATGGGGAGGGGGAGGGGTGAGATGTGACAGGGTGAGAGAGCGTCATGGACATATATACACTACCAAACGTAAAATAGATAGCTAGTGGGAAGCAGCCGCATAGCACAGGGAGATCAGCTCGGTGCTTTGTGACCACCTAGAGGGGTGGGATAGGGAGGGTGGGAGGGAGGGAGACGCAAGAGGGAAGAGATATGGGAACATATGTATATGTATAACTGATTCACTTTGTTTTAAAGCAGAAACTAACACACCATTGTAAAGCAATTATACTTCAATAAAGATGTTAAAAAAAAAAAAAGAAGATACACCAGTGGCAAATAAGCACATGAAAAGATGCTCATTTATTAATTATTAGGGAAATTCAAATTAAAACCTCAGTGAGGTACCTGTGCACACCTATCAGAGTAGCTCAAATTTTAAAAGTTACCAATTCCAAGGTACAGTCATGACTTAGAGAACTAGAACCTTCACACCCTGCTGGTGGAAATGTAAAATGGTGCAGCCGCTTTGGAAAACAGTGTGGCAGTTTCTTAAAAAACTTAAATGTAAAACTACTTTATGATTCAGTCATTCCACTCCTAGGTATTTACCCAAGAGAAATGAAAGTATATCTCCATACAGAGACTTATACATGAATATTCATAGCAGCTTCATGTGTACTGGCCAAAAATTAGAAACAACCCCAATCCATCAACAGGTGATAGCTGGATGAACTGTCACACATACACAAATGAATACTCACAAATAAAAAGAGATACACTGTGCATAAGTGATTCAAAATGGATAAAACTCAAAATATGCTAAGGGAGAAAGGCAGGCAAAAAGAGTAAGGTTCCATTTATGTAAAATTCTAGAAAATGCAGACTAATCAAAAGCAGATCAGTGGTCACCTGGCCGGGGGAAGGTAGAGGAGGGAAGGATTACAAAGGGACATAGGAAACTTTTCAGGGTGACAGGTATGTCCCTAATCTTGATTATGAGGATGGTTTCACAGGCATATGGAAATGTCAAAACATATCAAATTGTACATTTTCAATACGGACTGTTTGTTGTTACATTAATTATACTTCAATAAAGCTGTTTTTAAAGACTAATCATAATTATTTCCCTTTGTATATCCACATCCCTGTGCAATATAAGTTTGCAGCTAGTCCCATCATGAGGAAGTGTCTTTCTCCATCCTTAGAATCTGGGATGGCTAATAGAATGTGCTGGAAGCGATACAGTTGCCTGTTCTGAGCCTAGGCCTTAAGAGACCTGTACATTCCCCACTGTCTCAGTCCATTTGGGTTGCTGTAACGAAACCACCAGCTAGGCGGCTCAAACTACTACCACTTATTTCTCACAGTTCTGGAAGCTGGGAATTCTGAGCTCAAGGTGCCAGAAGATTCAGTGTCTGGTGAGAGCTCACTTCCTGGTTCATGGATGACCCCCTTCTCAATGGGTCCTCACATGGCAGAAGGGGCAAAAGTGCTCTTAGGGGGTCTCTTTTGTAAGGGCACTGATTCCATTCATGGAGACTCTGCCCTCCTGACCTAATCACCTACCAAATGCTCCCACCTCCTCATACCATCACATTGGGGGGTTAGGACTTCAACATATGAATTCTGGGGGGGACACAAACATTCAGACTATAGCACCCACTCTCCCTCAGAACCCTGCTGCTACCATACGAACAGGCAAGTGTGATGGAGGATGAGAGACATATGACCCCTTCATCCCCTCTCCCTTTTGACATCCAGCCAACCCCCAGAAGTAGAGCCACTGACCTGATCTGCAGCAAAGGAAACTAAGCACAGGAGGGGTTTCAGCCAAGACCGTACAACCTGCCCAGCTGAGGCCAACTTGAACTTTCAACCCTCTGAATCATCATCTCAATAATCATTGTGTTAAGGCACTAAGTTTTGGATGGTCTCATTTGTAGTTAATACATAAGTGATCTCCTTCCCAGCCAGGACCATATGCCTCACTCACTCAGTTTTGCTTGGTCTTGGTAGGGCAGCTAGAGATTTAGGAACTGTTCACTATCATAGGTCAGCTACCTTCACTCCACTGAAAACTCATTTTTCATATACCAAACGTGAGTGTCTACTATGCTCTAGGCACTGTGCTAGACCCCAGGGGTAGATGTACGAGAGAGATGGTCCCATCACAGGAGATCTGAGATTACAAACTAGAGTTATGGGCGGGTAGCAGTGAACAGATCAAATTCATTATTTCCCTTTTTTAGGTGGATTTTGTTGTCCTTCATGTTTCCAAAGCAGTTAATTTCTTTCTAAACTCAATACCAAATCCCTCCCTACTCAGAAGAATTAAAGAGAAAGGGGGTAAACCTCCAATGAAGCAAGACGGAATTCAGACAGCTTTAGAGAAGGATGCCATTCAAAGAAGGAAGGGATCGGAAGCAAGGAGGAGGCGAGCTTATGCAACAATTGCTGAGGGGCAAAGTTGCGTAGTTTGGAAGCAGATGAGAAGCCATAGGATTGGGCTACAGGATAAAAAAAAAAAAAAAGGAACTAAATTCATCAAGTGCAAGTATCAAGCATTTGCCCTTCATATTTTTAAAAAGCTGAAAAACCCAGCTTCCAGATGTTCTATGTCAGAGACATTGAACCTGGAGACAGGCTGATCCATCTTAGTCAATTGCCATTTAAATGTCCTGCCCTCAGCTGAAGAACACACATGTTTTATAATGACCTCCGGGAGAGCATGGCTTCTCAGGGCTGGGGCCATTTCCCTCCCAACAAATGGGTTATGTATGTATCAACGAGGGCAAGGAACAAAAGTATGAGGTGTCCTTTGCTCTTTATACCTCTCTAGATCAACAGAATACTTATGATTGCGCTCAGAAATATTCCTATTAGAGTATCGAGAAAATCTACCTCTTTATGCCCCAAATATCATCCTGGTTGTTCATCTCCTATTAAAAGAGTAGCCTGTCACCTTAAGGGGAAGGGACAGCAGCCAGGTCATGTCCACAGAGCTCGATTTTGGATGAATCTCTTTCCGTCATCCTTCCTAAGACAGGATGGGTCACTGGTTCTACTCAGATGCCAGAAATAACTAAGGACTAGTAGTTATCCACTTTTCGGCCAAGGGCTGAAGAAACAGGACAAGGAAGAGCTAATTGATATCTAATGGCATTTTGAGTAAAAAAACAAACACCAAAAGACTTGGTTTAAAAACCCTGATTTAAAGAGAAAGACAAATACCATATTATATCTCTTACATGTGGAATCTAAAATATGACACAAACGAACTTATCTACAAAACAGACTCACAGACACAGAGAACAGACTTGTGGTTGCCAAGGTGGGTGGGGTGGGGGGGAGGGATGGATTGGGAATCTGGGATTAGCAGATGCAAACTAGTACATATAGGATGGATAAACAACAAGGTCCTACTGTATAGCACAGGGAACTATATTCAATATCCTTTGATAAACCATAATGGAAAAGAATATGAAAAAGAACGTGTACATATGTATAACTGAATCACTTTGGCATACAGCAGAAATTAACACAACATTGTAAATCAACTATATTTCAATAAAATAAAGGAAAAAAAACCCTCCTGACTTATGTCTCACCACCTTTTTAAGAGAACCTATTCATTAACTTAGGACTTGGCCATGCACACCCTAAGACGGAAGCCCAGGGGGAACTTAGAGACAAGTGGAACAGCTTCTGCAGCCCTTTGGGGTAACTCCGCAAGTCCCCTGGTAACACACAGACCCTTGTCCATCTAGCACGAGATCACACCACCCCCAAGAGGCAGGCTCTTCTTCTTATCTCGCAGGACCCCTGGGGATCCTGCTCAGATGAGGGTTCTCTAGGGAGCTCTTAACCAGGAACCCCACTCTTCTTCCAAATTACATCTTTCCAGATTCCTGGAAAAGCTTTCACCTCAATGGAGAAAAGTCTCTTTAAGCTGGTCACAACTTTTTTTAAAAATTGTTTTATTCTTTTCTTTTTTTTTTGGCTTTGAGCTTTGTGCCTTTTATCATTAAAAGTGCAGCATCATTTAAATAAAAGCGAAGAGTGACACTTCTAAGAAAACAATTTCCACTGGGGGATAGCACTATTAATTTTAAAAGGTTATTACTTCAAAGAGCACCCTTTCAGCACACGGTATTAAACAGCGCAAAGCTTATTAGCATGTCAACAGGCCATACACCAGCAATTTGCTGTTGGTTCTGAGACCTCCAAAAGAATCTCCTTTGCTGGATAAACAAAGGAGCAGGGAGCATGCTGGGAGCAGGCTGGCTGTGCCTCTAGCCCTCTCCACGTCAGCACTGCTGAGAGCCAGGCACTGGGCCACGGCCACCTGCTTAGCGAGCAAAATTGGATGCACTCATTCTCCAAGTACCACAGCTCTTTTTTTTTTTTTTTTTGAGACACACTTTCATCAGATGTGTTCCCAACTTCTGGCTCCACTTGGCAATAGGCCAAGCCCAGTAGCCTTGATGGAGGAGCAGTGAACTTGTGAACCATCTGGAAATTCAGTCCCCACAAGACATCAGGGAAATCTTTCCATTATATCCCGTATTCAACTATCATGGTAGATTAAAAAGCCCAAAAATAGAAGTCCAAAACAAGCCAGTCATAGCCCAATTCACTGGCAGACTGTATTCTGTACCTTCCAGATGCACTGGCCTCTGAGACAGAAGCCAACAGAGAAAAGACCATTCCATAGGAAAGAAAATCATCTTAGCTAAGAGAAAAGAATGTAGGATATTGGGGTTTGCAAGCCTTAATTTTAGCCATAGTAAAAAGCAACATCACTATATCGCTTAAATAGCTAGTAAATGGAATAACTAAAATGGACCTGCACATTAAAAAAAAAAAAAAAATCAAGTACCAATTCTACTTTCATTATTGCAAATACCACTTAGAGAAAATAGTCTTGCTGGAGCTTGTCTGTTATGCAACCAATAAAATTCAGAAGGGGCCAGGGTGAAGGAGAATCAAAGGGACTTTTTCCAAAGCCCAGGTGCATGCATTCTAAGAGGAGAATCGGTTTGATAATACATGCCTGGTATGTCCTGCAGCACCGCTCTATGCCCATCAGGAAATTACTGTCATCATACATACTGCTAACAAAACCAGACTCCCTCATCTCACCTCACTTCCATCTGACCTTGTGGTTTCGCAGGAGAGACCAACAATAAGTCCAAATGCAATACTGGTGGTATAGAAGATAAACGCTGTCTCCAAGACACACAAAATTAAAGTTGGCCTATTGAAGATCTATATCCAACAGTTTTGAAAATTTATCAGGATTCCCCCACTACTGAAGAAGAAAAATCCTTTCAAATTTCCTAGGAAGGGCTTGACAAATGAAGATATGGCGGGTGGACACACTCTCCCTTTAGAAGTGGATAGTTCAGAGATAGAAATAATAAAAAGTGCCGTCAAAAATCAATGCTACAAATACAGTTTGATCACTGGCGCTAATAGTGAATGCCTCACGACTCAGCTGGCTCGTTTCTCTGTATGAAATGTGCCTTGTCGTCTGTCACATGGAACAGGTTGACAATTGCCATCACATTAGGGAACATCACATCTGCTCAGGCCATCAGGCACTTGCCACAAATGCTCTTCAGTCTGAGGGTGTTACCTGAGAATCAGTTACAGTGCTGGCAAAACCAGAAGTCTTTTCAAGGCTGAGCTCCGGCGTCGAAGGCTTACATGATGAATGTCTCCAAAGGTGACTGAACCCACTCTCGGCGACCAGATTCCGGGGACCAGACTCAGTTCCATGTGGCAGCTTTAAAGCTCACACACATGTCTATTTTTGATGCTCACATACTGATTTAGTCTTAGCTCAGTTTAAAGAACTAAAATCAGATGCTGTCAGAACCAGTGCACATTTTCTTATGCTCTAACATGAGCATATCTGTTGCCCACATTGGCCATCAGAAGCAAGTATCACCAAAATAAAGAGTCCTGGGGTCTGCTACCGATTTGAACCATTACTCTGAGCAGCTGATATCGTCTCTGCATCTAGATCTTCTGAGGGGATTAGACTCAGTAATGCCTGAGACCCCTTTCTGTTTTAAGATTCTGTGCTTAGGAATTGCCAATAAAAAGGGAAATGTATGTCAAAAGACTGAAATTTTGACCTCAAAATATTTCAAACTTCCTTTAAATGCTAAGCTGAGTAACAAATTTCTGACTTCTTTCAACCATGAAGGAAATGCCTATATTTGAATAAAGGCAACATCAAGGAAAGCAGAGCACAGAAGGAGACCAACCACAACAACAGTATTCAAGCCCCTAGATGCAGCCATTCCTGAAGCATCTGCTTCAGGACCTTTCGGTTATGTGAGCCAATAAATTTCCTTTTATGCTTAAGCTTGTTTACAGGTTGAGTTTCTGGTCGTTCAAAACAAGATGATTCCTGACTAATAGAATGGAGAATCTTTAGGACCCCTGAAGAGTGTTCAATATTTTAGTTTCTCTCATTATTTTGGGTACCAGATTAAATATACTTCAACCTCAGTAACTTGATCTTTAAAGAAGAATTGGACTTTGTGACCAAACTTCTTATCCTGAAATCTGCATTTGTCTACCTTAGTCTGTAATCCAGTGGAAAGAAATTCGTATAGGCTCCACTGAAGGAAAATGGAAAATGTAAAGAGGAGTGAGAGTTAACAATGGGGATGAATTAGTGAATGCCTAGCCTCTCTCTAGAAGCCCTGGGCCAGCCACACAGAGGCACTGGCCATGACCGCTGAGGCCTCATTTGGTCCTGGTTGTGCAGAATAGCCAAGGGCAGATGGAGGCAGAAAACAAGAGCACACCCACGTCTCAGAGATTGCCAAAGGACAAACCTAAGAAGCCACAACATACCTGCAGGTCCAGGGAATGAGAGCCGGCTAGAACCACAGCAAAACGTAATTCAGAGGCACCGAGTCAAGAAGTCCAGCATAATAATGCAAAATGGGACTGCCTACTCAGACCTCATTAAAAATGGGTTCCAGTGTCATGGCACACAGAGTCAGCCTGGGAAAAGGTTCAAGGTGGACAGAAGGTAGCCTACCTTTAAGTGTAGGAGAAAGAAAGAAAACGGAAAGGGGACCGGAAAAGGAAGAAAGAAGATAGAACAAGAGAAACAATGAAGTACAGTGGTTAAGACCAGAGCTTCTGGAAACAGACAGACCTGGGTTCAGATGTGGGTTTTTCTCCTTCCTGTGACACTTCTTTTCTTCTCCTTTCCTCCTTTCCTACTTCCTCCCTCCCTCCCTTCTTTTTACGATTTCGTTTTTTAACAATTTTATTGAATTATAGTGTACATACCATAAATTCACACATTTCAAGGGCACAAGTCAGTGACTTAGTAACTTTACCAAATGGTACAGCCTTCACCATAAATCGGTTCTAGAACGTTGTCATCTCTCCAGTAAGAACCTGCATTCTCACTTACAGTTAATCCCCATTCCCACTCTCAGCTCCAGGCAACCACTATTTTCTGTCTCTATAAATAAATCTATTTTCTGCCTCTATAAACTTGCCCTTTCTGGACACCTCACATAAATGGAATCACACAATATGACGTCTCTTATGCCTGACCTCTTTTATTTAACATAATGTTTTTGAGGTTCATCCATCATCCATGGCATAGCAAATGTCAGAAGTCTGCCCCTTATTTTTGCTGAAGAGTAGTTCACTGTAGGTATGAGACATTTTCTTAAGCCTCAGTTTCCTCACCTATAAGATAAGGATAAGAATAACAGAACCAATTTGATAGAGTGTTACAGGGATAAATGACATAGTGCATACTAAGAGTGTAGCACAGCAGCGGGCACCCAGCACATGCATAATTAATCTTAAGAAGCTACAGTAGTAATATAAAGAAAGCATTGCTATTTCAACCATCCTCAATTCTCTGACTTTACAAACATCACCTTCCTCCTACTTGCTATTCAGCAAAGAAAAGGAAGTTACATTTGCCTGCATTTTTATAGAAAAGGAAAGAAGAACAAAAGCTACGTGAGTGCCTCGGGCCCCACAAGAACCTCTGGGTGGAATGGGGAGGAGTGCTTTGGCACAGACAGCTCACGAAATACAGCATCTCCTAAATAGCATCACCCCCACTGTTAGAGAGCCTGTTGCTTCTAAGTGCATCTGGGGGAAGATGGCAGAATGGCGTCCATAATGCACAGATTCACTTTCTAAAAAATGGAATGATAATAATGTAAGAGAAAGCTCTCTAAGTAGGAATAATTGTGTGAAAGTGAGGAAAGGAACAAATACAAGTGAATTAGAAAGTGTCACCCAGATCCTGCCGTGTATTCAGTTGCTACAAGTTCTCTCCCAGGGAACTGCAGAGGCAGCCCTGCTGCAGCGGCCGAAACTCAGACAGGACAAAGGAAAGAGGCTGCCCATTGTGAAGAAGCATCCTGCAACTCTGATTACTGGTCCAGCCTTCCCTCTCTTTCCTGTAACTGACTCTGAAAATACACTTTTTAAAGCTCAGGACTTTAAATTTTTCATCATTCCTGCCACAGAAATACATTAACCAAACACAGAAATGTGCATGGAGAAATGGATTACAGGGTCCCAAGCAGGGAAACTACTGACACCTTTCTCTGCTGCAGGGCCCGTGGAAGGAAGACCCACAGAGACCTTTAGCGGAAGTATATCGAATGGAGCTGGAGCTTTCAGAAAAGGAAATAGCCAGATTATAAAAGGGTGGGATTTTAGGTATGGGAGACTTTCATATGCTTAGTAAATGTTCCTGAAAATAGCGAATATCCAAACCAGAATCTGAATTTCAGTTAGAGCACAGCGTTACTGGAAAGACCCTCAGAAACCTCTAAGTCAACCCATCCATTTAATATCTAGAAGGAGGAGGAGGAAGAATAGAAACACACACACAAACACATCCATGACCTTGGCAGGGTAGATAAGGACCTTTCATCATTAATTTGATCTAGGACAAATAAAAGAAAGAACTATAATTTTGAAGGCTACACATTCTTTGCTAAGAATAAAGGCTCAACAGATGGCTTTTGTGTTTAGTCAAAATAAACACTTCAGTGAAGTTTCTTTAGACCCACAAAGTCACGGCAGGAGCCAAATATGAGATCAAGGTTAGACATTAAATTGCTCTACGTAATGATGTATGAAGAATTTTTTGAGTCTTCTCTTGGTGCTTGAGGGACTAAGGAGTCGAGGGACCCAAGAATGATAAAAAAAAAAAAAAAAAAAAAGAGGGATGAAGGGAAGATAACTCTAGAACAGTGATTCTCAACAAGGTGTGCTTTGACTCTCAGGGGACATTTGGCAGTAGCTGGAGACATTTTTAGTTGTCACAACCGGAGGGAGAGGTACAACTGGCATCTGGCGGGTAGAAGCCAGGGATGTTGCCAAACATCCTACAGTACACGGGTTGGCTCCACAACAAGGACTTATCCCACCCAAAATGGCAATAGGGCCAATTTTAAGAAACCTGCTGTAGAAGAAAATAAAAGGAATCTGTTAACAACTTGAAAGGTCAGGGATCAAACAGAAAGACAATAGGGGAGAAATTCCCTGGGACCAAGGATGGACCAGGAAGTTTTAATGATATCTATTAAATTTTAAGTTATTTTGTGTGCTTATAAGTACCGAGATCTCTCTTTCCATTTCCCTGTGTTAAATCTTATTATACAACAGCCTTGTGGTAGGGATGCTTTGGAGAATAAGGAAGAAGAGCTACAATCATCAGGGAGCAGGGAGATAGGAGAATAAGGTGCAGCGACAGAGACCAACGGTGATGCTTGAACCAGGCAAGAACAGAGAGGGCGGCAGCAGGGCAGGCTGCCATGTCCTCACCTCGGCAGTCTCTCAAATTATTGGGGAAGGGGTGGAAGCTCTGCCAGAATGTGGCAAGGAGGCTTGGGGAGATGGTGACACAGGTAAGGATACCTCAGAGTAACAAACTTGCTTGCTGCAAGGTGTTTAGATCAGAGAGTTCCACTTATAGCCAAGGCTGACCAGAGCCTGCAGAGCTGGTGTGTACAGCCTTAAATTGACCAAAGACATGAGAAAATCTAAATACAGGATCAGTCTGCCTCTTTCAAGCCTCACAATCCCCATGCCAGTTTTCAAGCACCCACATATGCCAGGCGTGGTGCATGGCACTCTTCATCATCAGGACAAGATTGTGACATACATATAACTATTTCCATTTTAGTGATGAGAAAACAGACTTGGAAAGACAAAGTTACTTCCCAGGGTTACACAGATGGAAAATGTTTGAGCCAGTCTTGGAACCTGGTCACCTTGACTTTAAGGACTGAGGAACAAATAATAGTGGAAATATAACAAGTGGAATAGAAATGAGTACCTAGCACATAAACAGATGATCAATATTATCAGTTCAAATAAATGTGAATTAAAACAAAATAACATTTTAAAATCTATTAGCAGATGTGAAAAATCATAAGGGTTAAGGAAGTATAAATTGAAATATACTTTCAGGAAGGCAATTAGGCAATAAATATAAAGAGGGCTAGCAAGATTCCTACTATTTGACCAAGTAATTCTGTTTCTAGGATCTTATTCTGAAGAAATAACACAAGTGAAGGCAGAGATTTATGTATGAATATTAATTATGGGGTCATTTATTATAGCAAAAAAAGAGAAATCTGCTGAATATCATAAGGAAATTAATAAATTTTAGCATATCCATAAAATAGAATTGCATATATTTACTAAAAATTATTTAACCAAAATATTTAATATGGAACAGTGCTTAAAATATCAAAATAGAAAGGACTATACAATCACATCTTCACTGGGATACCAATTTTTTTAATATCTAAGAAAAAGGATGGCAATAAGATATGCCAAAATATTAGTACATTTTTCTCTTTTAAATACCTTCCTGTATTTTAAATTTTTTCTATAAAATCTATACCTTGCATTTATAATTGTAAACAAAATGAAAACCAAGACGACCTAGATGTTTCAGTAAGTTGCAGAAAGAATTTCATAAATGATGACTGGGTTAGGCGACAGTAAAGTAGACAAGAAAGACCTTCAACAAAGAAGTCTTATTCTGCAAAATAACTCCATGATAATGCCCCCCAAAACCAGCACCACCTGTGGGGTGCCAGAGATACACAGAAGACTCACAGGGCTTCCACTGAGAGGGAGCTCAGGGGAAAGGAGGAGAGGGGTCCAAAATCCTAAGAAAAGATCAGGGCTCACCAAGAAACGTGAAATTGGGTAGAAGCTAAGCAGGTAGAAGCCAGGCTGACACTGCACGATGTAAACAATTCTTAAAGCATCCTCTGCCTCAGGAGGAGGAGATGATTATAGTCTCTGGTGATGTTAATCAAAATGAGAAGGATCCCCTTGACATGTCTATAATAAAGTGCTTCCTATTACTATACAATGCCTGCAAGCAACAGCCAACTCTTAAAACAGGAGTCAGCTGACTTATTTCTGTAACCAGCCAGACAGTAAATATTTTAGGCTTTGCAGGCGGTAGAGCTGCTCAATGTTGCCACTGTAGGGTGAAAACAGCTGGGAGACAAGGCATAAATAAATGGGTGTGACTGCATTCCAAAAAAACGGAATTTACGAAAACACTCGTTGCCATAGTTTGGCCCACTGGCCATATATAGTTTACTGATCTCTTAAGACTTCAAGCATGGCAAGGAAAGCTTTCTATTGTGGCTTTTCCCATTGGTCATGCTTCCTCGTATTAATGCACCAGAGTTCGAATTTGGTGGATTATGTGATTATTTGGGGAAAGAGTCTGGGTAGATTCTAAGGTAAATCAGAATACACGCTCATTTTACAGCATTTCGGTAACTGAACGGACAGCAGGCAAAGTGTTAGGTCCTCTGCAAGGTGCTCCCAAATCTTGTGGTGACACAGGTTGATCAACGTACAGTCTGACTCTGGTGATGTGAAGTTTCTTGGTTACCCTAGTGGAGTGAGCGTCACAGGCTGGCGGGAAGAGGAGCCAGAGATTGGGGACCCAGGAGTGACAGAAGGGCACTATTTGAGTGGAGTCTTTTAGGCTGAAAACTCCAAAACCACAGGTCATGCTTTGATGAGTCACATGGCCTTCACTTCATCTCTCACTCAGAAAAAAAGTCTAACGGCCTGACAACGTTGAATTTTACCTGAGCCCTGTGATCCTACAAAACAGTGAAATGGCCCTTTGTGTTCCAGAAATCAGCTTACTTCAGAGAACGGCCCTTCCCCTGTGACTTAGAAAAGACTCATGGGTGGCCCCCTGTCCCTGTTTACCTATGGCAAAGACAGGCACAAACCCTCCAAATTTCTATTCTTTGCCTCATAAATAACTAAATGAACTGCGTATCTCCACTGATCAGAGCAAAAATGCTTATTAACCAAGGTTTGGTTCTGCTTCCCTCACTCCTCCAGGCCTCTGAACTCTGGTCCACCCTCAACATGAATTAGGACACAGCCCGCCCCTCGCCCCACCCCCAGAGAATAGGCTGGCCTCGGGGTCACATTCTCTGATCACAACATCCTTTGCTCCCACTCGCCCACACCTGGCTCCCTGTAGCCTTGGGTACTCCTCTAAAACAGAAAACCCCTTTTTGCCTAATTTGAGACACTTGTAGGTTTTATGGTCACAACAATTTCCCTACTGCCATTATCCCTTTCTGCTTTGTAATATTCCTTTTGAATAAGTCTCTCCTGAGTCTGGATTGGTTTTTCTTCTACAGGCTCTAGATGAGATGGTTGATAATGGTCCCCTACCAGCTCTCCATCTCCCTCCCCTTCTCCCCTTTTCCCCCTCTTCCCACCTCCATGTCTGCTCTCTCCCACTCCACCCTGGCCCCACTACCTTCCTCAAACTCCAAGCATGTTTCCATTCCAGGGTCTTGGCACTTAACCTTGAAACTACAAGTTTCAATCTAAAAGTACCTGGGTTACTCCTTCAGTTCATTCCAGCATTTGTTCAAATTCTAGCCTGTCTGAGAGGCCTTCCCTGAGAGCTCTCTATAAAATACCAACTCTATCTCTTTCCTTTCTCCCTAATTCCATACTGCCTTTTTTCTTTCTTCCTTCCTTGTGTATACCTCCACCTGACATAGATTTGTTTATTGTCTGTCTCCCAGCACTTAGGATATAAACTCTATATAACCAGGGACTGTGCGTTCTTTGTTCATTGCTGTACCTTTTGTGTCTAAAACATGGCCTTGGGTGGGACAAAGTCAGCTGTCAGTAAATATCTGGCTAAATAAAATGACCTGACTAAATAAAGTGAAATCTACTAGTAATAATTATTGAATGCTTACTCGTTATCAGCTCTGTGCTATGATTTCTAAGTCTTACAATTATCTGTCAAGGTAGGGATAATCATCTCCTTTTACAAATGAGGACACTGAATTATAAAGATTCACTAAAATGCCCAAATTTTTACAGTTAAGATGTGCTCAGGCTAGGATTCAAGCTGACCCCAAAACCTTTATATTTTTTTACTATAATATAGCAAGTTCCCTTCTAAACCTTTATTGCTGGTGCCATGCAATTGCCTGCAAAGAAAAGCAGAAAGAAGTCCTAGAGAATCACTTCTTTTTGGCACCAGGAGCAAGGATCTGGAGGAGAACCTGCCGGGGCAACTGACAAAAGGTGCCCTCCAGCAGTCCAGGGGAATGAGGGTGAGAATGCCAGCAACTGGGTGTGTACGACAGGAGGAAGCTGGCCACTCCAGCTCATCACCATTGCCTCAATAGCCAGCTGTGCCTGACACCCAGTAGGGGCTAGACATGTGTTGAATGAAAATGCCACAGAGACATGGAGGATATGTAACCACCAGAGGAGGAAGGGCACACTGGGGAGAAGCTGTGAGGGCTTATGCTAGAGGTGGCATTTAAAAGTCCCCTAGAAGGACAAGTAGAATTTGCATTTAGATAAGCAACTGGAGGAAAGGCCTTCATGCCCTAGCTGGGACTTACTCAGCCCCAAGTCTCCTTGCCCACTCCATCTCACTGTGTCTGACCCAGGGCACAGCTCTCCAATGGGAGGTGTTCCAACCTGACCTGCTATTTCATAGAATCACAAAAATTAATTACCGAGCTGGAGGTAGAATGTGTGTCTCACTTATTCTTCTCAAAACCAACTCTAAATCTTGAAGGCAAAAATAGCAGGCATTGAATACTCTTACCATTTCCCCATAGATGCAATGAATACTTAAATAGATCTATATATCTTATTTTTGACTGAAAAATGTTTGTCAAACATAGAAATGACCTAGTTTTTATTGAGCTCCTAATATGTGTCAGGAACTGTGTTAGGCATGTTACGTGTGACAATGCATCTACTTCTCACAAGAACCTGTAAGATAATGATTATGTCCATTTTACTGAAAAGAGACTGAGGCTCAAAGAGGTCCATCATCACTCGGTTATAAAATCAGGGTGAATATTTAGGTCCATCTGACCGTAATACCCTTGCTCTGTCGGCTGTGTTATTTTGCCTTCCAAGACATGAACTTTTTACTAACTTCTTCATATTTTACTAAATTAAGCACCAACACAGAAATGGGGCTCCTCCCCCAGGAAACCAGTTCCCTTTGACAGCGGCATTATCCAACATAGTAATCGGTGCATAAAATTGCAGGTGTATTCCTCCTTCATGAATGCTGAAAATGAGAAAATAAACTGAGCAATCAGATAAATCAAGGGCAACTATTTACCTCTTAAGGGGATTCTGCCTTTTAAAAAAGACTGAAATCAATGTCCTAATTTATTTCATTGTTGTTAATAAAGAACGTGTTAGTGGATTGGGAAAATGGTAATCAATTTACCTGTCATGCAATGTCTAGTTTTAGTATAATCTGCCCATTTCTCAGCCTGGGCAAAGGTAACCCTCAGTGCTATGGGACCTGGCCCCTGGTCACAGCTGATTGTCATGATAGACAATCTGACTCAAGCTGGGCTGATTAGGTTTTCTCCAGAGAATGTTTCAGGCATGGAGTATGAACACAAGGAGTCAGGGTAGCTATAGCCCACAGTAACCCCACACCACACACAAACAAGAACAGAGAGAAATCAATATACACAATGAGAGACAGGAAACTGAACACAGCAGACACATGAGGCCAGACTACACCAAAAAGCCAGAGAGAGTGGCTGACTGACATTGCAGAGTGACAACCTTCTACTTCTGGGGAGGCCCACCTATTTCCTGATATTAAGTTCTGAGAGTCCCCTGATATACTAAATTTCCCTTTATTTAAGCAATTTTCGGGGGCTGTACAGGCGTACCTTGGAGACAGTACAGATTCAGTTCCAGACCACAGCAATAAATATCTTAGAGAGTCACACAAATTTTTTGGTTTCCCAGTGCATATAAAAGTTACGTTTACACCACACTGTAGCCTTTCAACTACAATAGCATTATGCGCAATAGCACATAATGTTCAATAGCATTATGTCTAAAAAAACAATGTACATACTGTAATTAGAAAAATAATTTATTGCTAAAAAATGCTAACCATCACCTGAGCCTTCAATGAGCCTTCATAATATTTCTGTGATAGTAACATCAAAGATCATTGATCATAAATAACCATACAAATATAATAACGAAAAAGTGTGGAACGTTGCAAGAATTACCAAAATGTGACACAGAGATGCAAAGTGAGCAAATGTTGTTGGAAAAATGGAGTGAGCCGATAGGCTCACTCGACGACGCAGCGCTGACACAAACCTGTAATATGTAAAAGAGGTAATGTCTTCGAAGCACAGTAAAATGAGGTATGCCTGAATTAGTTACCTATTGCTGTGTAAAAAATTATCCCCCAAATGTAACAGGTTGAAACAATCAGATTTCTTATCTCACACAGTTTCAGAGGGTCAAAAGTACAGCAGCGATTTAGCGGGGTGGTTCTAACTCAGGGTGTCTCCCAGTCTGCAGGCCAGCTGGGCTGCTGGCTGGGTCTCCAGTCACTTCCAGGCTTGACTGGAGCTGGGGAATCCACTTATAGACTCACTCACCTGGCTTTTGGCAAGCCTCAGCTCCTTCCTGGCTGCTTCTGCCAGAGGGAGAGAGAAAGAGAAAGAGATGCCGCTGGGTTCCTATCCTGGTTTCTCCCTTATGGCTGTGGGACTGTGGACAAGTCACTGAATGGCTGGACCTTGGTTCCCTCACTTGTAGAAGGGGCTGATTACCATAGCAACTATCTCTTAGAACTGATGAAAGGATGCAACTGGACATGTACAGTGTTTACAACAGGACCTGGCACAGAATCAGCGCTCGACAAATGTCAGCTGTTACTCTTAGTTCCTGAGTCTGCCATTCACTATACAACTTACCTCCTAGGCCAGAAACCCCTGAATCACAGAGCCAGACACAGCATGTCCTCCCTCTCCCCCAAATACAAATGAAGAACAAAGGGATACAGATTCAGTGAAGAAGGTTTCTCAACCACCAAGGGCCCCACAAAGAGAGGCAAGGGGATCAGGAGAGGCTACTGCTGATTCCTCATCTGTACAGAGAAAGTTCAAAACTTCTTCATATTCTCTAGTCCGTCCACTGCTTCACTCCTATCACAAAAACCTTCACAATGTTCTTTTTTTTATATAAATTATTTTTATTTATTTTTATTTTTTTTTAACATCTTTATTGGAGTGTAATTGCTTTACAATGTTTTGTTAGTTTCTGCTGTATAACAAAGTGAATCAGAGTCTGTCATACAGAGTGAAGTAAGTCAGAAAGAGAAAAACAAATACTGTATGCTAACGCAGCTCTTTAATGTAACGTAAAATTCTCAGACTAGTGTTTAAGGGCTTGCACAGCCTGGGCCCAAGCTACCTTTTCCAACCTTCCAGGTAATTATTTCTTACACATATTAACTGCTTCAGAGAGACTGGATCCTTGCCTTATTCTGAGCTCCTGGTGGCTTTGTCTGCATCTTTGGCCTTGTCACTGCTCTTCCCTCCTTCCCGTTTGAATCTTTCCCAATTCCATTCATGTCTCAACTCTGTCTGCCCCACGTAGCCTTCTCTGGCCATGAGCTCATGAGTGGTTGCTCCTGCTTCTGAATTCCTATAATTCTCTGGTCTGTTTAGTAATTCATTTGTTTACTCGGACTATTATTGACAATTCTTTTTCCCCTTGAGAAAAAAAAGTCACAACTCTACACCGCCCATAAAAATAGATTCCAGTCGGATTAAAAAGCTAACTGGAGTGAACAGGCAATTCTACAGAGACAGAAAATAGATCAGTGGTTGCCAGGGCCTCAGGGGTTGGTGGGAAATGGGGAATGACTGTTAAGGGGTCAGGGCTTTCTCTTTGGGATGATAAAATTGTTCTAAAATTGATTATAGCGATGGTTTCACAACCCTATAAATGTATTAAAACCATTGAATGGTACACTTCAATGAGTAAATTATGTGTATTATAACTTTGTTACATTTCTAAAAAGTATTATTTTAAAAACTTATGAAAAATGCTAACCAGAGACAATTCAAGCTTACACTTACGATTTGTATATTTTTCTCTATGTGTATTACATCTCAATAACAAGTTTATTTAAAAAGCTAACTAGAAAAAGGGAGATCTAGTAGAGTCTTAGGAGATACTACAGAAAAATAATTTTTATAATACTTGGATAGGCAGAACCTTCCTCAGCATGACAAAGCACCAAAAGTCATAAAAGAAAAAAACTGACATGTCATATTTTACTATCCATACATAACAAATTAAATTTCCTGTCAGCAAATGACATTGTAAAAACTTAGAAGACCAGAGAATATTTACTATACATATAGAAACATATATATACATAATTTACAACTATCAAGGATTTAATATTCCTAATATAAAAAGAGCTCTTACAAGTTAATAAAAACTATAAACAACCAAGTGTAAAATAATAGAGGCAAAGATATGAACAAGGGATGCGAATGGCTGTGACCAAGACAAAGTGCAACTGATGGGGAGGGGACTCTATCCCATGATATGGCCTCATTGCTCCTCGGTAACTAACACAGCACCTTATCCACACTGTGGTCAATGCATGTTTATCTAGGGCAACACTCTTATCCCCCCCCCCCCTTGAGTTTCAATTTTCCCTGTATCTTTTTCACTCTAACAAATTTTACATTCTCCATCTCTACTTCTGCGATAGCAGATGTTCCTTTTACTTTTATTTGAAAGCAAAAACATGTGTGTATGTGATTTTAGTAAAACCCTTCTGTCTCGTAGTTATCTTTTTTTTCCTTAAAGATGATTTTTCTTTTGATATGATTTTGCAGCCCTAACTAATCCGTTTCCCTTTCACACTGAGTTATGTGATCTGTTGAGAACAAGTGAGGAACATTTCGATGGAGGCAGGATGGGAACTCAGCCTTTTCATCAGGAATTCCATCCTCGATGTAACAGGCAAAATTATTATGCTTTTGGGAAATTAAAATAATTGCCTCTGGCAAAAAGCAGAATTTCCCATTTGCTAATGAAAATACTGAGGAATTCTAAGGGACTAACTTGGCTTTAGTGCCACGTTTCCCTCTTAAAAAGCATTTGAAAAAATGCACACAGGTGGATAGAAGGAAAGAAAAATCTTAATCTCGGATTAGCCACATGAGCATGATGAGAGTTTACAAAGAACTGTGGGGTAGATTTTTTTTCTTTCTTTTCTGTCTTTTGCTGAGGAACTTAATGGGGAGAAAATCCTTTCAGGAAACAAATTTCTTAGCAGTAGCTGAGTTTGAGGGAGCCGTGGAAGTCACAGAATTGAACCTCCAATTACCGTCCCTTCCCCACATGCCACAGCTTACATTTGAAGGTTGATTTAGAAACGAACTGAAAATCCCGCAGGCACCTCAGATACCACAGGTCGAAAGCCCTCTAGCAGCTGTTCTTCTTATTGTTCTCCCCATAGCACAACAAACCCTGTCACCCAAGCTAAACACTGGTCCTCCTGGACCCCTCTCTTCCCTCTCCCTCACCACCCAGCCAGCCATACACCGAGCCCTGAAGAGTTTGCCTCCAAGACTTTTCTCAAACTCCTCTCTTGCTCTGATTGATGGAGTGATGCTTTACACTCTTGGGTCTCTGAAGTCAGGCTAGACAAGGAATGGACATTTCTTGCACAAATGGGACCACTTCTTTCAGTCCACCAATGGCCCCTCACCTATCCTTCCCATGATGGGACACAGTCAATGTTGAAAGAGATCACATTCTAGGAATGCAGTGATGATATTCTAGAGAGTTCAAGACAAGACAAAATTGCAAGTTGTGTTGTTCTGCTTATAATAATTCTGAAAAGTGAACTTAACATGACTAGAAAATGAATTACCATTCTCATTTTCCTGTATACTCTAGGTAGGACTTTAATTTGCAGTCATCAACAAAGCACAGTAACAATCTGAGAAAATCACTGGAAGCCAACTGTCACAGGCAACATTATGGATTATGCAGTATCATGAATAATGATATAACTAAAATTAAATAAGTAGCATTAGGGAGTTGCAGAGGTCAGAAGGTGCATACTGGCTTAATTCAAACAGCTTCTAAAGAACTATGGCATTTTGAGTAATAACAACATTGCCACATTTTTCTCTCAGTGGGAGTTATGAAATTTGCCAGGAATGGTTCATTTAACAGGAAAGAACATGAAGAAATAGTTTATGGACCTGAACATGAAGAGGTGATGTCTGGACACTATGATGAATCTTTGTACATTGATTGGTCAATGAACTAATACATAAGTACCGCTTCTACCCCACTCTAAATCTTTATCAATAAATCACTATAGTGTACATGGGCCCATGAATTTTGTAATACATTTTAATTGACCCTGACATCCTCAGATTATTCAAAAAGTAGGGGGAGAACATTTTAAGGAAGTTGGATTTTGGTGTATACCATTATGTTATGCTTAAACTTTATTTACAGCCCCAAAATGTGATTTATCCAATTGACTAAGATCTGATTTCAGTGAGTGGGAGAAAGAGGAGGACAGGTTATTCATTCATCTTTGTATTGCCAGGAAGAAAGACCTTGACACATAGCAGATGTTCAAATAAATGTTCATCAAATGAATAATAACCTTAACTATAACACTGATTTTGTCCTCGTAGAAAAAGTCTAAGATATCTCACTTGCTTGCATTTAAGAGACATCTCTGAATGTTTTTGATCTCTAAATAGAGTACAGACTTTCTGGTTTACAAAGCACCATAGGATGAATTATCTCATCAGACAGGAAACATTTCCTGAGCCCTAGTATACGTCAGGTTCTGGGGAAGAAGGATGAAGAGAAAAGTCACTGCTCTCAAGGATCTTAAAATCCACCATAAGAAAGAGTGAGACATAATATTATAAGGCAGTGTTATTAAGGGCTGTGTGATGATTAATTTTGTGTGTCATCTTAACTGGGCTAAGGGATACCCAGGTAGTTGGTAAAATATTATTTCTGGGTGTGTCTTTGAGGGTGTTTCCGGGAGAGATTAGCGTTTGAATCTGTAGACTGAGTAAAGAATTTCACCCACACCACTGCAGGGAGGGTGTGAATCCACTGAGGGCCTGAATAGAACAAAAATGCAGAGGAAAGGCAAATTTGCTTTCTCTGCCTAAGCTGGGACATCCATCCTCCCCTGCCCTTAGGATCCGCAATCCTGGTTCTCAGGCCTTCAGATTCAGACTGATTTACACCAGTGGCTTTTCTGCTTCTCCAGCTTGCAAACAGGAGATAGTGAAACTTCTTGGTCTCTGTAATCACATGAGCCAGTTTCTATAATAAGTTTCCATATATATAAGGGCATCACCAAATTGATGGTGGAAGAGACAATATAAGTGCAGCCAAGGATATGTTGAATTAGACCTGTCTGTAATACATTCAAGTTCAAAAAGCCAAGATATGAAGCTTAGGAGAGAAGTTAGGGCTGGAATATGAATGGATGGTCATCTGCTAGAGGAAATTTCTCAAAGGCCATGGGAGAGGATCATTATTCTTGAGTATTGATTATTGCAGCACACCATATGTAAAAAGTAGAAAAAGAGAACTAAGAGGAAGGACCGAGTGGCCAGGGAAGGAGAAGAAACAAGAGCTCACCATCTTGGCCGTCAAGTGATGAGGGATTAGATCTATTTTATCTTCTCAACCACCCTTTCAGGAGAGCAAAAAGCAAGTACTTTACCTCTATTTCACAAACGTGAAGACGTACACTCAGGAGAGCTTAGAGACCTGGCCAAGGCTCTGTGGGGAGCAGAGGCAAGACCCAAATCCAGGTCTTCTCATTGCAAGTTCAAAACTTAAAGCAATCATTGCTCCTAAGCATAAGGGAAGAGTTGTGTGAAGTTTGGTGGGTGTCTCCGATGGCTCAAATCAGACACATTCAATCACTAACCTTCCCCACTCCGTGAAATTTTCATCACCAACATCACTCTTTGGGATAAAGGAATTTTCAGAAGGCCTTTAAAATTGCACATTTGCAGGGAGAATTTTAACACATGAATACATTAGCAGCTCTTAGGTGATTTTTCCCTCAGAACAGGCCTGCTCACAGCCCCTTTTCATCAAATTTCCAAAGAACAGATAACAGGTCATGAAGGATGCCAGAACATGAGAGGGAAAGAGGGAAATGTCTTTTGTAGGCTGAAAAGCCTCAGCAGCTACCAGTTAAGTGTACTCCTACCAAATTAAGTGGGGTAATGGAAGGAACCAGCCACTGGAATTGGGCAACCAGGTAAATCTAGATTAGGCTTAGGTTCTGCGGGGCTGGAATTGGAGCTGAGTGCCCCTAGGTGAGGCAACACAGGCACTGAGGATCAGAGGGAAGGCAAGTATCAAATTTCCAAGACCAGAGAAGGTGCCCCAAAATCAGAGGCCAGAGGCAAGATTGGGGCAGGGAGATCACAGAACCAGATAGAGATGGAAACAGAAGCAAGAAGGTCAGGAATTGGTAAAGGAGGTCGAGGGAATGGCAAAGAGGGTATGAGGGGGGATATGACCACAAACAACCATGAATAGTTATACAACCATGAATATTTATGACTAATGTTCATGAGCCAATGGGTTCATGGGCTGGACACGAGTGAACACAGCACCGTGACCATCTAGCCGTGTGACCTTAGAAAAGACACTTTGTCTGAGTCTCATATTGCTTATCTATAAAAATGAAAATTGGATTAAATTATTTCTAAAACCTTCTCCAAATCCAAAAGCAAATCCAAAAGCAAAACCATACTCAAAATCTCTTTTTAAAAAAATACATTTCTTATTGACATTAAGGAAACTGTCAGACGCTTAAGAGAAGAAATTACCCATTGATTTATTTCTTACCTTCTAAACAGCTATTCCTTTCAGCAAGAATAAAAGTGAAACAAACCAAGGGGTGGAAACATGAGGGCATTTTAAATCTCTAAATTGAAACAGAAAAAGTTTTAAAGGTAGCATAATAACAGCTTTTCTGTTTTCTCACTAAGAGCGTTTTATCTAAAAGGTTCACCCAGAATGCTAACAAGGCAAAGCTTCAGAAACGCATCAAATGAAACCATTTCCATTTCCAATGGCATTAATCCTCTCTGTGGTTCAGGCAGAATTAAAGGTAACCCCTAAGGAGTTGGCATCCCTCAGGTGTTTTCCAAGTACACCTGTTCAGGTGTCCCTATGCAAGGGCATTGGCCTGATTCACCCCTACATTCCTGCAGTCACTCATGCACTTCTCCAGCATGTCATCCCCTGAAATCACCTGCTTGCTACAAAGGGCACTAGTTAGAAACCAACTGGATGAGTGCTCTCCTTCTACTGGATGCAGTTTACCACTGGGAATTTCATTTTCAGGACAAACCTATTGATAGGTCATATTTATGCTGATAACATTATCCTATTCAAAGACAAAAGATGAGATCTCCCATATAAATAAAAATGTGAGCTTAAAATTCTACCTTCATTGTGATGTTTTTCATTAGTTCATTTATTCTGTAGATTCCAAGTGAACTAGCTGGCAGCATTAGGAGCTATAAAAGCTGTCTACTTTAAAACTGATCAGTTACATCTTTGACAACTATTCCAAAGCTCTCCCATGCTTTTAAAATATGAAAAATGCAAATAAAGAAAAACGTTGTGAAAAATGACTTAAATTCTCCAGGATCCTCGTCTCTGGACCAATGCAGCACCAGGGATATCAAGTTCTACTGCCGCTAGATAAAGATTTCGGTCAGCACAAGCTGCTTTACTCTCTCTGACTTCTGTTTCCACTACATCTTGGAAATTTCGTCGAGCTTATACAAGAAGAGGCCAATCATGTAGGATAAGTAACATTGGAATCTCATCAAAATCATCTTTAAAGTTGTACTCCAAAAGAGCATCTGGAGTTTTCAGCTCCAAAATACTTAGTAATTAGAGATGCCGCACATCAGGAAGAAAATGACAAAAGCTGACATTTCTACTGAAAAGTCACTAGAACCAAGGGATTTGTCTCCAAATGTATTAATTACAGGAAGCCGCTTCTGCGTGGTGGTTGGTGGTAATTGCTAATGCTAAAAGTAAGGTTTTCTCTCCATCAGTTGTGCCAGCTTCATTCAGGCTCCCAGAAGTCTCATATTCTCTATGAAGTCTTCTCGGATAATGGGTTTTATTTTCATAGAATAAAAAGCATGCTCGTTACGTGTTCAGATGACCCCAAAGCTAATGGGGTCTACTATACCAGGGAGGTAGTGGAGTTCAAATCGGCATTGACAAACCGGATTAGCTGTCAGAACCCAAGCCAGTGCGTGCAAGGAGCACACACACAGCAGAGTCTCTGAGAAAAGGGGAGCCACCTAGGGTATATTGGTTCCTATGCCCTGAGATGGTCAAAAGGCTTATACGCTCAGTTCACCCCCTCAGAAAGCGCCAGGCTTATACATAACCAACGAAGAACAAAGTCAGAGCACAGAGGGTGAAACAAACATTTCCTGCTCCTTCTGGGTATCCTTTCAGTCAAGGCTGGGGAATCCGCCCACATGAATTTCCTGAAGACCCTTCTCCTATTTCTTCCTTCATCTTCCTTCCCTTACTAACCCCCAAGGGTCATAGCGAGCTCTCTCCTGTGTTGAAGGCTCATAGCTCCCCTCCTTCATACAGTTTCTTCTTGTCTCTTAACACACTGTAGGTCTGTTTCACACCGACACTCCCAGAATCAGCCCTGGCAAGCACAGTTTGGTCTCATTGGGATAGTCTCATCTATCAGTGCGGTATCTATAAAGAAAGAATTCTCTCTCTTGCTAATATAGATCACCTCTCATTGCATAACTTATGCTAAGTGACCTCCTGCCCACACTGACTGAAGATGGGATAGGGTAAAGGGAGGGCCCTGCCATGTACACAAACCTAGATTAGGGTCCAGAACCACCACTACAAGTTTTGTGAGTTTAGGCAACACACTTCTCTCTGGGTCTCAGTTTCCTCATCTGCAAAATAAATAGTGAAGACCCTCAGATGGTCAGATTCCCTTCCAGCACTAACATCCTTTGAGTCTTGTCTATACACTGGTCTTGCTCTTTTGTCCTCAGCTCACTCCATACTTTTCAGCTCTTGAGAGTGAGTGTATTCTCAGGCTGTCTACTCCATTAATACCACCTTGCTAATTTTATCGTAAACTCATGGCCTCTTTGCATCTTAGGGCAGGAAGGGATCCCAGCCGACTTGCCATCAGCTTCAGAGGAGGAACAGCCAGCCCAGACTCACAGTCGCTGTGACCTATACCCTCATTGTTCCCAAGAGGATCTATGGCAGCTTAGCGGGATATGTTATAAAATGCAGGATAAATTAGAAGAAAAGCTAGAAAGAAAAGCAAGGGTAAGGACATATGGAGCCTGAAAGCGCCACCCCACCCCCCGCCCCGACCAAGAATAAGAAAAGCTCCCTTCGAAAATTCTGTGTGTAGTGCCAATTCCAAGCCACGTATTTGGCTCTGAGCTCTCTAACAGCCAAAAGGAAAAGGGGAACCCAGTGAGTCAGTAAAGGAGAAGCCTCCCTCTTCTCCCCAGAATTCTTTCCTCTGTTCTGCACTGCCTTTTGGTTGCACCTAAGACAGTGCTCAAAGCTAACAGTCACTGCCTGAAAGGGGTATCGACTGATGGCGGTTGGAGTTCTTCAGTCTTTGGCTAACTCACAGCTCGAGAAGGAAATAGAAACCATAACCTCAGAGACTGATCCTGTTTCTCATCAGACGTGGGTTGCACACTGCTGTTCCTTCTTTGCACCCCTGCCAGGGAAAACCACAGAGGAATGCTGGTCCATTGTAATCGTTCCAGGTTTTCTTGTAACATCTTACTCACTGGCAGAAGAATTGAAAGACGATTCCTGAAAATGTGCATTTCTTGTTCTTTCTCTTTATAATACAAAAGGCTTCAGGTGCTTCAAAAAGAGCCTTTGATGCACCGTTAAATAAACACCTGGCTTTCTGAAGAGAGGCACCTTTTCTCAGCAGGGCAAAGACTATTTCCAAACATTTCCATTCTAAACCATCAGCCTGAACAAGCTCTACCTTCTCCTCAAAGAGCAGCCACAGTCTGGAATGGCACTGGGATGAGAAACCTAGGAGAGGGAGTATTTTCAGAAGTCTGGGAGGCAGTGAGGCACTGTGGAGATCAATCCTTTAAGTAGCCTTCTATCTAAATAATGTGTGTGTCTCCTATGTGTCCCCAAGTCCCTGTGAGGTGGGTAAAAGAGTCCCACTTCTGGATGAAGAGCTGAAAGTGACTAAAGGACTTTTTAGAAGTGGGTTGCATAGTGACCAAGATTCTCTTCCTGACCAAACTTCAGTTATGCTCCTTTGAGCCCCCTGCTTGACAAGGTCCCCAGATGGGCTTCCGTCTCCATCCTTGTAGAGTCCAGTTTTAGTAAGAATCCTATCAGGTTGGTTCGGCCAGAATTCCCCACCCTCGATGCCTGATCAAATTCCCCATCCTCTGCCACCCCCTAGGTGATGTCTGATGCCCCTGGCCTTCCTTCAGCAAGAATCAGCTTAGGCCATTTTAGCCAGAATCCCGCCTTATCCCTGATGTTTCCTCTTAGTAATTTTCCATCCACTGACCCCCACTCTGCTCCTTGGCTATAAACCCACACCTGCCCATGCTGCACTCGGAGCTGAGCCCAGCTCTATACTGAGGTCTCTTTTCCCCCATTGCAATAGTTCCTCAATAAAATCTGGTTTTATCAACTTTAACAACTGTCCAGCTCTGGTTATTCTTTGGCAATAGCCATGGGCCATGTCTTCTGATTCCAAGTGTGGTAGAAGCCCTGGGAGTTGGAAGGTGAGTGGTGAGGCCATGGACCTGCCCTCCCACTAACTAGTTGCTTGATCTCAGACAAGCCACCTTCTCTAGGGTTAGGGTTGGGGTTGAGTTGCGAGCATAAAACATGACTCAAACCATCACTACTGGGCAAGTGTAAAGCAAGCCCATCTCTCCAGCCCGCCTCTCTCCACCTGTCCCTGCTCTCCTCAAGTCCATCTCTTCACTCAAGTCCATCTCTTCACTGGGACATTGGCTTCTGTATCCCCTTCCCACATTTGCTCTACGCAGCATTTATAGGAGGGGAGAAACAAAGTCATTGATCTAAAACGTGTGGGCACATGTGGGCACATTCGGTCCTGGCTTGCCTCTGTAATCTACAAAAGACTTTATAATGTTGTAGGTGCAGGATGGTAGGAGCATTTTGCCTTTACTAAAGTAAACTTTTCATTTACTTGGCTTCATTCTTTGCACATAAACAAGATAACGATGCCTCTGCTGCTCCAAAAGGTTTCCCATCATTTAGTACAGTCAACCCAGGTTCTTTTCCGTAACTATTTGTGAATGAAAAGGAACAGCCTTTATTAGGTCATTCAAGCTTCTTTTTAATTTAGAAAGATCAGAACAGCTTCCCCTTCCCCAAAGTCATTACAGATGAGAGAGCAGCTTTACCGGTAGACAATCCACAACCTGCTCCCCAGCCCCAAACCAGCAGAGATTGGTCTTCACTCCCTAATCTGCCCACAATGCTCTATTGCAGGCTCTCTAACCTGATGCTGAACACTGTTTTTAAACCCTGCTTCATCTGCTAGAGAAGATCTCTGGATGTTCCCACTGACACAGTAAGAAAGAGGGGCTGTGTATCCCATAGCCCCTAAGTCCTGCATGGGCCAGTTTAGAATTCTTTGTCAGAAAGAGTTCCATTTCTATTTCCTGGCTATATTTTCATTATGGCCCAGTTTAATCTCCCCCTATAAATGAATATGATTTCATCAGGTCTCCTTAGGACCTGCCCTTCTGCACAATGATGCACTCCAGTTAATTAACCAGAGCTGTTCTTAGATGAGAACTGTGAACCGCCCTTCTCCCCTGCATTGTCTACTCAGAAATGACAGTGACAAACTCTAGGGCAAGACCTAAGGGTGGGTATAACCTCTATTGTTCCCAATAGTCACACTGACCTTACAACTCAGAAAAAAATAAATTTCAACCAAATGGTCCTTTAAAACACAGAGCTAGTATGAAAATCTTTGGGATGTCTTACTAGCCTTCCAAAGGGAAAGCACTTTTGTTGCATCATGGCAATGATTCCATTGTTCCTGGTAAAATAATAATTTATATACAATACTGCCAATCATGTGCCATAGTGAGACAGGCAGGCCTACAATCTCCTTCAGTGGGAGTATAGCCACAAATGTGTATGTGTGTTCAAAATCTGTCCACTGTCGATGTGACTCTGTCACGAAATGAGCGGCCTACCAGACTGACCTCAGCTTCGACACATTTACAATTACCCAGCGTGACAGCAGAAGCCGTTGGAGCCTCATCCAGATGCTCTTTCCAGACTGGTACACTCGCACTTCTTCCAGACCACCAATGAGAGTGTTGGCTGCCAATGACAGCTGCCACGCTTCCCTTAAGAAGGACCCTCATCATAAACAAGGTCCCACTGTATAGCACAGGGAACTATATTCAACATCCTGAGATAAGCCACAGTGGAAAAGAATACAAAAAAGAATGTATATATATATATATGTATAACTGAATCACTTTGCTGCACAGCAGAAATTAACACAACATGGTAAATCAACTATACTTCAATTTTCAAAGAAAAGATAGCAACACATTTAAACAAAAAGAGAGAGAGAATGATCCTCATCCACAGGAACCACTTTCCCTAGCAATGCCATGGAGGATACTCAAGGCACAGTCCCCCGGGGAAGAGACAGCAAAGCCTACATCCAATGACTGAATAATATGGGGTGTTAAAGGCTGGCCCCCTTACCTCCCCCTGGGACAACTCTGGGGTGCTACTTACGCTCAGAGCCCCCTATACCATCATACTGAAGCTAGACACCCCCATCCCTGTCCAAGTTTTCCGCAGTCTTCTCCAGCTTCATTTGCTCCTTTGAAGGCTGTACCTGAGAGCACTAGCTCAAGAAATCTGTTACACAGGAATCCATTCTTGGCTCTGCTTCTAGGAATCCCAGCCTAAAGCCCCAGTCAGGAGCAAAGCTAAGCACAGGAAATCACACCTGGATGTCAATGGCGGTAGTCCCTTATGAGAAGGAGGTGTACGTCTCTTATTTTCATTCCATGGGGCTATTTCAGCATCAAAGAATAGGAGCATCCCTGGATTTCAAAGGCTCAGTGTGTCTGGATACGCACATAGCCCGAATCTTACTCCCATAACCAGCAGGGATCATGCTCTAAGGAATGGTTGCATGGAAAATATGCCTTAGGACTGTATGTATTCGCATAAGGTTTTTGGGAAACCACTACTGAGTTCTAATTAAGACCAACTTCAATAGTTTAATTGGGGATAGGATGGAGTTAAGATTAGGGCAGATATATTTTAACTGTTGGTGAAGTTGCATTTAAACTTGATCAAACATTTATTGAGGAGTGCCTGATACAAAGTTTTACACTAAGTGCCTTGCATTTGAACACTCTGTGAAAGTAGATTCCCATGTCTGAATTCTACCCAGGAATATGGATGAAATACAAGTAGGTTAATTTTGTAATAAAATCTGTAAATAGTTTAAGTACTGCAACAGACTGTAAGCTCCTGGAAGGCTGAGGTTGTTTCAGATAAATGTGTCAATACTCTCGAATGGGCATGTACTACTTTTGGCCTGTCTTGAGTCTATTCTGCCTTTTAGTAGCAGCACTTGGATTGCCTTGTGAACTTCCTCCCTGGACTTGCAGCCCAACTGTCTCTGGTGGAGTTAGCCCTGTCCTTCAGATCCAGGAGTGACTTACATATCCCCTGGTGGCAGTGATTTGTTCAGGGATGGGAGACTATGAATGAGACTATGAGAGACTATGGGTTCAAGTCAGTCTGAGATTCTTGGTGCAACAAGTGGAAGAAATGTTTTTTCTCCCAAAGTAGTGAAACTTACAGAATGCAGGCCTGGAGCTGCTGGTGCTATCTTTTCATAAAAAGGAGACATCCTGCAGAAAAATAAAGCCAACACAGAGGCAAGCAGAGCTGAGACATGAAAAGCAAGAAATTCTTTTTTCCAAAAATATTCTTGGTTTCTCTATTACAAAGAGCAATGAATTCAAAAAATATTTAGGTCATTTTGAGTTGGATTTCTGTCAGTTTCAGTCAAATGCCACAACTAAGTCCTAAACCCATGATAGGCATTCCATTCATATTTTAGGTATGAACGTGTTCATCAGAATGTATTGGTACCTTTACTATACAAGCAGACCAATACTTTTAACCTACAGCAATTACATCTAATTTAAAAAATATGTATTGATCACTTACACTGAGCCAGATATTGGGCTGGGATTTTTGAAAGATTCTAAGGGGATTAAGACATGATTCCCTTCCCTTAAAACATTTATAATACATCTAGCATCTGAGAGAAACCCATTAGATTTCAACTCATCTCCACTGGAAATAACACATGGACATCCATCTGAACAAGTTATACTGAGAAATGTTTTATTAAAAACCCAATGGAGAAATAGGTGAGTCAAGCTGCTTCCTGGATCTAAACCATAAGTTGGTGTACCAGGCCATAGATGATGACTCCACTGGGACACAAGAAAGAAAAGTATTTTTAAACTTTTGAGATTGGAGAGTAGCTTGAACAGCCAAAAGGAACAGCCTGTCCTGTTGAGTGACTCACTTGAGAAATTTCCATTTTTATGCCATTTCAAAGCAGAATTTTTGAGACAAAATTTGGATTGCCTTTTAAGTAGATATGCTATTTGGATAACTTTCTTAGGATGAAATATGTCATCACATCATAGATATCATGGCTTCTGTTTTTAATCTACCTTCTTTTTTTTTTTCTTTGTTTTTACTTTCTCTGGCTGCTCTTAAGATTTTCTACTGATCACTTGTTTTGGTGTGCCCGGATCACTTGATTATGATGTACCTTTATGTAGCTTTCTTCATGTTTCTTTTTTTGTTTTTTAATTTTTATTTATTTTTGGCTGCGTTGGGTCTTTGTTGCTGCGCCTGGGCTTTCTCTAGTTGCGGTCAGTGGGGGCTACTCTTTGTTGTGGTGCACGGGCTTCTCATTGCGGTGGCTTCTCTTGTTGCGGAGCACGGGCTCTAAGCACACGGGCTTCAGTAGTTACAGAACATGGGCTCAGTAGTTGCGGCATGCGGGCCCTAGAGCGCACGGGCTTCAGTACTTGTAGCACATGGGCCCTAGGGCGCACAGGCTTAAACAGTTGTGGCTCTCGGGCTCTAGAGCACAGACTCAGTAGTTGTGGCACATGGGCTTAGCTACTCCATGGCATGTGGGATCTTCCCGGGCCAGGGATTGAACCTGTGTTCCCCGCATTGGCAGGCGGATTCTTAACCACTGCACCACCAGGGAAGTCCTAATCTACCTTTTTTGATAATCATTAAATTTAATAGTTTTTCCGAAAACTAATGAGCAATGAGCTACTAATAGCAATATCCTACTTCTACACAGTACTTCCTAGTTTATGAAAGCACTTTCCCATGCATTATCTCCTAGGAAGTTGGGAGAGTCAACAACTAAGTCTAAACAGCTGCCTATCTTTCTATAGGGTATTATTTAATTTATTCATTTTTATTCCCTTTTCTCCATCTGTAGTACCCTTTTTCATCTCTCACTTGGATTTTTGCAATAGCCTCATAACTAGTCTCTATTTCTTAGCTTTTTTCCTCAATATTCCTCCTGCATAGCTCTGACCATATCCCAACTCCTTAGTGCTCCATGCTTAGCAGAAAAAATCCAGACATCTCAGCTAATCATCCAATGATCCATCTTACATTTCCAACCCACCCATCACTCTGACAAGTTTCACAGAGAAGAGGAATTGGTGTTGTACTGAAGGATGGGAAGGGTCTGAATAGGAAGATAGTCATAGAAGCTGAGTCTTGAAGGAAAGAAGGAAGGACACTGGCAAAAATCACATGACTAGGAAGGTTCAAGGTGCAACCAGGAATGTTAAGACACCAAATTTGCCCGAAACAAGGTCCTAGGACAAGTTGATACCCACAGAGCCTTGCCAGCTCTAAAATGCCTCAATTCTACTCAACAGCCCAGGGATATTGATTCTAAATACTGACTGCCTCTGACAGAAACAAAAAGTAAAAGGAACAGAAAGAAGAAAGAAATCTTTCTCTAAGTACAGAACGTGCTTAGGGGCTTTAGCCCTCAAAGCCAGAAAAGGTAACTCAAAAAGGATAGGACCTCCACAGGGCATACAAGTCCATGGGAGCTGAGGCTTAGGGTGGAGCCCAGAGCTCCATTCTGAGCACAGCTTTGTCTCCCAAGACTGCGGTGACCTCTTCTGGAAAGGGCTGAGGTCAGACCAAAGTGATACTGGGAGTGCACCAGGAGAAGCAATGGCTGGGTAGGTCCCAGAGTTCTGGAATCATTTCAGCCTAATCCACTGTGGCCAGCCACTAAATAGCTATCATAGGAGAGGAACAGCAGTACATGGGAATTTTTATAAGACAGATATACTTTGTAGCTTGGAATAAATGACCCCTGTGAAAGGCCCCTGAGAGGTGGCTGTTCGGCTCAGGTGGGCCAACACCTGGGCTGGGTGGGCCATTCTCAAGTGCCTGAGGAGCTTATTAGAAATACGTATTTCCAGGACCCCATTTCAGAGATTCAGATTCAGTAAATCTGGGATGATGCTCTGAATTTGTTTTGTAACAAGCTCCCAGGTGATTCGGATGGATGCCCAGCTAGCTTTGGAATCACAGGATGAGCTTACTCTGCAAGTCACTCCCTCAGAAGATGCTACATCTGGAGTCGTAAAAGTTTCAATGTCTAGGCCACGCCCCAGCCCAATTATCATAATCACGGGGCGGGGCGGGGGGGCGGGGGGTGGGACACATGGCAATTGTTAAGCTCCCCAGGTGATTCCAATGTACACGTGAGATTGGAAATCAACACTCTATAGTCTTGCTACTCAAAGAGTGGTCCACAGACCAGCAGCAGCGTCACCTGGGACCTTCTTAGAAATTCAGAATTTGGGGAATCAGAATTCCCTTCCCAGAACTGAATGAAAATCTGCATCTTAACAAATCTCCATATAATGTACATGCACACTCCAATTTGAAAAGCCCAGTTTGACTGATTTTTAATCTCTTCATTTGTTTGTGGATATCGAGGTCAGTTCTGCAGAACTGGGTAGGAAGAAGAACCGTTAACTCTCCCCAGTAGATAACCAAGTTCACATGAGCCAACCAAAAAGAAATCGTTTTTCAGTGCCTAGCGACTGCAGGAAGGTCCAGCCTGTCACCCCGGTTCTTCAGCACTTATAGACACAGCACGCTCATTTCAACGTTCCTATTTGGTAACTATCAATAAAGCTGAAAGAGCCCTGCATAAATTGACTGATTTGTAGGACGTATGCTCAACCCAGGTCACTCAGTCTGAGCGGAACCGGGCCCACCCCAGATTCCGCTGCCACGGGTCGTGTGGAAGATACACCTGGGTGATGCCAGCTCCCACTGCTGAGCTGGCTGAGGATGAGTGCAACACAGTTGGAAAACTGCCTGCGCTGCTCTTTCCCTGGGAGAGAGGGGAGGAGAGGTACAAGGAGACGTCGTATGCAACACCTGCCTCTGGGAAATCTCCGGCAAGCACGAGCTCAGGAACAAAAGCCTGGAGCAGAATTATTTCTGCTGCAATTTTGCCGATTTGTCCATGTCAGCACAACAGCCACATCTAATTTACTGTGCATAAGCAGCCGGGCCCGTAGCGGGAGGTGAAAACCCAGAGGATTCCACCAACCAATGAGCAGGACCCTGGCATGCGTCACCCAAGGGTCAGGCTCTCTGAAGGATGGATTTACCCTGCAGCAGAATTTTTCTCTCTCCGCCCACTCAGGCGAGCACGAGTGAGATCGTCTTTTCAAGGCACTTTAGACAGGACAATTTTATTATCGTGTTTATCAGGTCATTTTTTTAAGGGGACAAGGAATGATCCCGACCTTCTTGTACCCTCTCTCTGCAACTTAAAGAGGAAATACGTTTAATAAACATGTGCTCCCTGTCTCTCCCCTCTCTGTTTAACCCACTCTAGCATCCTTTGTAGATTTTATCTAGATCTGCAGTAGCTGGAAACCTCTGAAGACTGGCCAAAGACATCAAGAAGAACTGTGCCTAATGATTTAGGTGCCAGTCATAGGTTGGGGAGCGGTGAAAGCCTAGATGGAGCACCCCTTTTTAGCCGCTCTTGTCAAGCATCTAGAGGCTCTGCTGAGTTAGGCTGGTGGTTCTCAGGCTTGAACAGGCAACAGGATCCCCCGGGGTTTGTGCTAAAAACCTGAAATTGCTGGGCTCCACCCCCGGAGGTTCTGAATTAGCAGCACAGGAGTTTCCATTTCTATTAAGTCCCCAGGTGATGTTGCTGCTGCTGATTCAGGGGACCATACTTTGAGAACCAGCGAGCTGGGGCAACCCTGAGAGCAGCTGTGGGATTCACAATGTGGAGACAAGCATCGCTAGGTAAGTCACCCCATCTTCACTTTGTGAACAGAGCATCTTTGTTCCATACTTCAAACAGTTTCTTAAAGATTGATTCCCAGAAGTGGGATTTATAGACCCAAAGCATATAATCATCTTTATGGCTCTTGATATTTATTTCTAAATTGCTTTCCAAAAGGTTTGGGCCAATTTATTATCATGTATGCATACTGAATATCAGTACTTTCATTACCAGAACTGAATATAATTCTTTTGACTTATTTCATATGCAAAATAATAGTTAGGGTGATGATGATTGCATTTAAAGACATATCCACTTCTTTGATTACTCTGTACCACGGAATATTGTTCCGAGTTTATAGCACCATCATAATTTGAGTATAAAAATTAGTACCACTTCCCACCTCTATCACAGCTCCACGACACCAGATTCTGTCCTGTTCTGCACCTAGTTCAATGCCTGCCACATAGCAGGTGCTCAACAAAGGGATAAGTTATAACTTCCCTTGCTTTTCTAGAGAAAAGTTATATACAGTTGCTGCTTAAAAAGAACATGCTTTTCACTTCCCATCACTTCTGTGCCGTTTGTTCAAAGGAATAAAAATTTGATAGGGGTTTTGAATTTCCAATGCTAAGTATGCATTAATGCCCCTGCGCTTTTCCAATCAACTAACAAGCATCCCTGAGCATCCATAGTAAGCAGGGAGACAGGAGAGAGGCAAACACCACGTCACCCGAAGTCACCCCACGCGGGCTCCCTCTCCCAACCCGATTCTCTCTTATGTTTGTTTCCAACTGTCGCAGCTTTTCCCAACCCAATTCCACTAGATTAAAAGAGGATCAGAGCCTCCTCTGTGCATGTCCCTGGCCAGCTTGCAGCCAGGCAGCAGTGAGTGGAGGAGGAGACCGGCTTTGTCCCCTTCCCTCGTGGGCTACAAGAAGCACAAGACTTGCCGGGGCACTGGACCCCTGGGACACAGCAGCTCCCCAAGCAGCCCGGCTCGTTACGGAAGCTTCAGTGACTCTGATTCACACTCAGAGACAGGCAGGCCCAGTCTCTGCCACTGGGCTTATCCTGGAGGCTGATGACTTTAATTTGATCTGAGTACTTCATACGGTGGCCCAAGTGTCCTCATCGGCACTGTCACTTGGTAATGAATCAGGAAATCAAAGGCAGGCCTCCGAGACGGCGTGATTCCTGTGTGGGGCTGTTCTCAGCTCCGGCTGCCAATTCGTCATGGAGCCTCTGAACTGTCTCCCCAGTCTTACTTGCAAACAAAGATGTGCCGTGACTCCCTCTGCCTCCAGCTAAGATGCCAGCTGCCCTCTGGAACGTGACCCCGATATACTTTTCAAGTTCAGCTGTTATTCCTCGCTGGGGCTGCAGAGGAGCCCACACACGCCATTCCTGTCTCCACACCTTGGACCACACCCTATTCTCCAGTCCTCAGACTGAAGAACGCCCCCGGCCTCTCATCCTCTGATTCCTAGTCACCCAGCAAGTTCATTCCGGGCCCTATTTCCTCGAGGAAAATGTACCCGGCAGCCTCATCCCAAGGAGAACACGCTTCTCTCAACGAGAGCAAACTGTGTCTGCAACACTCAGCCTCTTACACAGAAATCCAGTCAACAACACAAAACGGTACATCTCACATCTTGTCTCCCCAGCTAGCATGCAGGATTCAAGCCTCAAATGTCTTTGTTCCTCCCAGAGACGTGAATGCACTAGGGATTCAACAGCTGTGGAGAACATTTCTTTAATGAGAAGGAATCTCGCAGGCGTCCTGTTCTAATATAACCTTTATGTCCCTAACAACTCTGCAAACCAAACCATAATTAGGTACAAACCTAATCTGACCCCAGGGTCCCCAGCACGACGTGTGTGTGCACGCGTGTGTGGACACACTAATGTGAACATCAGTGGCGTCTTCAAAATCTGAACACAAAGGCTCGGGCCTCTCTGGCAAAGCCATCTCAGCATTTCCCTTGAAACAACTCTACTGGACTCTGTAAAATCACCTCGTGTTACTTTGATTTTTCCCATATAAAACTCCTTCCCAAAGATTCCTGGAAGATCCATTTCTCGTCTGGCTCCTGTTCACGCATCCATGTCAGTAACAAAGCTTTGACAAGGGCTTGATCCAGGTGCTGCTTTTATCTGTAACACCACACGCTGACTGCTTTCATCCTGTCGCTCTGAAACACCCACTGCCCATCAAATCTCTCTTGCCCTACAATACCGTGTTCTGCTACTACGCTAGCAGAGTTTTCAACCAACCTGTTTTACACATTATCGACTTTTATTATTAACTCGGGGAGAGGAGCTGATAGATGTATTTAACACGTGTGCAGTTGAAGTGTATCTGTATCACAGCTGCAGACTACAAACCATTTAAGGCTATCAAGAATTACCTCATTAATAAACGCTACCAGTAATAGGTGGAATGCCCGATTTATTTACCCAATGGCTAATTTAATCTTCATAGTTTCCTAGAAAAAACCATATATGTGGAGTCAGACAAAATGTAAACTATGCTTCTGTTTTCTCTCTTGCTCACAGGCTAACATTTATCTTTTGTACCTCTACATTATTTTTTCAAACAAACATGGAAGCATTCTACATAAATACACATGAATCTCGGCCTTTAAGAAATTAAGGGCAAAAAATAAGATAATGAAATGGAGCCAGGTGCGGCAAAGAAGACAGTGAAATGGAGCCAGGCGCGGCAAATGGCATTTTACGAAAATGGATGCAACAATATCCCCCATTCCGTCAGCTCTTCTACAATGTGACCTTGAGATTCTGCCCATCAAGAGGTAGCGTATGTGCCCCCTTTGCCTTGTTGGGTGGCGGGGCAGGGGAGGGGGGACAAGGAAAGGCAATCCAGCTTCTTCCTTGTCCAGTGACATAGTTGCACTTGGGGTCCTGAGCTGCTACTTAAGAAACTTATCCTGAGGCAGCCATGCTGTGAGAAAGCCCAAGACACATATAAGACCAGCAGTGCTGGTCTTCTTCCCAGTCCAAGCAGCAGACATGCGAGTGAACGGGCCCTCGGGTCATCCCAGGCTCCGGCAGTAGAGTCCTCCCCAGCCTTTAGGTCTCCCCAGTTAAGGCCCCAGACGTGGAACAGATTCACATTATCTCCACTGTGTGCCCTTTGGGGGTTTCTGACCCATGGAATCCATAACCTTAATAAAACGTTTTACTCCACTAAATGTGGAGTCGTCTGCTCTGCAGCAGTAGTGACCAAAACATCTAGGAATGATAATTCACAGACTTGCTTAACGTTCGCCTGATTCCTTTGCTATTCCACGAGGCCTCAGTAAAACAACCATCCTACGGAAGCAGAATCATTGCGCTGCTCCAGAAGTCAAAAAGCATGCCTCTGGATGCCAGCTCTGCCACTAAGGAGATGTGTGACTTTGGGAACAATGATATCTGCATAATGCTTTAGCTTCTACGAATATCTTCTCACATTTATAATTTCATTTATTCTTCCACAAAACCCTGTGAAGTAGAACAAGCGTTCCACTCTCTCGGCCTCAGCTTCCGCACCGTAAAATGAGGACAAGCTCTGTTCTAACGACCTCATAAAGGCTTTTGTAAGATTCAAATGAGGTATTATAAGCGAACGCACATTTGAAGGGCAAAAAATAAGGATTTGTCAGCTCAGGAGACAGAAATGTCAACACAGGCACAACATATCAATCTTTTTTGTCAGAACTGCAGACTCAACAACTACACAAACACATGCTCTAACGTAGACTTCATATTCTTGCCACCCCAGAAAAAATAAATTTGATTAAAAGAAATTCTAACCTGGGAGGAGAGGCTTCCTTTTCCTGCCGAGGAACTCACAGAGACTGCTGGACTCGACCGTCCCTCCTACTGGAGGGTCACGGGAGCCTTGCAAACTGATCGCAGGTGGAGCCCCACGTCTTATATAATGCATGGCAGGCATCTTGACTATGTTCACCTGGGCCACGTCACGGAACACGGAGCGCAGAGACCACTGCACCTGGCAACGGCCTCGTGCACAGGGAGTATTGTGAGGGGGAGACAGCAAAAGGGAACGAGTAGGAGAAAACAAATCCCAGTGATCAACCCCACGTGCACCTTTTGCTTCCTCTTCCAGAGAGCCTCTTTTCGGAACAAAGCTAAAGAACGAGATGTTTCATGCCAACAACAGGACTGATCTCTGAAACTGAGAAGGGAGTGTCAAAAAGAGGAATGTAAATTGCCGGAGAGTGTTTAACGCTTGCCTGTGGGTCCATAACTCAGCTTGGAGAGAGCAAAAAACACTGTACCAAGAGTCTGAAGACCTGGGTTATCACTCCAGCTCTGCCACCAACTAATTGTGAATCTGTCACTACTGGATCACGAGCTCCTTGAGCGTAGATCTGCATCTTGACCGTCACTATACCACTCGCACTAGCATGGCTAGCCTATAGACGTCCAAGAAATGCTCATTCAATTAATGAATGAAATTCATTAATGTAACAAATGTACGGCATAGGGAATATAGTCAATAATATTGTAAGAACTTTGTATGGTTAACAGATGGTAACTAGACTTATCATGGTGATCATTTCATAATGTATGAAAATATCAAATCACTATGTGGTACACCTGAAACTAATAAATATTGTAAATTAATTACACGTCAATTTAAAAAATTCAGTGGCTGAGAGTGTGGGTTCTGCAATCGAATAGACTAAATTCAAATTCAAACTCCATCATTTGTTATCAGTTACTCGACTTCTGTCTCAGTTTCGTCATCTGGAAAATAGGGATAATAACATCCCTTTCCTGTAGCAGGTGCTCCTGATGTTCTGCCCATTCCTATCCCGCCACATCCCCTGGAACAGCTGAGTTTCTAGCTAAAACTGACAGCCTCCCACCTTAAACACCTGTACCTCTTTCATCTCTGCTGGAAGGCTTTCTCTTGCACCAAAAAAGCCTGCTCAGCAGAGGCAGAGGCAATCCCAAAGTGCTAGAGAGTGATTCCCAATGTGGAGGCTAGGGGTAAATGCTCCAGCCTCCCTGGGCTCTGCTCGGGCAATTCTGACCTGTGTCCCCAGCAGGACTGAGACCCAGTAACCTACTCATTAATATACCCTTTACTGGCTTTTCTACCTCTCACTTCCCCCCTCCCACTGCAAAAAAACTCAATTGTGCTTCTTAAATAAATTATCTGCACTCAAGGCCTTGTCTCAGAGTTTTCATTGGGGGTGTTATGGACGGAACTGTGTCCTCCCCAAATTCATGTGTTGAAGCCCTGACCCCTAGTATCTCAGAACATGGCTGAGATAGGGCTTTAGTAGGGCTACTAAAGAGGTGATTGAGTTAAACTGAGGCTGTTAGGGTGGGCCCTACTCCAATCTGACCGCTGTCAGAAGAGGTCAGATTGGAGTAGAAGAGGAAATTTAAACAAAGAGGCCACCAGGGATGAACACACAGAGAGAGCAAGAACACAGCAAGAAAGCAGTCATGTGCAAGCCAAGGAGAGGGGCTTCAGGAGAAACCAAACCTGCTGACACCCTGACCTTGGACTTCCAGGCTCCAGAACCGTGAGAAATACATTTCTGTTGTTTAAGCCACCCAGTCTGTGGTATTTTGTTATGGTGGCCCAAGCAAATGAATATGGGAGAAACCCCAAATAAGATACCACCTCATGAAGTTATCATGAAGAATAAATAAGACGATATGTCTACGGTACCCAGCTCATGCCTGGAGTAACTCAATACCTGGCTGTTGTCATGATTGTTAGTATCATTAGCTAGTAGTGATGGGAGGAGGAGGAACAGCTGTGTCGTCATCATCACCATCTATAAAATAATCATTGCTCTGCTACGATATCTCAAAGGGTAGTTGTGAAGCGCAAAGAAGAGAGCAGATGTGGAAAGATGTTACATGTTTAACATTTACTTACCCTGGACTTCCCTGGTGGTCCAGTGGTTAAGACTCTCTGCTTCCACTACAGGGGGCACAGGTTCAATCCCTGGCCAGGGAACTGAGATCCTGAATGCCATGGCATGGCCAAAAAAAAAAAAAAAACCACATTCACTCACTCTTTCATTCAACAAACTTCTATTAGGATCAACCCCAGGCACTGGGCTAGGTGCTGGAACTATAGAATACCATGCTGTCCGGTACTATGGACATTAGTCATGTGCAGCTCTTTTTAAATTTAAATTATTTAAAATAAAATACAATTTAAAATTCAGTTTCCCAGTCATGTGTCACATTTCAAGTGCTCAAGAGCACCTACTGGCGACTGTATTGAACAGTAGAGAAAATATTTCCAACGTTGAAGAAAGTTCTATTGGACAGAACTGGTAGAGGAAAAAAAATAAATTTCTACTCTCGATCATTCTTAATCAACCACAAATGCTACCTGATAACGATATTTCTGGAAATGGACTCCAATGTCCACTCCGTGGGAGGTCAGTCTTCGCTTCTGAAGGACAGTACAGTAATTCTAAACATCCAAGTTCTGAGAATAGGCGGTGGCTATTCAGATCACTGCCAATAATAGCAAGGACATTCTTTCATTCATATAATGCGACTGAATGCCTACTCTGTGAGAGTGATGTTGCTGGGGGCAGCAGGGCACACAAAGATATAAAAGCCACAGATTCCAGTCTTAAGAAGCTTATAGTTTCATATTAGGAATAATAGATATACACAGATAGCTGCAAGATATAGAAGATTGAAAATAGCCTCATGTGAAAAGTGACTCTCCTAACAGCAGCTAGTATGGGTGAGCACTTAGCATGTGCCGGCCTGGAGCCAACAGCTTTATAGACATTTTCTCGTTGAATTGTAACCATCACCCTAGTAGGTACGCTGTTATCATCTTCATTTTACAGAAAAGGAAATGAAGCACAAAAAGACTAAGGACCATGCCCAGAGTCACGCGGTTTATAAGTGTTGAACCCAGGCAGCCAGATCCAGGGTCAGTGCTCTGCATTGCTACTAGTTAAGATGGCAACAGCATGGCTCATGGTGGAACATCAACAAACCTGAAATCATGGGAGGACCCACTTGGAAAAACAAAAACTTATGCCCCCACTCCTACACACCTGTCTTAGCTTGGGTTCCCTCCAAAGCAGAGTGAATGCCAAGGACTAGGGCGCAAGAGTTTTATTTGGCAGATGATCTGAGGACGCAGGCATGAGGGAGGAGGGAGAATGGGATACGGAAGGAAGAGAAACCAATGTCAGGGTACATTACTGAGATCGCTGCTGTGAGCAACAGGGAATCACTGCCACACATACAGGATGCCTCCCATGGCTGTCCACCTAAAAGACAGAAAACTTTAGCCACCAACATTTAGCCAACAGCTGCCATCCCTCACTGGCTGAGAATTCCCCCAGAGTGTCAACATCACCCTGCTTCGAGTCTGCCCTGCACAGCCATGCAACGCCTATGACCTCAAAGAGAACCTGAGGCAGAACGCAGGAAGATTCACGTCACAGCCTTGCACACCATGCAGCACAAGGTGAACCTAGAACTGCCTATGCAGCTGATTCAGAGGGAGGTGATAGGATATAACATGGGCATCAGGGCATCTACTGTACCACTCAGATTTCTCCTCTTTGGTTTCATTCAATTGATTTTTTCCAAGCACAGATTTGTAGCCTAGGAATTAGGGATGCCTTGGCTAAAAGAGGACACCAGCCGTACCCTCGTGGAGCTTACAGCCCAATGGGAATTCGTTTCTGACCAATTTTCAAGCAGGAATCTTCCCAGTGTCCGTCCACCAGAGTGCTGGGACCTACACTTGAGGACCACCCACTGCTGTACAAGCCACTGAGTTCCTTTTCTGGTTACACAACTGCTTTCATAAAAACTGGCTGTGTCCCAGCAGCTACTGAGCATTTCCCTCCTGAACTTTAGTTGACAGAATTTCATTACTTTAAAGTCATTTCAACTACCAGAAAAAATCGTGCACTTTTCCACTGGGCCCAAAACATTACTCAGAAAGAAATGAATAGGAGGGAGAGACGGGAAAACCCACAGACGAAATATCATTAGGATTGTCGGTTCCAGAGCCAGGCTGCCTACGTTGTCATTTCATCTTTGTGCGTATTTACCCAAGGCCCTTCAGTTCCACTCTGAGTTTCAAAGTTTGAAGTTTTCTTGAGGAAAGAAGGAAGATGAGAAAATCCACTTCATTAAAGTCTAAGGTTTTCACTCAAAGTTTGGCAACTTCTTCATGTCAGTGAACTCCAGGGGTGAAACTTTCTCATGGGAAAGTAATAAATGTTTTTAAACAGGAGAGGGGGAGAGTCTAAACAAGACATAAAAATTAAAGCACTAAATTAGAATCAACTTCTGTTGAGACAGTAACTTTAAAATCTCTTCCCAAAGGGAGCTGTGATTTGAAGCATTTTGCAGAAGGTAATTAGTGACCACTGAAATACAAGGAGGTATGATGGGCAGTGTCCCTCAAAGGTCTTAGGAAAAAAGACATTCAATGCGGTCATGTCCACACTCAAGAATTTCCAACCCTCATTATATTGATTTCTTTAGTACATTTCTGACAATACCCCATTGGTCAGCTTCCACTCCTAGCACCACACCATTAGCCTAGTTAAATCCATCATTCAGAGGTTTGTGCCAAAGAGACCAAAGTTTATAAATTAGTTCTATATTCAACCAGTTTATTTTGTTCCATTGTTAACCTGCAACATCAGCTTACAATATAGACAACTGATCGCAATGAAGGTGAAGAGGAAGAGGGACCAGTGGAGTCAGTTCTCAATACTGCAAAGACATATGTCTTACCATGTCAGGGCAGGACATGACAGTTCTGTCACCTTCTTTTCAATCCTTGTCCTTCTCTTTCCTTTTGTCTTATTATTTTAGTTAAGTCCTACAAAACAGTGTGAAATAGAAGCCATAAAAATGGATACCCTTTTATATTTCCTAACTAGTGTTTTAAAAATTCCATCATTAAGTATGATATTTGATATAGGACTTTGGGGGATTAGATCTGTCACATCTAAGAAAATTCCTATTCCAGTTTTGCTGGGGTTCTTCTCTAAATATATTTTAGTGTTGAATTTTGTGAACGTTTCCTATGATTTTTCCCATGTATTCATTTATAATTCTGCGTAGGTTATAGAAGTACATCATCAAATCCAGAAAACTCTAACTGATATTTGGTCCTCAAGGCCTTTTACATTTCTAATCAGAGATTGTCAATTGGGGTTTGGGGCTCCCCATGAGGATGCTTATTAAGAAGTAAAATATTTATTCACTTCAAATACACACCTCCCATTACCATATTAGGATTCTGTAAAGGAGAAAAAGACTAAAGACTTTTGTGGAATTTCATCCTGCACTCCATACGATTTTAAGTAACATTTCACCTTAGCAAGATCTTGTTTATTTTTATATGTCCAGTTGGTAAAAACAAAAGCAGAAAAATAAACCTTCCCGCCCCCCCCCCCTTAATTGGGCAGGGTCAGTGTTATAGTCATCAAGATAAAGGTAGACTATGCTTGGTTTCATCTCCTGACACACTCCTAGCCTCTTGAAAACCCCCTTCGGACTGGAAGCCATCAGCTTCAGAAACCAATAGCAGATTAGATATACTGGAGTCCACCTCTCCTCCCCTGGCGCCTCCAATTCAGGAAATATGGGGCCAACACAGCTCTGAAAAAATTGGGCTTTTTAGAAATTTTAAGGACACAGGCTTAACCCTCCTGGTGGCTCTAAACCACAGATACTTTTTTTTTTTTTACATTTTTATTTATTTATTTATTTATTTTTGGCTGTGTTGGGTCTTCATTTCTGTGCGAGGGCTTTCTCTAGTTGCGGCAAGCAGGGGCCACTCTTCATCGCGGTGCACGGGCCTCTCACTATCGCGGCCTCTCTTGTTGCAGAGCATGGGCTCCAGACGCGCAGGCTCAGTAGTTGTGGCTCACGGGTCTAGTTGCTCCGCGGCATGTGGGATCTTCCCAGACCAGGGCTCGAACCCGTGTCCCCTGCATCGGCAGGCAGATTCTCAACCACTGCGCCACCAGGGAAGCCCCACAGATACTTTCTTATATGAGTTGCTCATGTCTGACACTTGGGCTCAGAGGAAAATAATTTCCACTCCACATGGCTCTGGGTGGTAGCTGCCCCAGTCCTAGTTCTGGCTTTTCATTTCTCTTGACCTTACATTCCTCTTCTGTAATAGAAAACAATCAAAACCTACAATGCACTGATATCCAGGCAATATTTCTAGGAATCACGGCATATTGACAGCTTTCACCTCTCTTCTAGTCTCTCCCGTTGGCCCGCCCCTCCTAGGACGGTGTGTCCCTCTATCCAGGCTGAACCATACGAAGAACACAAGGACAATGGAGAAGTTATGACTATTTCATTTGCAAGTGAAGGAATGCACACTAAGTGGCTTATGCAAAAACAGGCTGGTGTAACTGAAAGTCCAAGGAGCAGACAATCTTCATGCACAACTGGATCCAAGTGCTCCAAGAATGGTGTCAGGAACGGGCTCCTCTCCTCTTCTCCCTGCCTCTTGGCTCAGCTCTGTTCCAGGCTGGCTGCATTCTCCGGCAGCTTTCCCCATGCCGGCTTCAGCTGGCATTAGACTCTCAGTAGAAAGAGACCATCTCTTTCCCAATAGTTCTACCCAGAGTCCTGGGGAGGCTCTCATTTCTGCTTGTGTCATGTATTCTGTATCAGCCAGGGTCTTAACAGGAAATAGTTCACTTACACTGGATGATTTGAGGAGAGTTTAATCAAGGGGCTATTCTCAAATATGGAGGCAGTGTGTAGGGAAACCACAGGGAATGGAGGCACTCTTGTGCCATACACTGGGGATTTATTATCTGTAGGTCTGGAAACAGAAAGAGCTGTCTTCCAGGAGCTGCAGCCTTTGGTGGAGGTCTACAGTGAGCCCATGATGAATGTGTGGCTTGCTCTTGATCTCCTTCCTCCCTCTGCTGTCTTGCCAGTGTTTGGTAACAGCAGAATCGGGCTAGAAGCCAGACGATAATGGAGCTCGCCAATGAAGTCTATACTGGCCAACGTCTTAGGGCATAGCAGGGGAGAGAAGGGTGGAGAATGGATTCAGAGATCAAATGGAAGATATTCATATCCATCTCACCATGCTCATTCCTGAATCAGTCCCGATGGCCAGGGGAAAGTCCTTTGACCTGAGTCTCTGCCTGTCCCTGGAGCTGAGGGTGAGGTCAGGCTTACCTCAAAGAAATGAACTGGGAGCATTTGCCTGCATGTATGTGTGTGTGCATGCATACATGCGTGCATATGCTTCCTCAGCAGATATCAAAGTGCATTACCAGAAAAAGGAAAGGATTCTGGAATGGCAAAAATAGCCGGAGACCACCACAGGGCAAATGCATTTCTCTTGGACTTGTTCCAACTGATCTTAGAGATCTACCAATATTTTTCTTTGGCCTTTTCCTTGCAGGCCTAGAGTGAGGCTTGATTAGCAGAGATAGCCCTGGCAGCTGAGGGTCAGCCTCCTCACCTTACATGAATTTGGTGATGATCTCCAGCCAAAGGTCCATCCCGCATGCAAAGTTCCCTGGAAAACATACCGCACACACTGACTGACAGCCTGGCCAAAGTGATGCCTTCAAATTGAGTTGACCCTCGGTTCTCCACTGCTGCCTTCAAGGCTTGTTCATCCCGGGCCTGTTTGTGCTGGCCTTCTCCCCATCACTTGATACCCAATGCCAGTTCTTTCTCTCCATCCCCAATCCTAGGCCCAGATAACAATTTTCAACTCTGTTTTCCATTCCATGTACTACTTCCCATTTCAGGCGCTCAGATCCAGAATCCCAGTGGGATTAATAAAGCCAAATAAAGCCCATTTTTTTAGCCAGTTGCCCCAGGATACTATGCTGCTGGTGCTGAAAGATGGAATTCTAGGGACTCCAGCTCTAAACAGCTTCCCCATCCTGACACACGCATACAACAAGGATTATGCCCTTTTCCAGGGTTCAATAGACAACATCATCATAGCCTACACAGCAGTCACTTGGCAAGGAAGCATGCTTAATATAGTGGTCACAGAGGAGTGACAGGAGAGGAAGAACAAAGAGGGACGGAGAGAAGACCCTGGGGAGAAACTACTCAGTGTAATTCTGAGCTCTGCTGAAGTCGGACCTTCAAACGCTAGACCAAAAATATCCCCTGAATCTTACTAACTTCAAACCCATCATCCTCCCCATCCCTTCTCCTCTGTCCCCCAAGAGAGAGGAATAAGTGGGACCTATGCTCTTAAAGTGACAAGCAAAATGGAGATACCCTTTCTCAGGAAGACAGCAAAACACCTGTCATTGTTTACATGACACACTGAGGGTATATCTTTAGTAGAATCATAAATATTCTCCTGTCTCGGGAGGGAGATTCAGCACTCACCACTCTTGTTGTTATGGCAGATGAGTGGTTTTCATAACTGGAAATAGCAAGTCATTGGCTTGTTGGGTCTTCTTTTTTCAGGGCCAGAAGTAATATATATTCTTTCCCAAGGATTTTTTTCTTGGCCATTGTAGGCCTCCCTTAGGCTGCCCGTTTCTTGGTTTCCCTGAGACTACAATAGTCTCTCTTTACTCTCAGTTGTATAAGGAGCAGTTGATCCTTACTAAACTCATGGGGCTGCATGACCTTGGGCAGGTAACCTAACCATGTTTGCCTCAGCTGCCTTATTTATGACATAGGGAAAATAATCAGGCCTACGTCACAGGGCAATTGTGAAGATTAAGTGAGATAGTGCAAGTAAGTTCAGAACACTGTGCTTGGCATTAGAAAATGCTGGTTCTTACTACTGAAAAGGAAAATATGAGTTAAGCATATTTTATAATAGGCATCAGGAGTTCAGATGGGGTAAGCTGAGAAGGTTCTGTGAGCTAGACCTGAGAACTCAGGTGAGAGTCATTCCTCTGCCCCACCACTTCTGTTTCCTGATCTTGTGTCTCGGTTAATACTTGCTTTGTTGCACTTTCCCCCCATCTGCTCTCTCCAGGAGGACTGCAACGATAGTAGCGGTGCCATGAGGTCAAGGACTGCGGCTCTAATGCCCCAAGGCCCCACGGCTTTGGCACATATTAAGTGCTCAGGAAGTGTCTGGTGGTTGATACCTATAGGAGGAAGAGGGCATCCCAAGCAGAAAAAAATGGCTGATAAACACCTGAAGGTGGGAATTTATTGGGTGGGCCAAAAAGTGCCTTTGGTTTTTAAGTAAAAATAAAAGACACATTTTTCATTTTCATCAAAAATTTCATTGAACAACATAATCATCCTTTTGTTCCACTACCTTCTGCCATTTTTCAGGCAACTTCATAATTCCGTCTTCCCAAAACTTTTATCTTTTTGAGCAAAGAACTGGTCCAGGTGCCTTTTATGGTCTTCCAGGGAACTGAAATTTTTTCCATTAAGAGAATTTGGTAAAGACTAAAATAAATGGCAATCCAAAGGTGCAATGTCTGGTGAATACGGCGGATGAATCAGAACTTCCCAGCCAAGCTCTAACAGTTTTTGCCTGGCCATCAAAGAAACACACGGTCTTGAGTTATCCTGATGGAAGATCATGCGTTTTCTGTTGACTAATTCTGGACACTTTTCGTCGAGTGCTGCTTTCAGTTGGTCTAACTGGGAGCAGTACTTGTTGGGATTAATCATTTGGTTTTCTGGAAGGAGCTCATAATAGAGGACTCCTTTCCAATCCCACCATATACACAACATCACCACCTTTGGATGAAGACCGGCCTTTGGCGTGGTTGGTGGTGGTTCATTTCTCTTGCCCCATGATCTCTTCTGTTCCACATTATTGTACAGTATCCACTTGTTATCACCCGTCACACTTTGTTTTAAAAGCAGAACATTTTCATTACGTTTAAGTAGAGAATCACATGCAGAAACACGGTCAAGAAGGTTTTCTTCACTTAACTTATTTGGAACCCAAACATCAAAGTGATGAACATAACCAAGCTGGTGCTAATGATCTTCAATGCTTGATTTGGATATTTTGAGTATGTTGGCTATCTCCCGTGTGGTATAATGTTGCTTGTTCTCAATTAATGTCTCGATTTGATCGCTATCAACTTCAACTGGTCTATCCAACCGTGGAACATCGTCCAGTGAGAAATCTCCAGCACAAAACTTCACAAACCACTTTTGACATGTTCGATCAATCACAGCACCTTCTCCATACACTGCACAAATCTTTTTTTTGCATTTCAGTTGCGTTTTTACCTTTCTTGAAATAATAAAGCATAATATGCCGAAAATGTTGCTTTTTTTCCCCATCTTCAATATTAAAATGGCTACACAAAAATTCACTGATTTTGATAAGTCATTTAGTAAATGCACGCTGATATGATAGCTATCACATACAATCTAACAAAATTCTTTCGAATGAAGTTAAAGACAACTAAATGCTCCTAGAGCCATTTTACGGAAAAAAACAAATGAACCTTTTGGCTAACCCAATACATGAAGATTCTGGCCTCTCAGGGAAATTTTCTCCCAGTCTCCCTGGCTCCCATTTTCCCATTGGTCAAGATTCAGCTCACCAGGAGCAACCCCTCTCACCCTTGTAGATTTTGTCAACTGGTCCCCCAGCAGCCATTCAGAAACCAGATCCCGTGCTCCAAGGTGTTGCATTTCATTCTCTCCAGGACTCAGCCCAGGTGGGGCACTGATCAGGAAAAAAAAAAGAATTGGAGGAAAGAACTGAAAGGACACCAAGGAGTCCAAGGCTATACTTTGTCTTTCCTTGTCTTCTTCATTTTCCTTTTCTGAATGAATACATTATTTTTAGTTAAGTAATGCATGCATATGGTCTGAATTGTGAAAACATTCAAGCAAACAGATAAAAGTACCACTTCTCTCTCTCTGAACATCACTGCTGTTATCAGCTTAGTGTGAATCTATTCAAATGTACATATATATATATATATATAAATTTTCTGATCCCCAGTTGCTTCATCTGTAAAACAAATTTTTTCTTAATTTTACTGAAGTATAGTTGATTTACAATGTTGTGTTAATTTCTGCTGTACAGCATAGTGATTCAGTTATACATATACAAATTCTTTTTCATATTCTTTTCCACTATGGTTTATCACAGGATATTGAATATAGTTCTCTGCGTTATACAGTAGGACCTTGTTGTTCATCCATCCTACACAATAATTTGCATCTGCTAATCTCAAACTCCCAGTCCTTCCCTCTTCCCTGCCACTGGCAACCACAAGTCTGTTCTCTATATCTGTGAGTCTGTGTAAAACAATTTTTAAAATACTGAGCTCACCTATCTGTATGCTCACATATGTACAGTACATGGCATGAAGTCTGGAATGCAGTAAGTACTCAACAAATATTAGATGTCTTCTCCTTGAGGACCATCCGCCATATGGTTCTTCATGATATATAAAAAAGCTAAATATACATATGCATTTAACCATTGAATAAAACATTCTGTTCAACTATCAGGGAAACTACTCACCTCATGCCTGTTTGAAACTACAACACAATGTAAGTCATTTGGAGGTTTGTTCAATGGCTAAAGTGGTAAAAGTGTAAAGCCCAGGGACTTCCCTGGTGGTCCAGTGGGTAAGACTTTGTGCTCCCAACGCAGGGGGCCTGGGTTTGATCCCTGGTCGGGGAACTAGATCCCACATGCATGCCACAACTAGGAAGCCTGCATGCCAGCAACTAAGAAGCTCACATGACGCAATGAAGAAGCCCGAATGCTGCAACTAAGACCCTCACGGCCTAAATAAATAAATAAAAAGAGTATGGGAAGAAGACAGGGCTGAAAAAAGCAGGTTAGGTTGACAAATTAAAAAAAAAAAAAGTGTCAAGCCCCTTGCCCCCAAACCCTCTATTTCATGTTATTTTGATGGCAATGAAACTTCTCTTGAGAAGGCCTTGCCTACTGAGCAAGGAAGACACATGTTTTGCTCTCTATATTAGGTCTGTAGTGTTTGAAGTTCTGTACGGGGTCTAATAACTAGGCATTTTTCAGCAGCCTGTGAAATGTTTGAAAACTGAGAAGAAAATTTGACTTTAATATACACAAGAAAACTGAAAAATTGAACTTAATAAGTGTTTAATTAAATGTCTACAAAATCTAACATGTCAGCATTTTTAATAGGTAGATTTACATTCATAAAAATGTTTCATTTTATTTAAAAACAATATTTTGGTTAGATTTTTCTGACTATAGAAGTATGAATACATACTCAGAAAATCTTACAATGATTGCTGATAAATTATAAACAATAGTAAATTGGATTATAAGTAGCCAAATCATTTTAAAAGTAAAAATAAGAAAAAGTCCTTTAAAAAATTTTCAATGGAGAGTAATATTGAATGTAAGAGGTGATGCTTTTTAATCACTCTGATAAAGGTATATGGATAACTGCAAAAGGAAGAGTTGGCCTAGGGTTTGTCAAAGTGCTAAAACAACTCCAGGTAGACCATATTCCTTAAACTGAAAGATGTGTTGGAAAGATCAAAAGTATTCTAAGACACGGTCAGCAGAAGGTCCAATACATACATCAAAAAAAAGTTATAGCCACACACTTAATCCTCTACACCTTCACTCAGGAACCAGTTCCATTGTCAACAGCACCAGTTCTGTGGCTTGCCCTATTTTAGTTCCTTCCCTTATGCCTGTCCTACCTGCCAAATAAGACAATAAAATCTCCAAGGTCAGGATTCACAACCACTGTCTCTTTTTATCTCATCTTGGGACATGTAGCAATCACTCCGAATTTACTTTTAAAACTGGAGATTAAAACAAGCAAGCACTTGTAAACACCTCTTAAAAAAAAAAATTCTTCTGAGTTTGTTACTAACAACATATGAAAAGAATCTGAAACTTTCAATTGTAAAACACTGCTGTGAAATTACATTTTCGCGAACATCTACTGTTTCTTTGTGCCTTGCTTGAAAATGTTTCTCCCTAGGATATTAGCATATAACAAACAAACCCTAGAGTACCTTACTTTCCTGCCCAAATGTAGTACTTAACTCTGGTTGATTTCTTAGCGAAAATTACTTACAGGAAGAAAAAACTGCCTAAGTGTCTTTGATTATTATGGAATATTTGAGCCCTCGTCAAGCAGTGCCAACCGTGTTACACAAAAAACAAAACACTCCTTGAGCGGCATTGTATTTAAATATGATGATGCTTCGCAGTTTAGCTTTGATGGAGAAAACGAGAATTATTATCCCCCAGGTGGATTTCCAACTAAGGATTAACCTTGTTCTATGGATTTCATAACTGTGGCATTACCGCTGTGCTTTTCATAATGAAGGGAAAATCCAGCATCAAATAAGCAATTTGCAATGGTTTACGTTCTCCCCCACCTGGGTGAGAGGAGGAGCGTCAACTATTCCAGCTATGATTTTCTGAGCTTTTTGTTTCCTAAAGAGGAATTTACCTGAGCTCCTTTGGGGAAGAGATGTGTTTTCACAAAACCAAGTCATAATGCCCCAGACCATGACTGCAATTGTAACAGCATTTCTTTTCTTTTTTTCTTTTTTGCTATTTCTTTGCTATAAAAAAGAGTCAAGAATAGTCTCAGACTTTTGCTGGAGCACAAGAAAGAACCAACTGTACCAGGTGTAACTCCACTCATCCTCTCCCCAACCTCAAACCCCAGCAAACAACACTCCCCCAATCAGAATGGGAATTTTCACAAAAGATGGAGAACTGAGGTGCGGTTAATTAGGTCACTGGAGTCTTTTTAAAAAACCTGGACAAAAGAAAGAGAGGCTTGTTCTCTTAGCTGAGTTATTTATCCTGAGCTCATTCTTCCTAAGAATAGTCTCTCTTCATCAGCTGCAAATGAATTCAAAGATCTCCCAGCCCAGCCAGACACCTGGGATGCCTGGGACTTCTCTGAGCTCGGTGGGATCCAGTCTATTCCCCGCCAAGGGGATTTCTCATTCTCTCATCCCTTGCACACCCACCAAGATTTCAAAGACTGTGTTTATTTAAAAAGCAGCACTGATTACATCCAATTAATTAATTTTCCACTTCTAAGTAAGCAGACACAGATACCTACCAAGCAGCATGTTTAAGCAGCATGAGATAACCAGGGTTACCACATTACTACATGGAGTTGGTTTGACTACAACCTCAAATACAACAATTCTGAGGTTCCTAACACATGCTGATTCAGGGTGGCTAGATGTAGGATTCGCACTAGGTTTCCTGAAATACAGAGAATGACTTAAGAACCCTGAGCTTGGGAGCACTGCCTCGGAGTCTTCACATAAGACCGTCCTTGGGGACTCCATCCTGTAGAATTTATGTGATCATTACCCCCCTCTCCTTTACAGTGGGTATTCCAGTGTCTAAACCTGTATGGATGGATATATTTCAAGATTTTACTGCCTAGCATTGCACTGGACGCTTTACAAACACAGTTTGAAATAACCATCCTAGTAACGCAATGAAGTAGATATTCAGTCATTCATTCATCCACTAATGTAACCCATAAAGGGCTTACAATGTATGGAGAACTGTGTGGGCTGCTAGGAATACAACAGTGGAAAAATCCTTTCCTGTAGGAGTTTACATTCTAGTCGGGAGATACAGACAACAGATATCTAAAGAAACAATTGTGCAAGGAAATAAACAGGATGATAGAGTAGACAGTGAAGGGAAGCACTACTTAGGTAATGTGATCAAGGCCGTTATCACTGAGGGGTCCTGACTTTTGATCTGAGAACTTAAGGTATTAAACCTGCTTTGAGAAGTGGGAAATCGAGGCTCAGAGAGGTTCGGCAAAACTCAGTATCATGTATCTACTGAGATCGTGTTAAATTCTAAGCTATAGTTGTCAATCTCCAAATCTGTCTGCTTTCCACTATACCCTGTTGCCTCCCAAGGGGACCTGATAAATACCCAAATTCTGCCCTACATCAAGGCTGTTGTAGTAGAGGTTTCAGCCTTAGGCAAGTTGCAGAGAGAAGAGGATGTTGCCAAAAAGAGAGATGAAAACAAGGAATTAAAACTATTAAGCATCCTTATTTATATATAGGATAAACCATAGCCAGTAGTAAGGGATCCATATTTAATGTTTCTTTCTTCACTTCCTTAATTCCTCCTTAATTTTTCACCAATACCAAACGGTTCAATTTTTTTTTTCTTGTGGATGGTAATGAATGGGTCCCGATTTAATCTCTAGAGACCACAGATTTTCAGAGCCTATTTTTTAAGATACGAAAGTTACATAAATACTTATGTCCTCATCAAAGTCCAGATTTCCAACCCACCCATCTCCATAAAGTAAAGAGTCATTAAAAAAAAAAAAAAAACTCAAGGGAAAAAAATGTCTTTGTAAGCTGATTGAGCAACACAGAGAATTGCCTTGATTACAAGTGACATTCAAAGAGATTCTCTCTTCCACTTGGCCATTTCCTCTCCAAGTGACACTGAACAGGAGATAAGGTGTTTTTTTAGGACGCTTCCAAGAACAGTTTTATTGAACACAGGTTTTACTGAAGCTGAAAAACCCAGCTATCTTTGATCCCTAGAGAAAAATTCTTCTTCCAGTAAATGAAGGGCTATTAGCTGAGGAAGGGGAGCAATCAAGGCACTGCCTTCCAGGGAAAGAACAAAACTTCAAGCTTTGAGCACAAAGGAAGGGACTAGGGCTCAATTTAAAGAGGGCAGCTCTCACAGAGAAAGTTATTAAACACAAGGAAGAAAACTATCAGGAAACCTTGACTGTGGCCACTCCTACTTCTCTTTAAAAATGGGACAGCTATTAATCTCACTAATGTACAAGTAGAAAAGCAACCTATTTAATTTCACAGTAGCTTAAAACAGAGAAGGACCAGAAACCTGAGACTCCTGGAAGAAAATGTCGCCCTGTCATGACTCCTCCATGATGGCCTGAAGTGCCCTCCCTCTTTATGGTACCCCCTTCGATATGTTATTGTTCATAATACAAGTAAGGTAGAGTTCATGGAAGTTTAGAACCTGGGCTTTGGAATCAGACAGAGGGGTCTTGGCTCTGCCACTTTACAACTGTGAGATGGGATTTTCGTGAAAGAAGAGTGGCCTATTGTTTCTCTGAGGTCTTGACAAAGCCTACACAAAATAACTTTCTCCCCCTCAACTCACCCCCAAAAAAAGGTATTATTTTTTTTTTAATGGTAGCCAAGATTGCAAAATCAAAGACAGAGAGGGGAAGAAGAAGAGACGGAGGAGGAGAACAGAAGGAAAACAAAAAGAAAGAAAGAAAGAATGGCAGTAAATCCAGAATTGCAAGCCTTGGTAAGGAGATGTGTGGGTTGGCACTCATTTTAGCATGAGTGGCATCAGCATTTGGAAGAGACGTTTGGCAAGTCTGAATATTTGCGATAACATGAGTTTTTCATGTCATATAAACCACAGAGCTTGTAAATCTGAAAGACATCTTTTCAAAGGCCCTCTTGCTGAGCAGCAGATTTGCGTTTAAAATACATGGTAGATATTGCATTTGACTTTCCAGTAACCACGCCCTGCAGGTAGGTAGCAGGTCACAGCAACCCCATCCCATGGCCAGTGATGAGTCCGGGGACGTACGCCAATTTGAGTTGAGGAGACTCAAGGAGAGTGTGGTTCAGGGTTCCTGGGCAGGAAGAGTTTCTTCTACACACCAGACGGTAAGTAAGGAAGCACATTCCCAGACTCTGTCTGTAGACATGACTGGAGCTGGCCTGTGATCAGAGCAAATACTGGGAGAGTTGAAGCCAAGTGAGACTCAGAGAAGGGGGGCCTCAAGCCCACCTACATGTGGACCTCTCACTAGGAGATATAATACATGTATGTTCAATAAATTCAGGGACTGCTTCCTACTTGTCCTTTCTTGCAAAGTGACAACGCAAATTAGTGTATTAAAGTCTCTGGAAAGCCCTGCAGTATAGTAACCCCTAAAATCTGCATTTTGCCGACCTAACTTTTCAGAGAAATCCCTCTCCTCATAATACCTATTAATGTGTCATAGAACATACTTTGAGACATGCGACTGTGGAGTTTAGTTACTTTAGCCTGGATCAGCAGCCCTTCCTTAAAAACAAAAACCCTCTATCTCTAGCTATCTCTATTACTAAATCAGTACAGTCTTTCATCTGCTATTTTGAGCTGCTGTCCTCTCATATATTCCTTCATCTTTACTTTTCATACCCTTTTTGTTTCATGCACATTTGTGCCTTGCGGAGGGCTTTCAAAGGCCACGCTGATGACGAGTTCTACTACTGAGATGTGTGCTAGTCTTTAAGGCAATTTCATATGCCTGCCTACTGTCTCCCTACTCTATTCACTTCTTCCTTTCTTATTTATATATTTTTCTTACATACTTCGTTATATCCTTTGGCATACTTTCTAGCCTCTGAACTCTTTTATCTGCTAACTTGCTACTGCCTCAGTTACAGGGCTTTCTGTTTTCAGTAGGTGTCACAGACACTTATTGCTTTGTCTTTCCAGCACTGTTTCTCCCCTCCCCACGTGGTTGTAGTAGAAGGCACCATATTCTTACCTAACTCCATCCTCATCACTGCAATTTTTAATCATCAGCCAATCACAGTCCTTCCCTGGGATTTTTCTTCCTAGAACTGAGAGAGAGAGTAAGCTTCTCTGCCTGACTCTCATTCTCACTCCCCCTCCCTTTCCCTTCCCTTCCCTTCCCTTCCTTCCTTTCTCTTTCTCTCTCTCTCTCTCTCTCTCTCGCAGGTGACAGAAGTTGCGAGACATAAGTTGTTTCTACCATGAAAGACAACCAGTCTTCAGTAAGAATGGATGAAACAGACTGAGGACAACAGAGGCAGAGAAAGAGAGAAAGTTCCGTGGGTGTTCAGGTCAAGTTCTAACTGCTCCTGAATCTAGCTGCCTGTGTGCCCCTTTTTGCAATTTGCTATCCAAAGTTCCTTGAATTATCTAAAATGGCGGTCTGCAAACTAAGCACCCATGGACCAAATCCAGCTGCAGCCTATTTTTGTAAATGAAGCTTTACTGGGACACAGACACATACATTTGTCTGTTTACAGACTGTCATTGGCTGCTTTCATGCTACAACAGCTGAGTTGAGTCACCACAACAGAGAGGATATGGCTCACAAAGATGAAAATATTCATTATCTGGACCTGAAGAGAAAAAGTTTGCCAATCTCTGATCTAAAACAACTCGGTATTCCTCCAACAATTTCTACTTTTTGCCTAAGGTAGCTCCAGTTGGTTTCTGTCAATTGTGACCAAAAAATTGTGATAAACTGGTCTTCAAATTGCCCTTGTGCTCAGTGCCCTCCATGCACAGCTCATGTGCCGTCCAGTCCTGAGCTAAAGCCCTTTGCCCTTTTCTGTGCCTATCTTCTCTTTCTGATCATTTCTTTTTGTGCAGGGATTAGGCCATTCTATACGATGTTTTTAATCAGGGATTCACATATAGGCTTCCCCTTTACCCTTCCTTTCCACCTCAGGATATTATAAACTTTTGGTGGAGGAGGAACTACTTCTCATTCATCTTTGGTTTTCCCTCCCCAGGTACCAGGTACAAAGTAGACACTCAGTAAACACACATTGTATATTGAAGTAAATTTCTCCTCATACCACATCCCATCCTTTCCTCCCATTCAGTTAAATCTCTTTGTAAGAGAAGCTGTCTTTTCAAATACTCCTTCATTTTGCAAAAGAAGACCAGCTTCCAGGCCAACGTTAATAGGAGGACCACACCATCCAGAAATGAATCCCCAATCAGTGATCATTTTTAGTCTAAAACAGTCATTTTCAAAAGCATGGTCTGTGGGCAGCTGCAGCAGCCTCATCCAGGAACTCATCAGAAATACAAATTTGCAAGGTTCCACTCCAGACCTTCTGAATCAGAAACTCATGGGTGGAGCCCAGCAATCTGTGTTTTTACCAAGACCTCCAAGTCATTCTGATGCTCTAAAACAAAAGCAAGAGGTCAGCAAACTTTTCTGGACAAGCAAGAGAGTAAATATTTAGGCTTTGAGGGCTAAGGAAACCAAAACTATTATATGGTACTTACATAAAAAGAGAGAACACAAACTTCCAAAAATTTTGTGATGTAATTCAAAATATAATATTACATAGTATATAATAATAATAGAGTATAATTTTTTTGTAATACGGGTCTACCAATGAGAAGAATAGAATTTTTGCGGGGGATATCGTTTCACTTAATTGGGGTTCAAAGTGGATGTTCCCTATCATCAAATGGATTGCAAATGTTCATCTGTAAAAATGATTCTTAGCTCATAGGAATGGGCCATGGGCCAGATGTGGCCCACAGGATGTTTTACCAACCCTCGCTCAAAATCAGTGCCTGAAATTCAGAGAAGGACCAAACATTCATTACAGGGTTAGCAGAAAACCTTTAAATGAATCAGCAGTTTTCAACTGGGGAGACGATGATTTTGCTGCCAGAGGTCATTTGGTATTGGTTGGAGACACTTTTGGTTGTCACGATTGGGGGGAGGGAGTTGCTACTGGAATCTAAAGGGCAAAAGCCAAGAATGCTACTATACATCCTACAATGCACAGGACAGCCCCCTACCACAAAGAATTATCTGGCCCAAAATGTCAATCGTGCTGAGATTGAGAAACCCTAGCACCGATAACCCTTCACAGCTCACTGCAGGCCTGTGGACCCCCTTTTCACCTCCTGTCACATTCCTCAGCCTCACAGGCAATGCCCAATCCTATTCCTACTGTAACTTCAGACTTGAACATGATACCTTTAAGTGCCTGTGCAAAGATATTTGCAAGACGCAAGGTTGCTCTTTCTGGAGTTTTCAAATTTTTATTGCAGAGGCAAATTTCATGTCAACTCTAATACTATTTAATTTCAGAGCTGTCCTTCCACAGGGGGCTTAAAGCCTGTTTTCATCCAGGTATAGCCTCATGCAATCAGGTATTTGTTGTAAGGGGGAAAATAGTAAATAAGGTATTCAATAGGATCTTTGGAAAAAGAAAATGTCTTAGAATGTCCTAGGGTGTTGAAGACTCTCTATGACAACAATAGAGTCTAATGAAGCCTTTTGGTTTAGAAAACTTCTAATGATTCTGGTGGTGAAAAGTAAGCAATAATTGTTGTTATCCCACCTCCCATCCCTCCCTTTAAAAATCAGAAGCTAAGACATTCATGGAGGCCCTACTTAAATAAAAGACAAAGATACTTCCCCTTCTCCATGGTGTGGTCCAAGTCCATGAATAGGCTATAAAATCAGATTTGCTGAGTCAGATGATGGCTGCCACTCCTGGAAGTCAGTTGAAGCTAGGTGGCCTTTTGCTGGGGGTGGAGGAGAAAAAATTAGGAAAATATTGTTCTATACTTGGGAAAGGTTAGCTAATATTTAATGAGGGTTTATTACATGTCAGGCACTCTCCAGGTGTTTTGTGATATTATATTATTACAAGCCCGTGAGACAGGTACCACTATCCTCATTTTACAGACAAGGAAACTGAGGCTCAGAGAGGTGAATTAACAGGTCACACAGCCGATAGAGCCAGTATTGGAATCCAGGCATACCTGGCTTCAAACGTGAACTCTTAAACATTATTGAGTCACTAAGGCTTTGTGGATATGCGTGGAACCACATCATTTAGATATAAGAAATTTATAATAAGACAGTGTCTTCTACTAACCAGTGGTTAGTGAGGACCTAGAAGTTCACAGAACATCTGGAAGTGGGTACACCCTCTCCTGATGTGCAGTGTCGCGTGATGCTGGAGAACTTGGTAAGATTGATTTGTGTATGACGTGTCACTCCATTTTCAAAGACAGCCTCACCCACTGCCCTTGGTGAGCCTCAATGGACCGGGTGGGTGAGGAGGCTGCCTCCAAGAGTAATAATTGCGTCTGGGAAATTGTTCAAGTTTGTAAAAGCATATTGTTTAAAATGAAAAAAAAAAACCAAACAGCTTATTCTTTTTTATGATGCAAACCACAGAGAGTAAAATCTTCTTGGCTAGAGAATATAGTCAAAAGATAGAATAGTGACTCTCAAGGGAGAAAACTGAGTATCAAAAATCCTAGGCTAAAGCCAAAAGAGGTATATTGGTTATAAAAAGGAGCGAAATTGTAGTACTGCTACTCTCCTGTCAGGAGGGAAAAGTCTTCCTCTACCCTGCTAGGTTCTTCTGGCTGATCTAAGAGTTAACATGAGACAGATTAAAAAGAGAAAACTCACGCAAAAGTTTAATAACATATATACATGGGAGAGACCCAGGAAAACTGAGTAACTTGCCAAAATGGCCAAAACTCTTACCTTAAATACCATCTTCAGCTACAGATAAAAAAGGATGTTGGGGGTAGTGGTTTGGGACTTCAAAGGGCAGGAAGGCAATTGACATGAAAATAAAAAAGCAAATGTTTGGTAAATAAATGTCTGCTGGGCTATGCAGAGACAACAAGGCACAGAGTGGACCCTGATCTTAGGCTGGCCTAGAGTTTCAACCTACAAAGCTTAGCCCATAATCTTTGCAGATGTCTCTGCTGATAGCTCTATTCTGGAAGCAGCCCTTTTATCTAAACTCTTTAGGCAGCTGGGGAAGGGGTGGGAAGTAAAAAGAAAGGCTTCCTGAGTCTTCTGTTTCTTGATTGTCTTCAGCTCAAAATAATTCCCATCCCAAAGAGACATTTGGGGTGGCAAATTTGCTCCCCTATACTACCTGCTGTTGGGTCACAAGCACTCTCGTACAGAGAGGGCAAGGAAAGACTGAAGAAAGAGACAAAACACTCTAGATTGGTAGGTGTAGGTTTAATAAGCAAGGGAACTTACTTATTAGGCTTGTCCTGGTGGCTGAGAGATGAGTAGATCTCCACCCTCATCACCCAGAATCTTAAAAGTTTATATAGAGGTCTTCACTGGGTTCAGTCACGTATTTCATCCAGATGATCTCCACAACACCTTACTCTCTCAAGGCTGTGCCCTTGAGGCAGGTCCCAGTGTTCGAACAGTGGGTGGAATTTACATTCCAAGGACAGGGAGGGGGTGAGGAGACTCCAATTGCCTGGGTCCAACTCACAGGTCAACCAGAGGTCCTGTCCTTTCAGTGACCTTCTCCAATACCCTTGCAGGAAAGAGAAATGAGAAGGAGGAGGGAAAAGAAGGGATTCTCCAAATATCTGTTCCTCAGAGGAAGCTCATACCAAACTGCAATCCTAACTCAGAGACACATTTTCCCAGGCACAATTCAAAACAAGCTCCATATGTACAAGGAAAGGGATGCACTGTAAGTCAAGTCAGCTGCCCTGTGCTCAGAGTTGGGTACTTCCTCTCCTGCTGACCCCAGTCAATCAAAAGACCCAACCCCCAGCCCTCCTCTCCCTCTACCCCAACACTCACATGCACATACATCTTTGGGGTAACCCAAAGGGAGACCCTGAGCAGTTTCCAAGGAATTTTATCTTTCCCACATTGTGTGTTCAGAGAACAATGTCACACACCCGAAAAAAATATGTATATATAAATAGATACATACAGATGTCAGTACGGTTACAACAGACTTGAACGGACAGTTAGAATGTGTTTGTTGTAGTGGATACTGGGACCAATGACTAGTTACTTATTTTTCCAACTATGATATATTCTGTTGAAGCAGAATTTGACCAATTAAAACTTTTTTTAAAATTAATTAATTTATTTATTTATTTATGGCTGTGTTGGGTCTTCGTTTCTGTGCGAGGGCTTTCTCTAGTTGGGGCAAGTGGGGGCCACTCTTCATCGCGGTGCGCGGGCCTCTCATTATCGCGGCCTCTCTTGTTGCGGAGCACAGGCTCCAGACGCGCAGGCTCAGTAACTGTGGCTCACGGGCCTAGTTGCTCTGAGGCATGTGGGATCTTCCCAGACCAGGGCTCGAACCCGTGTCCCCTGCATTGGCAGGCAGATTCTCAACCACTGCGCCACCAGGGAAGCCCCTTACTTTTTTTTTTTTTTTTAACTGAGCAGGACTGTATTTACCAGATAAGCCCTCAGCATGCAGCGTCTTATTTAATCCTTATAACAATCTGGTAAAATATTATCATCCGCATTTTACAGGAATAAAAAGAAAGGATGGAAGGAAGAGAGGGAGGGAGGAATAAAGGAAGGAAGGAGGGATGGAGGAATGAAGGAAGAAAGAAACCTGAGATTCAGAAAGAGCAAGTAGTTTGAACCCAGGAACAGGGATGCTAAATTAAAGACCTGCTTTATTCAAGGAAAAACTCCCTAAAAAGGAAACTCATCTCATCCTGGCAACCATTATAATGTAAAGAAAATTTCTTCAGCCATCTAATTAAAAAAAAAAAAAAAAAAGACACATAAATGTATAAAATCATTCTGGCCTCAAAAATTTATTCTGCAACAAGAAATACTAAAAGACAATGAAGCAATCATTATAGTTTTGGGAAGGAAAAAATATAAATTATGATCACACAATTTTATTCCCTTCTTTTCAATTATGAACCTGACTCGGGGAAAAATTGTTATGTGAAGTCTCCAAAACTATACCAGTCGTTCCCCTTTGTTTAAACGACTGCTTGGATATATACTCCAGATGATCAAGAGTTACATCCAAATTTAAATCGTCTGGAATAATGGTATCAGTCAGGGTATAAATGACCTGGCCCAGTGGCTAGTGCAACTCCCAACAAGCATAATAGCCAATTTGTCACAAGAGACCTGAGGAGAATTCTCCCCTAAGTAAATCATACTTGATTCTACTGGCGACACTAATGAGTCTGGAAAAAAATGCGGAAAGCTAGTGTGTTCAATTACAATGATATCTGGATAAAGCCTAAGAGTAAAAATATTTCTTACATTGTTACAATATAAGATAAAGACAAATATGAGATATTTCTCTGAAGAAGACCTCCCCTCAGGCAGGCTTCACATTCAGAAATCCAAGTACATATTTTTACAAATGTAGAAAAACAAGGAAATACATGAAAATATCCACATGTTCATCTTTGAGTAATGGGATGATCGGGAAATGCATTTATTGTTCATGATTCTGTATTTTCCAAATTTTCTTTAATAAACACATAGTATTTTAATGAAAAAACCTTCTAAAATATGTAAATACAAAACAAGTTTTAAAAAAACAAAGATTTAGATTCTGGATTCTGCTTCCATGTTGATATTTGAATGTCCTAGTTTCAAAAAACTAAAGTGATCTCTCTAAAGAGCAGTGCAGTATTCATTTTAATAAGTGAACTTGAATCATGAACTTCAAAACGCAGCAGATCTTTTTTTTTTTTAATTTTTTTTTTAACATCTTTACTGGAGTGTAATTGTTTTACAATGGTGCGTTAGTTTCTGCTTTATAACAAAGTGAATCAGTTATACATATACATATGTCCCCATATCTCTTCCCTCTTGCATCTCCCTCCCTCCCACCCTCCCTATCCCACCCCTCTAGGTGGTCACAAAGCACCGAGCTGATCTCCCTGTGCTATGCGGTTGCTTCCCACTAGCTATCTATTTTACGTTTGGTAGTTTATATATGTCCATGCCACTCTCTCACTTTGTCACATCTTACCCTTCCCCCTCCCCATATTCTCAAGTCCATTCTCTAGTAGGTCTGTGCCTTTATTCCCGTCTTGCCACTAGGTTCTTCACGACTTTTTTTTTTCCCCTTAGATTCCATACATATGTGTTAGCATACTGTATTTGTTTTTCTCTTTCTGACTTACTTCACTCTGTATGACAGACTCTAACTCCATCCACCTCACTACAAATAACTCAATTTCATTTCTTTTTATGGCTGAGTAATATTCCATTGTATATATGTGCCACATCTTCTTTATCCATTCATCCGATGATGGACACTTAGGTTGCTTCCATGTCCTGGCTATTGTAAATAGAGCTGCAATGAACATTTTGGTACATGACTCTTTTTGAATTATGGTTTTCTCAGGGTATATGCCCAGTAGTGGGATTGCTGTGTCTTATGGTAGTTCTATTTTTAGTTTTTTAAGGAACCTCCCTTTAGCGGAAAACTTTTACTTAAACATGTTTCAGCTATCAGTGATGATAGAAAAGGAAATATTTATGAGTCTGAGTAAAAGAGAATTCTTTCAAGTTCTTAATGAAAGGCACTTTTGGAGGAGAATTAGCTAAAGGGAAAAAAATCGCATAAAGAGTTGAAGGAAAAATAAATTATTTATCGGCTCTCCTGCAGCGCCCTCTAAACTTTAGCTATGCATGAAAAGATGCCTGACGTGAATTACATTGTAGCACTTTTCCATTTAGAATTACATTATAGGTTTCAAAACACCCTTGTTCTGTGTGCAGGTTACAAGTGCGAAAAGCCAGTCAGGTACAATGCTAACCTCATCATATAAAGAGAGCTCTCTTTACAGGGTAGATGTATTCCTGGAAAGATGTAGGCAAATCAAATTATATTTGAAAAGTACTTGGGAATTCGTGCTGCAAGTGAAACCTTTAGGAAACCAAGAATCCTTGGATAATATGGAAAAAAAAAAAAAACCCACTAAATCATCCATCTGGCAAGCTTAAATGTTTTTCATATTTGCTTTCTTCCAAAGGGACAGTTTGGACAATATGCAGAGAAACCCCTGACAAAATCTATTACTTATACTAAAGGTTAGAATTTCAATTTAAGAACAAAGAACAGTTGACTAGTTAGAACAATCTGAGTAGAACTAAAGCAAAACATACACCCTGCCCCAATAGAGGTAAACAATACTTAAATCTGTTTCCCATCCTAAGAATTTTCAGCATACTTAACTAATTTAAGAATGAATTTTCCCCTTTATTTTAATTGATGGCATCCATAAGCCAGTTGGCACTATTCGGAGCTATATGAGTTCCAGATAGCTTTAAAAGAGCAATTATTTTCAGACCATTCATGTATTTTTAAATATTTAATCTAGAATTCAGAATATAGTTTGCCTTGTGTGTTTGACATTTTGTCAGGGAAAATACAAATGCTTCAAAACAATGATAATATCAACTGTGATTACAGCAAATTAGAATCACATCCTCAGTCTCCTCCCCTGGGGTTGTTTTGGGACCAAGACATACACAGCTCAAGAAATTAAAGTGCAATAACTAATTTGCCTTGACATTGAGCAAGAAAAACTGGAGGTTACCTGAATCGGGAGTGCGGTTTCCTCAGTTCTGGTGAAGGACTGTCACCCCCAGGAGAAGCTGGGGGGATGCAAGAGCCCTGAAGATGCAGCTCTTAGATTGGATAGACCACACCCAGTTCTGCAAATCTACACCTGGAGCACCCATTGGGTCCTAAGGATGACCACTGTCTTGGGGCAGATAACATGACATAAGTGGGGAAAGAATGCTGATTTTGTTATTAATAACAACAGCTACCATTATTATATCCCTTCCACTGGGGATCCTCATAGGCTAGACCTTCTGTAGATTTTACCTCAACTGTTGTCAATAACACTGTTCCAGAGAAGGTAATACTATCTCCATTTTACTCATAGGAAAACTGGAACTAAGTTAAAGTGATTTGCCCAAAGTCACACAGGTAGTGAATGGCAGAAAGGAGCTTTTCTCAATCCATATCTGAGTCTTAAACCCAGGGTTTTTCCAGTGTGCCAAGCTTCAGATGAAGAATCAAGAATTTATGCCGGGGACTTCCCTGGTGGCGCAGTGGTTGAGAGTCTGCCTGCCAATGCGGGGGACACGGGTTCGAGCCCTGGTCTGGGAAGATCCCACATGCCACGGAGCAACTGGGCCCGTGAGCCACAACTACTGAGCCTGCGCGTCTGAAGCCTGTGCTCCGCAACAAGAGAGGCTGCGATAGTGAGAGGCCTGCGCACCGCGATGAAGAGTGGCCCCCGCTTGCCGCAACTAGAGAAAACCCTCGCACAGAAATGAAGACCCAACACAGCCATAAAAATAAATAAAAATAAATAAATTAAAAAAAAAAAAAAAAGAAGAAGAATTTATGCCAATTGTGGTAGCCAGCCTCCAAGATGGCCCCAGGGATCCCAGCTATTCCTCCCTTGCATAATCTCCTCCCACACTGCACCAGGTTGACCTCTGTGACCAATGGCATATGGCAGAAGTGATGGTATATCACTATTTTTTTCTTTTTTTTCAATTCCAAAATCTTTAATCTTCATATTAGGTATATCACTTTTGAGATTAGGTTATAAAAGGCTGTGGTTTGCCTCTTGAATTCTCTTTCTATCTCTTTCTCTGTCTCTGTCTCTCCCTCCACCCCTTCTCTGTCCCACCTTTCGCTCTTGGAGAAGCAAACTGTCATGCTGTAAGCAATCCTACGAAGAGGCCCACTGGTGAGGAACTGATGCCTCTGGCCAACAGCCAGTGAGGAACCAAGGTGTGCCAACAACCATGTGAGTGAGTTGGGAAGCAGCTGCTCCAGCCCCAATAAATCTTTGAGGTGACTGCCAACCTGGACAACAGCTTGCTGCACCCTCGTGAGAGACAGAATCAACCGGCTAAGCTGCTCCCAATTTCCTTAACTTCAGCAGCTGTGTGACATAATGTTCGTTGTCAAGCTGCTAAGTTTTGGGGTAATTTGTTACACACATAACTAAAGCACCAGTATATGTGAACTTTCATAAAGATGATAAAATATGTAATTGGTTCCCTAGTACACTACATATGCCAAGCCTTGCGCTAAATACCATGAGAGAAATTTAAAAGCATAGGAATACCATGACCCCAGCCCTCAAGTAACTTTGAGCTGGAAGGAAAGAAAAAAACATATATGTAGGTAGATCACACAAATATTTAAAAAAATATTTCAGTGGTTTTTCTCTTGGGCTTTTCTGTATACCATTGTCTTCTCCCTAGTTAGCCCAAATTATCTAACCAGATGCTTTGGGGATGGTAGGATTATTACAGAAGAGCTACAAAGAAAAAGAAAGGGTTATAATTAAGTTTCTTAAATTCAAAATGGCATTTTTCTTGCAAGATAATTGGTTATAATCCAGACATTGTTGAGAAGGAAACAATCTTCTAAATCCTTTTAGCTCCCATGTAACATACCAAGAGCTAGTCCTGGCACATTAAATCACAGACTTTCTTCCATGATGTACAGAATATAACTTCCTACCTAGGATGGCTACACAAGAGCAGAAGGAAAATATGACATAGGAGGAGCAAAGAAAAAGTCAACCTGTGGTGGACACTGTGGTCCCCCAGACTCCCCCTCAGAACTGAAAGACCCACCCTTCCAGATGCTGGGAGGGCTCCTGGCAGACAGCCCTCAGCTAAAGGGTCACTGTGCCCAGGCTATACCCCTTTGCAGGGCAGTTCTCATCTGACACCTGGTAGATGCAGGGCAGTAGAAAGGCTTGGCCCTCTTGCCCCAACTCAGGACAACTCTAACGAGCCATCCCTGGTTTCCCACGTGCTGGCTGGGGCCACTGAGACTGCATCACAGCACAACTTCTCCCTCTGCCCAGTCAGGCTTCCTTCCTTTGCCTCCCATGAGTAGTGACCCTGAGAGGACTCCCTGATAAACCTTCTGGAAACTGATCTGTCTCTCAGCATCGGCTTTCCAGAGAACCCAAGCTGCGACACGGTCCCTTTGGGTCCAGTGGCATGTGGGTAGAAGGAGAGGGGTAGATCTGCAGGATCAGACATGTGTCCTGAACCACAAAGTCCTGGAGAGGAAGGAGCTGCTGACACACTATTGGCAGTTGGCCTCTTACGCAGCTCGCTATCTGGGACCTAAGAGATCACCCTGCAGGCTGGCACTGCACCAACTCAGGGGGCCCCAACACAGTGAGGAGGATGAAGTAGGAGAGTCGGGCAAAGAGAAGATCAAGTTTGTTCTCCTGACTCTTCCTGGTTTCCAATGCTGAGGAAATGCTAAGCTGAGGGCCAACAGACCAGCCATGGGCCCCTCCAAGCTAGGTATGTGGGAAGAGACTGCTCGGTCTAGGGGCCAGTTAATGGATACGCAGAGTTTCAGAGGGTCTTCAGTCCTTAGACAGCAAGGGAAAGGAGACAAGATCCAGGGAGAACTGGAAAATATCAGACGCAGATTCAGCAGCAGCCCTCAGCAGTGGATTGGAGCAGAATGGCCAGGTGTGGGACCAGACCAGCAAAACCCAAAGGGCTAGGTCAAGGCTGGAGAGCCCACTTTCACCCCAGTCCTCTAAGGTCACATAAACCACTCCTCCTTCCCCCCGATTCTTTGCTACAATATTAGAAAGGAGGAGAGAAGGGAGCATGGAGCTCTAAAGACTGATGTATTAATCAATTTTCACTGCAAAGTAAAGGAGCTGTTACAGTGGAGGATTACTGGACTGAATGTCAATATTATGACATAGTATGAGTGTGTTTCGTGTTTGGTAATTGCAATCATTGTTGCTTTTGTTGTGGTCATCCACTTACAATGCTTGGTGTCAGTCTATTTATCTCTTGTAAAAATAAAATACAGTGTGTGTGTGTGAAAAAAAAAAAAAAAAAAAAGACTGATGTATTTAGCGGAGCCATCCAAGCAGAGAGACTCCTGTCGGCCTCCGTAAAGGTAATATGACTTCAATGGTGGTTGGAACGATCTCAGGAGATGCTGTAAATAAAAATGAAAATGTACATTTGTAAAATGTATTAGGCTGTCAAGATACCTAACCTCTTCTCTTTGACATTTCTGTTTTTGTAAAGTCTTTGTTTTCAAGAGGATGAAATAAATGTTTAGGATTGGAAACATTTAAAATTAGATGAAACCTGCATGTGTAAGCATTTCCAGTGCATTGTACAAGCTGAGAGCCAGCAGACCTGCCACAATGCCCCCACCGAGTGGGCGCTTGGTGTAGGGTAGACTGGTCAGATGAGAAGCAAGTTGAAGACTTGAAAGAAATGAAGCAGGGTCTGTAGACATCAAGAGTGAGGGGAACGCCAATCAGCTGTCCCTTGTGATTAAGAGTCTCTGAAAGAGAATATGTGAAAACTAGAGTAACCACACGTCCCAGTTTTCTCAGAAGAGTTCTGGTTTATACAGAAGATCCTCATGTTCTATCCAGTTAGTCCCTTTCATTCTCAAAAATATCCCAGTTTACATAAGAAATTTCATGGTCACCTTAATTAAAAGTTATTTATTCAGAAGGAAATAATTATATATTTAACAGTAAATTTTTCTGCTTAAATAATCTTATACTGAATCCTTTGATAAAACTAAAAAACACTAAACATGACCCCTCCCATTAAAAGTGAGAGAGAAAGAGATGGATTGATTCTTGGCTTGGACAGTGATTACTAGATGTTTCGCTTTGTTTTGCTTTGTGGGGGGCTCAGAAGGAGACCAGATCATCTACAGACAACATGAAGAGACCCAATTTCCTTTGCACATCTCGATTCACGGGGAGGCAATTTGCAACCCCAAACACATGCATGAAAAAATTAACCATCTTAGGCAGCCAATTAAGGGCTGAACAAGTGGCACAGGCAAGATGGTTACTGACATTCTGAGAAAGAAACCACTAGCAGTTCCAGTTGTTCTCGGGAGTGTCATATAAGAGGTGTGGCTAGATCTCGATCTCAAAAGAGACGTAGGAGAACAGATGAATGGATAAAGAAGATGTGGTACACATATACAATGGAATACTACTCAGCCATAAAAAAGAATGAAATAATGCCATTTGCAGCAACCGGGATGGACCTAGAGATTATCATACTGAGTGAAGTAAGTCAGACAGAGAAAGACAAATATTATATGATATCACTTATATGTGGAATCTAAAATATGACACAAATGAATTTATTTACAAAACAGAAACAGACTCAAAGACATAGAAAACAAACGTATGGTTACCAAAGGGGAAGGGGGAGCAGGAATACATTAGGAATTTGGGATTAACAAATACAAACTACTATACATAAAATAGATAAACAACAAGGTCCTACTGTATAGAACAGGGAACTATATTCACTATCTTGTAATAACCTGTAATGGAAAAGAATCTGAAAAAGAATACATATATAACTGAATCACTTTGCTGTACACCAGAAACTAACACAACATTGTAAACCAACTATAATTCAATTTAGAAAAGAGAAAGAGGGAGAGAGAGGAGAGAAGCATCCATACAGGCAAAAACCAAACTCCCTGGGTAGTCTGCAGGCAGAGGTGGGAGGAATCAGAGGACCAGCCGAGACAGGTTTGCCGGAAGTTCAGGGTTGCTGCAAGTATCAAAGACATAAACTTAGAAGGATGGTGAGAACTGGATCAGGAAGGGGTCCAGGATGGGGAAATCTTGCCAGATTTCTGGAGAAGCATAGATCCTCTGGGATTGTTGGTAGGAGAGAATTTGAAATACTGGAGTTAGTTACAAAGATGCCCACTGAGATGAGAGTAGTTGTCAAGATGGCTGGCTTTGCTGTTGTTACAATCTAATTTTTTGAATAGGTAACAGTCTTGTGGTTAAAATGTCAAAATGTACAAAATTATATATGATTTAAAAACTTCCCTACTCTCCAACACAACCTGTTTCCTCTCCCATTTCTTGTCTATCCTTCCAGAGAGATTCTATACCACAGAAGCCAAGAATAGTCTCATTCACTCCCTCCATTTTGGTTTACATCAATGACAGCATATTATATAAATAATTCTGGCCTTGGTTTATTTTTTTCATCAAAAAATACATCTTGAAGATTGTTCTATGTCAGAATATTAAAAGTTCTCAGATTTTCTATGGCCTCATAGTATTCCATTATATGGACATATCATGGCTTATTTAACAGTCTCCTACTAATGGAAATCCTAATCTTTTCCTATTAATAGCAATGTTGGTAGTTTTGCCCTTCTACATTCACCATTGCACACCTCTAAGTACACCTGTAGGATGTTTCTAGAAGGGGAATTGCTAAAGCAAAAGATATGTGCATTTATAATTTTGAAATATTTTGTGACATTGCCCTTCATAAGAGTTCTACCTATTGCATTCCTACCAGAGGATCTGGTTCCCCAAAGACCAGTGAATTCAGTGGGCTGTTAAACTTTTTGATTTTTGGCCAGTACTGAGAGGTGGAGATAGAGGTGAAGAATACAGCTTCTTCTATTCCTGCTATTTCCTGAGAAGTAAAGGGGGCGCCCATGGCTCTCTCTACCTTTGTATTCATTGCCCCACCCCCCAGGAAGGTAAGGTCACTTATCAGATTAATAAATTTAGGAAGCATAGACTAATCATTCTCCTCTAAGCTTCTCTTCCTTATCACAAGTTGCCCCAGAAAACTGTTCTTCTTTCTTCCATGTAGCATAGAGAGGCTGCCATATTCTGGGGGTCAGTCCACGACCGATTTGACTCTCACACTAAACTTCATCTTACAAATTAGCCCTTATCAGTAATGAGGAGGAGATTTCAGCCCCCATCTGCTATTCCCTTGTTTTATTCCTCAACTTGTTCACAGCTCAGACAGGGAAGAAGGTCAGAGACCCAAGTAGGTGGTTCCGATTTAGAGAGATGTTAACTATTTCGTAGAAGTTTACTTCTCAACTAGGAATAACTATCAAAGACTTCAGTTGTCTACCCAGGAAGTATTTTTCCAAGTGAGATCATCTGTCTCTGAATCACTGGGAATGTGAGAGTGGGGGAACTATGTAAAATGCAGATTCTGGGCCCAAGCCGGAATTGCTGAACTGGAATCACTGGGTTGTGGGGGAGAGAGTGGGAGGAAGAGGTGAGGCCCAGGGTTTTTCATTTTATAACAAGCTTCCCTTGGTGAGTTTAAAGCACAGTTTAGAGAGCATTGCACTCAAGAGTTAATACTAGTCCTAAGAAAATCCTATGTAACCTATATGATTATGGTGAGCAAAGCCAAGGAAAGAAGAGGCGAGAGAAAGTATGACTCAGGAGAGAAAACCTGAAATGTTAAGAACTGGCAAGTCCTAACAAGGAATAACAGGGAAGAAATATTCATGAGGCTCTTAAAGAAACAGATAAATAGCTTTCTCCTATTAGGGATGGTACTTCAAAGCTGAGTGGCATCAAAGAAGAGGGATAAATAGGACAAACGAAAGCCGTGGGCTTCAATTATTTATTGGCACGGTGAAAAATGAAATTTGGGGGATTCAGAGCCTTCCACATATTCTAAATAAACTGCTCTTGCCTGGCTAGATTAATGAGTACATTATAAGACTGGATGTTAATTAGTTGCCTTTACATTGCTCTACCTATCCACAATACAACTGAGAGGTTATTATCTCCTACTTGTTAGTTGGCTATTAACAGGGGAAAGTAACTGCTTCAGAAATTATTCCCTGGAAAGTGCTTAAGGTCTAATGTTGAGAAATGTATCTGCACACATGTTTGCATATAAGCCAGGAAATAGCCTGACATGCTGATGCTTCCTCACGCTGCCTGGGCTACAAAGCAGGCTTCAGTCTCTCTCATCTAATTGTTCACATCCATCCTTCCAAAACCAGGTATGAACCAGCTTCATGGCCAGAGAAGCTTCCATAAGGGGAGCCAAAACTTGCTGGATTGGTTAAATCATTTTAACCCAATTTAATTCATTAGTTATCTTATTAATGTCTATTTTTTACATTTACACTAAAAGGTTGTCAAGTTTTGGTGTAGTATGAAAGCATTGCCACAATTATCTGAAAAGCTAAAATATCCTTCTCCTTTCCATCTACATGTCTATGTATGGCCAAATTTTCTTTATATAATACTTCAATCAAAACAACACATTATAAAGTAATGAACAAAGAAGCAGATATGAGAATATAGCTGTATTCTACCAGGCCAGATACTGTCTAGTTTATTCATTCATTGGCACATACACTCCATGTCGTGTTTCCTTGGCCAGGCAGATCCTCTCTCTGATCAGACATTAGCGGCATCACCAAATACTATAGAAAAGAAGCATTATGAGTGCAGGCGATTGGCTCAAAGGAGACAAATCATGAGAATGCACTGATACAATTTTCAAAATACTTGATTGAATGAAATGCAAAATTAAAACTTTAAATACTTTTTAATCACTTTTCAAATTGCCAGAGGTTTTCCTTATTACTAATGATATTATATCTAACCTGGGCAGAAATACATTCTGAAATTCTGCTCATGTGAACATTAATTAGCACATATTTTATGAAAGAACGACAGTTACAGATTTTTAAATCTAAAAACAATGCTGCAGGGTCTCAGGACTTGCACGATTCCAGGGGTTGCTATTTACATGAAGTTGACATCAAAGTGGAGTTAACACAACTGTAGGCAGTGATCCTACGTGCATACACTTTGACTCAGATATTCCAGCTGTAAGAACTTGTCCTTAGCAAGTGATTAAGGATGTGAGCAAAAACCAAAGTCCTCATCACCAGGTAGTCTATGATAGTGCAAAATGAGGAAAAACATAAGAATCAAAAACACATGAAATAGGGGCTTCCCCGGTGGCGCAGTGGTTGAGAATCTGCCTGCCAATGCAGGGCACACGGGTTCGAGCCCTGGTCTGGGAAGATCCCACATGCCGCGAAGCAACTAGGCCCGTGAGCCACAACTACTGAGCCTGCGCGTCTGGAGCCTGTGCTCCGCAACAAGAGAGGCCGCGATAGTGAGAGGCCCGCGCACCGCGATGAAGAGTGGCCCCCGCTTGCTGCAACTAGAGAAAGCCCTCGCACAGAAACGAAGACCCAACACAGCCAAAAAATAAATAAAAAAGAAAAAAAACAACAACATATGAAATAAATGGGTATATCTATACTCTGCAACCACTAAGAATCAAGGAATAGGTATATATTCAGTGACTTTTAATGACATAGCGCTAAAGCATCATGTAGCTGAAACAGTATGTATGGGATGATACATTTTTCGTTGGTAACTGTAATCAAACATAGTTGAGCATCATGGTACTATAGTGGTAAAGTGCATAGCTCTGCAGTCAGATTGCCTAGTTCAAAATCAGGCTTTGACACTTATTAACCAAGGAGTCTTGGGCAAAGTTCTTTGCCTCGTGGGGATCTGGAATGTGGTTACTGCTTATAGTCCTGAGCATCCAGAGAGCAGAGGGAAGTCAGGAAAGGCTCCATCTTTCCACCTGCACAAGAGGCTCCTGGGAGCAATATTTCTTCCAAATCTTTCCATGCCATCTGAAAGCAGTCCCAGCCAGGCCTGCTCTCAACAGCTTCCCCAGCTCCTACCTACCTGCCAGCCGCATCAACATTAAAATGCCCAGTGCATGTTTTTTAAGTTTATTTACTACTGGTAATTTGGCTTCTTTGAAGTTTAGGGTTTCTTACTTATTGATTTACTGATTTATCTATTTATTTATTTATTTATTTGCATTTGGAGCAAAATACCTAATCATAGATGCAAAAGTATTCCAGCAAACTATTATCATCAGCTGTTTTCCTTAGCACAGAAGGAGCTCCCTGCCATGTGCTAATGACAATTTGATAACATCATATATCCTGAGATCAGCAAGTGGTCCATAAAATGGCTACATGGCTAAATATGCTAACTTTCTCGCTCTTTAGAGCTTCTCCCTCAGGCTGGGGTACCCTGAGTACAGGTCCTCAGCTTTGAGGTCTGTAAAGAAAATAGTTCTGGAGATCAAAACCCTCCTTTGGCATTCCTGAAGGCCTCCCTGGTCCTGGCCTTCCTCACTGGCAGTGACTGTAATCCACACCAGTGCTGTTCACGCTCCTCCCAAGAACCTGGGGGGAATGGCACTTCTCTGGCCACTGGAGGTCGGGTGCAGCCGTATCACTTGCTTTGGCCAGTGAAATGAAATAGGAAGTTCCACTTTCTGGGTGGAAGGTTTAATGCCCAGTGTGAGGCTCTTCAGGGCTCCCTTCATTGTATCACAAGAACTTTCAATGCAAAGTCCCAGATGGTGGAGCCACCATTAATCAAGGTCTTTGCATGAGGATGACATGGAACAGTCTCCCGGAACGGGGAAAGATGAACCATTGCTGTTTAAAGTCAGCAAACTTTTTTGGAAAAGGGCTGAATAGTAAATATTTTCAACTTTGCAGGCCATATGGTTTCTATCTCAGCTTCTCAGCTCTACCCTATGTAGCATGAAAGCAGCCCTAAATGATAATATAAATGCTGATTCCAATAAAACTTTATTTGTAAACTCAGGCAGTGGACCAGATTTAACCTTGAGCCATAGCTTGGCTACCTCTGTTTTTGTTTTTATAGCAAAACTTTTTTTTTTTAAGTAGAAAAATTATTTCATTTTTTCCTGCTTTATTGCAGTAAAATTGGCAAGCAAAAATTGTATATACCTAAGAGGTACAACAAGATGATTTGAGACATATATAATGTGAAATAATGACCACAATAAAGCTAATTAACACAACTATCACCTCACATAGTTACCATGTGTGCATGGGTGTGTGTGTGTGTGTGTGTGTGTGTGTATGTGTGTTTGTGTGTGTGTGTGTGTGGTGAGAACATGCCTGCCTCTGTTCTAAGCCATGAAAATGTTAGGGTTGTTTGTTACCCAGTATAACCTAGCCTTAACTGGCCAATAAAGCAACAATAGGTCTCCTAGGGCAGCACGCCTGAGAAACAAGTCACAGGCGGTGACACAACTTTTCACAGTGACTTAGATCATGGTAAAAAGCCTTTGAAGTAACAGTCATTTGAAGCCTAGGTGCCTAGCCGAAGCAAAAAGATATTGATGAGCTATGGGGAGGAAACAGAGAGGTATTTCTAAAGGAGAAATCAAACTTGTCCTAATAGTTGAAGAAAAAGAGTTAAATCCCCTGAGGAGCTGCCGGTGGTTTTCAGAGCCACGAAGAACACCTTCCCCAGCTCCTTATATCCATGCCAGACCTAACACCCGCCACAGACAAAGTCTTCCCAGGAGAAAACCTCTACAGTGCTGCTTCTCAAAATTTAGCCTGAGTCAAGATCACCTGAGGATTGGTCAAAAACCCAGATTGGTGGAGGACTCCGCCCCCAGAGTTTCTATTTCAGGAGGTCTGGGGTGGAGCCCAAGAATTTGCTCCTGTTGGTCCTTGAGAACCAAGCAGGACCCTATGGGACCTTCCGGGGACAGACCCCTCCCCATATCCTCTGCTTTAGCTCCTTTCTGAAGTACTCAGATAATTGTATCTGATGCACATTTCCTGAGTTGGTTTACAGATGCTGAAACTACCACCAAATGTAAGAAATTAACTGCTTGATGACCATGAGCACGTATCCCCCAGACCTACTGGCACCTAAGGATTGATAAGGTGAACTCCCATGACACCGCCCTGTTACCTCACCATCAACCAATCAGAGAATTGTGCACAAGCTGATCACAAACACTGGGGTGCCCCTCCCTCACCCTGCCTTTAAAAAGGCTTCCCTGAAACCCACCAGGGAGCTCGGGAAACACTGCCTTTCCTTCACCACAACCCCGTGTCCAGAGATCGGCTTTACTGCACGTGGGCAAGCAGACCCAAGTTCGGTTTGGTAACAGAACCACTACTCTACAGAGTTAGTACCAGTTCCATCTTGAGGAGGAACAGAGAGGAACCTTCAGATTCAAAAGGTCCTGCATTCTGAGTGGTGTTTTACTCATGGTTATGACCGACGGCTTCAAGGTTAAAGTGGCATAGAATTCAATCCTATCACTGCCATTCACTAGTGGGTGACCTTGGACGAGTTACTTCTCCGAGCCTGTGATCCTTCTTCAGGGAAGATGTGGTAAGAATATTTACCTCCACAGAGTTGTTGAGAGTGAACATGTAACACGAGTCAGGCTTCTAGAATGACGTGGTCTAGAAATCTCAGAAAGCGTCTCCCCTGTCTGGTGCCCCTGCATATGGCCCCCTCTTCACTGGCACCTCATGGGTCAGTAATCCAGCCTGGGCTTCCTTAGGTGGTAACTGGGCTCCCCCAGAGAGAACGTGGACGCGGCCAGGCTTCTTAAAGGACAGCTGTGGAAATGGCACGGTGCTGTATCTGCCGCATTCTATTGGCCCAAACATGTCACAAGGCCTTCCCAGGTTCAAATGCAGGACAGAGAGACTTGAGGGGAAGGAGCTGCCTGTGTATAAGAGAGGGAGACGAACTGCCGGCTGCCATCTTTCTAGAATGCTCATGTGGTTGAGAGGTTAAAAGGAATTAATAGAGACAAAATGTTTGCCACACAGAATGGGCCAGTTCTACTCCACTAACCCTGGAGAGTCTGGTGGTGAACAAGCTCCAGAGTCACCCTTATTCTTGCCAAGATGGCAGCAGTAACCCCCTGCTGGTTTCCCCGCTTCCCCTTTTGTTTCTGCTCTCCCCGCTGTGTCTGTTAGAAAAAGCAAGTCAGACGATATCACACCCCTGCTTCAGACCGTCCAGTGGCCTCCCATGATACTGAGAAAAAGGTGCACTGTTTACCCTCTCCCCGATTTTGCCTCTGCCCAGCTCTACAGCCTCGTTTCCTCTACTCTTCCCATCACTCACCCTGCTCTGGCTGCACTGGTCTCTGCAGGTCCCTGAAATGACAAGCACTTGCTTTTTCCCTTTGCACTTGCAGTTTCCCTTTTGCGGAGTAGCCTTTCTTCACAATCCAGGCTTAATCTCTTAATTCTCAGGTGTCTGCTCAAATACTTCATCAGAGAGGCCTTCCCGGCCCACGCTATCTAAAGGAAAAGTATCATCATTATCTAGCCACTTACTTCCTCTTACTTTTCTATCACAGTAATTACCACGACTTATATATGTATTGATTTATTTGTTATTATCTCTCCCACTGGCAATAGACCTTGTAAAAAAGAAATAACAATCCAAAAATGGAGTCATTTGCCCCCAGGACAGTAAACAAAGACATATTTGCAGTCTCAACCTCTCCCAGGAATGTGACCTTTGAAGCACGTGATCTGAAATTTCCTCACTAGCCCTACTGAGGTCATCTGCATAATAAAACCCTGCTGTTCCCTTTCCTCGGAAAGAAGATAACCTCCAGGCTGAAAACAATTCCTTCTTTTCTTTTGCGCATAACTTCCTTGCCCCACCCTCCTGCCTATAAAAACCTCCCATTTTGTGCACCTCCTTGGCTTCCCCTTCTGTTTACTAAATAGGGGGCTGCCTGATTCAAGAATCCTTGAATAAAGCCAATTAGATCTTCAAATTTATTCGATTGAATTTTTGTTTTACAGCTTCATGTGGGCTTATTGATTCTGTCCTGTTCCCCTTTGAATCCTCACCACCTAGTGATTGGCATTAGTATGAGCTCAATAAATGTCTGAGTCTGGGGAGGGAGGGAGCCTTTAAATGTGATACCACCACCTTAGATTCAATGTTATCTAAGAGTCTAGTCAAGTCTACAGAAGAGACTTGACTACAAAAATGTGGCAGTTTTCATCTGGCAGTTTCCCCCACCTCTTTGCATGGCATGATTCTTTTACAGGCATCTTTATTGTGTTGCAAATTCTGTTTCACTTAGACCCCAGGCAGGCTTGTGAGAACTGAACGTATCCTTAAAACCTACTCTGCCAGTTTCCCCAAATGCAGTGTTTCAAAGAGTATTTCTGGCCATTTGTCTTGTTTTCCCTTTTCTGTGATTAGTTATGGTCAAGCTAAAAGCAATCTGCTAATAAATCTTTTCAAGAGCACTTTAATTGCGATGCTCATGTTCAAATTTTTTAGCCTCAAAACAAAATGCTCAAGGGAAGTCATGTTAGATGAGCTGAAATAAGATCCAGGGCTTTGCTTTTAACAAACAACACGGTGAACAGCCAAGCAGTGGGGAAATGAAGACTTTTTGAACAAAAGAGACAGTGTAGTGAGGTTAAGAGCATGGATTTGGTATCTGGCAGAACTTGAATTCTGGCCCCAATACTTACAAGGTCTGTGGCCTTGGGAATGTTGCTTGAGCTCAGTTTTCTCACCTATAAAACAGGGATCATAATTATCTATGTCATAGGATTGTTTTAAGGCATACAGGAGTTCATGAATAAGAAATGTTTGGCATAGTGCCTGTCAGTATTAAGGGTCTAGTTAATGTAGGCACTGCATCACTATGTTAAAACAGGACCATCTAAAACCCTAAAGCGATGTTCTCTAATACTTTACATGCCTGGTGTTTGGGACAAGAGAGCTGGTTTCCAACCAGTGGATGAATGAGAAGGCAGTACAAGGAAAAGCTGCTGGGATCATCAGAAATGGGAAGAACATCTGAGTATGAATGAAACCACTAGGAAAGATCCAGCTCCTCAGCCAGCAGAGCCCTGAATGGCTACCATAAAAGGAAGTGGCAGAACTCAATAAAATTGAGGTTTGGGGGAAGGCTCTTTTGACAGAGGAGATAAGAGAGGTCCCCAGAATCTAAGACCTGCCAAAGATACACCATCCCCAACCTCTCCAGGAACCATGACCACAACACCCCCCACCCCACCCCCACCACCCCCACACACCATCCAAAGCATTTGGAAAAGAAGAAAACTCATCAGGCAAAACTGAAGTCAGAAACTCATAGCCCCTGCAAACACAGGCCAGGCTTTAACTTTCAAAGGGAATCCAATATCTAAGCTAATTGGAAATGTTACGTCAATGACTTACGCTATAGAACCTGGCCCCAGATGAGAGGAAACAAAACGTTCTCTCATTCTTGAAACCAAAGCAAGCCTCCTTATATTTCAAAACAAAACCTTATCTAAGTGGATGGTCAAAGAAGCTGGCAATGGTACAGGAGGCCTTCTCTTTTCTACCAGTAGCTTTGCGCTCTCCAGTGAGGCTATTTCTACCCAAAGTACAAAGAGGAAAAATATCTCCATTTTTTTCACATTTGAGTAAAAAGCAAAGCTGAAGTGCCAGATCCTGCCTTCCCTTTTAAGCTCTTGATTCACTGCAATGGTCAGCTCACACCCTGCAGCAAACAGGAAATGAGTAAATATTGCCAGGGTTTTAAATTGCTATCTATACATTGCTGTAGGGGGAACATCACAAGGGACTCCAGTGAAAGCAAGAACACAGCAAAGTACTTTAAACTTGGAGTCAGAAAACACCCTTTATTCTCTAGCAACACACTCAGAATTGAGCCTTAGGAAGTACCCAACTCTGAATCTTCTAGGACAATCTAATTCATGTTTTATACTTTGCAATAAAGACTCTTTAGTAAGTGATTGCTATATGTTGATGAAAAATTAGTCGAACAAGATAATGGGTACCTTCTTGATGTGTCTGTAGGCTAGATAGAGGAGAACCAGGTGACTCCTTCACTCAGGGGGTGAGGCAGGACTAATGAGGGAGCAGACGTTACTCCCTTGAAAATGTAGTGCAAGAGAAAGTCCCTGATGGCCAACAGTCCAGTTATACAAAAATTCAAGCCCAGGATCTCCCTTGGCTTGCATCCCTGGCAACACCACAATCCTACACAACTTTCATGTACAGTTTCATGAAAGGTGAGATTTCATGTGCAGCCATCTTCTTTGGCTGTTTTTGCCAAAGGAGATGAAAGTGGGGGCATAATGGAGAAGAAAAGGTGGCTTGGATTAAGACATAGATGGATCAGTCTTGGTTGTATTTGAGAGAACTACTTAAAATGTGGGTAATACATCATCTATTCCATTTATTCATCAAAGTTATCTCAAGCACCTATTCTCTGCAGGAACTAGGGTAACAGATAAGGTTGAAAAGATGGAATCAAAAATAGGAGCTTATAGTCTGGAAAAGGGAATAAGACATTTACATAAATAATTAGAAGATACAGAGTTTATAATACATGGCAGAGGAGATGTAGATGCAGATAAAGTGATTACACTAGGACCTATAAAGATGGACATACAAAAGGAAGAAGCATATGTAAATTTTGTGGCTGGGAAAGCATTGTGTGCCTACAGCAGATGATAGAAATGGGATTTAAAGTTAGAGAAGTAGGTTGGGGCCAGATCACATAGGTCCTGGATGAGTCGGTTAAGGAGGGTGTACTGTATTTCTGAAACCAAGCAGGACCCTGTGGGGCTCCTGGGTACAAAAGCCCTTCTGTTTCCCCAGTTCTTGTTTGTAGGAAATAGGCTTCATTCAGCCTCCATGACCTTCCCTGAGTTCCAAAGGGTAGGTTCAAATGGTTGCTAATCAGGGAAGGGAGGGGATGCGGAGACAAGGGAGGAGCAGTCAAGAAACAACAGTGCAGCCTTGGGGAAGGGTCCTGGTCCCCCCTCAAGGGATATGCATAACAATATCTTTCAGCTGTTTTGCAGATACTGAAACCCCTCTCCCCCGGGTAGAAGAAGTTAACTGTATGCTGCTCACAAGCATGCAGACCCCAGACCGGTTGGACCCAGAACGTTGATGATGTTGACTCCCAATTACCTCACCACCAACCAATCAGAAGAATGCCCATGAGCTGATCACACCCTCCTTTCGAACCATTACTACACAACTCCTCAAGGTCGGGACATACAGTTTTGAGGGCATTAGGCTGTGTGGCCCCCTTTGCCAGGCAAAGCAATAAAGCTATCCTTTTCTACTTCACCCAAAACTCTGTCTCCACAAATTGATTCGGTACCAGTGCACAGAGGCCGGATTTTGGCTATGTTTCTTACACATCAGAGCACCAATTAACTGTTTTGATCAAGGAGTGATATGTTCACAGCTATGTGTCTCAGCCAGTAGCATCATGTAGAGAGAAATCTTTGGGCTCTAAACTTATTTGATCAAGCATCCTATTTTTTAAAAAAGCATGCAATAGATGCATATTCATTTATAAGTTATATACATGAGCCACTGTCTTGATACATTATGTACATAGTAAAGCATACATTTAAAAATAGGAATTAAGAAAAAAATATACAAGATAAGTAAATATAAGTGTTATCATTTTTGCCCACACCTTAGTGAATTCTTTGGGTCTATGTATTCTATCTTAGAGACCACTAGGAAAAAAGGTAACCTTCCAAGCAGGTAATGGGAGCCCTTCCATTATGCACCTATGTCTTAGAGTGGAAGAGCAGATGTCCATCTTTGGGGTGAGGGAAGCTGTGGGAAAAGACTGAAAGGGGAAGAGGCAGGAAACATGCCCAGTGTCAGGCAGAATTAAGTGAAGGCTCAAACTATGCTACACACAGTGGATGCTGTTCAGCTCCTGTGTCCCAGACCATTTCTTGAATTCATTCTAGACTTTGCCCATGACACTAAGGACATAAAAATAACTATCTTCAAAGAGCTTATTTTTAAGAGTAAATAAAGATGCCTAGAGGTAGTACTGGGGCCCAGGGCAGGCCACTGTAAATTATGCCTAAATGGCATATGGATTATTTGGAATTAAAGTTACTTAAGAAACAGCTGATGCAAGAGGGACACTCTGACCCTCCTCTCTGTCTTCCTGAAAGCAGGAAACAAGTCTCTCCTTCGGGAGGTGCGCTCCCTGCATCTGGCAGAAGGACACCTTTATCACTGGAGATAGGGAATTTGGGCAGAGAAGCCTATATAAATGAGCCTGTTACTTCTTTAATTTACTACCCCAAACCCAAACTCTCTTTAGATTCTTCACTAAATGAGCACCCAAAACCTAAGTTTCTTTGTCCTATCAATTCCTAACAAATTTATTGTTTCTTTGCCTAAAAAGTACAAAAGCTGCCTGCTTTGGCCTCTTCTTAGAACCCATTTTTATGAGACCTCCATGTACACAAATTAAAATTTGTTTCTTTTTCTCTTGTTACTCTGTCTTGTGCCAATTTTATTATTAGTCCAGCCACAAGAACGCAAGAAGGGTAGAGGCAGAAATTTCTCCCTCCCCAACAGTAGCAAGAGATGTATATTATTAAAATGCACAAAGAGCTGAAAGAATAGAGGCTAGGGTCAGCTCACTTCCCATGGCAGGGGGCAGTGGGTCAGAAAAGGGTTTTCAGAGGAAATGATTGAGCTAGGCCTAGAAACATGGCTAGACTCTCTCTTGGTAGACAGAGGTTGGCTATTCCAAGTTAAACACCAGGGGCTGCACTAAGGGGATGGTGTATGGTCCACCATTTTTGCAGCATAACATATGAGTCAAAAAAGGTAGACTCAAACTAGATTATAGACAGTGGAGGACTTGAATGTCAGGCCAAGGAGTCTGGGCTAGCAAGTCATGGGTGCCCATGAAGGACTTGAGGAGGAGAGGGGTAGCAAGATATCTATGTCAATAACCATACCAATTGCTACCATTTACAGGTTTTTCCTATTTACAGTCCCTGTGCTGGTCTCTTTAGCTATATTTTATCATTGAACCCTTACAGCCACCCTCTGAGTTGGGTGTTCTCATTGTCCCCATTTTAAAGAAGAAAGAAAGAAAGAGAGAGAGAAAGAAAGAAAGAAAGCAAGAGAGAGAGAGAGAAAGAAAGAAAGAAAGAAAGAAAGAAAGAAAGAAAGGAAGGAAGGAAGGAAGGAAGGAAAGAAAGAAAGAAAGAAAGAAAGAAAGAAAGAAAGAAAGAAAGAAAGAAAGAAAGAAAGAAAGAAAGAAAGAAAAAGAAAGAGAAAGGAAGAAAGAAAAGAAGAAAGGAAAGAAAATAAAAGAAAGGAGGAAGGAAGGAAGGAAGAAAGAAAGGAGAGAAAGAAAGAAAGAAAGAAGGAAGGAAGGAAAGAAAGAAAAAGAGGGAGGGAGGAAGGAAGGAAGAAAGAAAGAAGGAAGGAAGGAAGGAAAGAAAGAGAGAGAGAGAGAAAGAAAGAAAGAAAGAAAGAAGGAAGGAAGGAAGGAAAGAAAGAAAGAGAGAGAGAGAGAAAGAAAGAAAGAAAAAGTCGTTTAAGTTACCTGAAATCACACAACTGATTAGAGGCCAGGCTGCAGTTTGGACCTGCATCTCTCTGACTCCTAGTTCAGGCTCTTAACTGCATGCCCATCAATCAAAGCATGCTGGGGCAAGTCTATGGGCCAGAAGTATAGGTAGAGGGAGGGAGACACTGGGGCTAAGGAGGTGTGGATTCTACTCCAGGAATGCTCTGGACAGGACTTAGGAACTGAATTAGAGCAGGAAAAAGAATCAGGAGCCAGGCTGGGGTTGGAATTGACAGAACCCAGAACCAAGTACCCTTGGAGGACAAGAGGAGGGGAGGGGGAAAGGGAGAAGCAGAGCTGCCCCTGCAGTAAGTGCAAAGCCTGGCCTGAGGGATAAAGTAGACCATCAAAGAAGGAAAGTGTCTACAGATGAGGTTTCCATGATCATCTTGTCTTCAAAGGCAAGGTGATGACGGAAAGAGCACAGGTTCTGTTAGCTTCAGGTGTACAGTAAAGTGAATCAGTTATACATATATATATACATATATCCACTCTTTTTTAGATTTTTTTCCCATACGGGTCATTACAGAGTATTGAGTAGAGTTCCCTGCTATACAGTAGGTCCTTGTTGATTATCTACTTTAGATATAATAGCATGTATATGTCAATCCCAGTCTCCCAATTAATCCCTCCTTTCCCCTTTCTCCTCTGGTAACCATAAGTTTGTTTTCTACATCTGTGACTCTATTTCTGTTTTATAAATAGGTTCATTTGTACCATTTTTTTTAGATTCCACATATAAGTGATATCATATGATATTTGTCTTTCTCTGTCTGACTTACTTCATTCAGTATGACAATCTCTAGGTCCATCCATGTTGCTGCAAATGGCATTATTTCATTCTTTTTTATGGCTGAGTAATATTCCATTATATATATACATGTACCACAACTACTTTGTCCATTCCTCTGTCAATGGACATTTAGGTTGCTTCCAGGCCTTGGCTATTGTGAATAGTGCTCCAGTGAACATTGGGGTACATGTATCTTTTCGAACTATGGTTTTCTCCAGATATATGCCCAGGAGCAGATTGCTGGATCATATGGTAGTTCTATATTTAGTTTCTTAACACAGCCTTGTAAATCAACTATACTCCAATAAAAATTGTTTAAAAAATCTCTGCCAGGGCTTCCCTGGTGGTGCAGTGGTTGAGAATCTGCCTGCCAATGCAGGGGACACAGGTTCGAGCCCTGGTTTGGGAAGATCCCACATGCCGCGGAGCAAATGGGCCCGTGAGCCACCACTACTGAGCCTGCGCGTCTGGAGCCTGTGCTCCGCAACAAGAGAGGCCGCGCACCCCGATGAAGAGTGGCCCCCACTTGCCGCACAGAAACAAAGATCCAACACACCCAAAAATAAATAAATAAATATATAAATTTAAAAACAAAACAAAACAAAACACATTGGGGTTTTAGAAAGGGCAATGGTTACATTGGTTGAAAAAAAAAATCTCTGCCAGGGTAACTAAATAAAAATTAATTAATTAATTTAGAAAAGAAAGGAAGCAAGAGCAAGCGTTCTGGAGTCCAAAGACTCTGGCTTGAACTCAAGGTCTGCCATTCACCAGCCTATGTGACCTGGAGCATCCTTCCATTCCTGACTTTCACTGTCCTCATCTGTAAACTGGGGTGATGACCCCACTCCCACAGGCTTTTGTGAGCATTAAATAAAATGATACACAAAAAGTATTAGTCTGGGGTCTGATTTTAATGAGTCCTCAATAAATATTCATCCTTTCCCTTCTTCCTCCTTAAATTAAGAAATTAGAACGCTTTAATGAAGTGGGGACATGTTATTTTGTTTTATTCTTTTTTATTGAAGTATAGTTGATTTACAATATATTAGTTTCAGGTGTACAGCATAGTGATTCAATATTTTTATAGATTACACTCTATTTAAAGTTATTACAAGATAATGCCTATATTTCCCTGTGATGTATATTATATCCTCATTGTTTGTATCCCTTACATGTTATTTTAAAAGTTGGTGGCAAAATGCTATTTAGAAAAACATCTTGAAAAGCTATTCTGGTTGTGAAAAAATGGGTTCTAGCCATGATAGGGAAGATGGAGGAGATAAAAAGTAGGTAGGTCAGTGGACTAAAGTAAAATTCATTTTACATTCCAGAAGAAAGGAGATAGTGTCCAGGCAGAAATTAACAGACATGAATTAGTCCTCAAAAAAAGGAAGAAGGGCCAGTAAAATGGAGGGAGACTAGAGCCTAAGAAAAAGGGACAGGCACTGAGGCATCCCTGGTTGTGGGAAAGGCCAGGGGAGATTTACAGACCAGAAAAGTCTAATAAATGATTCAAGTTATCTGTCTGGGCTGTGTTGTGATTCCTCCTTGGTAAAAGTCTATTACATCAGCTGTCTTGAGCTGGGGATGCTTTAGGGAAAATTTTTAAAAGGGTTTGTGGCACATTCGGGTAGATATGGAGTAGAATGGAAAGAAAAGCCAGAGGAGGTGAACCTAGGTCAAGATCAAGAATTATTTGGTGACAACAATAAATTGGAGAGAGAGGTAATAAAGAAAATGTATTCGTGAGAATATTAAAATTGGAATGGGGCTTCCACTGAATATTAAGATTGGAATGGGGCTTCCAAAGAGCAGGAGTGCAAGCCTTTTTATTACTTTGTTTTTAAGTATTAAAAGACAGATGACCCCATAAGTCCTCAGGACTTGGATTCCTAGACAGCTAATACTTGAATTATTTATGTAACCCAGATATCAGCTGCAGCTCCTTGTCCCTCAACGAGCGAGCTGAACTTGTCTTGATCTCTACTTCCTCATCGTGAGAGTCCAAAAGACACCACCATCTTCTTTCTGTGAATTCCCAGCGTCGTTTCCTCATGGTCCCTCCATCCCTGCTCCTTTGCCAGAACTTAGCATCTCCATTCCACTCTCTCTACCAATTCCCACAAAAATGGCCACTTGAGCCAAGCATCTGTGAGTCGAATCCCTTTACCACATCGTCGTCTGTCAGATGTTCCCACCGTACACAGCCTGCCACCCACAAAGGCTCCTCCTCGCTCCTTTCCTTTATAAGCTTATTAAATATTTTCTCTGTTTTCACTGTCTTGAATCCTTTTCATCTCATCTTTCCCATCTTCCAAACTTTCCACAGGAAAGAAGAGTGTCTTCATTGTTTTCTTAGAATAAATAAATCCTCCTATCTAAGTGACTCATTTTCATCACTGTTAGAAGCATTTCTAAGTGCCTAGTATCTGCCCCAGGCACATAAGATACTAAGAAATTCTAGAACTGAGACGGCTGTCTCCTGCAACCTTCTGGTATTTACAGGTAGAATCAAGTTTTGTGTGTGTGTGTGTGTGTGTGTGTGTGTGTATTCCTATCAATTTGTTATGAAGACACAATCATGCTGATCCCAGGCAGAAAATAGAAGCTACCTTCTCTGGGAGGCTTTTTGCAAAATCCCCTCCCATTTTCCCAAGAAAATTTACTCCTTCTCTCTTGTACATATACCCCCATTATTTTATGGCAAATGTTCATTGGCATGTCTGTCTCCCCTCTAGCTAGAGTTCCCAATAGCAGGAACTATTAATAAGATACATCTTTGAAATCCCAGGCCCTAGCATAGTTCTTCCCACCTGGAAGGTACTCAGTAAATGCCTTTTGAATGAAGAAATGAACAAATGAATACCTATTTTTTACATAATCCTGGAAAGACACAACATCTCAACAGAAGTGTCTGAACAGATTCCACTGTTTCAGCTAACAGTGGAATGTCCCATTCCCTGTCTCCCGAATTTAGGGAGCTTTATTTTTCTTCTTAGCTGATTTTTCTGTGCAATGTCTTCATTTCCACCGTGATGGTCAATGGTTCCTTCAGCATAGCACTCATCCTGCTGCTAATGCAGTCATCAGCTGCCCACCTAGTGCAGTTTTAGAGGTGGTTCAAGAATGTGCTTTCCCCAAAGTATCCCCCTTCCCACCCAAACCTTCCGGAATACAAAAATACCTTTCCAACTGAGTTGGAACTGACATCATAAGAAATTCCACTGTAAGAGTTCCAGAGGGCCACTCTTATATTTGGATGGTAAGGCCAGAGGTCACTTGCATGAAAGAGTCACCCCTGCTTAGCATGGATTAAATGCTCAGATTGGTTTGTAGACCCTTGGCAAAGAGGGAACAACTACAAATGGTGAGCCCAAAGAGCCTTATCTGGGGAGGAACAGCATCAGGGACAAGGCCCCTATCTTGGAAGTGACCCTGACCCAGGAGCATTTTGTCAGGTCATGAGTCTCAAATTATGCCTTACAAAACAGTTCTCTGTACCTAAGACTCCACACCTGCAGAAACAGAGTTTTGCCATTCTTTGTTCCTCCTTGTTCAAAAACCCCACCTGGAATAATTTCTGCTGAATTCATTTAAAAAACATCCAAGTCTCTGTTGTTCCTTCTGCTCTTTGTAATGAACAAGATTTCTTTATTCTGTGTGTTATCAAGGAAAGCTTCTGGCTTTGTGTCCCAAAGGTGAAGCAGATCTCACCAAAACAATACCCCGTGAGGGTCCCATCTGAGCTCATTAGTAGAAAGTAAGGATGCAAAATCCAGCCTGCTTGTTTACCCTGTGTTCCATCTTTTGCCATCCCCCTTTTTTCATTTCCATGTTTGCTCAGATTTTTCATATGTTTCCCACTGTTTCTTTATTTGCCTCCAGAGTTTAAAATCAAATCTGCCTGAGAGACCTTCAAGATGGCGGAGGAGTAAGACGTGGAGATCACCTTCCTCCTCACAAATACATCAGAAATATATCTACGTGTGGAACAACTCCTACAGAACACCTACTGAATGCTGGCAGAAGACCTCAGACTTCCCAAAAGATGCCCTCAGGCGACCCACACACAGAGGTAGGGCCAAATCCAAAGCTGAACCCCAGGAGATGCAGGAACAAAGAAGAGGAAGGGAAATCTCTCCCAGTAGCCTCAGAGCAGTAGATTAAATCTCCACAATCAACTTGATGTAGCCTGCATATCTGGAATACCTGAATAGACAACGAATCATCCCAAAATTGAGGCAGTGGACTTTGGGAGCAACTGTAGACTTGGGGTTTGCTTTCTGCATCTAATTTGTTTCTGGTTTTATGTTTATCTTAGTTTAGTATTTAGAGTTCATTATCTTTGGTAGATTTGTTTATTGATTTGGTTGCTCTCTTCCTTTTTTTTATATATATAGATATATATTTTTTTTCCCTTTTTCTCTTTTTGTGAGTGTGTATGTGTATGCCTCTTTGTGTGATTTTGTCTGTATAGCTTTGCTTTTACTCTTTGTCCTAGGGTTCTGTCTGTCCTTTTTTTTTTTTTTTAGTATAGTTTTTAGTGTTTGTTATCATTGGTGGATTTGTTTTTTGGTTTGGTTGCTCTCTTCTTTCTTTCTTTTTATTTTTTCTTTTTTTATTCCTTTTAATATTTTTATTGTTAATAATTATTTATATGTTTTATTTTAATAATTTCATTTCCTTTATTCCTTCTTCCCTCCCTCTCTCTCTCTCCTCCTTTCCTTCTCTCTTTCTTGCTTTCTTTTTCTTTCTTTCTTTTCTTTCTTTCTTTCTTCCTTCCTTCCTTCCTTCCTTCCTTCCTTCCTTCCTTCCTTCCTTCCTTCCTTCCTTTCTTTCTTTCTTTCTCTTTCTTTCTTTTCTTTCTTTCTTCTTTCTCCCTTTTCTTCTGAGCCATGTGGCTGACAGGGTCTTGGTGATCTGCCCGGGAGTGAGGCCTGTGCCTCTGAGGTGGGAGAGCCAAGTTCAGGACATTGGTCCACCAGAGAACTCCCAGCTCCATGTAATACCAAATGGCAAAACCTCTCCCAGAGATCTCCATCTCAACGCTAAGACCCAGCTCCACTCAACGACCAGCAAGCTACAGTGCTGGACACCCTATGCCAAACAACTAGCAAGACAGGAACACAGCCCCACTCATTAGCAGAGAGGCTGCCTAAAATCATAATAAGGTCACAAACACCCCAAAACACACCACCGGATGCAGTCCTGCCCACCAGGAAGACAAGATCCAGCCTAATCCACCAGAACACAGGCAAAAGTCCCCTCCACCAGGAAGCCTACACAACCCACTGAACCAACCTTAGCCACTGGGGGCAGACACCAAAAACAACGGGAAGTATGAAACTGCAGCCTGAGAAAAGGAGACCCCAAACACAGTAAGTTAAGCAAAATGAGAATACAGAGAAACACACAGCAGATGAAGGAGCAAGGAAAAAACCCACCAGACCAAACAAATGAAGAGGAAATAGGCAGTCTATCTGAAAAAGAATTTAGAGTAATGATAGTCAAGATGATCCAAAATCTTGGAAATAGAATGGAGAAAATACAAGAAACGTTTAACAAGGGCCTAGAAGAACTAAAAAGCAAACAAACAATGATGAACAACACAATAAAAGAAATTTAAAATTCTCTAGAAGGAATCAATAGAAGAATAATTGAGGCAGAGGAACGGATAAATGACCTGGAAGATAAAATGGTGGAAATAACTACCGCAGAGCAGAATAAAGAAAAAAGAATTGAGGACAATCTCAGAGACCTCTGGGACAACATTAAATGCACCAACATTTGAATTATAGGGGTTCCAGAAGAAGAAAAGAAAAAGAAAGGGACTGAGAAAATATTTGAAGAGATTATAGTTGAAAACTTCCCTAATATGGGAAAGGAAATAGTGAAGTCCAGGAAGTGCAGAGAGTCCCATACAGGATAAATCCAAGGAGAAACATGCCAAGACACATATTAATAAAACTACCAAAAATTAAATACAAAGAAAAAATATTAAAAGCAGCAAGGGAAAAACAACAAATAATATACAAGGGAATCCCCATAAGGTTAACAGCTGATCTTTCAGCAGAAACTCTGCAAGCCACAAGGGAGTGGCAGGACATACTTAAAGTGATGAAAGGGAAAAACCTACAACCAAGATTAGTCTACCCAGCAAGGATCTCTTTCGGATTTGATGGAGAAATTAAAACCTTTACAGACAAGCAAAAGCTAAGAGAATTCGGCACCACAAAATCAGCTTTACAACAAATGTTAAAGGAACTTCTCTAGGCAGGAGACACAAGAGAAGGAAAAGACCTCCAATAGCAAACCCAAACCAATTAAGAAAATGGTAATAGGAACATACATATTGATAACTACCTTAAATATAAATGGATTAAATGCTCCAACCAAAAGACATAGACTGGCTGAATGGATACAAAAACAAGATCCATATATATGCTGTCTACAAGAGACCCACTTCAGACCTAGGGACACATACAGACTGAAAGTGAGGGGATGGAAAAAGGTATTCTATGTAAATGGAAATCAAAAGAAAGCTGGAGTAGCAATTCTCATATCAGACAAAATAGACTTTAAAGTAGACTATTACAAGAGACAAAGAAGGACACTACATAATGATCAAGGGATCAATCCAAGAAGAAGATATAACAATTGTAAATATATATGCACCCAACATAGGAGCACCTCAATACATAAGGCAAATGCTAACATCCATAAAAGATGAAATCGACACTAACACAATCATAGCAGGGGACTTTAACACCCCACTTTCACCGGTGGACAAATCATCCAAAATGAAAATAAATAAGGAAACACAAGCTTTAAATGATACATTAAACAAGATGGACTTAATTGATATTTATAGGACATTCCATCCAAAAACAACAGAATACACTTTCTTCCCAAGTGCTCATGGAACATTCTCCAGGAGAGTCACAAATCAAACCTTGGTAAATTTAAGAAAATTGATATCATATCAAGTATCTTTTCTGACCACAACACTATGAGACTAGATATCAATTACAGGAAAAAATCTTTAAAAAATACAAACACATGGAGGCTGAACAATACATTACTAAATAGCCAAGAGATCACTGAAGAAATCAAAGAGGAAATCAAAAAATACCTAGAAACAAATGACAATGAAAACATGACGACCTAAAACCTATGGGATGCAGCAAAAGCAGTTCTAAGAGGGAAGTTTATAGCAACACAACCCTACCTCAAGAAACAACAAACATCTCAAATAAACAATCTAACCTTACACCCAAAAGAACTAGAGAAAGAAGAACAAGCAAAACCCAAAGTTAGTAGAAGGAAAGAAATCATAAAGATCAGAGCAGAAATAAAAGAAACAGAAACAAAGAAAACAATAGCAAAGATCAGTAAAACTAAAACCTGGTTCTCTGAGAAGATAAACAAAATTGATAAACCATTAGCCAGACTCATCAAGAAAAAAAGGCAGAAGGCTCAAATCAACAGAATTACAAATGAAAAAGGAGAAGTAACAACTGACACTGCAGAAATACAAAGGATCATGAGAGTTTACTACAAGCAACTATATGCCAATAAAATGGACAACCTGGAAGAAATGGACAGATTCTTAGAAAAGCACAAACTTCCGAGACTGAAACAGGAAGAAATAGAAAATATAAACAGACCAGTCAAAAGCACTGAAATTGAGACTGTGATTTAAAATCTCCCAAAAAACAAAAGCCCAGGACCAGATGGCTTCACAGGTGAATTCTATCAAACATTTAGAGAAGAGCTAGCACCTATCCTTTTCAAACTCTTCCAAAATATAGTAGAGGGAGGGACACTCCCAAACTCATTCTATGAGGTCACCATCACCTTGATACCAAAACCAGACAAAGATGTCACAAAGAAAGAAAACTACAGGCCAATATCTCTGATGAACATAGATGCAAAAATCCTCAACAAAATACTAGCAAACAGAATCCAACAGCACATTAAAACGATCATACACCATGATCAAGTGGGGTTTATCCCAGGAATGCAAGGATTCTTCAATATATGCAAATCAATCAATGTGATACACCATATTAACAAATTGAAAGAGAAAAACCATATGATCATCTCAATAGATGCAGAAAAAGCTTTTGACAAAATTCAACACCGATTTATGATAAAAACCCTCCAGAAAGTAGGCATAGAGGGAACTTACCTCAACATAATAAAGGCCATATATGATAAACCCACAGCTACCATTGGTCTCAATGGTGAAAAACTGAACCCATTTCCACTAAGATCAGGAACAAGACAAGGTTGCCCACTCTCCCCACTGTTATTCAACATAGTTTTGGAAGTTTTAGCCACAGCAGTCAGAGAAGAAAAAGAAATAAATGGAATCCAAATAGGAAAAGAAGAAGTAAAATTGTCACTGTTTGCAGATGACATGATACTATACATAGAGAATCCTAAAGATGCTACCAGAAAACTACTAGAGCTAATCAATGAATCTGGTAAAGTTGCAGGATACAAAATTAATGCACAGAAATCTCTTGCATTCCTATACATTAATGATGAAAAATCTGAAAGAGAAATTAAGGAAACACTCTCATTTACCACTGCAACAAAAAGAATAAAATACCTAGGAATAAACCTACCTAAGAAGACAAAAGACCTGTATGCAGAAAACTATAAGACACTGATGAAAGAAATTAAAGACGATACAAACAGATGGAGAGATATACCATGTTCTTGGATTGGAAGAATCAACATTGTGAAAATGACTATACTACCCAAAGCAATCTACAGATTCAATGCAATCCCTATCAAACTACCAATGGCATTTTTCACAGAACTAGAACAAAAAATTGCACAGTTTGTATGGAAACACAAAAGACCCCAAATAGCCAAAGCAATCTTGAGAAAGAAAAACGGAGCTGGAGGAATCAGGCTCCCTGACTTCAGACTATACTACAAAGCTACAGTAATGAAGACAGTATGGTCCTGGCACTAAAACAGAAAATATAGATCAATGGAGCAGGATACAAACCCAGAGATAAACCCATGCACACATGGTCACCTTATCTTTGATAAAGGAGGCAAGAATATACAATGGAGAAAAGACAGCCTCTTCAATAAGTGGTGCTGGGAAAACTGGACAGCTACGTGTAAAAGAATGAAATTAGAACATTCCCTAACACCATACACAAAAATAAACTCAAAATGGATTAAAGACCTAAATGTAAGGCCTGACACCATAAAACTCTTAGAGGAAAACATAGGCAGAACACTCCATGACATAAATCACAGCAAGATCCTTTTTGACCCACCTCCTAGAGAAATGGAAATAAAAATAAAAATAAACAAATGGGACCTAATGTAACTTAAAAGCTTTTTTCCAGCAAAGGAAACCATAAACAAGATGAAAAGACAACCCTCAGAATGGGAAAAAATATTTGCAAATGAAGCAACTGACAAAGGATTAATCTCCAAAATTTACAAGCAGCTCATGCAGTTCAATATCAAGAAAACAAACAACCCAGTGCAAAAATGGGCAGAAGACCTAAATAGACATTTCTCCAAAGAAGATATACAGATTGCCAACAAACACATGAAAGGATGCTCAACATCACTAATCATTAGAGAAATGCAAATCAAAACTACAATGGGGTATCACCTCACACCAGTCAGAATGGCCATCATCAAAGAATCTACAAACAATAAATGCTGTAGAGGGTGTGGAGAAAAGGGAACCCTCTTGTACTGTTGGTGGGAATTTAAATTGATACAGCCACTATGGAGTACAGTATGGAGGTTCCTTAAAAAACTAAAAATAGAACTACTATACAACCCAGCAATCCCACTACTGGGCATGTGCCCTGAGAAAACCATAATTCAAAAAGTGTCATGTACCACAATGTTCATTGTCGCTCTGTTTACAATAGCCAGGACATGGAAGCAACCTAAATGTCCATCGACAGATGAATGGATAAGGAAGATGTGGCACATTTATACAATGGAATATTACTCATCCATAAAAGGAAACAAAATTGAGTTATTTGTAGTGAGGTGGATGGACCTAGAGTCTGTCATACAGAGTGAAGTAAGTCAGAAAGAGAAAAACAAATACCGTATGCTAACACATATATATGGAATCTAAAAAGAAAAAGAAAATTGGTTCTGAAGAACCTAGGGTCGGGACAGGAATAAAGATGCAGACGTAGAGAATGGACTTGAGGACGTGGGGAGGGGGAACGGTAAGCTGGGACGAAGTGAGAGAGTGGCATTGAGATATATACGCTACCAAATGTAAAATAGATAGCTAGTGGGAAGCAGCCACATAGCACAGGGAGATCCGCTTGGTGCTTTGTGACCACCTAGAGGGGTGGGATAGGGAAGATGGGAGGGAGATGCAAGAGGGAGGAGATATGGGTATACATGTATATGTATAGCTGATTCACTTTGTTATAAAGCAGAAACTAACACACCACTGTAAAGCAATTATACTCCAATAAAGATGTTAAAAAAAAAAAAAAAAAAAAAAAATCAAATCTCCTGCCGTACAAGAAGGACACAGTTACCTCACCCTTTGATATATGCAACAAATCACATTTACAATCACTTCAGAAAGGGCCTGCCAGGCTTCTCAAAAAAGTGTACAAATCTTCCTGTGTTCGACAAAAACATTTCAATTGGAAGCAAATGCTGGACCTAAAGATCAAAATGAGTTCACATCACAAAAAGCAGTCTTCCTCTTATTGGAAACAAGTTACAGAGTATGACATGTCCCAATGTAAGATGCCCAGCTCAAGACCTTTCTCTGCTTTCAAGGGAGAAAACATATGGGCCAAGTTACTGTATGTTGTGGATCATACTTCCCCCCCATGCCAGGCACATAAGATATACCCTATATTTTTAATGTACTGACACATGTATTTCTCACAATGCCCAATAAGGTAAATATTATTCACATTTTACAGATGAAGAAACTAAGGCTTTGATACTACTCCCCTGCCCCCCCCACAAAGTCCTACAGGTAATTAGAGACAGAACCAAGTCTTGAATGAGGGCTTTGCACCCCAGCATCAGTATTCTTTCCACTGCTCCATACCCAAAGGTTTGGCATCTAGGACTTTCCCTGAAGATCATGACTTGTTCCTTTTGTTGGCAAATTATCTCCTTAGTACCAGAGGACACTATAAGAAACTAAGATGTCAGGTCACTGTTGACACATGTAAATAACACTGGGACTCCAGAATCCAGTTGTCCATTAAGTTCCAACAAAGGGCCAAATATTTTTTCCAGGCCCTGGGCATCCAGCAGAGACAGACCAATTCCCTCCCTTAATGGAGTTTCCATTCTAGGAAGCAAGTAAGGAATAAGCCTCCTTTTTGATGGACCTAGTAAAGGGGGAAGTTCATAATATTCAGACTAAACAGCATATCTGCAGTAGTTTCACTTATTTCATATACACTAACTTATATAGCGATTTCTATGTGCTCCATGCTGTTATAAGCACTTCACAAATAATAATCCATTTAATTATAACAAACCCTATGAAGCAGATGCTGTTGTCATCTTCATTTTAGAGTTGAGGCAACTGAAGTATAGAGCAGTGAAGTAGCTTGCCCAAAATGGCACATCTCTAAGGGGCAAGGCCAGCCTTCTAACCCAGGCAGTCTAGCTCTGGAAGCCATGCTCTCACCACTTTGCAGAGCTGCTTATGGCAACTTAGCGTTGACCAGAAAGCATTCTGTACAGCACGGCTTCAGAGTAGCATCCCTGCCAATCACCACTGTTGCCATCATCATAATTGGAACATGTATAGCCCTTTATTTGGTGTGATGGGAAATTGCTGCCATGGGTGATGCTGGCCAAGCCTGTGGCCAACAGCTCATCTTACATTGCTGTAAGTCAGGTGCTATACCCAAAGCTCTCCGTGGAAACTCCATTTTAATACTCACAACCACCACCTTGTTAGTAGACTAGCATTACTCCTATTTGAAAGATGGGGAAACTAGGAAGATGACGGAGTAGGAAGACCTTGAGTTCACCTCCTCCAAACAAACACACCAAAACCACAACTACGTATACAACAACTCTCTCTGAGAATGACCTGGAAAGACTAACAGAAGAGCCCTTCTACTAAGGATATAAAGAAGAAACCACATCGAGATAGGTAGGAGGGGAAGTAAAGTGATCTAGCCCAGACCCACACCTCCAGTGGGTGACCAAAAGAGGAAGGACACATCACAAACTCAGAGCTCCTCCCTAAAGAGCAAGGGGTTTGAGCCACACATCGGGCACCCCAGCCATGGGGACTGGTACCAGGAAGATGGATCCCCTTAAGGGATTTTGAAAACCAGCAGGACTATGACCAGGAGAGCCAGGGGGCTGTAGGAAACCAAGACTCTGCTCTTAAAAGGTGCACACACACACTTACCCACTCTGGATTCCAGCGCAGAGGCAGCAGATTGAAAAGTGCCTGGCACTCTAGCCAGCCTGCGAAGGCTGCTCCAGCATGCGCCCCAGCCCATACCACACCCCAGCTCCAACCACCCTGCCAAGGTGGCAGGCCCAAGCACGCCCCAAGAGAAGTCCCAGACCATGCTCACAGTGGCTCCAGCCCTCCTGCCAAAGCCATCAGGCTCATGAAGTCTGCATAGGGACACTCCTATACAGGGACACGCCTTCAAGACCAAGAGAGGTAACTCTATCCCCTAACTCATAGAGATAAACACAGAAAGCCAAACAAAATGAGAATATAGAGGAATATTTTCCAAATGAAACAACAAGATAAAACACTAGGGGGGGAAGAAACTTAATGAAATGAAGATAATTAATTTACCTGATAAAGAGTTTAAAGAAATGGTCATAAAAATGCTCATGAAACTCAGGAGAAGAAGAGAGAAACACAGTGAGAATTTCAACAAAGAATTAGAAAATATAAAAAAGAACCAATCACAACTGACGAAATAATAACTGAAATGAAAAATACACTAGAAAAAATCAACAGCAGATTAGATGATATAGAAGAATGCATAAGCGACCTGGAAGACAAAATAGTGCAAATCACCCAATAAGAACAACAAACAGAAAAAGGAATTCTTAAAAAATGAGGATAGTTTAAGGAATCTCTGGGACAACATCAGGCATACTAACATTTGCATTACAGGAGCCCCAGAAGGAGAAGAGAGAGAAAAGGGCAGAAAAGGTATTTGGTGACATAATAGCTGAAAAATTCCTTAACCTGGGAAAGGAAACATATCCAGTTCCAGGAAGTACAGAGAGTACCAGACAAGATGAACCCAAAGAGATCCACACCAAGACCTATCATAATTAAAATGGCAAAAGTTAAAGATAAAGAGAGAATTTTAAAAGCAGCAAGAGAAAAACAGAGTCAACACAAGGGAAGGCTATCAGCTGATTTTTCAGCAGAAACTTTGGCAGTATAGCATGTCATGCTATATTTAAAGTGCTGAAAGGAAGAAACCTACAACCAAGGATACTCCACCTGGGATGGTTATCATTCAGAATTGAAGTGTCCATCAAGAGACGAATGGATAAAGGAGATGCGGAGTATATATATATGTGTGTGCATATGTGTGTGTATATATATAGACACACATGCACACACACACACACACACACACAATGGAATATAAATCAGCCATAAAAAAAGAATGAAATCTTGTCACTTGCAGCAACATGGATGGATCTGGAGGATATCATGCTAAGTGACACAAGTCAGACAAGAAAGACAAATACTGCATGTTTTCACCTATATGCGAAATCTAAAAAACAAACATAGAGACAAATATAACAAAACAGACTCAGAGATACAGAGGAAAAACTAGTAGTTGCCAGAGAGGAGGGCAGTGGGGAGATGAGCAAAATAGGTAAAGGGGATCAAGAGGTACACACTACCAGCCATAAAATAAATAAGTCACAGGGATGTAATGTACAACACAGGGAATATAGCCAAAAATATTATAATAACTTTGCATGGTGCATTATGTGTAAAAATACTGAAACACTGTGTTGTACACCTAAAACTAATATAATATTGTAAGTCAACTATACGCCAATGAAAAAAGATGGGGAACTGGGATTTAGGGAGCTGAGGCATAGACTGTTAGTTGCCTTCCCATCCTCCACCCAACACACACGGCCAAACACCTTTTGTTTCTTCTTCTCTGGGAATATTTGTTTGGCTGGATACATGGCCTCCATTGCAGTACTCACAACCATATGAGTAGATTCTAGATGGTTATGTGTGAGCAGAAGTGATGGGTGTGACTTCCAGGTAATAAAATAAAGGACACATGCCCTTTTCCTCCCCTCTCCCTCTGCCTGTGGCTGAAATGTAAACATAGCGGCTGTCATCTGTGACCATGCAGATGAAGGCAGGGTTGACAAAGGAACAAGATGGAAGGAGCTTGTTCTCCAATGTTGTCAGGCCACCACAGCAGTCCTGGACCCCTCACCCAGACTGTTAGGTGAAAAACAATTTCAATGTCTACCTTGTTTAAGTCACTGAATTTGGGACCTCTGGTCCCAGCAGTCTAGCCTGTATTTTCAAAACTGAGTCCAAGGTCAATCAGCTCTGAACTGTGGAACTAGGACTTAAACCCAGGCTGTCTCAGATTTACCTTGACCTAGAAACCTTTCTGTCCCTTATAGCTACATCACACTGGACAGTTAGTTATAGTAATGGCATGACCTACCCCTCGGAGGGGAGGGGCACTCAGATTGCATGATGAGACATCCTTCCTTTCTAGCCCACTACACTCCGTCCTTTCCAACCTTGGCTCTCTCATGCTCAGCCCCTGCCATCTGCCGTGCTAGCAAAAGGGCAGTTCTCTAAGCCAAGCCGTATCTAGCTAAGGTCACTGGCAACTGTGAATGGTTAAGAGCCTCTAGTAGGCTTGACTTCAAACACAACTGCGTCTTTCTTCAAGAACCTGAAATATCCCAAATGGATGAGACGTTTCTCATAGATCCTCATGGAAATCTGTAGGTTTTAATTTAGAGTTTGAACATCACTTATTAATATGCAAGCAACACAAAATACAAGAAATAGTATGAAACATAGAAAACAAACTTAACGGTTACCGAAGTGGGTGGGAGAGAGAAATTAGGAGGATGGGATTAAAACATACACACTACTATATATAAAACAGATAACCAATAGGACCTACTGTATAGCACAGGGAACTATACTCAATATTTTATAATACCTATAAAGGAAAAGAATCTGAAAAAGAATATATATATATACATATATTACCCTGAATCACTGTGCAATATACCTCAAACCAACACAATATTGTAAATCAACTATACTTAAATTAAAAAAAAGAAATAGTATGCATGTAGCCATCACAAAATACTATTCAAATGTTAAAAATTGGAAAAAAAAGACTGACAAATGGATAATAAAATGCTTGTGACACAATGTGAAGAGTTCAAAGGAACACTGTAGCAATGGCAGGGAGAACGCAAAAGCACCAAATTCATGTGAGAGTGATGATTTAGTTTCAGCTAAACAACATGGCTCCACACATAAAATACAAATAAAACTGCAAACTCAATAAAATTCAAATAAAATAAAATGCAATCATTTAATGTGATGGGGTTTCAAAGCTACCTTGGAGCTATAAAAGGGTTTATACAGAGTTTTATGTTTACATATAATTAAGTAACTTTGTAATAAAAATAAGCAGGGAGGTCATCAAGTCTGAGAAACCTAACATTTCGGGTAAACCATATAATACAGCAGCTGTGAACAATTAACTAGAAAAGGTTTATAACCATTCTCATTGTTGCCTTGGAAATGTCTCTATCACATGGTCTACCCTTGGCCTTGGAACATCAATATCCTACTCTCTGAGACATTAGGCAGATATATATCTGCCTTACTGTTAAATGGAAGTATTCAAGTCACTGCTGTCAAACCACACATGGGCAGTGCCCATCTGTGGCTTTCACAGATTTTCTCGTTCCAAGTAATTTGACATGAGAATCAACATCTTGTTTCATCCTTTTCAGTTAGGTATGAAATTGTTTCCTCTGGTAATTAACATGCGGGACATAAAAGGAAATTAACTGATGACTCTAAAACATTGATTCCCCGCATTAAATCAATCTTCCTATCAGAAAGCATGCCATGGCCATTAGCTTGGCATTCATTTTTGCTGGTGCTCAATTACTCTGCTTGAATGGATTAGGCCAATTAAACGGACTCAAGGACACCATCCTACCAAGCCTACAAATCTATGGTAATCAAATTCAAGTCACAGATTGGCTTTCTTGGCCTGGAATGAGTAAGAAATAAGGTGGAACAAGCACTAAAAATGATACAGAAGTAGCTAGAATATTAGCTGAATCCAAAAGAGATATACTAACTTTCTTCTTAAGAGAATTGCTCTCTCATGTGTACACAATCCTTTAAAACTACAACCACTTAACTTTCTAAATCATCTCCATTCAAAAGACACTGCCACCCATACCCTCCTCTGCCTGCCCCTCCTCATATCCCCACTTCCTTTCAAGGGACCTCCATGGGGTTGGTATTGCCTGAGGGGCTGATCCCAGCAAAGCTCCCCAACCCTGGCATCTTCTGTCTGCTGCCAGACCCCACAGCCCACCTCACCAGTCCCGGCAGGACTCTAGACAGTTCACTTATATGTCCTCCCACTAGACAGTAAATCCATGCACGCCTGGGAACATGTCTGGTTCACCAGTATGATAAGTCTTCATCAAATGTTAGCTCAGTTATTTATTGTATGATTCCCCCGTCTTGGACCACCGCCCACCCCTCCACCTCCCGCCCAAAGCTCCACCTGCCCTGTCTGTCTGCGGGGCCTGGGAAGGTGGCGTTCCTCCTGCCATTGTGCACTTTGGGCTTTCTTATGGGAAGCCCATGTTAAGTGGGATAGTGTTACATTACATGTTAAGTACTTCTGTGAGCTAGACCTGGGATCTCACCTCCCTTTATAAGATTCATTCTGTGCAGAAATCTGGGCCAAAATGTGATCAGGTATATGTATTAGTTTCCTAGGGTTGCTATAACAAAATACCACAAACTAGGTGGAAAAAAATTTTTTTTTTATTTTCTCACTTCTCACTGTTCTGGAGACAGGAATCCTGAAACGGACGTGTCAGCATGGCCACACTCCCTCCAAAGCCTCTAGGTGAGAACCTTCTTTGCCTCTTCCACTTTCTGATGGCTCCCAGCATTCCTTGGCTCGTGAAAACCTAACTGCCGCTGTCTTCACATGACCTTCTTCCCTCTGTCTCTGAGTTCAATCACCTTCTTGGTTCTCTTGTAAAGACACCAGTGGATCTAGGGCCCACCTTAATGCAGTATGACCTCATTTTATCTTGACTGCCTCAGCACAGACCGTTTTCCAAATAAGATCACATTCACAGGTAACAGAGTTTAGGACTTGAGCATATTTGGGGGTAAGGAGAGACACAGGTATAATAGCACCAAAAATCTAGTTTAGACACATTGCTTGTTAAATTAACTGTTCTAGGCTAGCCTGGGAACATAACCACTGTTCATAATATCGAAACTTCCAACACATTTTGCCATTAGTGTAAACTTATTACCTGACTTTTAAAATGCAACACTGCAAATAATTAAGGATGTATACAAAGATATTCAATAGAGCATCATTTGTAACACTACAAAAAATCGGGAAAACTCCAAATATTCAACAATATAGGCTTGGTTAAGTTGTGTTATAGTTGTACTATTGCATGACTATGTATATATATTTCTATATATATTGCTATTATATACTGTATAGCTATGTTATAGCTATACTATTGATTACTATGCAACAAATAAAATGAGATGAAAATATGTTCGTGATCTATTGCCATAAAAATCATGCACATACATATTTTATAACTAGGGATTTTTAAGCATACATTTATACAACTACATATATAGCTATATAATCTCCATGTAGCTACATATATGTGTGTATGTATGTATGTATGTGTGTGTGTGTGTATATATATATGTGTGTATGTATACATATATATATACACACACACATATACACACATACATACATATATCTGCCCTTACTACATTTCCAGTATAGACAGTACCCAATTGCAATCTGGTTTTAATATATTTTCTGAAAGCTGTATATAAAAGCAAACTGCTTGTTTTAAAAGCAATATATGTTCATTACCTAAAATATAAGCAAAAATAGAGAAGCAAAACATTAAAAACTTTGAGTACCCATGATTTTAACATCTACAGCAAACAGCTGCCAGCACTGTAGTGTATATAAGTATAGAAAATGAAAAAATGACCTGGAAAAAAATACCCCAAACTAGGGCATGCTTAGGTGTATCTACTGGTAGAAGAGGTCACCGAGTCAACCCAAACAGTCAGTTATACTCAAGGACCTGGGAGAGGGGGACGTTAAGTAATTTAAGTTAAAGCATGATGCTTCAAAAAAAACAAATGCAAGTTTATAACAAGAAGTGGAACTCATTCCCAAGGGAACAAATTCATTCAGTAAAAATGAAAAGTTTGAGAAGCACCACACCATCTTAACGTGGGTTGAAAAATCATGGATGTTTTATAGTTTCTTCTTTTGGCTTCTTTGTGTTTGCTGTCTTTTTGTTTTTGTTTTCCTCTGAAATGAGTCAGAATCACATTTGTAGAGAAAATAATAGAATAATAACTCTATTTTAAAAAGTAACACAAAATGCCCTTCTCTTCCCCCTTCCCCCTGTTTGCAGATTGGCACTAGTGACGCTGAGGACCGTCAGCAGGCAAGAATTCATCATGAACCTGAACCTCACTCCCTGCAGCCCACCTGCTGTCCCCAGGCAGGAGCTCTGGTGCCTGTGGGTCTCCCCACACCCGCACCAGGGATCTGGTAGGGCTGGGAAGCCTCTTGTCCACCCAAATGCCATCAGGCTTAACCTGTAGAATCCCATCAGACTGTCAGGAAATACAATAAAAATCGGCTGTCCCCCAGAAATCATATAATCATAACTGTATTTCAGCTCAGAGATTAGTCAAGCTCCTGAGAAGGGACAAACATGTATTGAATGTGTACAATGTTCTCTATCACTTCCTCTTTTCATTCTCACAACCCTGGTTTACATGTCCCATCGTTCAGATGGGGAAATTGAAGCTCAGAGAGGTTAGGAAACCTGCCAACAGTCACACAGTGGCAGGGAGAAGATTCCCATCCAGGTATGTCTGACTCCTGACCTGGGGTCCCTCTGCTACCCCCATTGCTTTGTTCTGGAGATGACTATTTCCCTACCTGTCCTCTTTTCTCTCACCTGTCCTCTCTCCATCCCTCTTCCTACTCATTCTAAAAACCGGCTTGTCCTTGCTTTCTTCCTAAGATGTTCTTTGCCAACATCTTTTAGGCAAGTGTGGTTATTAGCAAAGATTTCCTCTTTCAGTGAAGTGAGGCGGCAACTTCTAACCCCTTCACTGTTCTGATTTCCAATAAATGTTTCCTGTCTGTTCAAGACAAGACAAAAAGAAGAGACACCGATCTCCAGCCCATGGCCTTAAAACCTCTGAAGTTCAGCCCAGGTAATCACCTCACCACTGGAGGCTTTTCTACCCAACAATGACAAATTAACTTGCTTTTTAATTTTCCAATCCCATTCTATTTCAGTTCATTATTTTTTTCTTTGCCTTATTCTATCTTCAGAGTATGTCTCCCGCCAATTTAATTGCTTGTAAAAAATGTTCATTTTTTAAATCTGCCCTGTAACTGTCCTCTGAAGATACCAACCAATAATTGCACTCTTTAGTCACAGGAAATTTGCTATTTTAAATAAGCTTCTGATCAGACAGGGTCCTCAGAACATTATGACTAATCTACAGACGATGTAATAGCAAAGATGGCAATGCTCTCATTTCTAAATGCTGTTTCATTAATAGGATTCATACCTCGGGTCCTTAATATTCTCAGCTCTACTTTACAGGCTGAACAAATACAATTCTAAATCACGTTGAGGAAAGGAGCAGCCCTGAAAATTAGAGTCTGTTGGAAATAGGAGACCCTCATCAGGCAGCCCCATGATCCTGGGGCCCTACATTTCACTTCTGAATGCATTTCAGAAGGCATGGGCTTGCGCTCTTAGGAAAAGCCCATAGGTTGTTCATATTTTCCTTGCAGGAAAAATAAAGCCAGCCTCTTCTTTCTAACTTAATGCATTGTGGGCATAACAGGAAAAAAAAAAAAGAAGTCAATCACAAGGCTGAAAAAAATAACTCCTGCTTAAACAGAAAGCAAGGTATTTGCTCTAGCTCTTTTGAAAATATATTTATTTTTAAATCAGAGGTAAAAGAGAAAAAAAAAAAAAGATCTGCAAAGGGGGTCACAGGAAAAGTGGAAATGGCCATAAACTGGCCTAGATGCCAAAGGTAGAGAAAGTAAAGGCAAGGTAACAGAGGAGCATCCATGCTAATACTGAGTCCATCGCCTGGATATCCCCTGTAGCTCTCATACTCTCCCTTCCAGGTATGTTTGGGAGCTGACAGCTTCATGGGTGGCCACGATGCCTCCTTCCAGGGCTGTGCTAGAGCCAGGGTTTGCTGCAGCCAACCATGGCTCCCGAGATCCCACCGTTAAATTTTTAAAAATTTGGGGAATTGATTGACATCAAATTGGTAGCTTGAAATCATCCATGGTGGGAGTGTTTACAAAGAAAGCAGCAAATGTAACAAATCAGAACTTTTTCGCCCCAGAGAGCCAGCCCAGTCGTTAAATGTTCACCAGCACACACCACTGCTGCTTTCTCAGTCTTCCCATAGGCTCACCTTGGAGATGTCCAGACTTGCTGAGCATCTCCAAAGCACATTCACAATGAAAGAAGAAAAGCAGTCGCACCTTCCAGATGGATTCTACCAACTGAGATGCGAGACTATAGTAACACCAGGGCCACGTCTAAAGGCTTTCTGGAGGGGTCAGGATAAAGCAGACCCACTCAGCAGACTACTCCTGGAAGCCAGAGTTTTTAGATCCCTCAGTCCTTGCCCTTCCCCTCTCTGCCTTGAAACACAGTGTTGACTCTCAACAGAGGAAGCATGTTCTGAGGTCCCAAGACATCACTCTTACCTGCTGGTGAGTTTTTCACAGGTCCCATGCCCCAGAGCCCCGGTTTTCATGCCAAGTCCTCTCTGCACCCCCTGCCTCCTCGGGCCACTCACCAACTGTCTCAGCCCCACCTATGACACATGCAGAGGAGCAGCCCCAACTAAGGAAGTGAGCAGCAGGGACCAACCTCTTTTGTCCACCACTGTATGCCTCATACCTAGCACAGCGCTGGGTAGTTAGTAGATGTGCGATACTTATTAAATGAATTACTGAACTCAGTAGGCAAAACTCTTCTAATCTACTCACTGTTGGCATCAGGGAATCTTGGTGAGGGGCAATAATTTAAGAAATTCAAGACAAGACATCAAGAAACCTAGAATCTAGACTAACCAGTCTTGGCAATTGACTTGCTTATATAAGTAACTTCTTTGGGCTTCCATCTCTTCATCTAGGAAATAGCACCTGGCTTCTAGCATTTTGATACTGGCTCTATCACTTAACAGTGGACAGATCTTGGCAAACTGTTCAACCTTTCTGATCCTCAATTTCCCCATCTTTAAATGATGATAACACAACCTATGTTCTTTTAAACTCTCATTGTGGGGATTGAAATATATGTGAAGTGTATAGAATATAGAATGACTTATAGCATATAGAATGAGTGCTACACAAATTATTTTTTTAGCTTCCCTCCTTCTCTAGACTGAACAGGTCACGATTCCACTGGACCCAGTCATCTGTCTCTCTGTGTACGAAAAGGACAGGTGCTGGCTTCAAAATATTTCCCCAAGTAGTGGCTTAGGACAGGTTGACATGGAAACTTATTTCTTTATTCCACTTCAAATGTCACCAGTGAGAAGAATATAAGGATCTTCCTCTATACTTAAAAAGAAATTAAACTGAAGTTCAAAGTCTAGATCCCCACCTGACAGTCACTTGTATGAGTTAGGATGCCTTCAGCTACAAATAACAGAAAACCCAAATGAGCCTTGCTAAAACAGTAGAGGGATGTATTAACTCCACAATAAATGTCTAGTGGTCAGCCAGCACAGAGTTGGCTGACTTAGCACACAACACCACCATTCAACGCCCAGATTTCGTGTCTCTTTCTATAGCAGGTTCTGCTGGAGACAGACTTGGGACTAATTTCACTCTTGGTCCAAGATGGTGGCTGCAGTTCCACAAATCTTGAGTAGATGTGATAATATTCACTAGAAGAAAAAAGACCAGTTCTTCTGTACACATCTCTTTTGAAAAGCAAATAAATTTCCCCAGGAGTCTCCCAGAGAAATTCCCCTTATGTCTCATTGACCAGAATTGGGTCCCAATGCCCAACCTTAAACCAATAATTGTCAAGAGAATGGAACCATTATTATTGGCTTAGACCAATCCAAATTTGTCCACATCCCTTAGGGGAGGATGGAACAAAACTGGAGCTCTGCCAACATAAAACATGGGAATAACAGGTGCTGGATAGGCAACCTATATCATTTGATGAACGCTCCCCACTCCTACTACTCCCCCCACAACAGACACACACACACGCACACACACACACACTGCAGCAAGGAAGATCCAAATCATGTGATAGCCTGACCTGGTATCATTATTACTAACAAAAGCAGAGATGAAAGTAGTACTTGTTGAGCACCTACTACGTGCTGACCAGTATATGCTAAAGCAATTTACCAATCGAATTCCCATGGTAATCCTGTGAGACTGGTTGCCACTCCCATTTTATGGATGACAAAACTGAGGCCAAAGCAGGCAGCCACTGAATGGTAGAATTGGATTTAAACTCAGATTTGACTGACTCCAAATAACATAATCTTTCCACTTTACCAGGCTATCTCCTGAATGAGCAACTAGAAGTTATGAATACATTTTCTTTGGACTAACTGCTCTAGAAAGGGCAAGTGCTCAGCCCCTAGCTCACTTGCCCAAGGCTCACTCTGAATCCTGCCAATAAATGGAGCTATTTTTACAGTAAAGGATAAGAAGCTGTGAAAACCATATCCTGCTTCTGCTCTTTCTTCTCTGGTTGTTATTTCGGAGTTTTTTTCTATCCATGCCGTTTTTAATATATTCTTCTGTCTTGCTAATGATAGGAAACTTGCTGCTGCCTGGTTCCATAAAACATTATCTCATTATCTCGTTTTGTCTCTCACTGTATTTGGTAGCATTGAAAGTGGTGTATGACCAGTCAGAATGGCCATCACCAAAAAAATCTACAAGCAATAAATGCTGGAGAGGGTGTGGAGAAAAGGGAACACTCTTGCACTGTTGGTGGGAATGTAAATTGATACAGCCACTATGGAGAACAGTATGGAGGTTCCTTAAAAAACTAAAAATAGAACTACCATACGACCCAGCAATCCCACTACTGGGCATATACCCTGAGAAAACCATAATTCAAAAAGAGTCATGTACCACAATGTTCATTGCAGCTCTATTTACAATAGCCAGGACATGGAAGCAACCTAAGCGTCCATCGACAGATGAATGGATAAAGAAGATGTGGCACATATATACAATGGAATATTACTCAGCCATAAAAAGAAATGAAATTGAGTTATTTGTAGTGAGGTGGATGGACCTAGAGTCTGTCATACAGAGTGAAGTAAGTGAGAAAGAGAAAAACAAATATCGTATGCTAACACATATATATGGAATCTAAAAAAAAAACTGGTTCTGAAGAACCTAGGGGCAGGACAGGAATAAAGATGCAGACGTAGAGAATGGACTTGAGGACACGGGGAAGGGGAAGGGTAAGCTGGGACGAAGTGAGAGAGTGGCATGGACATATATACACTACCAAATGTAAAATAGATAGCTAGTGGGAAGCAACCGCATAGCACAGGGAGATCAGCTCGGTGCTTTGTGACCACACAGAGGGGTGGGATAGGGAGGGTGGGAGGGAGACGCAAGAGGGAGGAGATATGGGTATATATGTGTATGTATAACTGATTCACTTTGTTATAAAGCAGAAACACACCATTGTAAAGCAATTATACTCCAATAAAGATGTTAAAAAATAAAGTGGTGTATGAACAAAATTAATTTCATTAAATTAATGGAGAGTGTCATGACTGCTGGGTTATGACTCGGATGCATTTATAGAGGGGGTTGTATGCATCACAGCTTGTCATTTATTTTGCCATTTTATGCCCACTTGCACCCGCCATCCTTCCCCAGGAAGGGAAATATGCTTTGGAGAAATATTATTGCCACCAGCAACCTAGAAAATCCAAAATGCAAAACATGACTTTCTATGGCCAATCAACAAATTGCAGAGCCAATCCATTTATCTCCACCATCTTCCTAAGAGACACAAATACTATAGCTGAATACATCACGTTGTAATTCCTAACAGTGCATAAGATTACCCACGTGAATGAGCAGCTCTCTCCTAGCCCTTCAGTTTACAGTAAAAATATTTTCTAAAGTTGTTAACCACTTCAAAGCGTCCACTTCCCCTTTCCCTACAAAGTCTCCTCATTCTTCCAGGCCTTTCTCAAGTGTTACCTTTTATAAGAAATCTTCTCCATAGATTCAAGTTCACAGAACTCTCTTATCTCTAAGTTCATTTATTCACTGGTTCACCAAATACTTGTTGAGCAATGAGATACACACAGCACTGTTCTAGGCACTGGAGATCCCATGGAGAGAAAAACAGGCTGGTCCCTCCCCTCCTGGAGCACATTGTATCTGTACCCCATGGCTCACCACCCAAGTAATGGCTCCCCCTACCCTCCACAAAAAAAAAAAAAATCTCCCCTGAGAAAGAACCTGCTGCTCTATGAGTTTAACATAGTCTAACACTTATAAGACTCATCTTATTTTAGCATCTATAAATGAAATCAATATTCCTACATTAGGTAATGCTGGTACCCCTGTAAGCCTGCTCTAGATATCTGCTCTCCATTTTGGAATTTTTCCAGATGACCTCCCATTGGCTCATTCAGTTAGTTCTTGGTCTCAGCTTTCCTGGATCCCCCAACTCCCTGCTTTGGCTTCATAACACAACTCCAACTCAGGTCAAATATTCATTGAGTACCTGCTATGCATCAGGCATTGTGCTTAGTGTTCTGTATATACATTGTCTACTTTTTACAACCTGCAAAGGTGATGATGTTCTTTCTGTTTTACGGAGGAGGAAACTGCGGCTCATCACATTCAGGAACTTATTCCCAGGTCAGCCCGCTCACGGGTAACAGCACCAAGACTGAACCCATATCTGTGATGCTGGGATTCTATTATTCCATATAACCTCAATCTCTGCCTACTTATTCACATGCAAAATGAGAAAAAGAATCCCCACTACAACCTTCTCAAAAGGTTGTCATAATTATCAGGTGAGATTATTGCATTAAAGTGGTGCTAATAATGCATCTCTCCTGCCTTCTGAGTTCTAACGGGTAGGGATAAATATCCAAAGCCAAATGGAGGTCAGTGGACCAGCATTGTTAACCATCCTCTGATAACTAGGGTCCCGTAGTAAAGAAGCATTGTAAAATATTGCTTGGATCCAAGACCAAGATGGGAAGTTCTTACTAATATCCCTCCCCCAAATCTAGGCTAGGTATCTGCCTGTGGTAAAGTCAACTCTGCAAATAAACTCTGAGTACATGTCAAAGGCCAGATCAGCCCGCGTCTAAAACCCAGACCCCAGCAAAATCAGAACCCGAGAGTATTCGAGATAGATCCTTATTCCCTTTTCAATGCAGAGACTATATGCTCTGAAGGAAAATGTGATCCAACGGAAATCATGTTCTCTACAATCAACCTGACATTCATTCTCCCTTCAGGAAAGTGAGTAGGGAGTGGAGAAAATGTCCCCTCCAGCATTTTCCTGGCATTTGGAGGGAAGCAGAAATCTCCTCCAGCAGAATCATAAGAGAAAATCAGAGTTCCTCACAATAAAGATATTATAAGATGGAAAGCACCATACAAATGTTGAAGTTGCCATTTCCATATCACTTTTTCATTACTTTTCCTACTGCACTCTACACACTTTTATATTACATTGCTAGATAATTTGTTATTTTTTATCTGACTCTCCTATCAGACTAAATTCCTTCATAGAAGTTCATTTTTCAATTTAATCTGAAATACCCATGTCTAATACCATGCCTACTGTGTAGTAGGCATGAAATAAATATCTGTTCAATCAATAAATGAATGGATTTCATTGCTATATAAACACTGAAACGCCATGGAATGGAGGGTTTTCCAATTACAAAGCATATTCATATCGATGCATCATTTTGCATTTTTTAATCTTCTCTATTTAACCTGTCTGCTAACAGTTTAAACTAGATCTGTAACTGTATCTTTCAATCATTTTGTTAATTCCCTATTGATCTGATGGGTTCATGTTTCACAAAACTGGCTTCATACATTTACTATTCATTTTATGATGCCCTATTCAAAAAAGAAAAAGAATTTAAGAGAGCATACAATATAGGAAAATAAAAATCAATTAAAAAATAAGTAAGAAAAATGAGGCAAAGCCACCAACAAATTTTTCCCCTTCTTACAATGTTCTCCTCTCGAGTGCCCATCTGTCTACTTTAGTGTCAAGATGGCATGGCAAACAACTTTTCAAGAAGAATGTTTCACAGTTTATTCATAAACTACCCAATAACTCCCCCCAAATCAACTCAGACAATGTTGACAGAGGATGGTAGTAAGTAAGAGAACATGATTCAGCCTTGGTAGCTATTAGCAAGTCTAGCAGACTTTGCAGGGATTCTCTGAAGACACCAGACAGAGATGTACTTAAAAATAAACCGACTTTTAGTCTGAAAGCATTAAAAAAAAATGAGGAGGAGCCAAAGGTCAAGGCTGAAGTGGGTCAATAAAGCACTGTTCCCTTGAAGATACTTCTTCCTTCAAGAAGCACTCCCTGCTCCATGTTTTGACTGAAGAACAGTTCTCTTGGCAGTTATTAATCAGCTAAGAAAGCCTTTGTTCTTTTGCTTACAGGCCCAGAACTGGAACTCAGGATGGGACTACTTAGATCACACCCCAGTGGGCAATCCTGGTGGAGAAATCAGGAAACATTAGAGAAGCTAGATGAGGCATTTGACTCAAAGAGAGGCCTGAGTACATACGTGGCTGGTGTGTGCTTCAGATTGCTGTCATAGTAAATGAAGGAGAGGGCAAAAAGAATCAAATCAAATGGAATCTTTTCAACTTTTTAAAAAACTTCCTAACAGTTGACTGAGGACAAGGTATCCCTGGGGCATAGAAAAAGCCACAGAAAATTTTGGAATCTGCTTGTTTATGCCTGTACTTTTTGGAAAATAAGAAAAGGCAATCCAGCTTCAGCCAGGACAATGACGTCAGCACACTTAGGAAGCCCTGCCCTGTGAATTACCTTCTGAAACACTGAGTAAACACATGTCTGTTCAAAGGAGCGAGGGCAGCGGCAGGGAAAGGGGGGGATTATATTTATTGTCTTCTGTTCACAGAACACTCTACCTTATCCAGCTGCGGTACTTCTTTACAACAATCCAACAGCACCTAAAGCAAAGGTCCATTCAACTAATTAGATCAGTGGCCTTAACCAAAACAAGTAACTCAAGCACTGTAGTGGAAAATACACTGACCCAGAACCAAAAGTCCTGGGTTCCAAGTCCACTTACTAATGTGTAACTCCTGGCAGATCAGTGAATGTCTTAGAATCTAGTTTCTTCATCCTTTAAATCAATTAAACATTTCTACCTACCTCCAAAACCATGGAGAAGATCAAATAAGATGATGTATGGCAATGGTTCTCAACTGGGGCTATTTTGCCCTCTGGGGGGCATTTGACAATGTCTGGCGACATTTTTGGTTGTCACAACTGGTGGCTGGAGAGGCCAGGGATGCTGTTAAACATCCTACAATGCATCAAACAGTCGCAACCACGAAGAATTATTCAGCCCCGAAATGTGAGTAAGTATCAAAAAACCCGGATATACGTCAACAGCTATAAAGGCATGATTTTATTGGTTAGGAATGCATTAAGCCACAAGTAATAGAAGTGGATTAAATTGTGAAAGATTTGTTTTTATCACATAATAAATAGTTAGGAAATATGCAGGCCACTGTTCAAGAGAGTCATCAAAGACTCCAGTCATGTCTATATTCCTGCTCCACTACCTTAGAATCTGGTTTTTGCCCACATGGTTGTGAGATGGCTGTTACACCTCAAGTCATTGCATCCACGTTCAAGACAGGAATAGGAGTAAGGGAGTTGCTGGAGGGATCTGAGCCTATACTGAGAAATCAGCAAGAAGCTTCAGCTCATTGGCCAGAATTTTATCACAGGGCCACCCTTAGGTAGACCCAAGGGAGTCTGTCCAATTAATTATTGGGCAGGCAACTAAAACTGTCTGCCACAGAAATTATAATCTCCATCATCATCCTCATCATGGAGATCCACGATAAAGAGGTGGTTAAAAGAACAGACTCCGGTCAGGCAGATGTAGGTTCATATTCCTACTCTCACCATTTCCTAGCTGTGTACTAGTGAGTTGCTTAATTTCCAAGCCCTGGCTGCTTCGTCTAGAAACTAGAGGAAACAAAAATACGTACATGAATGGAGTGTTTTGAAGATTTAATGAATAATGTAAAATGTTTTCATTCATTGAATGTTGGGCATTTGATAAATGCTATAGATCATCATCATGATTTCAGCAGTGACTCTGAGGTACCACATCACTGTCTAATTTCCAGGCCCTCACTGCACTCTGACCTGAGGCACCTGGCCTTGTCTTCCCTCTGAATTGTGGAGACCCAGCATGCAGGTCATAAAATAAATTTGTAGAAGGAGGCAATACTTCAGTTCTTGATTCACAGAAATCAATATACAAATGACATCATTGTTAGAGAGGTCAGTCTTGATACTTGCCTGACTTAGCAGTCTGATCTATCAAATGTACTTGCTGGGTTTGCAAAAATGTCACTGCAGGGATATTGTTAGAAGTACATCACATTTTCTAATAGTTTAGCTAAGAGAGGCTCTTCGCGTTTCATTGTTAGCCCTTCAGTATCTGTTCGCCAAATCATTTTTCATCAGAGCATTTGGATTGACTAACATTTACAGTTTATTTAGAACTGAAACTAACTAGAAGTCGCTATTAAGAATTTTACAAAACCAACCCCAAGTTGGGTCAGCACTGGGAGCCCGCAGCATCGGAAGACTAAGTTTGGAATGTGTGCAAAAGCAGGGCAGCATCACTTTTTTTTTTTTTTTTAATAAATTTATTTATTTATTATTTTTGGCTGTGTTGGGTCTTCGTTGCTGTATGCGGGCTTTTCTCTAGTTGTGGCGAGCGGGGCTACTCTTTGTTGCGGTGCGCAGGCTTCTTGTTGTGGTGGCTTCTCTTGTTGCGGAGCATGGGCTCTAGGTGCGAGGGCTTCAGTAGTTGTGGCACGTGGGCTCAGTAGTTGTGGCTCGCGGGCCCTAGAGCGCAGGCTCAGTAGTTGTGGCGCACGGGCTTAGTTGCTCCGCGGCATGTGGGATCTTCCTGGACCAGGGCTTGAACCCGTGTCCCCTGCATTGGCAGGCGGATTCTTAACCACTGTGCCACCAGGGAAGCCCAGCATCACTTTGATCTTTCAAAAACATGCTGGAAGAGCAATCTTTCCAAAATATGACTCCCTCTCACAAAAGCCTATAATGACTCCCTATTGTCCAGAAGACCAAGCAACTCTGGACCAAGCTCCTCTGTCTGGCTTCATACACCCTGGTCCTACCCCACCCACTATGAATACTCACAGGAGCTGGGGCCAAGTAACTAGAGCTCTGATTCCCTTTGTTCTTTTGAGTTCCTGTCACTGTGTCCTGCATTAAGGGGTGTATCTCTTGTACTAATTCCCCCAATTAGCTGATCCCCCAATGCCATTTCCCGTTACCCTACTTCCAGCAGGTTCTCCAATCACTCAAATCCCTTCCCTCGTTCTCTGCACAGCCCTGTAGATTCCTGCCTTCATGCCTTTACTTCCGTAGCTGCCCCTGTCTTGAACGCCCTTTCCTTTCTCTCTAACTCCTATTTCCTACCGATTTATCAAGACCCAGCAAGAGGCCCACTTGGCTCCAGAGTGGAGCCAGAGTGGCTCTCATTAATCCCTTTCTTCCCTGACCTCTCATAGCCCCAGAAGCTGCAATACATGATCTAGCACTTGATGTCATGCCAACTTATCAGGCTGTCTAATTGTTTCAGCACACATGTTCTGTCTGCAACTGGACTGTGAAGGCTTCAAGGCCAGGGCCCAGGTAGCCTACACCTTTGCCAGCCCCAGAGGGAGAAGCACGGTCTGCATTGTGGGCATTCAAATATTTCCTCCTCCAGGGCTAACCTAGGAAATCAAATCAACAAATACTGTGCACCTGCTGGAAGCAAACCCTCCTCCCTCACCATTTCCAGCTCCCTCTTTACATAAAACAGCACAGGTGAAAATCCAAATGAGACCGAGATTAGAAAATCTTGGCTAATATTAACGCTCATGAATATTTAGTAAGAATTGCTTATTAACTAGGGTTAGAGGGGTCTCCCTTACAATCACAGGGCTCTGATAGCTACTGGCATTTAATTGTGCTCGTCCAATAGTAAGTAAGCTGCAGGGGTTTGTGAGCTGAGAAGCGCAATATGGTTTAGGGTAATGGTTTTAAAACCAAGCCTCACACAAGGCTTAGGTCCTTCCAAGGCAATTTAGAGACAGCCTGGGGGAACAAGGGGAGACTAGCAGGTGGTCACCAGATCCTCCACACCCAATTCAACCAGGGCAGCTCTCTTCTGACAGCTCCATAGGCTGTCCTTTGCTTGAGAAATAGGTTTTGTTCTTAAAATGTTTTTAAATAAAACCACTATAGACATAAGGCTGCTTGGAATCAAAGGACAAGATATTTCCCAGACTCAGCCAATTACTGCGGGAAAGTAGACATCCTATAATTTTTCTGAACCTTCAGGTATAAGTAGGGCTCACGCCAAGCACACGGGGCCGTTGGGACGACTAAATGAGGCAACATGTGTGAAAGCCCAAGGCACAGAGTAGCCACTTAAAACACGTTACATAAGTGGGGAGCAGCTTCAACAAGGGTGTGGACATTAGCCGAAACTCTGGTCTGCAGTGTCTCTAGACCCGGCAGGTAACAAGAGCCCCTGTAAATCCAGATCAGAGCAGGAGGGCACACTGTGGTCAGGCTCACCTGGCAACACTTCCAACCTCCAGATACCCTGGGCCAGAAATACCCTGCCATTGTCAGGTCTCCACATTATGTTTTCATGGCAACTCTGTCCTTTTCCTTCACTGTGTATCAACAGAAAGTAATTGTTTGTGCAATTGTTTGTTTAATGCCTATCTCTCTCGAGATTGTAAGCTCACGTCTGTCTTATTCAGGGCCAGATCTCAGCATCCCACACATACCTCACATTCAGTATCCCTGAATATGCCTTGCTGAATAAATTACTAAATCATTCAAGTCAGGACATCTCCACCTGGGCACTGGGAACCTAAAACAAATATATAAAATAGGATTCCCTGACATTAAGGGACTCTCCAGGTCCTGAGGGTGACACAGATGCATACAGGTGTTACTGTTATAATCTATCTCAACCAGAGAAATAAAATTAGATTTCTATCTATATATGTTATTGCGCTAACTGAAAAACAGCTGGACTGATAACCCACAAGTTTGGAGGACATGTTTAGAACAGTTTGCTTTAGAACACAGGCTACACCTATACATGGAATTCACTCTAAATTTCACAGCTGTAACGGAGATGCAGTCAAAGGACTGCTCATCAAGAAATATAAGCTGTAAGTATTAAGTTGCTGTGGAAAGGGAAATATACCAAATAAAGTTCACATGAGTTCGTCCCCCAAATTGCAGATGGTGGTTTATAATTGAGCTGCTTCTCGCAAGGGCAACTCTGTACGCTAAATCATGTTGACTCCTATCAGGAATTGGCTATTTCATGATGGTGAGTCCTTCTCAAGCAAGGGTAGATATCAGAAGGAATGATGATTCTTACTCATAGTCACAAATGAGCACCACCTATCTCTAAGTCTCAGAACACCCTTCCAGGCTGGGTATTATTGTGCCTATTGTACAAATGAGTTAAATCAGGATCTCAGAGGTTAATTGTCCAAAATGACAACCACATCAGCACCGCTGGGATTTGAGCCCCAAAGTCTGTGACTCAAAGCTCATGGTCATGGTATACGGTCACCCTTGTTCCTGGAAGATGAGGAAACTGGGACCTGAGACTTCACAGCCTTGCCCCAGACACATACCAGGCACTGGAGTATCACCAATGAGAATTTCCTACCATAAGTAGGAAACAGATTCTCCAGGAGTAAAGGTTTGCCAGGGAGGGAGCTCAGGCATCTCTGCTCCTGGTCAAAGCACATTCCTCTCTCTCCCTCCCTCCTTTCTCCCCTGCCTCCCCAGAAGCAACCACTATCCTGAATTGTGTGCAGAGCATTCCCGTGCTTTCCTTTTTCAGTTTTACCACTTACATTTGCCAAGAAATCTACACTTTAACCGATGGAAGCCTTGACAAAGTTTATGCAAAAGGAAAAGTATGGCCCAGAAAGAGGTTTAAGCAGAGTGGCCATGACTGTCAAAGTTAAAACATAAGTAAAATAATCATTCGGCCACTTTCTGGTCACACCAAGGAGGAGGATGGGGGAGGGAGGGCAGGGAGTTGGTGATGCCTCACATCTTGGTGCTCTTCTAGTAAGTTCCTTCTGGTGGTTTATCGCCTTACCTATTTCTCCTTCCAGGGAAATGCAAAGATAGGACAGCTAACGCCTAGGGTTATTTGTTTACATTTTATATTGAAAAGATATTCCCATGTTTACATACTCATAATTTTTTCCCTAACAAACCAGAAACATTTCTAAAAATTCAAAATTCTTCATTGCTCCATGACCTGCAGACAAAACTCAGAAGTGCTTCTTTACCCCTCCTCTGTCCCTCCCATCCCTTTCTATGATGCCTTTGACCCCACTCTTGGTGCCCAGAAAGTCTTTAATCCCCCAAGATCCTGACTGATCCTCTATGACCTTTTTCTTTATTTACATCCTTGGTTGGCCTTCTCCCGCATGATCTTAGTCCAGAACCTCCTTTTTTTTCACTATGGTGGACTCAGATCAGATCAGATCACTCCTTTCCTTCCACTGAACAGATACGCCCTCTCTCCCCCTGCCCTAAAACTGCTTATAATATTTTACCTGCTAGTCTGACTAATGGAAAACACTGCACACAACATCTCCATGCAACCCCTCCATTTTCTTCTTTCTGCAGTCTCAATATTTTTTTCTAATAACAACATTGCTCTAACCCATAAAATGTCATTTTGTGGGTCTACTTCTCTTTGGACATTCTGTAATTTCTTGTGGTCATCAGAGGTACTGGCTCAACTTCCAAATGCAAATAGAAATAAACATGTTCCATGATAAATCACAATTTACACAACCAATAAATCAAATGGCAATTGTTCTTTGTGGGAAGATTTTTTTTTTTTTTAAAGAAAGTTCTCCATTTTCTTTTCTTTTTTTTTTTTAAATTAATTAATTTATTTATTTTTGGCTGTGTTGGGTCCTCGCTTCTGCGCGAGGGTTTTTTCTCTAGTTGCAGCAAGCGGGGGCCACTCCTCATTGCGGTGCGCAGGCCCCCCACTATCACGGCCCCTCCTGTTGCAGAGCACAGGCTCCAGATGCGCAGGCTCAGCAGTTCTGGCTCACGGGCCCAGCCGCTCCGCGGCATGTGGGATCCTCCCAGACCAGGGCTCAAACCTGCATCCCCCGCACTGGCAGGCAGACTCTCAACCACCGCGCCACCAGGGAAGCCCCTGTGGGAAGATTTTGTATCAAAGTTTCTTTTACACATTTGACTAACTGCCTTCAGCAACTAGTAGAGTCCTACACATAGTAGGTGATTCCCAGACTAGAACAGTCTTACCACAAGTGTGCACACACACACATGCCCACACATGTGCACACACATGCACCCCTTATAATCTCTCCTAATGCTATTCACTTTTCTTTCGTAGCTATGAATAATGAAAATAATATAGCTAAACTTAATCAAGAACTTACAGTGTCTCAGTCCTTGTGTTAAGCCCCTTCCATGAATCATCTCATTTAATCCTCACATCTTAGTAAAACCATTTCACAGATAATGAACTTGAGCTTAGAGAGGTTTAGTAACATGACCGTGGTCACAGAGCCAGCAGGTGAAATTCCACTGACTGTGATTATTTGATAGGCATCTATCTTCCTTACTAGACAGTAACCTTTACAAAGGAAAACACAATCTCTTTTGTGTTCACTGTTGTTTGAGTCCATATATCAGACTATGTGTCATTTTATTGGCCCATCATAGGTGCTCGATAAAAGCTTTTTAAATAAATGAAATCAAGAAATGTTTTGTTGGTGACTGCTGGTGATACTTCCATGAATGCCTTTAAAACAGGAATCGCATAGTTTCAGTATGACTTAGGAAAAATTTCTCAGGAACATAGGAGATAAATTTAAATAGACTTGGATTAAGTTGAAAGATTTGCAATGAGAACTCTTCCTCTAAATGTGTAAATGACCTTAGGCAAATGCTTTACTCTCTCAGGGGCTGCTTTCTCAGTTATAAAATGAAGAGGGGAGCCTTCTGTTAAACATGACAGATCAAACACCATATTTTCCTTTGCTTTCTTAAAGAAAAATTCTCTATCATTTCAGTAAATGAATTTTTTCAATAATCCAATAAGACAAAGAAGGTAGAGAAGATGATAGCAACAAAATTAATAAAAGGAAAAAGGAATTATGTTAGTAAACTTATGGGCAACAAAAACCAAACAAACAAAAACCCTGAAAGCTAAGCTAGAAGTGGGAGAGACCAAAAATTAAGCCTGTTTATTCTGTAGAATATCAGGAAGCTTCAGCTATTGGAGGCACAAAGTGCCTCTGAACACAAAGATATGGATGGAGCTGGATAGGCTGAAGGTCAAAGGAATAATTAGAGTCACAAATCTCCATCCCACTCTAGACCATGCTGGCAAGCACATGCCCCTATTCTACTCCAGCAGAAAACTGCAGAGTTCAATGGTTAGAACCAAAGGGACTCTGAACTCAGGGCCTCCAGGCACCTCTGTGGCTGAGAGTACAATGCTGAAAGCAGAGGTCCTGTGCAAAAGTCCACAAAAAACATACTGACAGAATCCACCAGAGGGCAGACAACAGAAGCAAGAAGAACTACAATCCTGCAGCCAGTGGAACAAAAACCACATTCACAGAAAGACAGGCAAGATGAAAAGGCAGGGGGCTATGTACCAGATGAAGGAACAAGATAAAACCCCAGAAAAACAATTAAATGAAGTGGAGATAGGCGACCTTCCAGAAAAACAATTCAGAATAATGATAGTGAAGATGATCCACGACCTCAGAAAAAGAATGGAGGCAAAGATCAAGAAGATGCAAGAAATGTTTAACAAAGACCTAGAAGAATTAAAGAAAAAATAAACAGAGATGAACAATACAATAACTGAAATGAAAAATACACTAGAAGGAATCAATAGCAGAATAACTGAGGCAGAAGAACGGAGAAGTGACCTGGAAGACAGAATGGTGGAATTCACTACTGCGGAACAGAATAAAGAAAAAAGAATGAAAAGAAATGAAGACAGCCTAAGAGACCTCTGGGACAACATTAAACACAACAACATTTGCATTATAGGGGTTCCAGAAGGAGAAGAGAGAGAGAAAGGATGCGAGAAAATATTTGAAGGGATTATAGTCAAAAACTTCCCTAACATGGGAAAGGAAATAGCCACCCAAGTCCAGGAAGCGCAGAGAGTCCCATACAGGATAAACCGAAGGAGAGACACCCGAGACACATAGTAATCAAATTGGCAAAAATTAAAGACAAAGAAAAATTATTGAAAGCAGCAAGGGAAAAACGACAAATAACATACAATGGAATTCCCATAAGGTTAACAGCTGATTTCTCAGCAGAAACTCTACAAGCCAGAAGGGAGTGGCATGACATATTTAAAGTGATGAAAGGGAAGAATCTACAACCAAGATTACTCTACCCAGCAAGGATCTCACTCAGATTCAATGGAGAAATCAAAAGCTTTACAGACAAGCAAAAGCTAAGAGAATTCAGCACCACCAAATCAGCTCTACAACAAATGCTAAAGGAATTTCTCTAAGTGGGAAACACAAGAGAAGAAAAGGACCTACAAAAACAAACTCCAAACAATTAAGAAAATGGTAATAGGAACATACATATTGATAATTACCTTAAATGTGAATGGATTAAATGCTCCAACCAAAAGACACAGGCTTGCTGAATGGATACAAAAACAAGACCCATATATATGTTGTCTACAAGAGACCCACTTCAGACCTAGGGACACATACAGACTGAAAGTGAGGGGATGGAAAAAGATGTTCCATGCAAATGGAAAACAAAAGAAAGCTGGAGTAGCAGTACTCATATCAGATAAAATAGACTTTAAAATAAAGAATGTTACAAGAGACAAGGAAGGACACTACAGAATGATCAAGGGATCAATCCAAGAAGAAGATATAACAATTATAAATATATATGCACCCAACATAGGAGCACCTCAATACATAAGGCAACTGCTAACAGCTGTAAAAGAGGAAATTGACAGTAACACAATCATAGTGGGGGACTTTAACACCTCACTTACACCAATGGACAGATCATCCAAAATGAAAATAAATAAGGAAACAGAAGCTTTAAATGACACAATAGACCAGATAGATTTAACTGATATTTATAGGACATTCCATCCAAAAACAGCAGATTACACTTTCTTCTCAAGTGAGCACGGAACATTCTCCAGGATAGATCACATCCTGGGTCACAAATCAAGGCTCAGTAAATTTAAGAAAACTGAAATCATATCAAGCATCTTTTCTGACCACAACGCTATGAGATTAGAAATCAATTCCAGGGAAAAAAACGTAAAAAACAGAAACACATGGAGGCTAAACAATACATTACTAAATAACCAAGAGATCACTGAAGAAATCAGAGAGGAAATCAAAAAATACTTAGAGACAAATGACAATGCAAACACAACGATCCAAAACCTATGGGATGCAGCAAAAGCAGTTCTAAGAGGGAAGTTTATAGCAATACAATCCTACCTCAAGAAACAACAAACATCTCAAACAAACAACCTAACCTTACACCTAAAAGAACTAGAGAAAGAAGAACAAACAAAACCCAAAGTTAGTAGAAGGAAAGAAATCATAAAGATCAGAGCAGAAATAAATGAAATAGAAACAAAGAAAACAATAGCAAAGATCAATAAAACTAAAAGCTGGTTCTTTGAGAAGATAAACAAAATTGAGAAACCATTAGCCAGACTCATCAAGGAAAAGAGGGAGAGGTCTCAAATCAATAAAATTGGAAATGAAAAAGGAGAAATTACAACAGACACTGCAGAAATACAAAGCATCCTAAGAGACTACTACAAGAAACACTATGCCAATAAAATGGACAATGTGGGAGAAATGGACAAATTCTTAGAAAGGTATAACCTTCCAAGACTGAACCAGGAAGAAATAGAAAATATGAACAGACCAATCACAAGTAATGAAATTGAAACTGTAATTAAAATCTTCCAACAAACAAAAGTCCAGGACCAGATGGCTTCACAGGTGAATTCTATCAAACATTTAGAGAAGAGCCCACACCCACCCTTCTCAAACTCTTCCAAAAAGTTGCAGAGGAAGGAAGACTCCCAAACTCATTCTACGAGGCCACAATCACTCTGATACCAAAACCAGACAAAGATACTACAAAAAAAGAAAATTACAGACCAACATCACTGATGAATATAGATGCAAAAATCCTCAACAAAATACTAGCAAACAGAATCCAACAACACATTGAAAGGATCATACACCATGATCAAGTGGGATTTATCCCAGGGATGCAAGGATCCTTCAATATATGCAAATCAATCAATGTGATACACCATAGTAACAAATTGAAGGAGAAAAACCATATGATCATCTCAATAGATGCCGAAAAAGCTTTTGACAAAATTCAACACCCATTTATGATAAAAACTCTCCAGAAAGTGGGCATAGAGGGAACCTACCTCAACATAATAAAGGCCATATATGACAAACCCACAGCCAACATCATTCTCAATGGTGAAAAACTGAAGGCATTTCCTCTAAGATCAGGAACAAGACAAGGATGTCCATTCTCACCACTATTATTCAACATAGTTTTGGAAGTCCTAGCCATGGCAATCAAAGAAGAGAAAGAAATAAAAGGAATACAAATTGGAAAAGAAGAAGTAAAACTGTCACTGTTTGCAGATGACATGATACTATACATAGAGAATCCTAAAGATGCCACCAGAAAACTACTAGAGCTAATCAATGAATTTGGTAAAGTTGCAGGATACAAAATTAATGCACAGAAATCTCTTGCATTCCTATACACTAATGATGAAAAATCTGAAAGACAAATTAAGGAAACACTCCCAATTACTATTGCAACAAAAAGAATAAAATACCTAGGAATAAACCTACCTAGGGAGACAAAAGACCTGTATGCAGAAAACTCTAAGACACTGATGAAAGAAACTAAAGATGATACCAACAGATAGAGAGATATACCATGTTCTTGGATTGGAAGAATCAATATTGTAAAACTGACTATACTGCCCAAAGCAATCTACAGATTCAACGCAATCCCTATCAAATTACCAATGGCATTTTTTACAGAACTAGAACAAAAAATCTTAAAATTTGTATGGAGACACAAAAGACCCTGAATAGCCAAAGCGGTCTTGAGGGGAAAAAATGGAGCTGGAGGAATCAGGCGCCTGAACTTCAGACTATACTACAAAGCTACAGTAATCAAGACAGTATGGTACTGGCACAAAAACAGAAATATAGATCAGTGGAACAGGATAGAAAGCCCAGAGGTAAACCCCCACACCTATGGTTAACTAATGTATGACAAAGGAGGCAAGGCTATACAATGGAGAAAAGACAGTCTTTTCAATAAGTGGTGCTGGGAGAACTGGACAGCTACATGTAAAACAATGAAATTAGAACACTCCCTAACACCATACACAAAAATAAACTCAAAATGGATTAGAGACCTAAATGTAAGACCAGGCACTATAAAACTCTTAGAGGAAAACATAGGAAGAATGCTCTTTGACATAAATCACAGCAAGATCTTTTTTGATCCACCTTCTAGAGTAATGGAAATAAAAACAAAAATAAACAAATGGGACCTAATGAAACCTAAAAGTTTTTGCACAGCAAAGGAAACTACAAACAAGACGAAAAGACAACCCTCAGAATGGGAGAAAACATTTGCAAGCGAATCAATGGACAAAGGGTTAATCTCCAAATATATAAACAGCTCATGCAGCTCAATATTAAAAAAATAAACAGCCCAATCCAAAAATGGGCAGAAGACCTAAATAGACATTTCTCCAAAGAAGACATACAGATGGCCAAGAAGCACGTGAAAAGCTGCTCAACATCACTAATTATTAGAGAAATGCAAATCAAAACTACAGGGAGGTATCACCTCACTCCAGTTAGAATGGGCATCATCAGAAAATCTACAAACAACAAATGCTGGAGAGGGTGTGGAGAAAAGGGAACCCTCTTGTACTGTTGGTGGGAATGTAAATTGATACAGCCACTATGGAGAACAGTATGGAGGTTCCTTAAAAAACTAAACATAGAACTACTATATGACCCAGCAATCCCACTACTGGGCATATACCCTGAGAAAACCGTAATTCAAAAAGAGTCATGTACCACAACGTTCACTGCAACACTATTTACACTAGCCAGGACACGGAAGCAACCTAAATGTCCATCAACAGATGAATGGATAAAGAAGATGTGGTACATATATACAATGGAATATTACTCAGCCATAAAAAGGAATGAAATTGGGTCATTTGTAGAGACATGGATGGATCTTGAGACTGTCATACAGAGTGAAGTAAGTCAGAAAGAGAAAAACAAATATCGTATGTTAATGCACATATGTGGAACGTAGAAAAACGGTACAGATGAACCGGTTTGCAGGGCAGAAATTGAGACACAGGTGCAGAGAACAAACATATGGACACCAAGGGGGGAAAGTGGAAGGGGGTGGTGGTGGTGTGATGAACTGGGAGATTGGGATTGACATGTATACACTAATATGTATAAAATGGATAACTAATAAGAACTTGCTGTATAAAAAAATTAATAAAATTCAAAAAAAAAAGCCAGGAAGAGAGCTCACAAAAAAAAAGAACATAGTGACAGTCTCGGGTCCCTCTTTCCCAATTTACTCTACACAGGCTCAGGCAGGTTTATACCCTCCAGACAGAAAATTGGAAAAATTTTCCTCTGGGAAAAGTCAAAAGCCCAAGAGAAATGACCTATGGATATTGAAACAGTTGGAAGTTCCCCATTGAAACAGAGCTCCCCGGTCACCCAAGGTGGAGCCCACCACTGTACCTAGCTGCCAAACGTTCTTATCTGCTCCAATTAAGGACCAAAAAAGCTGAGCAGAGAGCCAAGGATCCTCAAACATTTGAGCAAAGTGTCTACTAGGAAAGGTAGAAATCAAAATAATAAACAGAAAAAGAAACTCCGAGGAAATAGAGTATGCTCTACTTAACTACTTAACTACGGAAGCTGTAGTTAATATTCTCAGAGTGATAGGAAAAGATATTGCAACCATGAAAGAAGAACATGATGTTATCTTTTAAAAAGGAACATGCAGATATGAAAAATATATTGAACATTTAAAACTATGATAGCAGAAGTGAAAAATTCAATGAAGGTCTGGAAAATGAGGTTAAGGAAATCTCCCACAAAGTAAGTCCAAAAAAGATGGGAAATAAGCGGGGAGGAGAAAAGATAAGACAATTAGCATAGATCCAGGCAAACCAACTAACAGGAATTCCAGAAAGAGAAAGCAGGAAGACAGGAAGAGAGGAAATTACCAAAAATTTAATTAAAGAAATGTTTCAGAACCAGAGGTTTGAGTTCCAGATTTAAAAGGCCCACCAAGTACAGTTCAAAGAAAGAAAAAATGACTCGCACCAAGACCATCATCATGACGGTTTACAACATTGTGGACAGAGTGTGGATACTACACACTTCCAAAGGCGTAAAGCAGGTCGGTCACAGGACTGAGAATCAGAATGGAATCACATTCCTCAATGGTGACAATGAAGGGGATAACAAGGTAAAAGGAAAAGTCTTTAAAATCCTGAAGGAAATGATTTACTACCCGGAATTCTATACCAAGTCACACTACTGGTCAAATGTGAAGATAGAATAACATCTTCAGTCACACATGTTTTCAAAGGTATGTTTACCATGCACCGTTTCTCAGGAAGCTACAGGAGAACAATCCTCACTCAGACAAAAAAATAAAAATAAATAACAAATGGGAGATAGAGGAGCTGGGAAATGGGGGCTCCGGTATGGAAAACAGGCAAAGGGAACCACTAAAATGGTGAAGGAGGGAGATTCCAGAATGACGGAGTCTGTACACATGTGTGTGTGTGTGTATGTCTTCTCAGTTGGGACTACATCTATTCACAATAAACACTGGATGTCGAATTAACAAAAAATTTTAACCACTGAGAGGCAGAGTAGAGAGAAGATGTCATGATAAGAAAGTAAATCATTATCTTCAATACAAGGAAATCAATGGATAATACCTGACATTGAAAAATAAAATAACAGTATATATGCATGGTACTTAGAAATATGAAAGTTTTTGTGGAGGAATGTAACCGGTAAAGTACCAATGGTCATTGCCTCTGGAATGAGGGTCAGAGGTGGAGACAAGTGTGACACAAGGCTGCCTCTTTTTGTTATAAATCTTACGGAAAAGATTGGATTAGCTAAACTGCAGTTCCTAGAGTTTCTAAATGGATTTTTAGGACACCTATTTTGTAAAATGAGATGATTTGTAAGTTTGAATTCCAAATGTCTTACGTGAATCCCTCTTGCTCTAACTAAACCCTTTCACCTCATCCTTTATGGAAAGGAACTGCTCCTGCTGCCCCATTCATTCCCAATGCCAAGATTACACACACCCCATACTCTTGGAGGCAGACTGGGCTCCCACATAATTTTTTACAACTTTCAGTTTTCTGGGTTCCTGTTTGAGCAGTGACTTGGAGTAGGTTTGTGTCATAAAAGGAAATAAAGCAGGTGAGGAGGTGCCTTAGCGAAGCAGACCTAGAATAATTAAGAAAGTCAAACTACTTGTTTGAAAAAAAGAAATAAAACACTTCTTTTTCCATCTCATCCAACCTTCCAACCTCAAAGGGACCTTGTGGAATTTCTTTGACCATCACTAAGCAGGGAGCATTGGCAGGACCAAAATAGGTTTATGCCCTGGCTAATTTTATTTTAAATGGAAATTTCTCTGTGGTACATTGTTTAATGATGGAAAACAGGAACAATCACATCTTAAAGCTCTCAGCCTGGCCATTGGCTTTACAAAGTGAGAAATAACCTGCCCCGGCTTCCAAACTGATAGCCTCTGGCCTCTGGCCTGGCTGCCGCCTGGCTCTGCATTCCTCTCCCCACCGCAGGGCGCGGACCTCCAGACGAAGTAATTCATCTCACTTCACCTCGCTGCTTGTCTCTCTCGGCCGTCTCCACTTCACCTTCCAACACGACAACCCTCGGGAGCCCCAACATGGAAAGCAAAAGCAGAGATTGTCCCCTACCCTGCAAACCGATTCCCCAGGGAGCAGGTAGCTGGATTAGGATGTAGGGTAGGCTTTGTGGCAGGAGGCAACGGTGATGGATGGGAGGGGCGTGAACGTGTGCTCTCACACCGGGGCACCCAGCTTTCATCTTAGTAATGAAGATATATGCAGTAGACGGGAAAATGTCTGTCTCACTCGTGTTCCCTTTTGCAGTGACAGGACATGCTCAAAAGGCCAGCCTCGAAGTGCAGAAGTCTAGACATACTGGGAGTGTAGGCGGTCTGTCAGGGAGCCCTCAGCGTAGCCCTGGTGGCCAAGGCATGTGCCTGCTGCGCCCACCCGCTGCAAGCCCCAAACACAAAGAGTGCAGCCCCACCACATTTCAGGGAGATCGAGCCTCTGGTTTCCGCAATCTCTTATCTTATGGCCTAATTTCAAGGTAAATATAACTGCTTAGAGCACAGTCCTGGTTCGGGTGGAGGAAAAGACACAGTGAAAATATATGCGGTGTTGTCCCTGTTCTCTGTTCTGATATGTATAATATGACCTTATAAGCATCTAAGGCTTCTGGCACGAATCATCCCTCACCCCACTCCATACCCTCCCCCAGCCGCCTCCCCAAAAGATAAAACTATGTGTCACCAGAATGTATTTCATTAGCCTGTAAAGGCTAATTAAATCACCTCATTTCAACACACTGTACTTTCCAAGGTTTGATGGGTTTCAAACATGTTATTGCCCTGGACAAGGCTAAATGAGCCAAAAATATTAGCATCCTTAGGAGAGTTCATTCCAACCACCCGGTGCTTCAGAGAGGACTCCTGTGGGAGATGCATTCAGTATCAGGATCGGGGCACTTTGATAGGGACCCTCTCATGAACACCCTCACCAAATCTTACGGATTCTACCCCGCCATTCTTTCTTGAGTGGGTGCCCTGTGCTGGACACACAGAAGGTTTCAGACATGGCGGACACAAGACCTCTTTTCTCAGGCAAGCTCCCTGTGTTAAAGAAAAAGAAACAAACCTAAAACCCAAAGAAAAAAGAAGTAAAGATTCCTGGAGTGGCACAGAGCACTAGGAGAGTACCAAGGAGAGGGCAGTTCATCCTGGCTGAGGGAGCCTGGGACATAGAAGGTGGTTCTGAAGATGAGTCTTGGGAAGCCACAGTATTTCCAAGAGCTTGAATGTGAAAAGAGGGTGTGCTGGGCAAGGGGATGGTGGGAGCAAAGGCCCAGAGATGAGTGGACTTGACCCACTAGGGGAAGGTGAGCTCCCCGAAGCTGGCAGCTTGGGGCATATGCCGAGGATGGGATGATGGTAGAGCCGGATCCTGTGCTTGTGGAAGTCACAACCTGAGTCTCAGTTTTCCATCAGAGTAAAGGAGTTAGACTAACTGATTTCTAGAGTCCCTGCAGCTTTGTAATTCCATGAGACTGGAAAGAGGGCTGCTGAGTCTAGAACTGGAGAGCCTTCGATGTCAGGATAGGACACAGGAGCTACTCTCTGAAGCTGATGGAGCCTCATGGCAGGGTTTCGACGTGACAGCAGCTGGGCTGTTTCGATGCAGTGGCAGCAGCAGAGTAAAGAGGAACTGGAGAAGGCAGATGTGAGAGGCAGAGGCAAGGAAAGGAAGGACTGGAGCCCAGATTTCAGCTCATAACGTAAAGGGGAGCAAGCACCGCCCTCCATCCCTTAAAGAAAAGGAGGGTAAGCAGCTTTACTAGCTAGACCTGGAAAGGACCTTGATAAAATCTAGCTCCTCAACTCACTCATTTTAAAGATAAAGAAATTGAAGTTCATATAACCAGCCAGAGACAGAGCAGGGCCAGGATTCTGTTCTCTAGGTTTCCAATTCAGCATCCTCCAGGGGGTGCCTTCTCACTGGTCCACCCTTCCAGGAGAGCTCACTGGCAGCTTTTACTAATCTTCACGTTCAGTCCTCTGGTCTCCTTCTCTACCCTCTGAGATTCCCCATCCACACACTGTATTAATTAGGGATCTGTTATTAATCAAGCTCAATCAAATAGAAGGGTGAGTTTATTAGCCTTCACCATCGGGAAAACCACTCAAAAAATTGAAGAACAAGATGCACGAACCAGAGCCAGATGTTCATCACTACTCGGTACGTACTGGGCGTGTGTATCTTTTTCTTATCCATGTTCATTTCTGCATTGCCTTACGCGTCGCCATTTCTATACGTTGGGAACATGGCTGCCAGCAAATTCAACTTAGCAAACCCAGCAGAAGGGGAGAGAAACTTCTCCTCTGTGTTCATATATCAATCACAGAGAAGGACTCTGGTTGATCTTGCAATGATTACCTGCCCACCCCTTAGAGGTATCATTGTTGATTACAATTAGCCATGCCTCTCTCACGGGATCATCCTCTAGCCAGAAGGGCAAAGTCTGTTTCTAGAGGAAGAAACTTGGGAAAATCTTTTATGTAAATAAAATGGAATAGCTACTCTAACCTACTAAGCCCATCTCTATGTGAAGATCCTCAGGAAGTTACTATAATCCACTCCCTCTGCACAGGGCACATCTCCCTCATGGTAGGACACGAGATTGGAAGTATATACTGGCCACCTGGGCAAGCAGGTTCTAGCATGAGCCACTGAAGAATATTCAGGCAGTGGCATGATGTTTCACGCAACCATTTTAACGCAGCTCAACTGATGTTTAGGTAAGAGAAATGCATATAAGGTTCACACTGTGGGCAGGTTTACGCCAATGTATCAGACCTTGCTGAGATCAAACCTGTATAAAATACTTCTCTCCAGAGCAGAGGCCAGCTAGCCTCTGTCTTAAGGCTCCACCTTGCCTGTTCTCTTGACACAAGCCTGTTTTCAGGCAGGCGGCACTTGGGCGACTCCAGCATCACATTTACCCACTTCCTGGGTGTTCTGGCCCTAACTTTGAACCCAATTTGAGTAACTGGTCTCTGTCTTGTTCCTAAAACTCAGTGCCTCATTCATAGAACCTTTCCTCTTTCTCCATGCTTCAATTCTGGACTCGGACCTCCATCCCCAGAGGACTGAAGCTCAACCTTATTCTCATCTGTCCTCTCTCAGACCCTGATAGACGTCTCAGCCCAATCACAGAGGACTCATACCCTTACCGGTACCATCCGCCTAGGTCTCCAAGCGTCACCTGCCCCTGAATTCCCCACTGCCCTGCTCCACCCCAACACTCCAGCATGGCCTGCCTGCTGCTAACCATCAGAGAAGCCACCTCTTTTTTTTTTTTTTTTAATATTTATTTATTTATTTGGCTGCATCGGGTCTTAGTTGCGGCACGCGGGATCTTCTGTTGCAGCGCTCGGGCTCTTCGTTGGGATGCGTGGGCTTCTCTCTAGTTGGGGCTGGTGGGCTCTAAGGCGTGCGGGCTCAGTTGCCCCGTGGCACGTGAGATCTTAGTTCCCAGACTGGGGATCAAACCCGCGTCCCCTGCATCAGAAGGCGGATTCTTAACCACTGGACCACCAGGGAAATCCCAGCCACCTCTTATTTACTGACATTTCTTCTAGATACTGCCTCGAGTGCCTGTCCCCACTCAGGGGCATGGTCTTGCCTGGTCCCAGCCTGACTCATCCAGCTATATTAAGCAATATGCACCATGGCAGCTCTGACACTAAGTCAACAGTCCCATAACCCCATCCCTTAAACCCAGCCGGCACACAGGTGAGGGCTGAAAGTTTAGAAACGCCCACAGTCAAGTGACCACCCGCCCAATGTTGTAGCTACATTTGTACTTGCCCACACAAGCACTGTAAGATACACTTATGCAGTGGAGTTCACATAGGAAAAGAATTATGACAATCTTGTCATGGCCCCTAACTAAGCAATGAAGGACTGTAGACCAAACCATTTGTGACTTTCTAAAACTGTTTCTGGAGCTAAGGCTCTCCAAGGAAAACATACGACTAATCTGATTTGTCTTCAAAGTTCTTCCAGACACGGTGGAAGGAAAGGCTTGAGGCCTCACAGAACAAGGTTAGAGGCGCAAATGCATCTGGCACCGGTATCCTAAGAGCTTAGAGCAGTGGATCTCAAAGTGTGGTCTCCGGAACAGCAGCAGCAACAGCATCGCCCAAGAACTTTCTAGAAATGCATATTCTCAGGCACCACCCAGACCTACTGAATCAGATACTCTGGGGCCCTCCTCCGGTGTTTGAACAAGCCCTCTGGGGACACTCACGCCCATTAAGGCAACTACACTAGGAGTTTTAAAAAATTCAGGTGCTCACTCCCCACTCCAAAGATTCTGATTGGGTCCAGCCTAGCTGGGACCTGGACACCTGTATTTTAAAACTCCCCAGGGTGACTCTAACAGTCACTATGGAGAGGCATGCCTCAGGGTATGTGGAGTCCTGCAGTCTTGCTCCAAGACAGGGCTGTATCCGCTTCCTCCTCCCCACCTGTCTTGCTTCCCTGCACATGGACACCTGCCCTTACTCTGCTTGTTCAGCCCCTGCAGAATGGACCGGCCAGGCTTGGCAAGGCTCATTTTCAAAGGCTCCATAAATGTCAAGCTTCTTGTTATTCACAGTGTTTTTGTGTTAGTTATGGTTGTTAATATCACCATCAAATCAAATCAGGAGATTTCACGGGCATGCTGTGAAACTGCATCCAGGTGTCTGCAGCCCGAGCTGAAGTCCTATTTAGGTGAGGTCACATATGCGATCTGTAAGGACTGCAGTTTGCAAGGAGAAGAGATGCCAGTGTTAAATAAGAAACGGAGAAGCAGGAGGAATCAAAGGAAGAAGACATGAGGACTTCAGTTAAATCCACCCCCTGTTCTTCATGGAAGTCCACTTAAAAGCACCTGTTTGGGTTGTATCCAAACCTGTACCCAGTAATCAATCAGGGCCCGGTGATAGGTGGGGTCTGAGGGTACATTTCATGCTTCCCTCCAAAAGGTTGAGTGGTTCTCAACCTTTAAGTATGAGGACATTTTTAATGACAAAATAATTCTCAGAGCCCCACCTAATAGTAATTTGCCTTGTAGCTTTGTTGGATGGTGAAAATCCACAAAGAAAACTACTCTGAATTCATCCCACTTAGAAATGAATTCATATTGTGTTTATCACGTGAATTTGAAGATTCACATCTGCATAGTAAACGTTTGTTTACTCAGCCTAGAGGCAATGCTTGAGGCATAAATGGATTCCAGAGGCCACTGCAGTCACTCCACAGCCCCAGAGGAACCACTGCCTTATAGGAGCAGGGGTAACGGGAACTCAGCAGCTGTTGTGTGCCAGTTTTGTGTACATAAATGTCACAATTCTCTTGCATCCACTACCAGCCGCAGCCCTAGAGCTGCTCAACCATCACCAGGTAACCTGTGGTGTCTAAAAAAAGCACTTTGAGGAATCCTCGTACACTTCTGGCAGGAATGTAAACTGATGCAGCCACTATGGAAAACAGTATGGGTTCCTTAAAAAATTAAAAAGAGAACTACCATACGATCCAGCAATTCTACTCCTGGGTATTCACCTGAAGAAAACAAAAACACTAATTCGAAGAGATATATGCATTCCAATGTTCATAGAAACACTATTTACAATAGCCAAGATATGGAAACAAGCTAAGTGTCCATGAGCAGATGAATGGATAAAAAGATGGGGTATGTATATACAATGGAATATTACTCAGCCATGAAAAAGAATGAAATTTTTGCCATTTGCCACAACATGGATGGACCTGCAGGGTATTATGCTTAGTGAAATCATTCAGACAAAGAAAAATAATTACTGTATGATTTCACTTGTACATGGAATCTAAACAATAAAACAAACAAATATAACAAACAAAAATATAAAAAGTCCTGCCTACATTTTTCTGAACCACTCACTCTTAAATCTGGTCTGTTTAACTGCAATTCCTTAAGAGAAAGGAGCAAATAAATTAAGGTTGACTCTTTCTTTTCTTAGAATGACTTGAGCCTGCATCTCCAAGGCTGGGCCACCTCCTCATTCTCCCAATCTGTTACCAGCCTCCCTGTCTCCTCCAGTTTCTTGTCCTCCTGCAATAAGAATGGATGTTCTAAAATGCAAGTCTGATTGTGACTTTTCCAGTCCCCCACTGGCCTTGGGAAAAATCTCAGTTCATGACCATAGTATAAAGGGTGCTTCAGGAGCTGGCCCCTGTGTATCTCACTCATCTTCTGCTTAGCACACCCCGTCTTGTAGAACATGCTAGATCCTACCTAATCACCACCAGCCTTTCTGTATCCCCCTTTCCCTGACTAACTCTTCCTTATTTTCATGCCTCATCCTAATCATCTGCCCCCCCAAGCACCTTCCATGACCACCACTGGTCTGGACTTGGTTTCCCTCTTGGATATTCTCATCGCACCTTATTATTCCCCAGTTTTAGCATTCAATCGCACCATATTGCATTTGCTCATTTTCAGTGAATCCTAGAATATATCACAGAGCAAGAAGGCAGGAAAAATTGATTCAAGTGAGTTGTGCTCACACATGAGATGTAGAGACAATAGTCCCCAGATAACATTCTCCTTCTTGCCTGGTTCTTTGGGATGAGTCCAGAGATGCCTACTGAGGCTACAGGACACACAAAGGCACTTTCCATCCAATTCCTCAGCTCGCCCCACTCCCCACCCTTGCCATTATTTGGGCAGGATATGAGCAGCCCGGCCAGTCTATACTGACTGAGGGCCTGGAGTTGTCCCCACTGTTAGGAAGAAATTAAAAGAATATTTAGCAACATTTCTTCCTTAAGGGTTTGGGATCCAGAGGCCTCCCATGAATTTCTAAAACCCATCTGCTTCCACCAAGGGGATAAAAAAAGTTCTCTGAAGAACAATTCAGATCTTGTATTTTCATGAAAGGGAAAAGGCAGAGTGAATCTATGCAATCGGTCCTTTGCAGGGTCCTTCTTGAGAGTAAAATGGAGCATTCCTATGGCCAATCCAAAATAACACACAATACAGAGAATCATCTTCCCTTGGCAATCTAAATAAAGATTGCTTTTTTTTTAAGCAAAGATAAATTTATAGAACTTTTCCCATTGGACAATAAAATATGTTCATTATATGTATATTCACAAAATAGATATTCCTAAAGAAGAAAGTAAATAAAACTCGAAATTTCAACACCCAAAAGTACCAGTGCTATTTTTTTTAAACTGCAAGCCAAGCTGAGTTTTATTCAGTTCCTCCAATCAAGGCCTCTCTCAAGCCTTCCTACATGGAGACTCCTTTGTCCAAAAGAGTTTTCTCATCCCTCCAAACCCCTGCCTTCAACCTCCTTCCCTGGTGCTAGATTAGACATTATTACTGACAATAATTAATTATTAATTATGTCATTGATTATGTGATACCATGCAATGAAATACAGCAAAGCACACTGCAACACAATATAATATAATAATTATTGGATATAATTTCCTCCAGGAAGCCCTCCCTGACTCCCCAGGGCTGGGGTGGTTGGTCTGCCTTGTACTCTGAAAGCACCAATCACAGGACTGTTCACCCTGTCATAATGCAGTTACTACTGGTTCTTCCCTTTCTCCCACCAGACTGTAAGCTCCATTAGGGCAGGGGCCAGTTCTATCCAATCTACTGCTGTCATAAGTGCCCAGGACACACCCGCTGTCTCTTTAAGCAAGGGACAACTCGACATAACCTGTAAACGGCCTTGTTTCTCAATGACAGTGAGCATACTTCTGTGTCAATCAAGACAGAGCTATATTATCATTCTAAATGACTTCATTCCATTGCATGGAAAGCATAATTTCTTTAACTGTACTGACTGTTGCTATAACATTCAATGAGACCAGAGGATCATTTTTTTCAGAACTCTGGGTTCAACAGGGGTCGCTGAACTGTAAGTAAAATCTAGGAATTCTGATATGAGGAAATTTAACACAAGAGTTTTCTTATGCCTTCCATCTGCTCCAAAGGTCTTCTGTTGCTTACTTCCTGTGTCTTAGCTGCATTTTGATGGTTGATTATCACCAGATTCATGACCTTCAGCTAAATGATGCAACACTGTTTTAAAGTACTTAGTATTTTCTAGGCATCTGTAAACTGCTATTTTGTAGTGTCAGCCTAGGGGAAAGATTCCATTCTGAGATAAATACTTTGCCTAGAAGAGACCATGAAATAGATAACCCACACTGACAAAGTAAAATTGACCTTTTTTGTACATCACCCAAAAATCTTCTAAGAATCGAGCACATTCCAGCCCTAGAGATAAAACAGGCCATCTATTCCCTATCAAATTGGATTTACAGAGCTCCTGTTGTAACCCCAGGACCATGCTAGGTACTATGGAAAGGATAAGTCAGACCTTTTTTGCTCCGGGAAAGTTTATAGTCTCTCTAAAGGATAAGATGTTTATATCAAAAGCTTCGGACCTCCAACATTCAATTCAGAGCCCCACAATTGTACAAACACTCTTGCATTTGTGAACAAACATGACCCACCTTCTCTTGGAAAAGCAGATGAGTCAGTATAACAGCTCTCTGAAAGTAATTCAAGGACTTAGGGGAAAATGACTCATTGCGTTAAGAAAGGAGTCTTTAGGGCTACTGAACCAAGGCAAGAGGAAGCTGAGCAAGGCTGTAGGGCATCATTTTTCTCTCTAAATGTAAATAATATCACTTTTTGCCATGTCAGGATGCAGACACACAGCTGAGTAATGACTGGAGCTTCTGGTACCATCAAACAGCGTGGTAATGACACCAAACATTTACATATTTCCTGCCCCGAGGTGCTCAGAGGCTCTTTACAAATGTTTTTTTAAAGATAAAACAATCTTATGGCCACCAGAGAAGACTTCTCTTTCTACTGGACTTGAAGCAAGTCACACTTGAAGACCATCATGCAGGAAAATCTGCCTAAGGGAGAGGCCAAGAGAAGGGGAGGACAGATAAACTGGGAGACTGGGATTGACGTATACACACTACTATATATGAAATAGATAACTAATAAGGACCTACTGTATAGCACAGGGAACTCTACTCAATGCTCTGCGGTGACCTATATGGGAAAAGAATCTAAAAAAGAGTGGATACATGTATATGTATAACTGATTCACTTTGCTGTACAGCAGAAACTAACACAACATTGTAAATCAACTATACTCCAATAAACATTTTTTTAAAAAGATATAAACAAAAATCTCCCTAATGCACCAGTGCAAGTGGCAACTGGTATTCCATCCCAGCAGCAGAGAAAATGGGAGTCCAAAGAGGTTGGAAGCAAAAGCTGGTCACACCACCAACAAGCATGTTTGGACCCAGCACCCTCTTCTTCCTCTGAATTACGCCTCTATTTCTGATTTAGTTGCCTGCTATGGAAAAGACTGCTAGTTCTCATGAAATTCTCCACGTGTTCCCCAACACTTCCCAGACACCCTTAGAGTTAGGTCAGGACCCACTGACTAGATCCAGTCAACAGACAATGAGCAGAAGTGAAGTGTGTCACTTCCCGGTTGGAAGTTAAAATCAATGCCTCTGCTATCACTCCCTCCCCTGTTGCAGAAATCTCGGAGGCCATGTGGTGAGATGGGGGCCTCACAAGATAAAGGAACATGGGAGCAGTGTACCAACTCACCAGTTAGAGAACTCTGTCTCGCCTGAGTCAGACTTTGTGCTTGTGAAGGAAACTTTGGTTGTGCTAAACCACAGGGATGCTGGGGTTTACTTGTCACCACAGCACAGCCTACCCTCTCTTGCCAGATACTATCCACCAGCCATTCCTACCCCCTCATTCCCTCCTGACAAAGTCCCAATACTGTTTGTGGTTCACTCTCTGCTTGGCCACAGGCTCAGTGTAAGTGACTGCCTCTCCAGCCCAAGGAGAGTGAGCCACGAATTGATCTCAGCAGATAACAATGGTTTTCCTTGCCTTGCCAGAGGTTGGTTAAGGCTTGGACATGTGATCCTATTCTGGGCAAGAGGTTAAAAGGGAATCTCCTGGGGGAATTCTGGGAAAGGCTTTATTCACTCTTAGAAGGAAATCTGTGTGGAGAAGTCATCCCTGTTACGTTTCAAGATGCAACTCATCAGGAAGTGATGCTTGGCACCACTGCAGCCATCTTGCAACCATGAAGCTGAGGCAAAAGCCAACAGGGTAAAAACGGCAGAGAAGAAATGTGAACATAACATGAGTTCTTGAAATAATTGAGCCATAAATTAACCAACCCTGCAACCACTCTGCTCTTTTTATTATTTGAGATGTGAAAAGTGCCTGCCATTCAAGTCAGCAAGTCTCAACCCCTGCTGCACATTAGGAAAAGCTGGGGAACACTTGAAACATACCAGTGCCCCAGTTCCCTGCCCCACCCCAGAGATTCTGGTTTATCAGACTGTGGTGGAACCCAGACATCGCTCTCTTAAGCTCTCAGGTGATTCTGACATAGAGAGACAGACCACCTCAGGAATTTAAGCTTCCTGAGGATAGAAACTACGTCCTTCCGATATTTGTCGATATTTGTTGTCCTTGTAAAGCACCAAACACAGAGCCTACTGTGCAGACAGGCTCCTCCATAACTGGAAAATAATAAAGCAGGTAACCTGGGCTCATCTCTGGAGGCATATTTTCTCGCACAGGAAAAACCGAGCTCCGTCTTATAAGGACATTAGTCGTGACTGGTAGCAGGGGCCTGGGAAGAGGGGTCAGAGGCAGCTCTCCACTAGATTTCTGTGTCCTTGGGTGCCCAGGTGCCCTTCACTGCCTGACACCCACCTTGCTTCTCTGTGCCTTCACCATTCAACCCCTCGCACTTCCCGGGCCTGGGGAATATTCTGGTCGTGTCTGGACGGATCTTTTTCTATGTCTGTGTCTACTGAAACCTGAGAGAGTGAGATTCACCAATATTGTCACCAACTAACATAGGAATAAACACCAATCGGGTGTTCCTTTATTTTGAAGCATCCAATTCCATAAAATAAATGATTGCTTTACTTGATGCTCAAAGCTCAGATTCTGTGGATTCAGTGAAAGCAGAGCCTGGGCTGCAGAGAGCAAACAGCCTGGACTCGGAACATCGCCTTCCCTACGCCGCGGGCCCCAGGAACTGGCACAGACTTCCCTCCAAAGATAAGAACTGCCTCTCTCCCTCTTCCCATTTTCCTAGAACCAGTAGAAAAAGCCCTGAAAAACCTCCACCTACCTATTCATATTTCCTCTCCCTCCCAGAGGGACACAGAGGCTGAAGCTCTCTACAGCTACTCCAAAACAAGCTCAGACTGAGCCTGACCGTAAATCCTCCGTGTGAATAATGACTGACACCTGTTACCACTTATTCTGCACAAGGCACTGGGCTGAGAGCTTCAAGCATTGCTCTGAGGTAACAGTTCTATACCCATTCTTCAGTCAAGGGAACAGGAACCAAAAAACTAAGCAACATGTCCCATGGTGACTTCACTAATGTGTCAGTTAGCTATTGCAGAATTACAAAAATTCCCAAAACTTCCTGAAAATTCAAGCTTGGCTCAATTTTGCATTTTTTTCCCTCTTGGCTATGATCCTTCTGCTTTTGCCATCACCTGCAAGTTGATGTTTCTGCATGTTGCTAGGCATCTCTGTTTCTGGCTGTTGGCTGGCTGTTGGCTGAGGTGCCTCTATTATCCTCCACATGGTCTGTCATGCTCTAGCAGGCTAGCTCTGGCAAGTGCACAGGGCAGAAACAGTGTTCCCAAGTGCACAGGGCAGAAATAGTGCTCTGAGTGAAAGTACAAGTATGTAAGGACTCTTAAACTAATGTGTAGCCTTGGAATTGACACAGTATCATTTTCCCTGCATTCTGTCCACCGGAGCAGGTCACAGGGCTAGCCCAGATTTACGGAATAGGGAAATAGACTCCGTCCCTTAATGGGAGGAGCAAAGACACATTGCGAAGGGCATGGATTTGGGGAAGCTATTAATCTTCCACAGCTAAAAGTAACGGAACTAGATGGGAATCCGGGCAGGGTGGATTCAGGCCCTGAACTCTACCCACTACACAACCCAGTAAGTGCTCACACACCCAGATATCCAGATTCTACAGTTCTGCTTTGAGTTCCCCACATATGCTCCTTCCAAGTTAAACTTCCTAGATATTATGCAAACATATGTTCAATGCCACCTCTATAAGCAGTAATTTGCACCTTAGTCAGCCATTCCAAAAACTGGAATTAACAGAAGGGGGAAATATAGAAATCTTTTTAAAGCCAATCTCAATTCTACCCAACTAAGCATTGCCATTGCTAAAAACCTCAAGAACCAACAATATCATAAACAACATCCACAGGATTATGTGCTGTGGTAAAACTAAGTGCTAAGAAATAAAGAGTCCATTTACATAGAACTGCAAGAGAAATCATTGAACGGTGAAGGATTTTCAGAATAGCTGCTTTCCTCTTGGTGAGAGCAGAGAGTTCACCCCAAATGAAGAACGCAATCCCTAGACGGACAGCTCAGAACTCAGACTGTAATTTCCAAGAGAGCTTTAACCCAAAACTCCATCATGTAAAGACTGTTTGATGTCCTTGAACTCCCAGTACAAGCACACTTCATTTTTCTTCAAATTACCTCCAAACAATTACATTTGTATTGCACTCATGTCCTGTAATCCAAACTCCATCCCTCCAAATTGTCTGCAATAGGAAACATGACTAACTCTTTCCCTGCAAGAATTTTTTTTTTTTTGGACGTGTGTGTTGACATCTTTTAAACAGATTCTTACAAACTGAACTTGTTACACAGTCTATAAGAGCTACTTGGAATATGCGAGGAAATCTTACTGCCTGAAGCTGGTAGCTCACTGAGAACATGAGCTCTCGTCCCTACTCTGCCCTCCCTTGTCTTTGACCACATTGAAGTTCCTGGGCAAAGCTGGACACACCCAGAGCACTGCACACACCCCTGCACTCACCCTCATGGCCCCAGGAGGTCCAGATGGAGGAGATGTTATTTGGTGAGTGGTTCCTAGACTTTTTCACATTTTCAAGGTAGATGGAAATTTTGCCTGGAGCAAAATGTCAAGATCATCTTTCTCACATCTTCCTACTCTTTCTCCCAAATAAAAATATTAAGAAAATATCGGGAGATTTATTTCATTGAGGAAGAGAGACTCAAAATGAGAACCCCACTTGGCAGCCAAAAGAATTCAACTGGATTTCGGTAATAAAGGATTTGAACTTTCTGGTGCTACAGGCATCGTCCCTGATCTAAACATTCTCTTCATCCCTTCTCTACTTGAGGCCAGCATGTGCTTCCAGTTCCACAGAACCACCTCGCCTTTTTACGGACTGCTGGCCCGTCCCACAGCCTTTAGGTAGCCCCACACACCTACACCCTGACCCTTCAACACCTGACTACTCCCCAAGGTTACCTGGGTTAGGTGCCCAAGGACTGGCTGAGGGCTCTGCACTCACCTGTGGCTCAGGTGAGTGTCCCCAGATGCAGAGGGTCATCACCATCACTGACTGAGAGAGCCCCTCACAAGTTCAGATTCCTGTCCTGACTCATCAGAGGCCCCAGAGGAGAGGGCTGGGCATGTCTACTTTTAGAAGGCTCTCCTTAGCATTTTGATGATCGGCCAGGTTTAGACACAAGTTAAGTAGAAAACCTTTGGGGAACCAGACATTGCCAAAAAGACACAAAACAGAGACTCTGATTTGGAAGGGCTCTGGGAGGCACCTCATGCACCTACCACTGCCCCCAGACTTTATTCTGAGGACCCTGGTGGCCCACAAAACCACACCATTATCAATGGCCACCACTCTTAATTTTTTTTTATCTTAAACCCTAAATTTCCAGGGGCACACAGAAGAAAGCCCTCCTCACAGAACTCAACATTCTCAAATCTTTTTTTTTATCCAGGAATTAGTCCATGATGAGTTAGGCAACGACCAAGTTCCTCCTTTCCAGTGGTTCAAAGAGAGACAGATCGTTGTGATGGACTCTCATCACTATAGGTCGTCATTATAACTTCTGACCCTGGTCTCTGTCCCTAGGTCACCTAGAAAAGCCGAAGTTGATTTTTGACCCCAGGGGACATTTGGCAGTGTCTGGAGACATTTTGGTTTGGTTTGGTCTGGTATAACTCGGGGCAGGGGTTCTACTGCTATCCAGTGGGTAGAGGTCAGGGACGCTGTTCAACCTCCTCTGATGCACATCACAGCACCCCCTCCCCCAAAAGAATTATCCAACCCGAAATGTCAGTTATGCCCAGGGTGAGAACCTCTGGCTTAGAACGATGTTCTGCACTGTATTTAATCAGCAATTGGTAAACTTCTTTTAGTTCTAACTGAATGAAAATCCTTCTTTATTCTGATGATGGAGTAGTCAGTGTGACAGTTATAGTTGCCACAAACCTTTTGTTCATTCACTCAATGTCTGTCTGAAATTCCAACTCTAAGCAAGCATCATGCTGGGAAGAGGGGTTTAGAGCAAAGAAGACATGGCTCCTGTCCTCATGGAGCTGACAGCATGGTTGGAGAGATGGGCACTAGGCAAAAAATCACCGAAAACAGTGTGAAATTGCAACTGTAAGTGCTATAAGGAAGTGTGAGAGTGAGTGATGGTGGGATTTCACCTAGGGGTGTGTGTGTGTGTGTGTGTGTGTGTCGGGGGATGGGGGATGTCAGGAGAAGCCTCCCTGAGAAAATGGTCGTTGGGCTAAGATGTGTGGGATGTCTAGGAGTTCAATGGAGCAAGAGAAATGAAAAGCGCATTCGAGGCAAAGGAAAGAGTGCATCCGAAGGTCATTGGGGGAAGGAGTGTGGTACATACAAGGGGCTGAAAGGAGGACAGAGAAAATGAGGGTGGTATCAGAAGAGGCTGGAGAGGGGATGTAGAGTCGAGATCATGAGAAGCTTTGGCTTAGGGAATGTTCAAAGTGTGGGTCTTTCTTTTAACAGCAATGGGAAATCATTCAAGTCTTTTAAACTGGAGCTGGGGGTTATGAAGGATTGAGGTATCTCCTTGTCCATCAGTTCCTAACTCTGTTTACACAAGAGAAAAACCCTGGGGAGCCCTTCAAAAATACACATCTTCAGGCCCCACCCCAGACCAAATGAATCAGAATTTCTAGGGGTGTTTCCCAGGCATCGGTCATTTTTTAAAAGGTTGAGAAACAGTGTTCTAAGCTATCACAAACCCCACATTCATATATTTCTCTGTAATCCATCATTTAGTCCTTTAATATATGCCTGAGGATGAATAAAGATGAAGTTACCTAGAGGCAGCTAGTACCTTCCGTGGATGGAGAAGCAGTTCTATGCAAAGGTTTGGGGTCAGGAAGGTGGCTTTATTAGCAGAGGGCCTCGCTCTAGCTTACCAGCCTACGGTAGATACAATTCTAATTCTTGTCTTTACAAAACTACAAACAACATCAGGGCCTCTAGAATATAGTTAATCCCATGAGTTGGGAAATCTGCAAATGCCAAGGATCTGCTGTATTCAGAAGATGCAAATGCTGAGGCAGAAATCAGATTTACATGATGCAGCCAAGCAACGGTAGAAGAGGGAAAAAGAAAAGGTGAACCAAACAGCAGACTCTGCAATCATGCAGAGAGATGTTAGGTTTTTAAGTAATTTCAAGGGGAGTAGGGATGGAATTTGTTTCTAAAGTTTGAAGTTTCAACACTGCCTGGAATTACAAATAATTTATGAAGTTACACGAGATACTTTTATGTAGTATGCTCAGCAAACGGCATGGTCTTCCACTGACTTACCCCATTACAGTACAAAGTAGGGACTAAACCACAGTGGACGTGACAGAGACCATTGCAAATCACAGTAAAACCTATTCTAAGCACCAACAGTAAAAATGACCCAAGTTTTAAGCTAATAAAGGCAGGCAGAGACATGGGAAGTTTTTCAACACAACTTATTAGACCAAACAGTACAACTAGCTCAATTAAACAAAACTAGTTCCATGATGTCAGCTTTATACCAGCAGATAATTCATTTGCTTCGGTTGATCACACACACAGAGCACTGATTATTAGAGACACCTGGGAACTACCGCGTGTCTCAGTGGAGTTCATGACCCTGACTCCTGGTCGCGGCAACCGGCAAAATGAGTGAAAGGTGACCAATAATTCCTTTGGTGCAGCTTATATAAGGATGGTGGGGGAAGGCGCAAAGGAAAAGAAGAAAAGAACGCATTTGGCTTCTTGGGCCAAAGTCAGGCCCAAGTACCTTCAGCTTTGAACACAGAAGACCAAAATGGACTGAGAATCTTTCCAGAAGCTTCCAACTGGGGATGCTCTCGAAGTACTATAATGAGCTAACATTCTATGATTCTACAACAACAGATATCTAAGATTAAGGGAAATAGAGCAAAGGAGAGTACCCAGGCAACCGAGACACTAAGGAATTTGGAATATTTTGATCAAAAGAGAGGCCGGTTCTTACTTTTTATTCCAATTATTTGTAAAATAAAACAGTAGGGGTCCTTTAAAGCCTCTAGTAATCCAGTGATCTGTACCCATTTATAAGCCAAACTTCTCTAGTGATATAAATTTCACTACCTATCACAACCCATCTTTTCTATTCCAACAACACACACTTGAGAGTTAGAAAGGGTCAAATTGCTATCAGGATCACAGACTATGATATCACAAACTAAATAGAATTTTCTCCAGGAAAGAAAAAAACATAAATATTTCATAAGAATTGCTTATTTTGTTTTTTCACCAGTCAATCAATTGATTAATGGTGAGTGATATACAAGGAGTTTTGGATTTATAAGACAAATTGTGACTTAAAGCATTAATCGGGAAAACTCCATTTAATTATGGATTTCTGTAAGATGTGCATTGGCACTGTTTGCTTTACCTTTTAATATATATTCCTCCCAACTTAAAGACGCAGATGACATTTACAGAAGGCACACACTATAATTTCCAGACAAGTATTTTGTCTTTTCTGATTACATTTATAGCTCCATCAGAAAATGATTAGATGGTGGAGTCATTTTGTTTACATTTTATTTACAGCTAAATGAAGCAGGTAACTGGTAATGTTCCTAGAAGGAGCCCCATTTCCAACCAAAGAGGCCAATGTCCCTCACATTTAGGGAAGATTTTGCTATGGACAAGAACAATTACTCTGACAAACAGCAAATCAAATGATAAACTTTTAATAAAAGAACAAGTCCATATACTCAGTATGTATTTCTTGACCAAGCAAATTAATATTTTAAAGGTTTGGTTCTTTGTAAATATACAGTTTCATTATTTGAGAGATGTCCCCGTATGTCAGAAAAAAACAAGGTTACGTCTGACATGTCAGGCTGAGGAATGGAGAATTAGGGAGCACACAGGACTTGCTGTGCTTTCATCTTCCTCTTTGTCCTGAGGCCCAGATCTCCACGTGGAAGGTCCACTGTCAGACATACCATTGATGAACTGTAGCTAACTGATTTCCTAAGACACACTGGGACACAACAGGAAGCTATGAAATTATTCCCACCTTCCTTTACAACTGTGTTTCCACTTACTCCTTAAACAGTGACTAAAAGTCTACTGTTCAAAGTCTATTCTTTCCCCAGCACCATTCTAGGAACTAAGGAAACAAAATCAACCTGTCTTCATCAGATCTGGTCGAGCTATGGGTTCACAGACGTAAATAAGGACACGTGAAGGCATTACCTTCCTAGGGTGGGAACTTGCTCAGAATATCTGGGGGCTTCAAATCGTAGGAAACATTTACTGAGGGCTTCCCATGTGCCAGGAACTTTACATGGATTATTTCATTTAACCCAGAACTGAACAGGGTACTATAATCTCCACATTTTAAGAGGGAGAAACTGAGACCTAGAGAGGTTCAGTAAGCTTCTCTGGGTCACACAGAGAATAAATGACGGCACCAAAGTGTGGACTGGGATTTTCTGCCCCCAAACCCTCTGCTCTTGATTTCTCTGCAATATAATCTTGCAAATTGGAAGTGGTGAGTCTCATCTTGGATGGGGTCTGAAAGAAGAAATCATGAAAGGCTTCATAGAGGAGGTGACTCTTGAGCCAAGTCTAAAAGATGAGGGTATAACACAGGTAGGCAGAACAGGAGTGGGCAGCGTGAGCAAGACAGAGGTGCAAACATCTTAGCCCTCAGGGAAGTTTCAGGGCAAGGTTTGGAGAGGTGGCAAGCAATACACTGGAGACATCCACGGGGCCAGGCAGTGGAGAACCTTAAATCCACACTAAGGAGTGTGGACTTGATCCACAAGCACTGGGGGCCACCAAAGGCTTTTAAGCAGGAACATTAATGTGGTCATACTAGCATTTTAGAATGATCTGGGGACACAGTGGAAGATGGGTTAGAGGGAGACCAGATGGAAGGCAAAAAGAGCTGGTAAGAAGCCATCGCATTAGTTGTGGGGTAAAATCACTCACATAGCAGCACTGGGGATAAGAAAGAGAGGATAAATTCAATGAACTATATAGAGTGTGGTGAATAGGAATGTGATTGATTAGCCCTGGGAAGATAGGGAGAGGGAGGTAGTTTGGAAGTCACTTAGATTTCCAGCCCAGGGAACTGAGTGATGCCATTTACCAGGTCAGAGACTATAGAAAAGGACACAGCTGGGGAGGTGGGGGAGCACACGGTAATGAGCTCATCTGGGGATATTTCAAATACCAGGTTTCTATGGAGCTTCTAAGTGGAGACATATCCAGTAGGCTGATGGATATGGAGTCAGAATGCATTACAACAAGCACACCTCAAAACAATAAAGGTAATAAGCAATGGAAAAAGACACCATGGGTTCCCTAATGGGCCAGTACAGACCATGGTCCATGGCATATGTGTACAGAACACTGAAACCTCAGAGGCAGCGGCGGGGCTGGAGGGAAGCATTCTCCACTTTCACCACATGAGGGCAGTTGCTCTCCTGCTTCTTGGCTGCATTCGGGCCCTACTTGGTGATACAGGACACCAATGTTCCACATAATAAAGATGGTTCCCAAGGAGGCCCTATCCATTTGCCCTTCCCGCCTTCAACAGCGAGGCAGGCTGGGACAAGCAGTCTTCCTTTCACTACATTAGTCCCGACCATCTGAGCTCTGGTGACAGGTGAGGTGAACTAATTTCTCCTCTGTCTAAACACATCCCCTCACAGGGACCAAAAGCGTTCCAGAGGTGAAGTTTATGGGGGTTTTATGCAGCCATTCAGTCATCAATAATTCCACATGCCCCCGCATATTTCTCCCTTAAAGCACTTTACAGTTTATAATTGCATCTTTATGTGATTATTTGATTAACATCTTCCTTACTATTTCTGCCAGGGTCTGTGACTGTTTGTGTCACCCACTGTGTCCTCCTAGTTAACATTTACCGTTCAAGAAACTAATATTAAATGCCTACCATGTGCCAGAGGCAATGCTGGGTCCTAAGGATACCCAGTTGGCTGAGACCCAGTCCCTAACATCAAGTTGCTTACAGCCAACTGTGGCTCCAATGTTGTCCTCTTGGTCAGCTAAGGACATTGACTCTGACTCTGTTGAAAAGAAGCTTCCTCTGGTGCCCCTGCACCAGCCTCCAAAGTGCCCCCCTAGGTCTGACCCTGACACTAAAAACAAGACAGTAGAGCCTGGGGAGAGAGGAGCCCCCGTAAGTCATCACACTAGGCAAGACCTGAGAATAATAAAACACTTTGAATTTCTCTTATAAATGATAACATTGTTGATCCTTGAGAGAGAAATGATACTTCCTTTAAGAGTTTTATTTATCCTCTTTCATTCTGAGCTGTGAGACGCTTCCCCAATACTTCATAATCAAAAGGCACTGTCCATTTCCCACAGCAGACATAGCCTCATGGACTGACGCCATCAAAGTTAAGATGTACATATTTGTTCTTTTTTTTTATTTAAAAAAAATTTTTATTGGAGTATAGTTGCTTTACAATGTTGTGCTAGTTTCTGTTGTACAGCAAAGTGAATCAGTTATACATTACATATATCCACTCTTTTTTAGGTTCTTTTCCCATATAGGCCATTACAGAGTACTGAGTAGAGTTCCCTGTGCTATACAGTAGGTCCTTATTAGTTATCTATGTTTTTAAATGGATCTTTATTGGAGTATAATTGCTTCACAATACTGCGTTAGTTTCTGTTGCACAACAAAGCGAATCAGCCATATGCATACACATGTCCCCATATCCCCTCCCTCTTGAGCCTCCCTCCCACCCTCCCTATCCCACCCTTCTAGGTCATCGCAAAGCACCGAGCCGATCTCCCTGTGCTATGCTGCTGCTTCCCACCAGCCAACTATTTTACATTCAGTAGTGTATATATGTTGATGCTACTCTCACTTTGCCCCAGCTTCGCTCTCCCACCCCATGTCATCAAGTCCATTCTCTATGTCTACCTCTTTATTCCTGCCCTGCAGCTAGGTTACATATTTGTTCTTAAAACTGAGGATTTTAAATCTTTCTGTTCAATAACAAGAACTGTTATAAATTAGTATAAAGAATTACAGACCTAACACATGATCAGACGTGATTAGCTTGGGGGGAGAACAAAAGGACATTGTACCATTACTATTTATGAAGTAACTTCAACACTGAATTTTTTCTTCAGCTAATGTCTACAGTCATCTCTCTATATATAGATAGATACATGTATATATATATAGATAGATAGAGATCCATTTTACTGAGATCCAATTCACACACCATAAAATTCACCCATTTAAAGTGTGCAATTCAATGGTCGTTGGTATAGTCACTGAGTGGTACAACCATAACCACTATCTAATTTCAGAACCTTTTCATCACCCCCAAAAGAAACACCATACATAAAGCAGTCATTCCCCATTCCCGCCTGCTGGAAACCACTGATCTACTTTTTTCCTATGGATTTGCCTATTCTGGACATTTTATAGAAATGAAATTATGTGATATGTGGTCTTTTGTGACTAGCTTCTTTCACTTAACATGATTTTTTTTTTTTTTTTTTTTTGGCTCTGTTGGGTCTTCGTTGCTGTGTGCGGGCTTTCTCTAGTTGCAGCAAGCGGGGGCTACTCTTCGTTGTGTTGCGCGGACTTCTCATTGCGGTGGCTTCTCTTGTTGCAGAGCACGGGCTCTAGGCGCATGGGCTTCAGTAGGTGGCTCGCAGGCTCAGTAGTCGTGGCTCGTGGGCTCTAGAGCACAGGCTCAGTAGTTGTGGTGCACGGGCTTAGTTGCTCCACGGCATGTGGGATCTTCCCGGACCAGGGCTTGAACCCGTATCCCCTGCATTGGCAGGAGGATTCTTAACCACTGCGCCACCAGGGAAGCCCTAGCTTGATGTTTTTATGGTTCATCCCTGTTGTAGCATATATCAGTACTTCATTCCTTTTTATTGCTAAATAATATTCCATTGCATGGATAAACCACATTTTGTTTATCCATTCATAGTTGATGGACATTTGGATTGTTTCCACTTTTTGGTTACTATAAATAAAGTTGCTATGAACATTCATGTACAAGTATTTGCATGGATATGTCTTCATTTCTCTTTAATGTACAACTAGGAGTGGAATTCCTTGGCCACATGGTGATTCTATGTTTAACATTTTGAGGAACAGCAAGACTATTTTCCAGATCACTGCACCATTTTAAATTCCCACCAGAAGTATTTGAGGGATCTACTTTCTCCACCTCCTTGCCAACACTTATTAACATCCATCCTTTTGATTATGGTCATCCTAGTGAGGATGAAGTGGGATTTTGTGGTTTTGATTTGCATTTTCTTAATGACTAATGATGTCCATGGCTGTTTGAAGCCTAAAGTTCTGGAATAGGATTTAGACCTCCTCCCCCGCAACATTAAAATGAAAAGCTGTCTTCTGAGAATGTAAGGACCGTATAAAGCCATGGGATCTATAAGACCCCAATAGTATCAGTAGAACCTGAGAGTGTCATCAGTGATTTCAGGGGAGATGAGGGAATATGCAGTGAAGATAAGTTGTGGGTAGAAAGTGTTCATGTCCTTGGGCCTCCAAAGAGAAGGGAACCAAGCGTCCCATCAGCCTCCACCTAGCAGGGCGGCTCCAGCTGAGGCTACACTGAGCAGCACCCCATGTGCCCCAGTCATGTCCTCGGTGAATGAGGCAAAAGTCAGAACCCAACAAAAGAAGTGAGAATTTGGGGTGCAGCCGCACGTGGTCTTGCTGACTGGCCTCGGGGAAAGATCTGGCTTGGAGTCTGGGAGGTGGGGCTGGCACAGATCCTTTTTAAGACCTTGTTTTGATCCTAAAGGGGCTTTGGACCAAAGATAGGATCATAAGAAGATAGTCCTGGGTTGTAAAACCCAAAGTGCGGAGGCTGTACTGAGCCTTTCAATCAGAAACTTCTTGGACTGGAAACCAGTTGTCACCACAGCTGTGGTCAAGGCCACCATTAAATAAACTAAATGTTCATGCGCCCACCTCCCCTCCCCTCTTCTGCCTGGTGGTCTCACCACAGGATGGCAAGGCTTTTCTCTTCCTGAGGGCTGTGTGAATCAGCTTGCTTTGCAAGAAATTGTCGGAGCCACTGGGTTGGGCGTCGGAAGACTTAGGAGAGACACAAAGACCTGGCCTGCCTTTAAGAAGCTCACACGTTAAAAATTAGAGGAAAGACAGAGACAGAGAGAAGGAGGGAGGAAGGGAGGAGGAAAAGAAAGATGTTTTATGTTCATCTCTATGATTTCATGTGGTGTTTATCAGTAAACCCAACTCTGGATTTTACTTTTTTTTTTTAAATCAATAGTCAACAGTTAGCATCCTAATGCAATTTGATTTAGTTAATCCTAAATCAAATTGCTAGCCCAAGCTTATAACAGAAAGGGAAATTTAGGGACAGGAATTGTTTGTGTGAAGCCCATATGATCAGCAAGCTTGTGGCTGTAGATCACTGTTCAACATGGAGCAGAAAAGATCAAGTTGCCCATCTGAATCCATCAGAAAGAAGCCCATGAGGTTTCTTCCCCTCTGGCCATGTGGTTTGGGTGGGTCTGACCTAAACCCCCAGTTCGGGGAAAGCACAGAGCCCAGTACTGGCCAATGAGACTACAATCAGGGACCGTAGCTGGAACGAGTGACAAAGAGAAGACTTCTCTTTCTACTGGACTTGAAGCGAGGTACACTTGGGGACCAGCGTGCAGGAAAATCTGCTTATGGGAGTGGCCAACAGAAGAGAATGATGTCAAAAGACAAAGAGACACAAAGCACTACTGACATCATTTGAGCTTCTCGATACACTTGTGCCTGAAGTGAATTACCTCTGGAATTTTCCATTAAGTGAATTAATGACCCTCCCCCTCTGCACATATACAGTTTTGTTTGTTTTCTGCTGCTTCTTTTTTTTTTTTTCACTTATATCAGTTTAAATTGGGTTTCAGTCACTTGCAAACAAAGATCTCAATGGACACAGGACTCAGAATTTTTTGTTTTCAGCAATCATTATCCTATCCATGTGGACCCCCTTCAGCACCAGGGCTGCTGTTTCGACACACCTGCTTGTGCCTGGACCACATTCTCCTTATGTATGGACAAGGCAAATCCCTTTCATGTGCCAGTACACAGGCCAACTTTCTTTGCCACCGGCTTGCCCTTCGTGATGCCTCCTCCTCTGTCCTGTAACAATCTGTAATCTGACCCACCCCCAGCAAGATCTGCTCCACTCACCATCCTGCTGCTCCTACACCATCCACTCAAATGCATCTTCAGCTCCAGGACAATAAACTTGACACACTGGTCACAGTTTGGCACACGTCAAAGGCATTCCCAGCTCACCAGGGCTCTGGGACCATGCTCATCTCCCAGTCCACTGCTCCTTGCTTTTCTTATTTCCAGGACACATAGAAATGAAGGATTTTAACTATTATAGCAATATGCTCATTAGCAGATGCAATAACCATTCTAAATGATGCTGTCACTTTCTCCCTACTTGCTAATCTGTAGGGAATAAAGCCAGGCACCGTGGGAATCCTCACAGCACCACCCAACCAAAGTCCCTATTATCCCACTGGGTTTTTCTGGTGGCATTTGTAAAAATTCACAAAGAACTTTACCTAAAACCTCCCAGTGGAGAAGACAGATGTATGCAGATGTGCCAAACCCCACTCAATGTCCTCTTGCGTGTCACCTCCCCTCCCCCACTGCTTCTCTTTGCTCCCTGACACTCCAAAACTTTTCAAGCAGGGAGGAACATGGACAAAAGGAAGTGGCTGGTCACGTGCCCTGGATGGGGCTTTATCCCTGTGCTGCTCCCCAGGCTGATGTATCCTGGTCCCCGGTCAGGGAGGCTTAGTTCAAAAGGCATCCCTTACTTTTTGTTATAATGTGATTTCACCTAAAATCACATCTTCCTGGTGTTTGGGCAAGACTGAAGTCTATTTTTCAGGAAATGTAGAGAGACATACATATATACACAGCACAGTGGTTTACAAGGTGGCCTCTGGAGTCAGATTGCCCGAGTTTAAATCCCAGGTCAACCATTTGTACGTAAGATTTAACACACTTTTCTTGTTTAATAGAGATAATAATAGAAGTAGCACCATAAGGTTGCTGGGAAGATCAAAAATGATAATGGACACAAAGCACTCAGCACAGCGCTCAGCCTAGAGCAAATGCTAGAGGGACATTCGCTGACTTTCCAACTGATGAAGAAGCCTGGTGGGTCCTGGTGCTCATGATGTCCAAATGCTCTCAGTGTCCAATTATCTCCAAATGTGTGCCTATAGGTCTCAAGGAGAAGCACCGTCTATGGCACTGGTTCTCAACTGGGGTCAATTTTACTACTGGGGCTCAATTGACAGTGCCTGGAGACATTTCTGATTGCACCAATTGGGAGGTGGAGGTTTCCACTGGCATCTAGTGGGTAGAGGCCAAGGATGCTGCTTGACCACCCTACAGGATAGTTCCCCACAACTAAAGATCATCAGCCCAAATGTCAGTGATACCAAGGATACGTAACTCTGGTCTCTGACTACATCTCTTGAAGTTTGGTTCTCGGGTTACCTGCACCAGAATTAGCTTGGAGTGTGGGTTAGAAATGCAGATTTTGAAGCTGAACCCCAGACCTACTCGTTAGACCCTCTGGGGCAGGAGCACCACGGTTTCATGGGACTCCTTCCACACATCATGCCAGTCTCCGTGGACACCCCCAGACCCATAATCCTGCTTCTCTCTCGCTGCTTCCCTGACTGATTTAGGAAGATTGCAGAGAATTAACACCGGAAGCTGCTTTAGGTACCGACACATCTCTCTACCGGGTTCCAGAATATGCTGGGGGTGGTGAGTCAGGGGAGGGGCTGTAACTGACTTGAAAGTTGGAAGGCACCAGTGAGATCACCAGCCCAACCCCTTCTTTTTCAAAGAAGAAAACTGACATCATTAAGGGAAAAAAAAATCCATACTTGGTCAAATTCCAGAGTGGGTCACTGTTTGGTTTTTTTCCTATTTTTTTTTTCCATCTTAATCAAAATCACATAAAAAGGAAGTGGAGGAGGAAAAGCTGCATGGCTGGAGGTGGAAAGCGACGGGACTGGTAGTTGGAAAGGTAAGAATAATGTGAGTTTTTCAGTAATGGAAGCGGATGCAGCAAGAGAAGAGATTTTAGGCTCCGAGCTCCCAGCCAGTGTAAACGGTGAGCCCTTGACCCCTTCCTCTGTCATCTCAAAGTAGCTGTGGCTCCTGCATAGTCTGGGGGCCTGAGGTGCCTCCAGCTGACAAGGCCATCAGCTATGAACAACCAGGAAAATATCACTGGCCATATTTTTCTATCCTTCCTTTTAGCAAGGAAAAGCAAGAGTATTATCAGCCTTGGATTATCACATAAAAAGGCAAACATCTTTCACATGTTTTTTATTCAGCAAGACCACCATCCAGGGAAAAACTTTATGTTCTACACATACATACACATACACACACATATGCACACAACAAAGACATATATATACACACACAGACACACACAGGCACACACATATACATGCACACAGAGAGGCACATATGTATACACACATACACACACATACACAACATACAGAGACACACATACATATGCACACACTGAGAGTCACAAATACATATACATAGACACACAAGCACACATATACACAATAGACATACATACACACAGACACACATACACACACTCATATACACATATATACATAAGATACACATACACACACACACACACGCAGTCTTAGTAAAGACAGCACATGGGCAGCAAACCTACTTTTTCCCTCCTCCAAGCCTATCTGCTCGAAGAGCTTTCAGAAATGGCATCTCTAATAAGCGATCCATATGGCTTACTGGAAATAGAAATCAAATTCCCTGCCCTCAAGGGATTGTAATCTGGGAAGAGGGCAGATGCAGCCCCCATGAACACGGACAAAGCCACACGAAGCAAAGTCGGCTACGACATTAGTGGGGTCAGTGTGTGTGTTAAAGGGACCACCTTCGTTTGTGTCCACCCCTCCGGGCCTGGAGCAGCCTTCCTGCCCCCAGTCTGGACTCTGGGCGAGTCCCAGAGCCTCCTACCCCTGGCACAGTAAGGAGATACTGACCTGCTATAAATCTCAGGGCCTCAAGGATTCCCGCGTCCTTGACGTCTGCTCCCCACATTCTCTGCCACAGATTCCTTCAAAGGGGGGTGCCATCCTGGCATGCCATGGCTGGAGCCAGGACTACACTGTGATCAACCTCATGGAAGGGAATATTTGGTTCCCCTTCAGAGGAAGAAGGCCTGTTTCACTCCACAGGAGCACCCTGCCACAGTGGAACGGGCTGTTGGCAGAGGAATGTCCCTGTCTCTGAAGGAACCCTGGCTTCACCAGGTTGACTGGGTGCCAGGAGGGCACATGGCAGAAGTGTTCACCCAGTGCTCAGAGCACAACTGGGAGAACATGGGCTCTGGGGTCAAGTAGAATCTAGTTCAAAACCTCTCACTGTCACTTAAGAGTTGTAAAATTTATGCACATTATTGAAATGTACTGAAGCAGATGCTTACTTCCTTCATTTCTCAGTTTGCCTATGCATTGTCTCTTTCTTCTCCTCCAGGTAACAGAACCATCATTTTCCTTCAGGTAGAAGGTATCTAACTACCCCATCCCTAGCTCTAGAGGTGGGCATGTAGCCCAAGAGGTCAGTCAGCATATTCCAGCCTCTCAGCCACATGGATCGAATCAGCAGGACCTATGACCCAAGTTAGACGAAGGTGATTCAATCCTGGGATTTGGAGTTGGGACCTCTGAGAAGGAAATCTCTCTTTTTACTATATTTGAAACTGAGAAGTCATAAACCTGAAGTTTCTGAGGCTGTCACACCAAGTAAGCCCACCAACACAGCAGAAAGTAGAACCAAGACCGTGAAACGGAGTCCTGATGACATCACGAAGACCCTAGATCCAGCTATGCCTGAAGACTTAGAGTTTCTACTTACATGAACAAATTCCTCTCTATTTGCCTTACACCAATTAAAACTGGGTTCTTAACATTTGCAACCATGGGTCCTCAGTAATACACCCTCCAAGCCTGTGTTTCTTCTTATTATAATGGAGACAATATCAGTTTTAATCTTATATAGTTGTGGGGTTTAATCAAGATGTAGCAACAAACAGAAAGTGCTGGCCTTTAATGCCAGTTTCTCTTAGGTAAGAAACTCAACTAGATTAGATTAGAGGTTGTGGCAGAAATAATCATGTTCCTCAAACATTCCATGCACTCGCCTATGTTTCCCAGCCCTCCTGCATTTAAGTGAGGCTATATAACCAGTCCTGGATAATGAGCTGTGACCAACATTGCAGATCTGGTGTTTGACCCTCTGTCTCTCTCATCTCTCGCCCCAGTGACCCAGAAGCTTCACGAAGAGGTGAAACACCTCTGCACCGCAAGATCAAAGCAGTCAGAATCGCTGAGTTACTGCACGAAGGACAGCTGCCCTGGAGAGCTGCTAGACCCACGTCTGCTGCGTTAAGTCACTGAGATTTGGACAGCATTGGTTACCACGGCATAGCTCATCCCCTACTGACTAAGAGAGTTGTCTTCCGAAGAAAGGCTTCCACAGCCAGGGGGATGAATGCAGTGAACATTCAAGCCTGCGCGAAGGGCAACCCATCCAAGGAGGTGGGCACTCCACCCCCAAGACCAACTTCACACGTGTCCTAATTTTGCAGAGGGGCTGCCCATCCCCTCTCCTGAGGCTCCACCTCAAACTTGGCAAGTGCCAGGGCAGGCCAGGTTTAGATATCAACCAGAGGGAATCCATGGCTGGGAGGAGGGACAGAGGTTGGCAACGCTTTGGCCACGCTCTGAGGATTAAATGTTCAATACTAATTCCTTACTATGACTCAGAAAACCCACTACTCCATGCTGCAACTCATGCGTGGTCCCCTCAGTCACCACACCCCCACCTCAGTGACCTTCCAACAATTTCCGGAATATCTGAGTCTCATTACCTCCTCCGGGCTTGTGCACAGGCTGTGGCCTCCTTCAAATGCTCTTCACATGGTTGGCTCCCTTTCATTTTTCAGGTCTGAACTTTTATGGCATGTCCTTAGACAGGTCTTCTTGATCTCTCTCGGAAGCAAGTCCCTTCAATGTTGACCCTCTCAGCATCCTTCTTATTCTCTCCTCCTCCTCCTCCTCCCCCATACCTTCCTCTTCTTCATCAACATAACTAACGTTGATTGGTTGTTTCCTATGCGTTGGGTGGAACTCTAAGCTCTCTACATGGATTATCCCATTTAATCTAGCAACAACCCTATGTACCAGTTGGGAATCTTGATTTCACCGATAGAAATGAAGCTTATTCAGGCCAAAAATACATTTACTGGTGGGGTACTGAGTAGCTCACAAAATCAGTGGGATGCCTGGAACCAAGCAAGACTGGATGGTCAGAATCCCAGCCTTGGTCAAACCATAGGCAGGAACTGGCTAAGAACAACTGCCACCAGTGCTGGACATGGGTCACCATGGTCGTCACCACCGCCCCTGGATCTGGATATACTCACTGCTGCCTCAATCACCTCTAACTGTTCTTGCACCTCTGAGGCACTTCCTTGCTCGAGTCAAAGTCTTAAGCAGAAGCATCCAATTTCCCAAGCTAAGACCAAGGCCCCTCCCAGGCTGCCCTGGGGCGGGATACCATCTGGCTGAGTCAGCCCATGTGAATGGCAGTAGGGCTGCCTACTGAGATGCACAGTGGGAGAGTCACAAAGCAGAAGAAGGAGCTTCAGATGCCGTCCAGCTCTAAAAGTTGCAAATGCTCACTCTCCTTGAGGCAGACAGAACATTCAAGTCACAGTTTTTAAAAATCCTTGCCAACACCAATGACAACCCTACTTAAAAAAAATAGGATGAACAAATACTTAAGGACTATCCATTTGAAGAAGGGTCTAATTTTTAGCCTGACGAGGGCACCCACACTTTCCAGTCTCATTCTACTGATGAGGGCAGGCAGAGAGGTTTCCCGGATGGATGTCTGCAGCCTGAGTTTCTCATGGATGTGTAGCTTCTGACGGCAGAGCCAGACGGCTGAGGCTTCCAGGTCTTGCTACACAACGTGTGGTCCCAGAACCAGCAGCTTCACCTGGGAGCTTGTGAGACATGTAGCCTCTCAGGTCCCACTGCAGCCTACTGAATCCGAATCTGCATTTCAGCAAAATCACCAGTGATTCATGAAAGTTTGGAAAGTACTGTCGTAGCCCAGTGATTCTCAACCTCACCCACATGTTGGAATCACACCGGCAATCTGTACAAAGTTATCGATGCCGAAACTCATGCCCAGAGATTCCACTGGGATTGCTCCAGGTGTGACCTGGGCATAGAAATTTTGAAAACTCCCCAGACAACTCTAATGAAAATCCGAAGTCAAGAACTACTTAGAAAGACATGATTCCATCCAATCTAGAGTAGCCTTGGATTAAAAAACAACAACAAAAAAACCACAAAAAATATTCTTACAAAAATCATGTCAACACAGGGAGTCACTTTTCAACCTCTCCCTCCTAAAGTTTCCCTGAGCAACATCCCTCACTAGAGTTTCATTCCCGGAGAAGTAATTCTAAAAATCAAAGGGCTCTGATTGGTCACTGACATTTTGAGCTAATGATTCTAGACCTTGGTGCTTTTTATTTTTCCTGCAAGTGTTCAAGTTTAATAAATCAGTAAAAGAAATCCCGGAGGTCACAGGGTCTAACCCTCTCATTTTATAAATGAGTAAACTGAGGCACAGAGAGAGGAATTGAGTTTTCAAGCATAACCAAGGATCTGGACTCCACTCTTCCGATTTCCTAGGCAGCCCCTTTCCGCCACACACACTGCCTCTCCAGTGAAACGTACTTATGAGGAAGGATGTTTGATGAGCGCATGGTCAAAAGTTCATCACCAAAACATTTATTATTAATAATGAGGTTAAAAGCTTCGAAGCCAATCCAGTGCCAGTGGCTCCCATGAAAGCCATTTTTCAGTTTGTTCTCATCTAATTACTGGTAGGTACAGTAATTGGAAACAGGCTGCATCCGATGGGCAGGGTTTCAGGAAATGGAAATCTCTAACACAATTCTGCCTGGGAAGAGTCAGCTTCCACCATCACGTGCAGCTGGGACTCTCACAAGGCCTGCCCTGCGGAGAAGGAAAAGAGAGCACATTCCAGAAACGGGAAAAAGAGGCATAAAAGACAAGATCGCGGAGGTCTGGAAGAGTTATGGTCCCACCAGGAAAGCCAAGTGTTGGGCTCCTGTGCTGTGGGGACTTTGTGTCGTGTGGATGCTCCAGGGACCGTCACTATGTCCGGGGTTATGCGTGGGTGTGGTTGGTTGTAGTCTTTTTTTTTTTTAAATAAATTTATTTATTTATTTATGGCCGTGTTGGGTCTTCGTTTCTGTGCGAGGGCTTTCTCCAGTTGCGGAGAGCGGGGGCCACTCTTCATCGCGGTGAGCGGGCCTCTCACTATCGCGGCCTCTCTTGTTGCGGAGCACAGGCTCCAGACGCGCAGGCTCAGTAGTTGTGGCTCACGGGCCCAGTTGCTCCGCGGCATGTGGGATCTTCCCAGACCAGGGCTCGAACCCGTGTCCCCTGCATTGGCGGGCAGATTCTCAACCGCTGCGCCACCAGGGAAGCCCAGTTGTAGTCTTGCAGTTACACGTGCTGAGTAGGTGCCAGGTACTGAACTAAGCACTCTGTTTCTATTACCCCATTTAATCCTTGTATCCATTCCATGAGGTAGGTAACCCCTTTTGACAGAGGAGGAAACTGCGGTTTAAAGTGGTTTAGTCACTGGCTCGCGGTCCCGCAAGTAGGGGCGAGCCGGGACGGATCCAGAGCTCTGGCACCCACTGTGCTCCACCGTCCATCTCTCCTCATTGCAACACTCTCAGTTCCTAATCAGGACCAGCCTGGTCCTCGCAGGTGGAGGTAAGCGGAAGCACCAGTCTCCATCAGAGCCAAAGCGCAGAGGCCGGTCAGAGGAAAAGAAGAGGAAGGAAGAAAATGGCACCCACAGAGCGAACAGATGCGCCTCTCAAATGCTCCGGGAGCTCCGGCAACGTGAGATCGGCTGACCCGGGAGCTGTCAACCCCGGCATCTGCCGCAGCGTGCGTTCACTGCATTGGGACCCTGGGACCACCGCCGCCTCTTGCGCCATCTGGCCTTCCAGCGACAGAGATTCTGCCGCCGTTTGCAGAGCGTGAGCTGAGCAGGTCTCCAGCGGCTACCATTTAACAAGTTCATGGCTCAGTGGTTCCCGAGATGGATTACTCGAAGCCGCGTGCTCGGGTGCCAGATTTTCCGCCAAGCCAGCTGCAGGTGGTTTCTTATGGTTGCCATCAGCCTCGTTAATAGGACCTGATCTGTAGATCATCGTTTTCCCATCCGGTGCCCACCATCTGGGCTGCTGTCAGCTTGGGGATTGATTTTTCAATCTCTCTCTCCCTCCCCCTCCCTCTCTTCCCTGCCCTCCCCTTCTCCCTCTCTGCGTTTTTCTTCCAAACCAACTTTCTCAGCACTTCAAAACACCATACCTCATTTCGTCCCATTTGGTGCTCGTTTTCAAGAGCAAATTTGCACCAGCTAGGTGAAAATACTCCTTTTGGTTTGATCAAGCTGGTGGAATACCTTCAGCTAATTCAGACCCGCCCTCCTTATTCCCTGAGATTGCACAGAAGGTTCAGGAAGGCCTATGCAACGCTGAGGTTTGGTGGGGGAGGGAGAAGAAAGGCCACCTGGATGTTGCCGTTACCTGCCCCTGCAGGACACTGCAGGGTCATCTCCACCCCTACCCCTGAAGCTGCTCTTGGCCTCATGACCCCCTAGAATCATCCACTGCTCCTTTTTCACTTTAGGTTGAGGAAACTCTGAAGCTATCAGGACATTGCTTATCAAAACTCCTCAGGAAACCATTTCTTCTCTGAGGTCCTGCAGGCTCAGGCCGGAGTCTCCTCTGCCCTCGGCTCCCACAAACACATCTGTATGGTTGCTTCTCCAGGGCTCATCCAAGCCCCTCGTGGGGTCTCTCCATGTCTACACCGTCCCTGCATCCCCTCCAAGTCGCCTCTTTGCCTGCAGCCCTGAGAGTCTCCTTCTGGTCAGAGATAGAAATGGAGAGGGTCTTCCTTTCATATGCCTTATTTCCTCCAAAATATTTTTCCTCTGATATGAGTCCTTTCTGGTCCTCAAAGGGTCTAGGCTATTGAAACTTGAAAGCCAGGAAGAGGGTTCCTTTTCCTTCCCCTTTCTGCTGTCACAGGGAGGGATATGGGGAAAGAGAAGATGCACCGATAAATGGAAGGGCCAAGAAGGAAAAGGAAATAACAGTTAATATTTTCAAAATGTGATCCTGTCATAGGTTGAGATAGAGACATCAGGCCTGTTGCCCAAAGACACAGAACACATGCGTGTGGAGGAACTTGAACCAGAAATTAGCATCGAAAAGATATGAGAATTCAGACACCTTTAATCCAGTGGGTCCGGCTGTGAGTCAGAATCACCTGGTCTCACGTGGAGAATCTGACTTTAACAAGAGCCCCAGGACATTGTTCAGCAGTAATTCTGTACTCTTTGGAAATCATTTTCCAGATGAAGACACTAAGGCCCAGAGAGAACAGGCTCTCACAGTTAGTCAGTTGTCGTTTACAGTCTACCTCTGTCCAAAAAATGGAGGCCATTTGTAACAAGTTCACGGCATCAAGGCTAGAACACGATGCTCAGGGTTCCTTCTTCCAGAAACTAGCCTGTCTCTCCTCCATCCTGTCTACTCCCGGCAAGGGAAAAGTTTTATCCATTTTTAATAAGTTGTAGCCAATTTATTCCCCAAAATTATCCAGGAGGCCAACAGGTTTGGAAGAGAAATGGAAGAGCTTGTGCCTAGGTGCAACTGCCGTGAGCAAGAAGCGATGTAAACACACAGTCGGCACTCATCTGTCCTCCAGGGGTTATGTCCATGGGTTTGGGGTAAGTAGGCTAAAGATAATCCAAAAACAGTGATCTGACCAGTAACTAATTACTCGATTAGTCCTAGGAAACTACTGGGCCGTGTCATCATTTTTTTTTTTTTTATTTTGGTGAACAAATAATTGAATTCTTCCTATATGCCCAACAGCATACTCAGACATACAGGTGTGAATATGTCCTATAAGGCCTCTATGCTCTGGGAATTTACATTTTTATGGGAAGACAGATCAAAAATAAAAGTAAACATGAAAATATATACATTGATTCTTTTTTTAATAGTTCTTTTTAAATTTTTTAAAAAATTTTTAAAAATTTTATTTTGTTTATTTATTTTTGGCTGCATTGGGTCTTTGTCGCTGTGCACGGGCTTTCTCTAGTGGCGGAGAGCAGGGGCTACTCTTCGTTGCGGTGCACGGGCTCTAGGCGCATAGGCTTCAGTAGTTGTGGCTCACGGGCTCTAGAGCACAGGCTCAGTAGTTGTGGCGCATGGGCTTAGTTGCTCCGCGGCATGTGGGATCTTCCCAGACCAGGGATTGAACCTGTGTCCCCTGCATTGGCAGGCGGATTCTTATCCACTGTGCCCCCAGGGAAGCCCATACATTGATTCTTATATGTGAAAAATGATATCAAGAAAGCAAGTAAAAGGCTGAGCTACAACAGGAGTTGGCAAACTTTTTCTAAAAGGGACCAGATGGTAAATATTTTATGCTTTGTGGGCCATATGGTCTGTGTCGCAACAACTTGGCTCTGCCATTGTAACCCCATTGCAGCCAAAGTCAACAGGTGAAGGAATGGCCGGGGCCGTGATCCAATAAGCATTATTTACAAAACCAGGCTGTGGTCAGATTTGACCCACGGAGTTTGGTGACCCCTGAGTACTGTGCGTGGGGGGTAGAAGGTAGACCTGCAGGGTCTTGAGGAAAAGCAGCCACAGGAATTGAGGGGAGTGCCTTTGGCAGGGGAGTCCAGGGCAGGGGTGAGAGTAGGGGAGGCCTGGCAGCAAGACAGCGGGTCGAGGCTGGTGAGGAGTTGCAAGGCTGTAGGCGTCACCAGGGGGGACCCTATCTGTGGGCTGTGAAAGGAGTGGGAATTTTATTCCAAGTGCAAAAAACGCCATGGACAGTTTTAAGCAAAGAACTGACATAATTTGAGTGACTTTCCTCCTAAAAGCATCGTCCCTTTTAAAGCTGCTCTGTGAAACATGGAAGGTATGGGAGACACGGGTAGCAGGAAGCACCAGTGAAAAGGCTTCTCTCGGAGCAAGATGATGGTGGGGCCTTGGTGATGGAGAGCAGAGGGGCATTGGAGATGCAGTGCAGAGATAAAGCCACAGCTCCAGTGGGTGGATTGCACGTGGAAGGGAGGAAAGGAAAGACTCAACGATGACTGCCAGGTCTCTGACCTGGACGGATGTGGTAGAGGCGGGGATGCACTGCGTGGTCCTCTTATCTCTGAGATGCTGCATTTCTATAAATGAGGGAGACCATGATGATGCAGCGGATGGGTAAGTCACCAAAACCATCATCTCAACTACCAGTACTCAAGGCTGTTCCTCGCCTCAGTCAATCTTAATTAAGCACCAACTGTGTGCCCAGCACAAAGCTGGGTTTTTAGGCTCCACTTGGATGGGGTGGGCTGCTGCCAGGACAAGGAAACGAGACCACAGGCTTCCTCTGGCCTGTGCCTCTCTGCCCCCTCCACCCCCCATCCATCTCAGGTTCCGAGACATCAAAGAATCAAAACGGCAGTGAAGGCAGAAGCAGAGGCTGCAGAAGGACAGGAGTGACCGATCAGCATTGGCTACGTTGCTGGAAAAGCTAAGAAGTTTTTAAAAGTTCAACTTTTAAATAAAACAGAACTGTTACCTTTATTATCTTTAAGTAAAAGCTGCGCCAGTTCAAGTGATTTAAAGGCCAGCCCTCCAGAGAGCCTAAGGAGGGTTTCTCTGCTTGGTTTTTGCTGGGTTTTTTTTTAAGAGGAAAGGCCATGGGGAGGAAGCATCCGCCTAGGGAGCCCTGGGTTCCGGTCCTGCGCTGCCCCAGAGAGGACGCCTGCGTCTGATGCCGGACTAGTCATGCGCCCTCTCAGGGCCTCGGTGGACCCATCTGTAAACTTGGAGATGGAGCAGAGGCTCCCCGAGGCCCCGGTGTCTTGCCTGTGCCGTAAAGCTCCTCTGTCGGGTGATGTAATTGCCCACAGTCGCTTGGCCCAAATGGTCTGAGGCTCATGTAAATCATGATCACCTGCCCTCTGTCTGGGGCCTGTAAATCACAGCCCAGAGAGCTGAAAGGCCGTTCCTGCTCAGACTCGGGGCATGCCTCACCAGCAAGCAGCGCCAGCTTCAGTCCATTTGGCAGAGGGGGCTGGCACGTAGGGATGAGCCGCCCCGAGTTCACGATGAGACAGAGAGCTGACACGGGCCCTCTTTCATCAGTGTCTTCCCTGGGGACTGTGCATTGGATCATTTGGGCCATTTCTGATCTCCCTCAAACTCACAGGCCTCTCCTCCTCTCCATGTCCCACTGACCCTATTTGATCCTCTGTAGAGTCTCATCCCATGAAATGTTTTCACTTGTACATGATGGGCTCATTTATTCAGCAAATATTTATGAAGCACCTACGATGTGCCAGACACACAGTATAAAGAGCTGGGGATCCAGGACCAACAACACAGACGCACGTGCCCACCAGGAGCCCACAGTCCGGTAAGGAAACAGCATCGCAGTCTATTCAAAATTACAACTTGTAAAAAGTGCTATGATGGAAGTTAAAAACAGAATACCAGGGAGACAGGGAAACATAAGGTGTGAGAAGAGCACAGGCCCTGGGTGGCAGGACAGAGGGGCCCAGGCCTTGCCGGGCCTGGTGGGACATGCCCACGATTTTGGATTTTATTCTAGGTATAATTTTGAATGCCATTTATTAAGGGTTTGGTTTCCTAGGGCAGCCATGACAAACTGCATGGCTTAAAACGACAAAACTTTAGTCTCTCACAGCTCCAGAAGGTAAAATCTGAAATCAAGGTGTTGGCAGGGGCCGTGCACCCCCTGAAGGCTCTAGGGAAGAATCCTTCCTTGCTTCCTCCCAGCCTCTCCTGCGTGCTGGCGATCCTTGGCCTTCCTTGGTTTCCATGCATCACTGCAGTCCACCTCTGCCTTCACGTGGCTTTCTTCTCTCTGTGTCTTGCGATGTCCTCTTCTCATAAGGACACCAGACACTGGGTTTAAGGCCCGCCTTAATCTAGTGTAACCTCATTTTAATTACATCTGCAAATAACTTATTTCTAAGTAAGGTCACATTCTGGGGTTCCAGATAGACATGAATTTGGGGGGAACACTATTCAACCCTCTACAGCATTTTAGGTAGAGGAGGATTATGATGGGATTTATGTTACAAAAATATGACTCTGGCTGCAGTGTGAGAATGGATTAAAGTGAGTAAGAGAGAAGGTAGGAGTTGACGAGAAGCAGTGGGGAGATGATGGAGAGAAGGGGACCAATTTAAAATCTGTTTAGCGGGGCTTCCCTGGTGGCGCAGTGGTTGAGAATCCGCCTGCCAATGCAGGGGACACGGGTTCGAGCCCTGGTCTGGGAAGATCCCACATGCCGCGGAGCAACTAGCCCGTGAGCCACAACTACTGAGCCTGCGCGTCTGGAGCCTGTGCTCCGCAACAAGAGAGGCCGCGATAGCGAGAGGCCCGCGCACCGCGATGAAGAGTGGCCCCCGCTTGCCACAACTAGAGAAAGCCTTCGCACAGAAACGAAGACCCAACACAGCCAAAAATAAAAAAAATTTTAAAAAATAAATTAATTAAAATAATAAGAAAAAAAAATATCTGTTTAGGGGACTTCCCTGGTCCAGTGGTTAGGACTCCAGACTTTCACTGCCGAGGGCCTGGGTTCAATCCCTGGTTGGGAAACTAAGATACCACAAGCTGTGTGGCACGGACAAAAAATAAAAAATAAAATAAAATCTGTTTTAAAGATTGAGCTGACACAGTTGGCCATGGATTGGATGTGAGGGACAAACGAGAGGGGTCAAGAATGCTTCCCTGTTCTTTGTACACTTGGTCATCAGCTGGCCATCGGACCATAGGCATGTTGAGGGTATGAGATGACCCTTTTTTTCCCCCAGCACAGAAGAAGTGCTTAGGAAATACCCTTGCGTTGATGGATGGCTCCCAGAGCAAGCATTTCAGTTGCCAGGACAGGCATCTTAGAAGTTGAGCACAGGGCCTCTTTCTCCACTTTGCAGCTGACACCTCCGGGCTCAGTCTTCCGCCTGGATGGTGGTTTTCACCCCGTAGGAGAGGCAGAGAGCAGACCTGTGCTTCCTGACCCTCCCCAGTTCTCCTCCTCGGTTTCCAGGGCATCCCCAGGGACTTCTGGCTGGGCGTTTGGGTGATGGTTGTCGCTGCAGTTTCCATGTCAGTCTGCCCCATCAGCCCACAGGACCTCCGGGGTAGAAGCAGAGGTTCATGTCTAACTTCTCAGCTTTGGCAGAGAGCTGGGGCTGAACAACGGGAGGGAGTGGCAGGAGGATGCTGGGTTCTCAGACCTTCTAGGGTCCCTGACAGGAAAGACCCTGGATCAAAATATGGGCAACGGAAGGAGGCGGCAGGAGGAAACTGGTACACAGACATCAAAATAAATTCTGTCTCCACTGAAGACGACTTCTCTGAGGCAGCGTCCCAGGCGACCGGCTTTGAGAAAGGGAACACTTTGTATTTGTTCCTTGACAAGCAGGCTTGAAGCAGTTTTGTAGCCTTGAGAGGAGCCTGTGGCCATGGGAGAGCCGTGGCTTCTAGGAGGCGGCCGAAGGGAGGAGAGAACAGCCCACGGGTACCAGCACATGCACACGCGTGCACACACACACACACACACACACACACACACACTGCTCAGCAGCCTGCCTTTCGATCTTGTGCTTTGAGAATGCTGGTGCTACAAAAATTGAACCTAAATCAGATCAAGCCTCCAGATCCAAGTTCCAGATTACAGGAAATATGGGGGACAGAGGAACAGGCTGTACAGGACCTCAAAGATGCCAACAGCCAGAGCCAGGTGTGGGGAACCACAGAATAACTGACCAGATTGCTTAAACAAGTACGTTGCAGGGGAAAAAAGAGAGGGAGAGAAAAACTGCAGCTCAAAAGAAACTGAAAAGACTTTGCTTGCCATGTGTGGCTCTTACTTGGATCCTGACCACCTGTTAAAAAAAAACTAAGGCAACTGAACGCTGACTAGAGTGATAATGACACACCTGATATCAGGTGTGATAATGACATTGTGATTACGGTTTTAAAACAGAATCATTAGCCTTTAGAGCTGCCTGCCGAAATACTTATGGAAGAAATGATACGATGTCAGGAATCTGCTTTGAAATAATCCAGAGGTGGGAGAGCAGAAAGGATACAGATGAAATGGAACCGGCCCTGGGGTTGGCAGTTGTTGAAAGTAAGTGATGGGAGCATGGGGCTTGTTCACTCCTCTCTCCACTCGTGTGCGTGTGTGAACTTTTCAGGATGCAGAAATCTGCCTTCCGAGCCTTGCTCTGTCTCTGCTTTGCTGTATGGCCCTGGGCAAGAATCTCAACCTCTCTGGGCCTCTCCTCATCTATAAAGTCATACTTACAGTCACACTGCCTTACAGAATGGATGTAAATCTGGCCACTGCCCCACTGCCTCTTGTTTCCTCCCGGAACCTGCATTCATAACGCGACCCCCTATCACCCTCGCCTTCAGAAGCATCACCATCTCCAACCCGCCGGTCCTCCCTTTCATCGGATCCCCTCGTGTTCCACAAGGGCTCTGCAGGAGTCCTCGAGCTCCGGACAATTGCTTTCACTAAGACTCTCATTATGATGGAAATCATCTGCCAATGATTTTTAAAATTAACATTCCACACAAGCCTATTACACTACTGACCCAATGAGGGATTATTTTCAGACCGGAGAAAGGGATGCTGGAGACCAGCAAATAAGCAGGGTCCTCCGGCTGCAGAGCAGAAGCTGCATCCACTGGGAGAAGAAACTGCAGCCTGGCCAGAGTGCCTATAACCCATGTTATTAAGGCAGGAAACCCACGCATGAACTCGGTGCAGCCCCACGGCCTGCGATGCCCAGCGATGCCGGCGACGAGAACCACACCAACCGACACTTCTGCAGACGGGACACCTGCACCTGGAGCCCTCGGGGCCTCTGTGGATCCCATGGGGCACACAGGCCCCAGTGGCCCAGGACAGTCCGTCTCCCCGGCTCCTCCAGAGAGCTCGGCCCCATGGTTGAAGGCCAGAGCGAAATAAGGATAACATCCCCCCTTGGTTCCCTGGCCCAGAGCAGCCTGGAGGTTAGAAGGCTCTGGAAGCCAAGAGCAGAGCCAGCTTCATGAGTTGGTTTCCAGATTCTCAAACAGCAGCAGGCTGGGGTGGCCACTGGGCCAAACCTTCTCTGGATGGAGACCCCCCCGGAGGTCGGAACGCTCGCCCGGGCTTCCAAGAGCAGATCACTGCCCTCTCCCACCTCCTCCTCCTCCTCCCCCTCCCCTCCTCTTCTTCCTGCTGTTTTCCCTCCCCCTCCCCCCTCACTGGGTACCCCCAGCCTTTCAGCTGCTTCTGAGCCCCATCCTGCAGGACCACCACCTTCTCACCCACTCACTGTCTCCCAAGGGGCTGCCGCCACCCTAGGCAGCTGCTCGCCAGAAGCCAACACCCAGTAGGCACCCGGGGCCAGTGGATGTGATGAGTTCCTACTGAGTGCAGGATCCAGCTAGGCCCTGAAGGGCAGAGGAAAAGGGACAAATACTCCAAAGACAGATTCTCTTTCCCAGGACAGTCACCCCACAGGGAGGAGGCCGCAGGCACTCCCAGGCTCTTGGGCAGGCAGCCCCAACTGCGCACACTGGGGCCAGCTCGGGGAGCCCCTCAGAGGTTCGTCACAGCAGCCCAAAGCCCCCAGGCACCGGCCAGGGGTCCCCACTCCCCAGAGCTCATGTTGGCAATGGTGTGGCCAGACCTGGTCTGTGAGATGCCCAAGCGAACAGCAGCCACATCTGAGCAGCAGATAGGAACAGAGGGCACAGGGGATACAAGGTCGCAGTTCCAGGCACGGTGGCATCTCTGAGGGCCCTGAGACCCCCGAAACCTCTCCCACAATCAGTGGCCTTGGAAGCTGCACCAGCAACTGCAGGGTGCTGGCGCCCTCTAGTGGCTGGAGAGCTCCACCTGGACCTTCTTCCCTGGCCCCGGGAGGAAAGCGAAGGTTCCCAGAGAGATGCCAGCCCAGGGCAAAACTGTGATGTACAGGGCACCAGCCTTCCAGCCTCAGCATTACTCCCCTTGCCCCTCCTCAGCGTCTCCCCATCTTCCCACTGGTCCCAGACACAGTGCGCCTTCTCCCTACGGCCCTTCCCAGCTTGCTATGTGGATCTCAATTTTACTACGGTGCAAACTTTACACTGTAGGACTGACTGTGAAGTCAGTTTAGTGCCGGCAAAGTCTTTGTTAGGAGTGAAGTTCCGATATGATTCAGGCATCCAGGAGGCATTTCTGGGAAACATGGGAGGCACCCACTCTCCCCTTCGGCAAGGCGAGCCAGATCACAGGACTCCTGAAACCATCAGCACCCCACTTTTCAGAGGAGAAGTATGCAGGTGGACCCTGAAGGGGGAGGAAGAGGGATTGGAGCTCACTGCTTAAGCAATAGCAGCGAGGGCCGAGAGGGCTTGGAGTCCCACGCACAGAGCCAAGGAGAAAAGCCCGCCCTGGCCCCGTCACTCTGTAGCCACCCCAGGCATCCTCAGTGCTCCCAAGACAGTGGGTGGCAGGCAGCAAAGGGGGCCCTGCTTCAGTCCCCTTGACACCAGCGTCTCCAACAGTATCAAATCTTTATGCTTGTTCTACCAAAGGGAGGCCACCCAGGAGATGCTTCTCATGGTCACAACAATTAATCAAGCGCAGTTCCGGCCCTCAGGGAGTTTTGAGTCCATTAATCAAACGTCAGATCCACTGTCCCTGCCGCGTGGCCCCCTGCACCTCCCTAGAGCTGGCTGCTCAAGCACGTCACTCTGCCGCCCAGACTGCACGTGCTCGGAGCCCCTCCCTCACAGTGCTCGGGAGGCAGTGACCCCACCCCACCCCAGCCCCCGGCCACCGGAGCTGGTATTCAACTTGACCCTAGGTCACATGCCTTTGTGACAGGGCACACCTGCCCATCAATCTCCAGAAGTCCCCAAATCCACCAGTCCCAGACACCATCCTCTCTCGCTGCACCTGTGGTTTCATTTCCTCCGCTTTCCCCAGGTCATGTACACAGAGCAGCAACAATACTCTTTAAAGGGCTTGAACCTTGATGTTCCCCTTCAGTGGCTTCCCTGCCTCGTGCTCTGGTAGCCTCGTGGCTCAGGGGCTGCCCAGCCTCTCCCAGCTTCTCTGTGGTCCAGTAGGCCTCTGCTCGTGCTGTCCCCTCTGCGGGAACGACCCACCCCTAAGCCCCCTTTGCAAAACCGGCTCTTTCTCAGCCTTAAGGCTCTCAGCTTAAATGTCACCTTGCTCAGAGGAGACTCCCGGAGCCCACACCCCACAATTACACTCTCCCACAGCACCCCAATGGTTTCATTCACTGCACTCATTACATTCTGCATTTTATTTACACCGCTGTTTACTCCTTTTAGACCTGTCTCTCCAAGGAGAATGTGAGCTCCATGAGGGCGGAGATGTCAGTATTGTTCACCACTGCATCCCCAGCACCTTGCTGCATACAGTAGGTGCTCCATGAGTACTGGAATGAATGAATGAAAGGGTCCAGTGCCATAGGAGAGATGCAACCAGGGTTCAGAAGAAGGAACAATCACTTCCAGGTGACCCAAGGGGGAAAAATAAGATTTGAACATGCAGAGGTGGTGACAGAGAAACTCAGAAGCAAAGGCGTGGAGGAGGGTAAGGGCGGGTTGGGTTTGACTGTAGTGAAGAGTGAGGGTAAAGAAAGGAGAGGTGGTCTTGGAGAGCTCTGGGGGTATTAAAAGAGGAGCAGAAAGGCACATGGAAGATGAACCGCAAGGCAGAGTTGGGCAGGGAGCTGGAGAGAGTGACAAAGTGACCAGAGCCCGGACTAGCACAGAGCAACTGGCAGAGACAAGGCCATAGACGGGAGAGCTGGGGCTGCAGGAACCACGCCCGCTGCTGCCCCTTATACCCCATCCGTCCCCGTTCCTGTCTCTTCCTTTCCCTTTCCTCCACTTGGAGGATCCATCCCGGAGTCTCATTTGTGGCAATCGGTGAGAAGCCCCGTTGTTAAGGAGCACCTAAAGCCCATCCCCCAGGAAGCACACACTCCAGACCCAGGGTCTGGACGGCGGCGTCCTTCTTTCAGCCCCGGGTTAGGAGCCCAAGATGAAGTTCCAGCGCCACCTCGTGGACGGAGCTGGAATGCGGGGCGCGGCCACACCCTGCATCCCTGCACCCCAGATTCAAGCAAAGTCGCCTCTGAAACTTCCCGACCTCAGGAAGGCTGAGGAGGCTGGGGAAGCACAGAGCACTAGGGTCAGGACCACGCGGTGGCCTGCACAGCGTCTGCCAGAATATTCTGCGAATCGCTGGCTGAGGGAGCGAGAGGGCAGGTGGAGGTAGAGAAAGCAGGGGGTCCCAGGGAAAATTTTCTGAGTCATCAGAAAAGGGGAGACCTTTAACAGGGTTAACGTTTATAAAGCATTTTACTACGTGTGTGCCAGGCTTGGTATTAAATGCTTCGTGAATATTCATTACTTCCTCGTAAACCCAGTTAAGTGGAGACGGTTAATCAAGAAAACAGGCGCCAGGTCGCGGCGCTGGTGAGCGCGGAACTGGGATCCGAACCCAGGGAGCCCTCGCCAGATCCTGGGCACAGAATCCCAAAGTTATAAACGCTTCGGCCGCAGTCACATCACAGAGATAACCCGGAAGCCCCCAGACTCCTGCGCGGGGACCCTACCTGTTCAGAACTCTAGTTGGTTGGCGGGTCGGAGCTCTGTACCCCCAAGAAAGCCGTGAAAACGGACTCGCCCGTGACTTCGCGGTCATGGCCTTCTTTTCACCCCCGAGAAGCCCCACACCTGCGATTGGCCCGCGCATCACGTTCAACGCCAGCCCTCTATTCCCCTCCTGAAACAGCTGCGGCCTCTTTGTCCTGGATTGGGCACGTTTAACTCCCGAGGCAAACGTGTGAGTCCTGGGAGGCGGGCTTTAAATTATGGGGAAATCATAAAGCTCCACATCTCAGTTTATCACCCTCCTTTTCCCTCCCACCACCCTCATCGCTATCCTATCCCACCCCCAAATGTGGTCACAGCGGGGACTTACCACACCCAGATCATGAAATCCAAACAGGAAGAAGCTCAAGGTCAAGGAAACTCCCGGGTGCCATAGAAAGAACAAGGGTTTGAGCGGCGGGTTGGCCATGATTCCCTTAAGATGCCTGCAGCGCTTCCCAAGACTTTCGCGCCTCCACTTCCCGGCGTGTAAAATGGGGAGAAGCTAGTCGGGCCTGTAAAGCTGTTAGTGCAGCGACTGGCAATTCGCTTATGCTCGATACGTATTACTTTATTCTCTGCACACTCAAAGGGCTTTCTTTTTTTCATTTTAAATAAAGACGCGCATTTAGAGACTCTGCTCTTTGCTTTGGAAAAATAAACTGCACAAGCCCAATGATTCAATGACCCCTGACCTCCGTGCAGCAGACAATCCAGCAGGCGGAAATATAACAAGCAAGCCCCATGTAAATGACCTCTATTCATTATTAACCCGTTGTTCCATGTGGAGTACAGACCCAGTGCTGCCAGATCTTCTAATAGTTTTAACACAAGCTAGAATTTTGCTACAATTTTAGAGAAATCTGATATCTTGAACTTTGACTCCATTTGTTTGACATTTCGAAATTACCAAACTAGGCAAGTCTGCAGGGTGAATTAAGGCTATGTACACAGGTTTCGCACATGAACTTTAATATTAAGTTTACTCAAATTTAATTATCAGGTGAGGTTTTGAAAGGACTCGTGTTCCCACTATCTGGTTCTTGCCCTTCTTTCCAGGTCCAATTAAAGACTGACTCTGCCATGTGCCCCCTGTCACCACCCAGATCTCCCACAGCAAGTTCTGTCTTTGCCTCGACCAACTACAATATTATTAGCTAACCTTTCTTGGGTAAGGTCCTGGGTCCCCTAGGAGACAGTGCGCTGCCCCCAGGTGAGCACATGCTTTATGCTTGGCCTCCTCTCCCCTGCCTACCTCTAGACTCTGTCAATGTTGATTACACTCCCTGAATCTTTACCCTGAATTCTAATCTCTCTAACCACCGTGTTGATCCTTCTCACTGGCAACCAGCAAAGGAGGCAGGACAGTGTTTACAGATCCACTCCTCATCACCATCTTCAAACATGGATGTCAAACCAGGAATTAGAAATGCCACGTTCTCTCTGGCTCTACTTATCCTGCGTTGACAGCGCATGGGTGAGTCCAACTTAACAGTCTTTGGAAACACTAGCTCTTGACACCACTGTGCTCAGCACCTAGTCAATGAAAAGTCGCGAGGACTGCCTCAGTTTGGGTTCCCCTGAAAAGAGCTCCTGAAACAGGATTCGGCTGCCCGTCCTTGACGTGTGAGCTGATGTCAGGAAGCACCAGTAACGGACAGGCAAAGGGAGACGTGGAATGGGGAGAAGGATGATTACACCCCAAGAAAAGGGAATAATGAGTGGGTCACTGCTATGGCCAGCTGGAGCTTAACCCCACTGAGGAGCCTCTGAATTGTTCCAATGAGGGGCTGTTTATCTTCTAGCTCCACACCCCAACCCCTGCTGGATGACCATGACTGCTGGGGTATTGACTCACCAGCAGCTTCCAGCAGGCTCTGGTGGCTCCACGCGGTCCCAAGTCAGGGACCGCCCTCAGCAGGGAGATCCAGGCAGACAGAGGTGCAGGAGTGTCCACAGGTGACCCGGAGGTGGCCACGGGCATATAGGTAGGGTCCTACAGAATCCACTGCAAGGGGCTTCCCTGGTGGCACAGTGGTTGAGAATCTGCCTGCCAATGCAGGGGACACAGGTTCGAGCCCTGGTCTGGGAAGGTCCCACATGCCGTGGAGCAACTGGGCCCGTGAGCCACAACTACTGAGCCTGCGCATCTGGAGCTTGTGCTCCGCAACAAGAGAGGCCGCGATAGTGAGAGGCCCGCGCACCGCAATGAAGAGTGGCCCCTGCTCGCCTCACCTAGAGAAAGCCCTCGCACAGAAACGAAGACCCAACACAGCTAAAAATAAATAAATAAATAAATATATTTAAAATACTCCCTCTTTAAAAAAAAAAAAAAAAAAAGAATCCACTGCGAGAACTCTGCCTCAGGAAAACCCAGCACCAGAACAGAAGCCAGTCCTTACGTTTAGAGAATAAATTACACTTTCAAGGCATCGCCCACTGGCTCAGGTGGTTTTCCCAGCACTCCCGTGATAGACGTGCTAGATGTGGGGACATTATTCTTTGCCCTAATTTACAAATGGGAGAAATCAAGTGTTTGCCCAAAGTCATATAATCAGTTACTAACTCTAATTTGCAGACTTGATGAACTTCTTATAAAGACCTTGCCAGCGGGGTTACTTTAAATAGCAAAGCATGTAATCCTTTAAAATTATTTTGCAATTTTTAAAATTGATTTCCTAACAGCTTTTTGGGAATTCATCTGATTCTTGGCATTGTCTGTCTTCGTGTGCTTGTGTGGTGGGCTTTGCTGCAGTGACTCCCATACTCAGTGTCTGCAACTTTCTGGCCCCTCGCAGTGTCCTGAGACTCAAATGCCCTTTCTGACAATTACTCTTTCAACCTCTGCATTTCACCTTTATTTATGTGAAGTTATTTTCTGGGCACTGACAAGACTCTACTGTTAATTAAATTGACTTAAAACAGGAACCATGGATACACCATGTAAACCTACCTCTTGGTTCAGTAGCTTAGGGAAGCACAATGAATTTTCATCAAGAATGACCTAAATGCACGTTGTTGCCAGTGAAATTAAGTTTCATCCTGATCAAAGACAATGGCTGTGTTCTATCACCCAATTTAGACATACTTTCCAAATTAATTTGCCTGCTTTGTGCCTGCATTGTGCCAACGAAAAGAATGTCATTCGCCGTCTGGCTCTACAAGGATTAAGTCATTAGCCACTGCCGTTGCTGACCTTTAACATACCCTGAAAGGAGATTGGGGCAAAGATCAGGAATGAGGCACTCTGTGCTCTGGGAAAACTGGCAGAACAGGCCTTCGGAGAGTTAGATATTTTCGGGAGAAAATTTTATGAACCCAATTTCTTGCATCTTCTCATACTTATACAAGCACTAAAATCATTAACTGAGATACCTGTTTCTCGTGACTAGCAACAACCTTCTGCGGAGATGTGTGCCTGTTGACACCTACCCCTTCTCCAAAATCACTCTCATGCTGACCTCTCTCCCCACCTCTTTGGAGCAGTTCCTCAGAGCTATCTGAGAGGCTGTCTCCCGGGCTATAATCCTCAGTAAGTCCCCACATAAAACTGAAACTCACAGCTCTCATGTTGTGCGTTGTTATTTCAGTCGACTATTGGGAGGGAACGTCTATGGGGAAAAGTTAATGAGGCTGCAAGACTTCAACAAAAGAGATTTTGTAAAAATTCCCAATCCAGAGATGGAAACAAACTTTATGTAAAGAAAAAAAAAAAAAAAATGACTTGCAGTTTAGAGCCTTAAAGCGTTATAAAACTGTGGCCCTGTTAATACCATTACTGTCTCAGGATTGCAGATTTAGAGGTGATTTATGCAGTGCCTTGGAGGAAAGGGCTATCTCCTGACCCCAAGTGGAGGGGCCAGGACTGCAGCCTGCAGTGTGGGAGGCCAGGGTGGAACTGCCCCCTTTTCTTTCTGCACAAGAGGCAGAGACTTTTCCAACTCAGTGAACACAGTGGAAGACTTCAGAACAAGCCCAGCCAAAGCCTGCCTTGTGCGCAAAACCCCTCCCAAGTAAACACCACCTCCAGATTCTGTTCCAGTGTTATTTGTTCTCTCTTCCAGACAGGGACCCACTGGGGAGGCTGAGTGCCTCCAATGAGCCCTTGTAAAATGCAGTGTTGAAGATCAAGTTTGGAAACCAGCCCCACAGCCTGCCAGCAAGATGACCGTGAGAAATAGCTTACATTCAGTTTCCTCTTAGGGTCTTTAGGACCCCTACTACATGATCAGCGTGGTGCCCGGCACACACGTTCATAAAAATACTATTACATTGTCGGTTTGCAAACTGGCCCCTGTACACAGAGGGCAAGGAGAGAACAGAGGAAGAGGCAGACTGTTCCAGATTGGTAGGTGGCAGGTTTAATAAGCAAGGGAACTTACCTACGAGGATTGTCTTGGGCGGTGCAAGACAGTAGATCTCTGCCCCCATCAGCTGGAATCTTAAAAGTCTATATAGAGGCCTTAACTGGGTTCAATCACGTATTCAGTCGAGCTGGTCTCGGCAACACCTTACTCTCTCAAGGCTGCATCCTTGAAATGGCTGCCAGCATGGGAATAGTAAGCAGCACATACATTCCAAGGACAGAGGAGGGGGTAAGGAGCCTCCTGCTGCCCGGGTCTAACTCTCCAGTCAACCAATGGTCACTTCCTCTCCGTGATCCCCTCCAACACATATGCTAATCGTTGCTGAATTCTGGCTCTGCATCATGACAAATCCACAGTAAGTGGCGACAAGTTCTAGCCATCTTCAACCTCAAAAGCTCTCCTCCTGCTTAACTCTGTGCAAAGGGCACAGTGTAGGAGGGCTTCTGAGAAACCCTTTGAGCTGGATACATCACCATAGTGACATGGTTGCCCTCTGAATTGTACAAGGACACCCTTAACAGTGGATTTTTCAAGAGGAAACTAGGTGGAGTGAAGGGAAAGAATCCTTACGTCCTTTCCCCCCTGTCCTGATGAGACATACCGCTTTCTGCCTTATTCCTCTGTGCCTGTCGGCTGTTCCAGGACAAGGGCAGAATCTGCAAACCCCAGAGAAAAGTATGTCACCATGATGGAGAGCAAATTTGCACTCTGCCTTGGCAGAAGCCTTCAGCAAACTGCTTCACCCCTCAGTCTCATCAGTGGTAAGATGGGGCTAATAGTATTGTACCTACCCCCGGAGGATTGAGGTGATGCATAGAAAGTTCTTAGCGCAGTGCCCAACTCTGTACCCATAAAGAAGTCCCAGGTACCAGCATGTCAAGCACATTGTTTTGCTGGAGCCAATAAACTTCCAGTTTCACAACCTTATGTACCTATAATTTGCCATGTTCGACACCAAACACAAGGATGGTCCCTACTTCACTGGATGGGACTTGATCATTTTGCTTTCTTGTCCACCTTCCGTTTGGCTGGTGGTCACTGAAGTGGGACTGAAGTGGGTGGGATTGAAGTGGGTGGGATTGAAGTGGGGTGGAATTGAGGGTCGAACGATGCTGCTTCTGTTCTAGATTCTATCATCACTTACTGTGCGAGCACCGGTGATGTCCTCTTCTGTAAAACTTGGGTGCCAGATACCAGGTGACTCCTAATTTCCCTTTCAGAGCTACATTTTCTTTCCTAAGTAGGAAATCGAGAAAACCAAATACCACACATCTGCAACACTCTTAAGCTTACAAAACACTTCTGCATTCATTCCACCTTATTTCATCTTCAAAAATCCACTGTTGTGGGCTTCCCTGGTGGCGCAGTGGTTGAGAATCTGCCTGCTAATGCAGGGGACATGGGTTCGAGCCCTGGTCTGGGAGGATCCCACATGCCGCGGAGCAACTAGGCCCGTGAGCCACAACTACTGAGCCTGCGCGTCTGGAGCCCGTGCTCCGCAACAAGAGAGGCCGCGATAGTGAGAGGCCCGTGCACCGTGATGAAGAGTGGCCACCGCTTGCCACAACTAGAGAAAGCCCTCGCACAGAAACGAAGACCCAACACAGCCAAAAATAAATAAATAAATTTTTAAAAAAAGAAAGAAAACTGTGGTAAATTAAAAAAAAAAAAATCCACTGTTGTCCCCACACAACACAGAGGACACCCATGTACGTTCACTGGGGTGAGGTGACCAGCTCAAAGTCTTCCAGCACGTGCACAAGAAAGCCAGACTCAATCTTAAGTTTTTTTGCTCCCCAAACCCCATGCTCTCTCTGCTATATTCCTTTTCTTAAAAATAACAACAGATCTGAAAGGCTATATAAAATCCACACACAGAACACAACTTGGACGAGGCTTCCTTTTCCTAGATTGAGGGCTGAGAAGCATCCAGATGCCAAGCTTTGTGGTACAAGTCACACAATGCAGGAGCTATGCTGGCATCTAGAGACGGCTAAGCAGTGGCCGCTGCGTGGACATCACAGATGCTGTGGACAATTAAGAAAATGCCTTTCTATTTGTACATTAGAATTTTGCTAGTTAGGTGTGTACCGGACCAACTGTAAGGTGTTTAAAAGGGGCATAACTAGGACTACAATTAGTGAATATAGGACTAAACATTAAAAGACTAGACTTCAAAATTAATATCCACTTAAAAACGAGTGGTTGTAAAAGTTAGAATTTTGCCTTGATGAAGGGAAGGCAATGTTCGGCAGGAGCAAGAAAGTTGCTAATGCAAAGGAAAGAACGAATACACCAAAGGGTGAGGGCATAGTCATGGCAACAACATCCCAGAGGAAATCAAAGGAGCTAAAGTACAAAGTTCAGATCGAGAAGCTGGTGCAGAACAGGTGGGTTGATCCTGGGTGCTGATCAGGTTCATAGCCCTGTCACGCACTGTCATGCACCCAAAGGGCACGGATGGCATCACCAGGCACCTGTTTAACACCCTTTCCAGGGGGCACACTTTGGAGAGAAGGCTGCATTTGAGCAGTTTCAAAGCATCCAGAGAAAACTGTGCTCTAGTAAAATACTTGTCTTACTTGTCAAAAAAAGTAAACTATTCTGAGCAACTATCATGAACTAGTGGGAAAAACCTAAGACTTCAGTTCATGCTTTTATAAGCTTAAACATATTAAAATATATCAGAAGCACCACGTTTAAAGGAATATTTACAGAAACCCAAAGAATCTCTCTGTGATGTGAATATTTACTGAGAAGGGCAGTAGCCAAGCTGTAGATATCTACATCCCCAAATGCTTGATCAAATTTGAAGAGCTCTGGGTCAATAATAAAATCACGCACTGTAGGTTCACAAATTTATGTAAGATTGTTTCTTATAAGCATTTTAATAAAGGCCTATGTGAAGTCAAACAAGAACCGTTCGTACAATGAATTATGTAGGGAACTTTTAACTACAAATGCAAGACATCAAGAATATATTCACTTTTTGGTTTATTACAACAAAACTACACTTCTGTGCTTCTTACAATATACTGACAAGCATAAAAATCAATGTTTCCAAATAAGTTTCACTCACAGCGTCACATGGTACTTCATAATAAATCTTTTTATAACAATCTGACACTTCTCTGTACAACGGGCAAATAGTTTAACACCTTCCATCAAGGCTTTTCAGAACTTTAGATGTTTAGAAATAAAGTCAAAAGTCTCTTTCAAATTCAATCATTAGTTTGTATTAAACTGAAATGCCAGATGCTAAGTCTCAAGTTCCTAAAATGTGTTTTAAAAAACAGATTTACATCCAAATTAAGTCTTATAAACCTCAGTGGTAAGTCCTATCGTTTCTAAACACTAGAACTATTTGTGGATAAAAAGCTGCATTCGATTGTGCAATATTTTCTTCTAGGTTTGAATTAAAATCTTAATTTTTTTATCCCAATTAATCCTAGTGTTAACTTTGCTACTTTCAGTGAAAAACCCAGATACATTAAGGGCTGGTCTTTCCTCAAAGAAAAGAGCTCTGACCACCTACACTATAGTTTTCTGTGCTTATTGTCTCCAGGGGAGGAAATACACATCCATGAAATGTAACATTTGATTATACAAAATGCACATGCAAATTCTGCCTCTGTGCCGCAGGGCAGTTACTGTTTTGACCCCTTACAGAACTACCTAACATAGTGTTTCCCAAAATGTTTTCTGTGACCCTAAGGAGAGGTCCATAGGTGTCCCAAAGGGGAAAAAGGCCCTGGGATCACACAGACTGGGAAATGCTGGGTTAAACGGGCTTGGTACTGGCAGGCCCTGAGCCCTTACTGCACTCAAGTGCACTGTGAGTTTCTAGGAAAGAGGGTCCGTGTGCAAATTTATTTTACCAGCAACACTTCTTCTATGTACAAAACACCTATAAAGATCTCACAGAGCGCTCACATACACGGAGAACTTTGGGAAATGCTTTTCCCCTTCGGATTGGAAATCCCACAATCTTACATTCATTGCAATCCCTGATGTTTTCTCCACTCACTCTTGTGGCTTTGTGAGACTTAATAGATCTGAGAAAGAAGACTCACAGTACTAACTTACTAGTTCTACACACTTCATGCTAGTTCTTTCCCTTGGTTCTTCTTTAAATTTTGAGAGTAAAAATTCCTTCCCCTCTTTTGAATTTCTTAGGATTTTCTCATTTTGAAAGAGTGCAATTTCACATTGCTTATTATTGGGTCTTCTTGTTTGCTTTTTAACTTGAGTCACAGCTTGTCTTCCCCTGGAGGACATGCATTTCAGTTTTCTAGAAATGCAATAGAGTAAACTGTAGTAAATTATTTACAAGCACCTAGTTTGTGTCATCTTACATGAAAGACACTCGCTTTTGGAAAACAAGAATAAATCTTCTAGCAAAACAGTGCTGTCTGGAAGCCTCACTGGGCTGATGGATGTTCGTTAGTAACGAGGCACTCAAGAATGAGCTGTGCTAAAGTTAACTCGAGGGTGAGCTTGTCTGGATGAGCAGAACTTTGGTTGAGATTTGTCTTCCTTAAAAAAGGTTTTCAAAGCACCAGTTAATTACAGAAAGCATGCCTATTTATTCTCACAGTGAGTTACGTGGCGAGAGAGCTAGCAAATCATATATTGCATTCCCCAAAGCATCTGAGTAGATTTCTAGAAAAGAAACCAACTGAAAGGGAAAAATAAAGTCAGAGAAGCCACTGTTCCCTGCTTAGGCTGGTGCAGCAGTAGCTCTTAGCAGAAGTCACAGGCGGGGCAGCAGAATCCACTGGGAGGTCAGTCCCAACCTTGACTTAAAGGGTCTGAGTAATCCTTGGTCTATAATTTAGCGGATGAGTAAAAGAGACTAGTGAAATATTTGCTTGCCTAGACAAGGAACACACAAGGGGATAAATAAGCCTCCCTGGCTGTTCCCCCAAACACAGAGCTCCATCCTACTTAGGAAAATGGAATGCTACACGGGGAAGACCCCGCTCCACACCAGAGACGCTGCAACACTGACAACTGCTTAATGGTACGTGAACGTCTATAAAGAAAACATATATTTTAAACGCGGAATTCGAAAAGAGTGGAAGAAAATCACAAAAGCATGACATTATTGCTCTGAGTTTCAAAAGTTTCATACAGTGTGAAATACCAATTAGTACCTTTCCCTCTTGCAACACACACAGAATATTCATGAGATATTATTAGTGCTTCAAATCCAAACTTAATTCTCAGTACTTTTCGATTAAATTCAAAGATTACCTGCAATATTCATCACGAAAAATTCCTATTCCATAATACCATGGAGAGAAGAGAAGGAACAGTAAGCTGTTAGAAAACGTTTAATATCACATGGTTTTTATGAAATCACTGTAATTACCACAATTAGCTAACAATTATGATCCCTGCTCACAAAAAGGCACCTACATGTTATGAACAATCTTTCATAATTATTTGCCACTATGTGGCATCGGGGTTTAGGAAAATAACCCACACGCATTTTTAAAGAACCGTGGTTTTTTTCTTCCTCAAAGCTAAAAAATCTATAAATGCCTCCGACCATTTGCCAGTCCGTAGGGCTATCACATATACTGTCCAGGTTGTACTCTGCCCAACGTGAGTGGGTACCAGCCACCCAGAAGACGTGCAGTGCATGACCTGTCTGCATGGCATGAGAGGACTGGGTCAGTAGCCTGAAGCCAGGGCACTTTAACACAGGCTATCAGGCCAAGCTAATAAGTTAGTACAGTTGCTCTCTCTAAGAAACAGCTGTACCTGAGAGAGGCAAGGTACTACCTGAGGGGTGGGAAGGGATACAGACATAAAATAGGAGTTGTTCCTAAATACTTGCTGGTCATTTAAAACTCAATGGCACTTTTTCATATGAACAAACGTTTTCAAAGTCAGTTTTCTGGCCAGGTTTATCTTGAATTTCGCCAGCCAAATTTATTTCCTGGTGTTAGCTGTTTGGTCACATTATCTCTATTCCTGACCTAAACTAATATTGTGTCTTCACTTAGCTCTTAAAACACTTTCTGTATCTGACTGCAACAGACAGCACAGTGATACCTGGGTGTGATGTATATTAGCCCATTCATTTGTAAAGCACTTTAAGATGAAAAGTGTTCCCAGTTAAAATTTAGCTACGATTGACAAAGATAAAAACAAAAACAAACAAAAAAATCCAGGGAATGGATGACGCAATTATTTTTAAAGGAAGCATTAACCATTAATCAGAAAATATACCAACAAATTACCTGACAGCATTAAGTATACTATACATGATTCAGTTCTAGAATCAACTACATTTTTGTGTCCATCACAGTAATTAGTCCTTAACAGTTATACTTAAAATGTAAATCTTTAATAAACTCCAAAATAACCGTTTGTGATTTCATTTTGTAATCTATTGATTATGAACTGTGAACGGAGGCTGAGGGCCCCCAAAGTGTGATCTGTAGGCGGCTGTGTCATCTCAGAGTCCGATGATCACAGATCACGGAGGGGAGAAGGCACTTGTCTTCCAGGAGGTCACATCAGGACAGGTCAGGCCCGACCACACGATGGCACCTTCCACTCTCGAGCCACAGGCAGGAGCCTACAAGGGACTCATCCCACACTCGTCACTGGCCAGACGTGCCAGGAGTTACCTACAGCACCACAAAACTCAGTATATATTCTAGGAGTTTTTGCCGGTTGCACTGAGGTAGAAAAGTGCTGCTGAGTTCTAAAACAGACACTCTCTTTTGTTTGGTCTCTTTGAAAACCTAGAGAGAAAGTTTAGATTAAATTAAAGACAAACCAAAAAGGGTGGGGGGGGGGGGAATTGCTGTCACCAACCCGTTCTGTGTCCTAGACCAGAAAATGCAGTAAGGCACGTAGAGCCATATGCGGGCTTTAAGTAAACGTCCATGTAGGCGTGTGCGAGTGTGGGGTGGGGAGGTTATGGGGGCAGGTGTGGGGTTTTTGGGGTGGAGTTCAACCAGTGTACTGTATTTTTAAATTTATGTTGGAATAAAGTCATAAATATTCCCTTACAAAGACCACTAGTACCTTCATGGAACTCATGTCCCAAATGATATGTGAAGATAAGGGATACCTGAGGATGCTTCTAGAAATATCGGTAAAAGCACAAGAAAATAACTGAAGGGACTTCCCTGGCGGTCCAGTGGTTAAGACTCCACACTCCCAATGCAGGGGGCATGGGTTCGAATCCCTGGTTGGGGAGCTAAGGTCCCGCATGCCGCACGGCGCAGCCAAGAAAAAAAAAAAAGAAAATAACTGAAAATCATATGGCATAATTAACATCCCCACCAAAACTGTAGTAGAATCTTGAAACACACTGACACCTCCGTTTGGAATGAAGATGAAAACCAGGAAAATTCTGAAACATTCAAATAAATCTGTGCTGATGGGCCTCACCTTCAACGTGCCCCTTCTCCCAATTCCCAGAAATGCCTGCATGATTAATCCAGCAGAAGCTGCTTCTCCCAGGGTTCAGCCCAACACAAAGGTGCCTCACATAGACTAGATCTAAATAGAAAGAAGACAGACGTGAACACACTCTTTTATACCATAAGCAGGGGACACTCACCCCAATATCCTTAAACATTTTCACAGCATTCTTCACAAGACAATAGGTGGCACTCTCAGCTGTGGAGAAAGAAAAAGCCCCTGTCAAACGTTTAGGCCCAGCAACAACGTAAACCCCCAATATCCACAGTAAGAGAGCGTGGGAGGCTAGGGAGAGGGTCAGAGCAAGTCCAAGGACTGGGTCAAGCTCCCTTTCGCTACTGGCAACCTGTGAGGCCTCAAAGGATTTGCCATTTCTTTAAACCTACTTTGTCATCTTTTAAGGAAAAAAGAGAAGGAGAGAGGGATAAGGAGAGAAAGAGGGAGGGAAGAACAGAGAGAAGAGGAAGGGAAAGAGAAATACCCAAAACATCCCTCTTGAAGGATTTTTGTAAGACTCAAACAAGACAGTGTGTAGAAATTCTTTTAAACTACACAGTGATGCACACATGACTACTACACCAGTGGGACCAGAAAGAGCACAAATCTAGAGGCTGGAAAAAAAGAATTCTAAACCCAGGTTGCCCTTTAACGAGCTATGTGATCTGGAATAATGTCCTCATCTATAAAGTGATGTGATTCTAGCTCTAGATAGCAATCTAGAGATATATCTAGGGATATACCTACACATCTATCTATCTATCTATCTATCTATCTATCTATCTATCTATCTATCTATCTATAGAGAGATCTAGATATCTCTAGATAACTATAACTAGATATCTCTAGATAGATTACCTTTAGATCCCTCATGGCTCCAAAAATTATTGATTCAAAGTAGTCTCAGTCCTAAACCGTAACTGTATAAAATGCTACTCCCACCCCAGTCACACCTCTTCTGCAGCAGACCGTACCAAGTGCCGGCCAGTATGGGGGGCACATGAAACACTCACTGCTACTAGGAGTGCAAACTGGTTCAGCACTTAAGAACCGCTTGGCAGTACCCACTACAGCTGAACCCACCACACCCTGTGACTAGGCAATTCTCCTATACAGCCCAGCATAAATGAGTCCCTGTGTTCACCCAAAGACACATTCAAACATGTCCACAGCAGCACTATTCAGAGTAGCTCTGAACGGCAACACCCAAATATCCATCAATGATGGATGTGAATAAATAAATGTGGTAAATACTTATACAGTGGAATACTACAAAGCAACAAGAATAGACAAACAACTACATGCAACGACACGTATGAATCTCACTTACAAAGTTAAATGAAAAAAGCCAGACATAAGAATATCTATCTGTATCATTCAATTTATATAACACACCCAAACAGGTAGTAGTAGTAATCTATGGAGTTAGAGGTCAGGATAATTTTGCATTCTTTTTTCCAATTATCTACAATGAGCAGATTCTTATAATCGAAAAATGTGTAGCTTTTAAAAGAAGCCAAAATAGGGTCACACATACCATACACTGCAACACTTCTTTCTGTCCTGGTTATTAGGTATTTGTGCAGCTTCTGCAGATATTCAGGCTCTGGAACAGGACCACTGAAGTTGTGAATGAAGATGGCAGCAGAGCTGTAGGCCTCCAGCAAAGGCCCAAGGAGCCTCTGCAGGAAGGTGATGAACTGCTGGTGCTCCTTGGACTGGCTCACCTGGGAGGGCAAGGGCGGGAGACCCAGTCACTGGGGGACGAAGGAACCCCCTCGGAGCACCAGCGGCTCGAGAGGCCGGCCTCTCACCGTCTCCACACGGAAGCAGCCTACTACTCCGTGTGCACAGAATCGCCCCCGGAAATGACTGCTGGTTTTGAAATGCGTTCTTTGTTGTAATCACTGACATTCACAGTACTTGAGGTTTGCGTTCATTGAACAGCTGCCTAGGAGAAATTGTCATACTTGAATGACACAATTATGCCATATTGTCATCACTGAAAATAGCTGGTCCCGAGGCTGGACCCTCCAGACTTTGAAGCCTGGCTCGACGGTCACTCAAGTGCGCAAAAAGGCCACATGCCGAGACCCCCGAGATCATCTCAGTCCCTGCCAGCCCTCGCTGCCTGCCATCCCCACATGGCTTCGGGCCCACAGTCCGGCACAGCGGGGAATGGTGGTGGTGATGGTGGGGTGCTTTGGGCAGTGGGCACTCTCATTGCACCCCTCCCCCGAAACACACACGTTCAGACAAGCCTCTCTGGAGTGTGGAAGCAAGATCACTGCCCCATCTCGAAACTAATAATACCCAACATGGAAAACCTCCAAAAGTCATTTGGACTCTCCTCTGTGTGTGTGTGTGTGTGTGTGTGTGTAAACTAGGGGTATTATCCTGCTGCAAAGAGAGTAATCCACTTAGGGTATTCAGAAAAGAAGGGTCATTATTACCAATTTCTAAAATTACAAATCAGACAAAATTGCTTTTTCTAAAGCAGGGACAATCTTTTAAAAATCAAATTTTCTCCTGTGATAGGATTTGTCTTAATTGAAGGCAAAGAGCTTGATGTAGGCAATTTGGGGCGAGACGGCAAGACTGAGCATGACTCACAGAGAGCAACCGGGCCGGTGGCAGCTGAGCATTAATCCTCTCCCATACCTGGTACGGTACTGCCTTGCTTCAGTGATGACTGAACAAAACCACTGCCTCTCTAGGAGTGAGTGCAGGTGTGGGTCAACAGGTTTGCACCTGTGCATTCTGATGAGAGGCTCATGAAAGGTATCATCTATGATGTTCATCTTCCTGAATTTTCAGACTCTTGTCTCTTTTTCCATTTATCTATACCCAAACTGAACAATTTAAGGTATTAATTCAGTTCAAACAGTTTCGGTATCCTAACTGAGCAGAAAGCGCCCCAGCTAGTTTGCGAGCGCGCTGAATGTGAATTAGTCACCAGAGTCCCAGTTTATAAGAACCTCATAACTTGTGGCGACATAAGCCTCAACTCATCACTGTCATGTCCACCAGAATTCTTCGCCCAAGTACCTTCAGGTAGCAATCTCGCTGCTCCTCACCAAAATCGCTGTCTTCATCTTCTTCATCACTTCGCCAAGACAAAGGTTCAGGAAGCTTCTTGTCCCACTGCTGCTCCGCAAGACCAGGACTGGTATCTTCCTGATCATCTGGCTATGCCAGGGAGATGACCGAGAGTAAATAAACAAGCACAGGCACGCAAACACCTGCCCGGCTGGACCCCAGACAAAGCAGTCCTCTCTCATTCCCTCCCCTACTCTGCTCTGTTTAGCCATTCACAACATCAATCCACTGCCCTCTCCAAACTCAAAATCACTCGGAAGACAGCAGGGGAGGGAAAAAAGAAAGAGTGAGGGCGAAAGCTACCAGACAGATCAAATAAAATACCCTTCCCTCTCCTAAATTGGTACCTATTTTCCCAGGCCATACCCTCTATACTAAAGGTGCCAAAATTAAAACAAAATCTCAAAAAAGAAAAATGCACATGTGCAAGCTACAAGCACACAGATATGCAGAAGAGCTGATCTTGGAAGGCAGACTTCTGGATGTCAGGGAATCAAGTCAAGATACGTCTTACACAACACCCATTACACAAAAGGAACCAAAATATTAAGCAGTCCCAAAAGACATTTATTCTCCCCATTCTTATTTTTCTCTTCATCTCATCTGGACTCGACTATATATCAAGCGGAATTATTGGTTCAGGTGGCTGGTAGGAAAGATAATGAAGAGCAAGAAACTAAATAAAGGCAAACAAAGGCAAGCATGTCCTCTTACCTCCGCCACTATAAGAATGCCATACTGGATAAACCTGCCTACTGTTTCATGGCAAATTTGGTAAAACGTCTGGCAGGGCTAAAAAGAAAAGGCATTTCAATGTAAATGTCACTGTCCTCCACTGATTTTTTTAAAGACAGAAAATAGCACACAAGGTAGCTGCTGAATACTTCCACGGCATCACCTGCCTCCCTCCACTGGGCAAGCCCTAAGAGTTCCGACGCCCGCCCTCTTGATGAGTGCATGTCGTGGACGAAAGAAGAGACCTTGTAACCTGACTGGCAGAGCACCCAATGCAGCACCACCTGCAGAGGGGGCTCCTGAGCTGTGTCTCCCCGAGTGGAGCAAGGCCTTAGAAGGGCCGCTTGTCAGGACCCTACACCTGTTTCTTCCTTAATAAGACAATTTCTCTGCAAAAGCTATCTTACAGTAAATGTTGTACACAAAGGTGGTGGATGAGGAAACACAGTATGTATTCAAATAACTCAAAAAAGACCCAAGTGAAAGACAAGGTCAAACTTGAGAGCCTTATCTACCCTGTCCCCTCCCACCCTGCCCCCAAGATTCATGCAAAACAGACTCCCCAACAGGACCACAAACGTAACATGTATAAAGAACGCTGTGGAGGAGAGCTGCACTCACAATACCTGTGCTCATAAATGTCCCAGGACACATTCATGTAAGTGGAAAAGAACAGACTTCAAAATAAAATATAAATTCTATTTGTTGATGATTTTGAGGAAAAAAATCTCTCTACTGCTTAATATGCATGCCTCATTATAAATGTCTAGAAGTATTTAAATATAATATAAATGCTCATTAGTTCCGCTGGGCCTTACTTTCCCCATTTGTAAAGGAGAAGGGGTTGAGCAGATGAGTTTTAAGGCTGTTTCTGACTCTTATCTTCTACGGTTCTATCATCCATGAGTGGGCATGGTAATTATTTACAAACCCCTGACCCAGGGGCTTAAGCACAATAAGAGCTCAATAACTCTGGATCTGAGTGATAGAGAACGCTGAGCCATCTGTCCTATCACACCTCACAGCACGCGAAGGGTTCGCTGGAGCAGTGACCCCGATAGCAAACCAAGATAGCAACGACATAATGGTTTGGTGGTCACTGAGACCCAGGAGCAGGATAAAAGCTTCAATAATGGGCCAAAAACTCTCTAAAAGGAAAGCATTTTATGATTTCACAAAGATGCTCAAGAAAAACAGAAGAGGCAACACTAAAGGGTCTTCACTTACGAGAGAGATGGTGCCTTCGTTGGAGAGCAGATAGCACAGGCTGGCGGCCTTGCGCACCAGCTGCTCCTGGCTGATCAAGCTGGGAGACACAGGCGCCCCCGGGCCCCTCTTCTTCAGAACTGCATAAAGGCTGCAGGCTGAGAAAGTAAAAGCATCAATGAAGCTGGCAGCCTTAGATCTCCAAGAAAAACTTCAACTGGCTCAGATTAGTTGGATTACCTCAATAGATTATTAATACATCAAAAATAATTATCTGCATTCACTAGAGAAATTTAAGTAAATCCCTTCAGAATTTACTTCTTGTGATTCCATGTGATCCCAACCCTATCAAACCTTCTTCAGAAGCTTCCATCCCGGCTGCTCTCCGTCTCCTCTGTTGCCTCCACTCACTTCACTGTTGTGTATGTCTCATCTCACTTAGATTTTCAGCTCATGAACAGCAAGACATCTTACCTCTCCTCCCTAGTAAAACGTGTAATACTATGCATACAGTAATCCAGTTACTACTTGTTGAACAGTAAATGTAAGAATAAGCTATAAACAGGGACATAGCAGATGACATTTTTATTTGAAAACTAAAACTATAGCAACACATTCCCGCAAACAAGGGGCTATCATCCAAACTGAAGTAGACACCGCCATGTGCTTTTGGCCATTTTACTTGCCACAAAAATATTTCAGGGCCCGACATACCTATGATGGCCTCCATGATAAAGACGTGGAGCAGCCCATTGCTGTAGAAGTTGAGTTCAAAGACTGATGGGACAGTTGTGCTGGGAGTAATAAAAAATTCATCGTTCCTGCTGGTGTGCGTGATTGTGATGCAATTTCCCAGCAGCTGTATGGCATGCATGACTACGTCTTCTGAATTTCCTGAGAAACCCAGGTCAAAATCGCGAGCCAGGACTTCCTCCTTCATCACAAAGAAGTCCTCCACCAATGTGGAGAGATCAATTCCCTAGAGAAACAGACAGAAGTGGTCTCATGAGAACAGAAAACCTCCTTCCCAAAAGATGAAGAGACCGTTCCAAGGATGTTTTTTCTTGCCTTGTCTTTCCTGCAGCTCGCTGTTGGCACATACGGAAAAAGAGCCAAAACACCGCGTAAAGAAAGTCAGAAGACTGGTTAAAGAGCTGTCCCCCAGGAATGTCAAGATACTCCACATCCAGAGACTACTCTAGCCACAACACATGATACAAGCACGTAAGATCACAAAAGGGAGAAGCCACCATCTGAAAGTGAGAAGTACTTATTTTTCAGCAAGAATTTCCCTCATTCTAAATATTTATCTGACAAATATTTATTTGGTGTCTATATACTGGCACTATGTTTGGTGTTGAGAACATGACTGTGAGAGAGGCAGACAGACAGACAGACAGACACAGTCTTTCCCATCACAGGGCTTAGACAAGTGTATTGTGGGAAGGCAGAGCGCAGGTCCAAAATACAAATCAAATAGCTTGGAAACCATTAGCTATCAGAATACTTTCCGCATGTTGATGAGATACGCCTTATTTATGTTAACTGTATTACTCAAAGAATGTCTTACTGTCATATAAAACAGTCTCTGAGGTTTTTTTATGTAGATTTCTTCCTCCATTTACACCTCCACAGGTGTAAGGACCTGTGGGCAGAGTCCTCAGCTTATTTTATTGTTTATCTCACAGGACTAGCTGGAAGGGGGCCAAATCTATCAGTGGACAAGTATCTGAAGAGCTGACAAAGCATTTTCATGCTTTCTATTGAACTCCAGGTGACACTGCAGACATACCTGCCTGTGTCTGTAGAGGAGCAGGCAGGCCACGATGTGTGTTGACATAATGGCACAGGACTTGCTAGCGGCTGGAAGGCAAACACAGATCTTTAGTTGCACTTTTTTTTTAATATAGCTAAAACTTTTTAAAAGTACCTAAATCTTAATCAGGAGTATTTAAAATTATAAAAGTCCTCTGCCACATTTCCTATAACCGATTTACCAAAGGGAAGTTACAACATTATACCATGTTCTGGGCCAATGGAACCTCATTAGAGATCATTATTCATCACATAATAGAATTCAGCCTAAGACAGGTCCGCCCTCAGTCCAAACCAATGGAAGTTAGTTACTCAGTGACCAAGAGACATCTTTATGGAAATACCAAGACCCAAAGTATGAGCCTATTCTAAGAGCTCTACAGGATATCCTACTTTAGTGTTTCTTGACTTGTTCCTGGCCTCAGTCTACTATACCTGCAACTCTACTTCACTCCTCTTGCAGGTATTCACCACCGCATTACAACAAAGTGGGGGGGGGGGGGTTGGTGAGGGATGGGGACAGGTATTTAAAGTCAGAAATCTGGGCTCAAATCCTAACTTCTACACTAATTTCACGACTTGGGGGAAATGTCTTAAATTCCCAAGCCTCAGCTTCCCTTTGGTACAATGAGCATCCACCTGGTTCACTGAACTGTGTGAGCACGAAATGACTGACCTGGCACAGGACGCAGAGTAACGGGTGCTCAATACCTTTTAATTTCCTCTTTTCAACCTGGCCCAGAGCCAGGTCAGAGGTAGGAAGGAAGGGGGCAGAAATACATTTGAGAATGGCTATAGTCCATAACTCAATATTCTAAATTTGTAGAAAATTATTAATCATACGAATCAAATATGAGAACATCTATGGAATAATCTAAAATAAGACACCATCTGTGGGTTTTCTGAGATGATAATGAATTCATGAATACTTCACTCACAATTGATGTTGTCTCCAGTGTTTAAGAAACCAAAAAGTACCGAGTACCATATATATTTGGCCTTTAAAAAGAATATTTAAAAGTTTTTTTTTTAATTAAGTATTTGTGTTATAAATGGAAAATAGCACAATACAGAACGGTAAAAAATATTTTTATAGACTAGGCAGCAACACATCTGCTTATCTGGGTAGTGAGTTTTATCTTCATTTTACAACTCTTCAACATTTAAGGATGAATTATTTTTAGCATCCAGAATTTAAGCAAGGGAGAGACACAATCAAATGTGCTCCAGAAAGACTATTCTGGCCCAGCGTAAAGCAGGAGTAGAGGCAGCTAGAGTGAAAGGAGGGGGACGAGGTGAGGAAGCCTACACACTGGTGTCGGCAGGAAATGCTGAGTCTGACCTGATGCGGGGGAGGCACAGGGAATGGCGAGGAGATCGCGCCTGGGTGGCGCCCCAAGGGCCCTGCGCCGCTGCTGCTCTGCGACCTTAAAGCAGCCTCTACAACGTGACACCATGCTGCAATTCGGAACTTAAGGACAGCTAATTCTGCAGGTAACTCACTCCACTCTAAGTCACGCCCATTTGCATTATTTGTGTGCAACTATCCCACTGAGAAGAGCATTCGTCTTTAAGTACAGAACCATTATTCCATTTGTATTCCCCACAGCTAAAACAAAACTTTACACATAATAGCCGCAAAGTATCTGCCAAATAAAAATGATCATGGGGTCACAGGGGAAAGGGACATGCAACTGTAAACCTAGATGTTGCACCACAAGTTAGTTCAAAGAGACTAATTCATAAGCAAAAGAAGCAACAAGTCATTTTGGCAATTTCTTTAAATGCCTAAGAACCACCACGTGAGTACCTGCTAATTATCAGGCACGGTGTGAGATGTTTCACTGGGTTACCTCAAATCCTCTCAGCACCACTTTCTTTCTAATAACTCACCTATCACCCCCTGTGTATTAGTACTAGAACCAGAAGTGGAACCTAACTTCGGCAGATTCCAAAACCTGTATGGTTCGTACTGCATCACACCGAATCTGAATTATGGAATTAAAGACTGGAAGGCTGCTTACTGAAGAGAATGTGCTCAGCCAGATCTGCAATCAGTCTTCTTCGGAAGGATTCACCTGTTGCGTCTCTGGACTCGTTAATGGACGTGTCTGTACCTTCAGCAGCAGCATCACTGGGTCTAAAAAGTTTTTGTGTTTGTTTTTTTAATTAAGACTTCTCTAACCCCACTCTTTCACAAAGCATCCTACGCGGGCTTAAGATACAATGTATTAGACACTTTAAATTTCTACATATTCTAAATTTAAGCCACAGATAACTTCTGTGGGTTGTTTTACTCCATAACATACCGTATTATGTTTAATACACTCTCCTGACCAAAACGTGTTATTTAATTATGACTAAATAGTCTGTTGGTACATCACTTCCAGAACTCACCGGCAGAAAGAATGCACAAAGCAAGATGCCTCATTTTAAGACATTTTCAAACATTCAATACTTGAACATATATTAAAGGAAGGGCTTAATAGTCTATTTCTCTAAGTGACAATTCGATTTGAATTCTGGAAAACTCCCATATTCATACGTTGCATGAACATGCAATATGCATAGCCTAAGTTACTACCAAAAAGAACACTTCAAACATTCAAAAATACAAATCAGATAAGAACTCTTACATGATTCACAAAATCAAAAAGATTTTAGGATGCAAGTAATCAAAAACCTTCAAACTAATGTGGAAACACATAATTTCAAGATCCTTTATCAGACCAAGAGAAAAGTTACTCAAGTGAGGAAGTAAAGACAAGAACATGAATGTCCTTAATAAAGTTAACAAATTCTTCCATGCAATAGAAGAAATAACAGATATTTGATGGGTCAGTATAAAAAATTTCCAGGAACCTTACCTTGAAGGAAGTATAGCTGGTAACAACGCTTGCTCCAGAGAAAGTGGAGAAGAAAGAGGTTTCTGACTTTGGCTTTCTAAATATTCCTGGAAAAATAAAATAAAATATAATCATTTACTCCCACTGTCTCACTTCCATAAATATATATATAAAATATAATTTCACCTTCAAAAAGTAAAAAGGGAGATGTTAATAAAATGAGCCACATTACATAACATGAGAAATACTTTCTACATCCTAAGCTGTCTTCAGAAGTGCAGAATAACTCATAGAATGTTGTTAAGCATGAAATCTAAGAACAGAAACTCCAAAAAACAGGATGATGCTTAAGCAAAATCATTTAAAAATTAAGGGGAAAATTTAACTTTTCTCATATCTTCATGAAATTATTTGGAATTCCCAATATTACTAATAGTGATAAGTCATCAACCATACCTTCTAAAGGAAATCTGACAACCTGAAGGTCACGTTATACTCAAAAGAACCTCAATTCAAAAGCAAATCATAAACAAGAGAAGCTGTGCAATATTAACAACAACAACAAAAAGTGATAAGAAATGACGAGGTCCCTAAAAGTCAAAAGCACTTAAGGCCAGAAAGCATGCAACTAGCATAGCAGTTTGACTCTTTCAAAGTAAAACCAAAAAGTGGAACAGGAGGAGAAGCAGGACATCTCTGCACCTTATCTTTAGGTTCCCAACTCCCCATCCTTCCCTTCTCCTTTACCAATTTGAAAATCTGAAGAATTTAAAACTGCAGGACCTCAGGGACCCACCAGCCCCAGGCTTCTCCATGACGATGGCACTATTCCTCTGAATATGTAGGCATTAGACTCCACTCAGTAGAATACAGCATCATCCTAGACTATCAATGTTACCCAGCTGTGAGATACGTTTTGAAAAATTTCTCTTAAGGGCAATTTTAAAACATAATATAAAATACTGATATAGATAAAGCAACATGCAAAATTCTCATGAATTTAAAAAAACAGCAATACATTTTGAGACTGATATCTCCCAAACATAGACATTTAGGCTCCTTTGTCAACAGGCACATTTCAGTGGAATAATTTAGGAAACACTATCCTTGTCAGAGTCTCCGTTCTATAAGAGAAGAAAGTGAGGCCCCAACTCACATGGAGAGGAGGCATCAGAGGCCGGACTAGAGCCCAGATCTTGTGACACTGAGCTACACCAAGGCTGACACAGCTTCATTTCAACAGACACTCACCTTTAAGGAAAATGGTTGTGCAAAATCCACTCTGACACATCCATAGTTTTTTCGTAACATTCTGATGACACCTCTTGCTATGCTCCAGAGGCTCTCATTCTTCTTAGGTTTTCCCTAATTTGCAATTTTGAAAGAATAGCGTGGTAAGAAATAAAGCTAACAAATATACAAACACCATTATCCAAAGAATAAAGTTTATTAATTTTTTTATGGAAACCGATGGTTTGTCTGGAAAAGATAATAACGAATGAAGGAAAATAAGTATTCATTGACTGAGACCTGTCAGAAAATGTTTAGCACTCAAAGATGCTAAAAGATGTAATCACGTCACTGGGGAGGTAATTTGGCCAATGAAAAAGGAAACATTTAACACAACTTCATTTAGTGCATTGTTTACATCATTCACAAAAATAGAACTGCAAACTACTGAAGGACAAAAATGACGTAACAGCCTGAAAAACTGTTTTGCAGTTCTCAGATAAAAATAAGATGTCAGAGAGGCCACCTTACTGTGGTCTGATGATCACGATGGTCCAAATATGTAACATTAGGCAACCAAATGCCAAATTCAGCCCCAGAGTGGCCTTTGAGCCAATTATTCATTCAGTAAGTGTTTCCTGAATATTTAACATGCATAAGGCACAATGTCAGCTGTATAAGGGACACAGGACTCAGATATGATGTCATGAGACGCAGTCAGGGTGAGTGGAGCATATGTTCAGAATTGACACAGGCAACACAAGGAGGGGTCTCACAAGAGATAATAATAATAATCCAGGTCTATCACTTTATTTCTAAAGCCTCCAATTATTAGGAGTCCTTGAGCTTCTGATATGCTTTGGGCAGTAAGCTTGAAACAAGTACCATGACCAAGACTTCCACACTAAATAAGAACAAAACTAAATTCCTCTGGAACTTGCACACTGCTGGGAGGAACAGTAAGTTGGTAAAACCATTTTGGAGAACTGTTTGGCAGCATCTACGAAGCTGAACATACATATAACTACCTGTAACAACAAACAGGTGTTGCCTGAGCAAAGGAAACCAGAGATAAGAAGTCCACACACTACATTATTCCATTTATATAATGTTCAAAAATGGGCAAACTAATCTATTCGGTAAGAAGTCAAGATAGGTGTTTACCCTTGAGGGGAAAACAATGAGAGAGGGATAAGGGAGGTTTCTAGGGTCCTGGTTATGTAGGTGTATTCATTTTGTGCTAATTCAAGCTACATGCGTATGATGGGTGCATTCTTCTGTAACTATTTACTTCAGTAAAAAAGTTCACTAAAAAAATTACTGCAGGCTCAAAATTAGTTTGTAGTTGCTTTGCCAACATGATCCCACCAGTTCTTTAGGTTTAACTTAAACTCTACACATAAGCAACAAGCCCTGGGGAGACCGAGCCACGTATACCCTACCCAGGGCAGAGGCGGCAACTCAGTACCAAGTATTCTTCCACTTCCCGACCCCATGACCGAGGCATGATTAATCTAACCATGCCACTTCCTCCAAATGCAGGAAATTACCACATCAGCACTACCAATCAGGCTGCCATAGGGGATGAAAGCCCACCCTACCACGTTTCCTACAGTGTTATAAAATTAGAGAGTAACAAAACTTTTCTTAATTCTAAAAGCACTTATCTAAAAGCAAAAGACTGGAAAAGCAAAGATGACTTTTGTGCAGGTGGTCCTCTTACCAGTTGTTCACCATTGTAATGACCCTCAATAATACGGTCGTAGGAGATCCCAACAGGTATTATCAAGATGTCTGGGATGGTATTGGTAGACAGAGTATCTACTACAACTGACAAAAGTCCAGCCCGAGCACAGGAGATTTTTCCACTCCTAGAGCGTGTGCCTTCCAGAAAAATCTCCAAGAACTGCTGCTGTCGAAGTAGTTCAACTATATGCTGGAATATAAGGAGAAAGTAAAACATGAACTCATGAACTCAAGATCACCCAACTTAGAATAAGCTCAGCAAAGTTAAACCTAAAAAAAAAAAAAAAAAACTATAACTTTTGACAAAATATTTTGCTCACGCAGATAACATCAAAAGAGCTTCTCCAATGTTATATTTTGGTGATAACAAAAAGTAATCATCAAACCCATATCCAAGCAATAATCACTGAAATAATTACTCAGACGTTTTTTAAAAAAATCTCAATCAAGTCTCATTTTCTTCTACTGTGATAGCTACCATAACGACTTTAAGAATAATTAGAGATCACACGTACCCCGTGGAGCAAAGCTCTATAGAGAATATCTTTCCGTCCATCTGGCGTCTCATCTAGCCTCCGTCGTATGAAAAAGCCCCCAAGCTTATGGATCAGGGTACTATAAATTTAAGAACACATTAATTTTTTAAAAAGAAAAATTTTAAAAGAGTACTCAAATTCCAAGTTATTCAAAACGTGTCATTTGGATATAAACCTCATGTGTTGTTTGAGTTGCTGATTGTGAAAATGTGGACATTTTTCCATTTTCCATATATTGACGTGTTTCAGTCGTTTACATTATTCATTAGCCTTCAGAATATCACTGTGTATAATGAAGCTCTGTTACATCTGTTCTAAGCCAAAAGGAGTTTACATGATATATTACCCCGCAAAGGTGCTGGTACAGACTTTAAGAGGATTATAAAATACTGCTAAATTTTAAAACCCTGTCCAGGGTCTCAAGACACTGACCTTCAGACATCCCAAAATTTTCCTATGGCACATTTACTACAAGATGAATGTGATGTTACAAAAGCTCCTTTGGGGAAACCTTCTCAAATAAGTATTTCTTAGAGAGTATCCCAGTAAGACAAGGGTAACTTTATCAAACTGGAACCAAGCATAACCATCCTCCCAAAACATGAAACCAAAATTTGCTTCATTTACACATCCATACAGTAAAACAATTCGCACAACCCCACATCTCTGTCTACAGCACTGATGAATTATTTTGATATGAGGTTGAAACTTTCCAAAACTTAAGTCAACCTTTCCAACTCAGAGCCTCCTCCTATTCTGTTCAAACAGTGATATTAATATAAATATTAATATGTAGTTTTGGAATCTTCTACAGTCAGCATAAGGAGGCCACAGTAAGATATATCCAGGACTTAATGTCACTCTTTGAAAGTAAAACTCTGCAGAATAAATTCTTAATAAATGAGATGAACCATCCACAAAAATAAGTCCCTTTGAAAAGTGGTTTGTGAATGTACAGACTGGCATGTAACAAAAGAACACTGCAAATAAACAGGCCAGGTTACCTAGAGTCTGTCATGTCTGAAGGAATGATAAGCTGAGCAACGACTGGCATAGAGGTCGTGAAAAGGGAAGTTGGATTATGAGGAATTATCAATGTTTATTAAGTACTTCCCCAGAGATCCACCTTGAGAACCAATCCAACCTGGAGGGAATGAGTACATGAGTTGTTCTGATTACAGAAGAGGCAAACTATTATGGGGCAAGGCTTCTCCAAGAGCCCAGCTGCAACAGTCCTCTTCACGCCTAAGCACCTTTCTGATGACTTCCTAATTCAACTTTCCAGGTTCCTCGACACTGGGAAGAGGTACCCATGAGAGAAAACACAGACATTCTGATACTTGGAAAAGCGTGTCTGCCCTGTAGAGTCATATCACACTGGATGAGAGCTAGGTGTTTGCCTACATTCCCCATTATTTTATGAGCTATTTGAAAGTAAGGACTATGTATCTTGTTCTCCCTTGTCTAGAGCACATTTGGGTAAGTACTGGCTTACTGCATGAATGAATGGCTTCTCTCAGTCATTCACATGCAACACATTAGCTACAGAACTCTGAGCCAAGGGATTAGGAAGGAGCTCCTTGGACCGTGAGGCTGAGGATCAGATTTCATGGCATGCAAAGCAGTGACTGCCCCCTTGTGAAGCGCCACCTGCACAACCTGCTTCCCTTCCGGTCCCTCCACATTCATCCTCTCGTGCTCTCTACTACTCACAGAGCTGACCTTTGAGATGCTTTGTGCTTTGAAGTATGAAACTAAATACTTTTCAAATCTGTGACCTCTTCTCCAAGAGCACTATTATACTTTTATTTAAGCCTTCATTATCTTTTGTCTGAACTATTGCAATAGAGTCAGAATTGATCTAACTCCCTCTAATCCAGAATGACTTTTCAAAATGCGAATCTGAACGTATCACTTCTCAAGTATGGGATACACTCTAAACTCTTGGCTTAGAAATTGTTTTGACCTAACTCTCACTACCTATGCAGTCACCACCTCCAGCCTCTGATCCCTCCTAACGCACCCTACATTCTAACCCTAGAGTCTAAGAATTGTCTGCTGTTTCATGACCATATCATGCTTTTAAATCACTCTGCCTTTTCACATACTATTCCCTCTGAATGGAATGCACTGCATTCCCGTGAAAACCTCTAAAACATACCTTTTATGTTATACTGTAATTATTATGTTTCTAGCTCTACTAAATTATGAGGTCAAAGTAACAGGTATGGTTCTTTCTTACCTTTATACCATTACCACCTGCCTACCACCACCCTGCCCCCACCTGCTCACTGCCAAGTCAGATACAGTAATTTGCTATCTTCTCTTTCTAATTGCCTTTTATATGTTTGATAAACACTGCTGATAAGTTTAGCTATTCACAGTTCACCAAATATCCCATATAAAACACAGAAATAATGATGATAGTCTTTTTTTGTTGTATTTTTTTTTTATTGGAGTATGGTTGCTTTACAATGTTGTGTTAGTTTCTGCTGTACAGCAGGGTAAATCAGCCACATGTATAAATATATCCCCTTTGTATTTCCTTCCCATGTAGGTCACCGCAGGGCACTGGGTAGAGTTCCCTGTGCTATACAGTCAGTTCTCATTAGTTATCTATTTTATACATAGTAGTGTATATATGTCAATCCCAATCTCCCAATCCATCCCACCCACCCCTTCCCCCGTTTGTTCTCTACCTCTGTGTCTCTATTTCTGCTTTGCAAATAAGTTCAAATGATGATGGTCTTAATGCTTTTTTGTACTTCCCAAATTTTCTGCAATAAGCATGCATTACTTTTATAACAAAAATTAAAAAGCTAATGTCATTACAATAAATGTATCAAAAGGTATAATAAAAAAAGAAAAATTCAAAATATAATCTTCATATCTTAACTTTCAAAATAAGGTGATCTTACCTGAAGATGGGGATGTTGAGATTATTGCCTGAAGCAATGTATGGCGCTTTGATGTTATGGCAGAAGAGAATGAAAGTGAGCAGGAGATAGTCAATATGTGATCTATGAACTGGTAGAAATATAAGCGGCAAATTCATCTAGCAAAAGGAAAAACACCAAATTTAAAATTCAGATGGAAAGTTCAATTACAGTTTGCAACTTCACATTTGGTTAAAGTCATTCAAACATGAGCTACTTAGTGACTCATTCTTTAAAAACATTTTTCCATAATAAGAACTTCTTTCAATTTAATATCATCTAGCTAAAAACAACTACAACAACATAAAAGAATCAGGGAAGGAGGAGAACAATCAAGAGTTCAAGTTGACTATGTATCTTCTGAGAGGAAGCCCTAATCATATAAAAAGAACATAGTTTTTGGACACAAGCTTGGTTTGGTTTGAAATCCTGGGCAAGAGACTTACTGGCTGTGACTTGGGACAATTTCTTAATCTATATGTGCCTTTATTTCCTCATTTATAAAATAAGGATTGTTCTCCCTGATTTTCAGAGTTATTGCAAGATAACTTACAGAAGGAATCCTGCATATTGCTGGAAGGTGCTCCTTTACCCCACTTATCCCCCACAAATACATAACTACTGTAGTTATCTCACACAGGGGAAAATCTTGCAAATGTGTAGGAATGCACAACAGTATACAAGAAAACATTTCAAAAAGAACTCAAAAATCACTCTGCAAATGTGGAGAATATAGAATGACAGATTCACATAATTCTTGCCTCAGTTGCAGCTTTAACCATCTCAAGTTGACCCTTGTGAATCTGAATATTCCAAAAGAAGCTGTTGAACAGTTTTAGCAGCACCCATCCGGTCAGTCTGAGAGGAAGTTAAAAAAATCTTTTAATGTATATACATATATTCATATATATAAACATATATATTTGACATTTGTCTACCTAAAGTTTTGAACCTACAACGTGAGAGTGATTGTAATTGGCTTCATGTTATGAGCACGTGTGCATGTATGTGTGTATCTATGTACATCTGAATTGTGAACTTAAATAACTGACTTTACACATATACTACTTATAGAGGCATCCACTTATTATGTACTAAGATCTTACACTTCCCTCTAATTGCACACTTTATACTTCAGAAGCTAATGATCAAGCAAATATTTAGGTGAGTAGAGTGATCCCTCTCCTGCATACAAATCACTCCAAGACACGGGCATGTGCAGATTCATAAAGAATAAAAGAGAGAGGGCCCAAATAAATAAAATCAGAAATGAAAAAGGAGAAGTCACAACCAATACTGCAGAAATACAAGGGTTCATACAAGATTACTACAAACAATTATATGCAAATAAAATGGATAACCTACAAGAAATGGACAAATTCCTAGAAATGTACAATCTCCCAAGACTGAACCAGGAAGAAATAGAAAATATGAACACACCAATTACCAGTAATGAAACTGAGTCAGTAATAAAAAAAAGAAACTCCTAGCAAGCAAAAGTCCAGAACCAGATGGCTTCACAGGTGAATGCTACCAAATATTTGGAGAAGAGTTAACACATATCTTCTCAAACCATTCCAAAAAATTGCAGAGGAGGGAACACTTCTGCATTCTGCTCATCCTATGAGGCCAGCATCACGCTGATAGCAAAACCAAAGACATCACAAAAAAAGAAAATCACAGGCCAGTATCACTGTTGAACATAGATGCAAAAATCCTCAACAAAATATTAGCAAACCAAATTCAACAATACAGTACATTAAAAGTATCACGCACCATGATCAAGTGGAATTTATCCCCGGATGCAAAGATGGTTCAATATCTGCAAATCAATCAATGTGATACACCACATTAACAAACTGAAGAATAAAAATCATATGATCCTCTCAAAAGATGCAGGAGAAGGTCTTGACAAAATCCAACATCCATTTATGACAAAAACTCTCAACAAAGTGAATATAGAGGGAACATACCTAAACAAGAAAGGCGATAAATGACAAACCCACAGCTAACATTAGACTCAATGGTGAAAAGCTAAAAGCATTTCCTCTAAGATCAGGAACATGTCAAGGATACCCTTTCTTGCCACTTTTATTAAACACAGAATTGAAAGTCCTAACCACAGCAAACAGACAAGAAAAAGAAATAAAAGAAATCCACAGTGGAAAGGAAAAAGTGAAACTGTCATTGTATGTACATGATATGATACTATACTTAGAAAATCCTAAAGAGGCCATCAAAAACTACTAGAACTCATCAATGAATTTGGTAAAGTTGCAAGATACAAAATTAATATACAGAAATCAGATGCATTTCTATACACTAACAATGAACTATCGGAAGGGAAATTAAGAAAAGAATCTCATTTATAAATGCATCAAAATGAATAAAATACCTAGGAATGAATCTAAGCAAGTAAAATACCTGTACTTGGAAAAATGTAAGACACTCATGAAAGAAACTGAAGATGACACAAGCAGATGGAAGGATATACTGTGTTCATGGACTGGAAGAATTAATATTGTTAAAATGACCATATACCCAAGGTAATCTACAGATTCAACGTAATCCCTATAAAATACCAATGGCATTTTTCACAGAACTAGAATAAATAATTCTAAACTTTGTATGGAAACACAAGACCCCAAATAGCCAAAACAATCTTAAGAAGAACAAAGGTGGAGGTATCACGCTCCCTGATTTCAAACTATCTTACAAAGCTACAGTAATCAAGATAGCACGTACTGGCACAAAAACAGACACATAGATCAGTGGAACGGAACAGAGAACCCAGAAAGGAACCCACACTTATATGGGCAATTAATCTATGACCATGGAGGCAAGTATATACAATGGGGAAAAGAGTCTCTGTAATAAATGGTGCTGGGAAAACTGGACAGCTACAGGCAAAAAACTCAAACTGGACTACTCTCTCACACCATGCATGTAAATAAATTCAAAATGGATTACAGATTTAAATCTAAGACCTGAAACCATAAAACTTCTAGAAGAAAACATGGGCAATATACACTTTGACATCAGTCTTAGTAATATTTTTTTGGATATGTCCCCTCAGGTAAGGGAAACAAAAGCAAAAATAAACAAATGGGACTAAATCAAATTAAAAAGCTTTTTCAGAGTGAAGAAACTATCAACAAAACAAAAAGGCCACCTACTGAATGGGAGAAGATGTTTGAAAAGGATATATCTGATAAGGGGCTTATACCCTAAATATACAAAAAACTCAAACAACTCCACATGAAAAAACAAACAATCCAATTAAAAAATGGGCAGAGGATCTGAATAGACATTTTTTCCAAAGAAGACATACAGATGGTCAACAGGCACATGAAAAGATGCTCCACATCACAAATCACTGGGGGAACACAAATCAAAACCACGATGATGGGACTGGTTCAAGATGACAGAGTAGAAGGACATGCTCTCACTCCCTCTTGTGAGAGCACCAGAATCACAACTAACTGCTGAACAATCATTGACAGGAGGACACTGGAACTCACCAAAAAACATACCCCACATCCAAAGACAAAGGAGAGGCCACAATGAGATGGTAGGAGGGGCACAATCACAATAAAATCAAATCCCATAACTGCTGGGTGGGTGACTCACAAACTGGAGAACACTTACACCACAGAAGTCCACCAACTGGAGTGAAGGTTCTGAGCCCCACGTCAGGCTTCCCAACCTGGGGGTCCAGGAACGGGAGGAGGAATTCCTAGAGAATCAGACGTGGAGGCTAGCGGGATTTGACTGCAGGACTTCGACAGGACTGGGGGAAACAGAGACTCCACTCTTGGAGGGCACACACAAAGTAGTGTGTGCATCGGGATCCAGGGAAAGGAGCAGTGGCCCCATAGGAGACTGAGCCAGACCTATCTGCTAGTGCTGGAGGGTCTCCAGCAGAGGCGGGGGGTGGCTGTGTCTCACCATGAGGACAAGGACACTGGCAGCATTAGTTCTGGGAAGTATTCCTTGAGGTGAGCCTTCCCAGAGTCCGCCATTAGCCCCACCAAAGAGCCTGGGTAGGCTCCAGTGTTGGGTCGCCTCAGGCCAAACAACCAAAAGGGAGGGAACCCAGCCCCGCCCATCAGCAGACAAGCGGATTAAAGTTTTACTGAGCTCTGCCCACCAGAGCAACAGCCAACTCTACCCACCACCAGTCCCTGCCATCAGGAAACTTGCACAAGTCTCTTAGATAGCCTCATCCACCAGAGGGTAGACAGCAGAAGCAAGAAGAACTACATTCCTGCAACCAGTGGAACAAAAACCACATTCAGAGAAAGACAGACAAGATGAAAAGGAAGAGGGCTATGTACCGGATAAGGCAACAAGATAAAACCCCAGAAAAACAATTAAGTGAAGTGGAGATAGGCAACCTTCCAGAAAAAGAATTCAGAATAATGATAGTGAAGATGATCCAGGACCTCGGAAAAAGAATAGAGGCAAAGATCGAGAAGATGCAAGAAATGTTTAACAAAAACCTTGAAGAATTAAAGTACAAACAAACAGAGCTGAACAATACAATAACTGAAATGAAAAATACACTAGAAGAAATCAATAGCAGAATAACTGAGGCAGAAGAACAGATAAGTGACCTGGAAGACAGAATGGTGGAATTCACTGCTGTGGAACACAATAAAGAAAAAAGAATGAAAAGAAATGAAGACAGCCTAAGAGACCTCTGAGACAACATTAAATGCAACAACATTCGCATTATAGGGGTCCCAGAAAGAGAAGAGAGAGAGAAAGGACCAGAGAAAATATTTGAAGAGATTATAGTCGAAAACTTCCCTAACATGGGAAAGGAAATAGCCACCCAAGTCCAGGAAGCACAGAGAGTCCCATACAGGATAAACCCAAGGAGAAACACGCTGAGACACGTAGTAATCAAATTGGCAAAAATTAAAGACAAAGAAAAATTATTGAAAGTAGCAAGGGAAAAATGACAAATAACGTACAAGGCAACTCCCATAAGGCTAACAGCTAACTCCTCAGCAGAAACTCTACAAGCCGGAAGGGAGTGGCATGACATATTTAAAGTGATGACAGGGAAGAACCTACAACCAAGATCTACCCATCAAGGATCTCATTCAGATTCGATGGAGAAATCAAAAGCTTTACAGACAAGCAAAAGCTAAGAGAATTCAGCACCACCAAACCATCTCTACAACAAATGCTAAAGGAACTTCTCTAAGTGGGAAACACAAGAGAAGAAAAGGACCTACAAAAACAAACTCAAAACAATTAAGAAAATGGTAATAGGAACATACATATAGATGATTACCTTAAACATAAACGGATTAAACGCTTCAACCAAAAGACACAGGCTCACTGAATGGATAGAAAAACAAGACCCATATATATGCTGTCTACAAGAGACCCACTTCAGACCTAGGGACACATAGAGACTGAAAGTGAGGGGATGGAAAAAGATATTCCATGCAAATGGAAATCAAAAGAAAGCTGGAGTAGCAATACTCATATCAGATAAAATAGACTTTAAAATAAAGAATGTTACAAGAGACAAGGAAGGACACTACATAATGATCAAGGGATCAGTCCAACAACAAGATATAACAATTGTAAATATATATGCACCCAACATAGGAGCACCTCAATAAATAAGGCAAATACTAACAGCCAAAAAGGGAGAAACCAACAGTAACACAACAATAGTGGGGGACTTTAACACCTCACTTACACCAATGGACAGATCATCCAAACAGAAAATTAAGAAGGAAACACAAGCTTTAAATGCCACAATAGACCAAGTAGATTTAATTGATATTTATAGGACATTCCATTCAAAAACAGCAGATTACACGTTCTTCTCAAGTGCACATGGAACATCTTCCAGTTTAGATCACATCTTGGGTCACAAATCAAGCCTCAGTAAACTTAAGAAAACTGAAATCATATCAAGCATCTTTTCTGACCACAACATTATGAGATTAGAAATCAATTACAGGGAAAAAAACGTAAAAAACACCAACACATGGAGGCTAAACAATATGTTACTAAATAACCAAGAGATCACTAAGGAAATAAAAAAATACCTAGAGACAAATGACAATGAAAACATGATGATCCGAAACTTATGGGATGCAGCAAAAGCAGTTCTAAGAGGCAAGTTTATAGCAGTACAATCCTACCTCAAGAAACAACAAACATCTCAAATAAACAACCTAACCTTACACCTAAAGGAACTAGAGAAAGAAGAACAAACGAAACCCAGAGTTAGCAGAAGGAAAGAAATCATAAAGATCAGAGCAGAAATAAATGAAATAGAAACAAAGAAAACAATAGCAAAGATCAATAAAACTAAAAGCTGGTTCTTTGAGAAGATAAACAAAATTGAGAAACCATCAGCCAGACTCATCAAGAAACAGAGGGAGAGGACTCAAATCAATAAAATTAGAAATGAAAAAGGAGAAGTTACAACAGACACCGCAGAAATACAAAGTATCCTAAGAGACTACTACAAGCAACTCTATGCCAATAAAATGGACAACCTGGAAGAAATGGACAAATTCTTAGAAAGGTATAACCTTCCAAGACTGAACCAGGAAGAAATAGAAAATGTGAACAGACCAATCACAAGTAATGAAACTGAAACTGTGATTAAAAATCTTCCAACAAACAAAAGTCCAGGACCAGATGGCTTCACAGGTGAATTCTATCAAACATTTAGGGAAGAGCCAACACCCATCCTTCTCAAACTCTTCCAAAAAATTGCAGAGGAAGGAACACTCCCAAACTCATTCTATGAGGCCACCATCACCCTGATACCAAAACCAGACAAAGATACTACAAAAAAAGAAAATTACAGACCAGTATCACTGATGAATATAGATGCAAAAATCCTCAACAAAATACTAGCAAACAGAATCCAACAACACATTAAAAGGATCATACACCATGATTAAGTGGGATTTATCCCAGGGATGCAAGGATTCTTCAATATATGCAAATCAATCAATGTGATACACCATAGTAACAAATTGAAGAAGAAAAACCATATGATCATCTCAATAGATGCAGAAAAAACTTTTGACAAAATTCAACACCCATTTATGATAAAAACTCTCAGAAAGTGGGCATAGAGGGAACCTACCTCCACATAATAAAGGCCGTAGACGACAAGTCCACAGCAAACATCATTCTCAATGGTGAAAAGCTGAAAGCATTTCCTCTAAGATCAGGAATAAGACAAGGATGTCCACTCTCACCACTATTATTCAACATAGTTTTGGAAGTCCTAGCCACGGCAATCAAAGAAGAAAAAGAAATAAAAGGAATCCAAATAGGAAAAGAAGAAGTAAAACTGTCACTGTTTGCAGACGACATACTATACATAGAGAATCCTAAAGATGCCACCAGAAAACTACTAGAGCTAATCAATGAATTTGGTAAAGTTGCAGGATACAAAATTAATGCACAGAAATCTCTTGCATTCCTATACACTAATGATGAAAAACCTGGAAGAGAAATTAAGGAAACACTCCCATTTACCACTGCAACAAAAAGAATAAAATACCTAGGAATAAACCTACCTAGGGAGACAAAAGACCTGTATACAGAAAACTATAAGACACTGCTGAAAGAAATTAAAGATGATACAAACAGATGGAGAGATATACCATGTTCTTGGATTGGAAGAATCAATATTGTGAAAATGACTATAGTATCCAAAGCAATCTACAGATTCAGTGCAATCCCTACCAAATTACCAATGGCATTTTTTACAGAACCAGAACAAAAAATCTTAAGATTTGTATGGAGACACAAAGGACCCCGAATAGCCAAAGCAGTCTTGAGGGAAAAAAAACAGAGCTGGAGGAATCAGGCTCCCGGACTTCAGACTATACTACAAAGCTACAGTAATCAAGACAGTATGGTACTGGCACAAAAACAGAAATATAGACCAATGGAACAGGACAGAAAGCCCAGAGATAAACCCACGCACCTATGATCAACTAATCTATGACAAAGGAGGATATAGGATATACAATGGAGAAAAGACAGTCTCTTCAATAAGTGGTGCTGGGAAAACTGGATAGCTACATGGAAAAGAATGAAATTAGAATACTCCCTAACACCATACACAAAAATAAACTCAAAATAGATTAGAGACCTAAATGTAAGACTGGACACTATAAAACTCTTAGAGGAAAACATAGGAAGAACACTCTTCGACATAAATCACAGCCAGATCCTTTTTGACCCACCTCCTAGAGAAATGGAAATAAAAACAAAAATAAACAAATGGGACCTAATGAAACTTAAAAGTTTTTGCACAGCAAAGGAAACTACAAACAAGATGAAAAGACAACCCTCAAAACGGGAGAAAATATTTGCAAACGAATCAACGGACAAAGGATTAATCTTCAAAATATATAAACAGCTCATGCAGCTCAATATTAAAAAAAAAAACAACCCAATCCAAAAATGGGCAGAAGACCAAAATAGACATTTCTCCAAAGAGAGCATACAGATGGCCAAGAAGCACATGAAAAGCTGGTCAACATCACTAATTATTAGAGAAATGCAAGTCAAAACTACAATGAGGTATCACCTCACACCAGTTAGAATGGGCATCATTAGAAAATCTACAAACAACAAATGCTGGAGAGGGTGTGGAGAAAAGGGAACCCTCTTGCACTGTTGGTGAGAATGTAAATTGATACAGCCACTATGGAGAACAATATGCCATATAACACTATGGAGAACAGTATGCCATGTAACACAGCAATCCCACTACTGGGCATATACCCAGAGAAAACCATAATTCAAAAAGACACATGCATCCCAATGTTAACTGCAGCACTATTTACAATAGCCAGGAAATGGAAGTAACCTAAATGCCCATCGACAGACGAATGGATAAAGAAGATGTGGTACATATATACAATGGAATATTACTCAGCCATAAAAATGAATGAAATTGGGTCATTTGTAGAGAGATGGATGGATCTAGAGACTGTCATACAGAGTGAAGTAAGTCAGAAAGAGAAAAACAAATATCATATATTAACGCATATATGTGGAACCTAGAAAAACAGTACAGATGAACTGGTCTGCAGGGCAGAAATTGAGACACAGATGTAGAGAAAAAACGTATGGACACCAAGAGGGGAAAGTGGGGGGGGGAGCTGGCGGGGGGGATGAATTGGGAGATTGGGATTGACATGTATATACTAATATGCATAAAATGGATAACTATAAGAACCTGCTGTATAAAAAATAAATAAAATAAAATTCAAAAAAAAACCACAATGAGATATGACCTCACCCCTGTCAGAATGGCTATTTTCAAAAAGACAACAAATAACAAGTGTTGGGGAGAATGTAGAGGAAAGGGAACCCTTGTACATTGTTGGTGGGAATGTACATTGGTGCAGCCACTATGGAAAACAATATGGAGATTCCTCAAAAAATTAAAAATACAACTACCATATAATGCAACAATTCCACTCCTGGGTATTTATCTGAAGAAAATGAAAACACTAATTAGAAGCTATATATGCACCCCTATGTTCACTGCAGCATTATTTATAATAGCTAAGATATGGAAGCAACCTAAGTGCCCATCAATAGATGAATGGATAAAGAAGATGTGGTATGTACACACATACACCCAAAAACACACAATGGAATATTACTCAGCTATTAAAAAGGAATGAAATTTTGCCATTTGTGACAACATGGGTGGACCTAGAGGACACTATGCTAAGTGAAAAAAGTCAGACAGAGAAAGACAAATAATGTATGATTTCACTTATGTGTGGAATCTAAAAATCAAAACAACATAATAAAACAGAGTTATAGATACAGAAAAAAAACAGGTGGTTGCTAGAGGAGAGGCAGGTGGGGATGTAAGAAATAGGTGAGGGAGATTAAGAGGTACAAACTTCAGTTGTAAAATAAATGAGTCACAAGTATGAAATGTAGTGTGGGGAATACAGTTAATAACTATGTAATTTCTTTGTATGTTAGATCATAACTAAACTTATAGTAGTGATCATTTTGAAATGTACAGAAATATTGAATCACTATGTCATATAACGGGAACTAACATAGTGTTGTAGATCAATTATACTTCCAAAACAAACAAACTCAGAAAAAGAGATCAGATTTGTGGTTACCAGGGGTGGTGGGGGGAGGAGGAATTGGATGAAGGTAGTCAAAAGATACAGACTTCCAGTTATAAGATAAATAAGTACTAGGGATGTAACGTACTACACGATAAATATAATGAACACTGCTGTATGTTATATATGAAAATTGTTAAGAGTAAATCCTAAGAGTTCTCACCACAAGGAAAAAAAATTTCATTCTATATCTTTGACTTTGTATCTATATGAGATGATGGATGTTCAGTAAACTCATTGTGGTCATCATTTCATGACGTATGGAAGTCAATTCATTACGCTGCACACCTTCAATTTATACAGGGCTGTATGTCAGTTATATCTCAATAAAACTGAAAGGAAACAAAAAGACACGGGCGTGTGAAACCCAGCTCACAACTAGTCTAGAAGATGTCAGCGGTAATACAATGGCTGCTAACAGCTGACAGAGATGAAGGCACCTTGAAGCCTCCCAAGTGCTACTTCTCATGACAGTTAAATAAGAATAAAAAGAGGAGTTGGTTTTTAACATCAGAATACGCTAAAACCTCTCTTGGACCAAGAGCATTGTGCTAGGAAAGTCCAACGGTTCAGTCCTGTCTGCTCAAAACAGGATGACTCTTGCTGAAAGTTTTCTGCTTTGCCTCTTATACCTGATCAGTGCCGGTGAGACAGTGGCAACCATTTCTTGAAGGATCCTTCTGGCCTTCTTTTTCACTTTATTGACAGCTTTTGATTGCTGCTGAGCAGAACCATCAGGGTTTAATTCAGCAGCCACTTCTGCAATTGCCTCCTGTACTCTGATTTCAAAATGGAAAGACAGACAATGTAACTGGCTCTATGCTACATTCTGTATTATTTTCTAAACTACAAATATAAATCACAAAACAAAATATACTTTCTCTTTTTTGTGATAACACAAGAAATAAGCTCAAGTTAGAAGTGCTTTCCTTGGCTGTCTATTAAACATTAAGGATATTATATTCCTAAATCAATGAATTCCTGAGGAAGCTGGAAGGCAGATTTGAAAATTTAATTCAAATTCACTGGGTAGCAACTATGTGAATTTGAATGTTCCTGTTATGCTGTGAGGGACACAAAGTTACACTCTGGCAGAAAGGAAGAAAAGGAAGATTATCCCTTTAGGCATATAATTCAGAGGTATCCCAAGCCCACTGCCAAAGTAATGTGTGATTTTTCTTTTGGAGACCAAACTTATTATTCACATTGTGGCTTATTAGTTGAACTATTTGTAAAACTCTCTAGGAGGGATCAAAGGTGGACATAAATATTTACAAGTATTTTCCAAATCAAACTAATAATTTTAAAAAGGCACAGCTCTAGATTTAAACAGCACAGACCAGTAAGCAGTAAGCTAAAAGGGAAGATTTAACCCAGTCTTGTAAATCTTCCGCATGACTTAGGGAAGAATGAATGAGGTTTAAACCTCCTTACATCACTTCTAACATCCTAGTTATTACTCAAAATATCTGGATGGAATGAAACATACTTGAGGGGCTTTACCTAGAAAACAGAATATATAATCATCCAAGGGAGTTTCAAATAATTGTTTTTTTCTCCCACTGTTGCTGATTTTAGACTAGTGTACAGCAAAACTCCACAGAGCCCCATCATTCGTTACTACAAAAAGATCAATTCCACACAACACTTATGCACCATCCCTAAGTCTATTCCATGAATAGCATTTATTTCAATACAGCCAGGAATGTTTTCACAAGTAATTCATGTAATTATTATATCTCCATTATCAACTATTCACTCATTTTTTCAATAAATATAAAAGTACCTACTATGTGCCACTACTGTTCAGCCCTTAACAACCATACCACTGGGCTTGCATTTCTAAGCATCTTTCAATCTACTCTGGTCTCCAGCTTCCCAAACCCAGGTAGGTGTCTAACATGGGCCACAACAATGAGGTGGAATAGAAACCAACCTTCACCCAAACTCCCATAGTCTAATGGCTGAGCTTCACAACGATTTCCCCAATCCTTTTGAGTTCAAGTCAGTCTCTCCCATTTTTAAGCAAGATCCTCTGAGGACAAGGACAGTTATCTCACTCTCTTAAAATTTCTAATAATGACTTTCTAATACAAGAATTTGTGCCCGGGTACTTAACAATTACTTGACAGAAATATCAAACTGGCTTCTCTTCTGGCTCTAAAATAGGAAATGCATTGTCCCAAACATTCATATTACAGAACACTTAACAGAGAACTCTGGAAATATGTGCATATCTGAACTCCAACTCGCCTTTCATTTATTGGAAGCCCATTCAATTATTAATGCATAAAACAAGACTGCTATTCCCACATGGCACCAAAACCATCTGTTCTCTTGCCTTTCCTTGCTTCCTTCTGGAGCTTGAACATTGAACGTTTGGAAACACAAACACCTCTTGAGACAGAGTCCCAGAGAAACTAAAGGTTGATAAAGGAAATTACTTCCCCACGCCCACCGCCCATCCCTACATTTCCCCTTTACAGCAGCGCCCCACCCTTACCTACTGCTGTTCAGTACGTTTTCAGTCACGTTGGTGGCAAACATGCCTTTATGGACATCTCGCTCTTGAACGAAAAGCACGTAAGAAAGACGTCTTGCCAGCCATCCTCGATGCCTGCAATGTGAAAATGATTTAGCAGAGAAGTACTCTAGGAATACCTAAAGCAAGCTGCTTAAACTATACAGGTTCCCCTCCTGTAAAAACAAATCCTCATTTCATCTATTCCAGAGATTTAGGGTTCTCCTGTAGCAAATTCTCCTTAGTAAGTAGTTCAGGATGCTATGCAGACAGTTTTATTTCTAATTTCCTTCATGTACTCTCAGCTAAAACTTAAACTTGGAATTTATGTATTAATGCTTGAATAGTGTTACTCCGCAAACTAATCATCCAAATATAAAAACAAAAATAAAAGCATCTTACTTTAATACGATTTGAAAAACCAAATATGTTGAATGCTTTATATATAAGCTATATAGCTTATATCTATAGCTACGGGCCATAAAAAATAATTTGGGAGTCTTTTCCTACCATGAAGGGCTAATTCTTTTGTTGTCATTACAGTAATTCTTCTAAGGCGATCACTGACTGTCAAATTGAATTGACAAAGCTGATCAGTTGAGAGAAGTCAAGGAAACTAGACAGTGGTCTGAATATTTGTACTCTGGGCTTATGAAGCCAGAAGTTCCTACTGTTTGGGTGGCTTTTTTTTTTTTTTGGCTTTTTTTAAAAACGCATTCAGCATACCTAAGGAAAAGGACATACTCCCATCAGTGACAGTGACTATGTGTTATCTGGATGGGGGTTAAGGACAGGGATCTAGAATAAGAATGCTACAAACTTTCATTATGTGATGATTTGAAACCATTTGTAATGATTACATAATGCCTCATTATCATTTCCTCCATAATGATATGCATATAGACGGTAGAAGATTTCAATTATAAATTAATTCTGGAAAGATCCAAAAAGCCTTCAACTGAGGAAAAGTAATTTGAGGGAGAACTGTTTATGAATCACATGTTCCTTCATCTCTCCTTCCTGACATTCTTTTTCTTCCTCCTTTCTTTTGTCTCATTTCTCTGAAAACTTAGCCCAATAAGTTAAGTGTTTAATTCTAAACTCTTCTATCAGTGAACATTTTCAAAATTATTACTGGAATGTACAAAGTCCAAACTCTTGATGAAATCCCTTCACAATGGACTGAAAGCAGTGTGTGTGTGTGTGTGTGTGTGTGTGTGTGTGTGTGTGTGTGTGTGTAAAAATGTTTAGGCTATGCTTCATGCAACACACAGAAGAGCTAAATAGCCAACTCACTTGCACAGGTAGCTTATTACACTGAATAGTTCCACACTGCCTGGTCAATACAACATACGCTAAAAAGTGTGTGTGTGTGTATGTGTATCTCATATGCTTTTTTTTCTTAACTGCCTCCAACTGAGGACCACAAATGAACTCCTCGGTTTTGTATGTAAAATATCTACTTACGTAAAGAAAAGACTCAATGGGATCCTTTTGCTTAGGATCTTAACCATGTCAACCAAAGGAAAAAAAAATTTCTCCTCTTTCCTTTAAACTTGAGAGCAAGAGAGAGAGAGAAGAAAGGGTAGCATGGAAATAGTAAAAAACACATCCCTTGACTTTAGTTCTATTTTTTAAAAAAAACTTAATATATACCCAAGTATTATCATGCTCACTTATAATATTATCATCAAAATATTAGTAGTAAAATCAGAAAGACTTAAAATTTAAGTATTTAACTTCTTGGATCAGTTTTTTAATGGAATTTCATGTATTTCTCATCACCTGAGCCTACTACTTACCTACTCCAGGCATTTACTCTTAGAATTATAAGGACTGGTAGCATTTTTAGCTGCCGTTTCTCTCTTGTCTCGCAGACATTCCCCCTCCTTCCTTATCCCGTAGCCTAAATGCACTTAGAACAAAGCCTCTTTTTTCCCACTCTGATGCCTAATAGCCCATCCCAATATGCCTGGAATTTGGAAGTAAGAATTCTAAGAAAGGTCTTAAGCTAATAATAAATCAAAGAACATTTGCTCAACAGAGAAAAATATCTTCCAAAACTCTGTAGATTAGGCAGATTTCAAAAAGTTACACTTTCTTTGAGGTATAAAATAATAATAGATCATAAGACATTCAAACCTACACCTCTCCTCACACAAATCTCTGTCACATTTTGGCACATTTCAGCTGCAACATCAATATCTGAATAAGTTAAAGGAAGCCAGAAGTGATATCTACACGCTCATGAAAATATTATATAATTACAGCAGGAAATAGCAATAGGTCTTCTCAGGTTCCAATTTTTAGATAAAGCCTTTTGTGTCAGAAGTTAATATCTTATTAACTCTAAAAAAAATAAATAAAATAAAGAGATTCATCTTAAAGTGTGTTAACTGGTTATTGTGGAATTTTTCTCTTGACATGCATTAGAAGTATAAGAAATGTCTTTTTACCTTGTGTGAGTTTCATTGATATAAATAACATTCCGCAAACCCAAAGACGGGATACTGGGGTTGAAAAATTTATCCTACATAAAACAAAATAAACATAGACATAAATATACGACTGGATTGCTGGTGAAGGACTCACATTACTAGTCCTTGAGGACTTTATAATTCAAGCATAAAGTAAGACATTGCTTCAAAAATCTGAGATGAAGAAAAATGTTTTACTGAAAACTACTTTTTAGCCTTCAAAGAAGGTCACAAACTCAAAACTAATCCTCAGCACCTTGCAAAGGAAATACTGCCTCTCACTTTCCTGCCCTACTCCCCACCCCCAGCCAAAAAGAGTTAAAGCCAGAGATGGCTTAAGTCACTGACAGGAATACTGGAGATTTCAGTGTTTTCAAAATACAAAAATACTATGCTAAGTACCATGTAGTTATTGTGAGATTACTAAATCTCCCAATAATCCTGACACATAAGAATTATTATCCCCATTTTATAGATAGGAAAACTGAGGCTTGTAGAAGTTTAGGATTCAATCCCAGATCTTGCTTCAGAGAGTGTGGTCTTTCTATTCCTCTAAAATGACTGTCCACTTAATGAGAAAACATATGGCTAAAGGTCACCCTCTTTACAGGTAATCTTGAAAGATAATCCAGAAATAGCTCTGCTAAAAAGAGAAAGGCCATAACTTTAACAATGTGGGCAAAAAGGTAAACTTTCCACAAATAAATGCTGAGAAAGCACAATGTACCCTCAACAAAAGACATCAAAATACTTAAGTGATATCTCCTTAGAGAAACGGAAAATACGATTTCATAGAAAAAGTAGCAAATGTCAAAAAATTACTACAAAAATACTGTCAAACAAAAATTATTTTAGAAAAACATGCCATGGAAGAATATAAGATCACGTTTAGCTCTATCAGGTACTATATTTAGGCAAAAATCAATTATCTGTTATACTACTCACCTATCCCCACCCCAGACCATCACCACCACCAAATAATTTCTTACACTCTCTTCTGACTGAAGAACACATTAGAGTTAAGGTATTGTTTTGATCTTTTAAGCATTCAAAATTAGAATTAGATGAGATGCCAGATCTAAAAAGAAAAGCCACATGATCTATTTAAATCTTTATTTCTACTGGCCTATTAATCTGAACTGGCCTTACTCCTAGACTAGAAATGTTCATGATCCTTCACCTCCACCATATTCTTGCAACAAGGCACTTGTGATTTAAGAGGAACAATATTTCTATCAAGATGTTCTTGAGCAGACCTGAATATTTAACATAAACTGCTTGGGTATCACACAAATCTCTCTCAGATTAGTAAATTCCTTATACAAGACTTTCTGCCAAGCCAAACCTGAGTGGAAAATTCTCACAGCACCGTTAGCTATTCACACAGGTTATAAGCAACTTCTATAAACTGCAGGGTTAATAAATGGCACTTAAATGTCCTGATAACTGGCCCATCCCAGACAGAGCTTACCATCCAGGTATACGTTTTAAAAGGTAACTCTACTGCCTTAGAACACAGCCACATTAGAGTCTACATTCCTGTGCTAACTCATCCCTCTGGCAAAATGCCCTCAGAAGCATACTTCTCATCCCATCGACTCTTCTCAAACACTACACTCTAATGTGGAAGATTTTGCATGGCTTGTGTTTTTTCATCAAATACGAACAACGAGCCCATGCACACTCTTTCTTAAATCTTCATCATAACATTCTAGTGACCATCCTTCACTATCACAGAGTCAACCGAAACCCCCTCCCCCCCACCTCCACCGCAGGAACAGACACTGAGCAAAACGGCAAAGCCACAGCTTTAATTTCTTATTCTGTCCTGCTCACACTCGTGTGTGCGCACTCTCTCGCTCTCTCTCTCTCTCTCTCTCTCGTTCATCTTGCTAGGATTTTAACTTTCAGTGCTAAATTTCAACATCTTGAAGTTACATGAAGGTTCCCACCAACTCTTTGGAAGGGTTATCTTAAAGTAAGATCTACTCTCCCTCTAAAGTCATATTAAAATGAAAACACAAAACAAAATATAGCCTGGCATCAACTATTAGACCAATATTCACTGAATAAATGAATGGAAAGAAAAACTGAGACAACATCTTTACTTGGAATATTTGGTTTATAAAGATGGGTCTAAGTTCTAAAAATGCATTAAGTCCATTAAGACTACACAATAATAAAATTCACACGAAGTTGGAAATCTATGTCACATATTTCACTCTGTTTATTAAAGGTCAACAAAGGTATTAAAGGTAGCATTCTTACCCAGCTCTGGGGAGTACAGGAATAACAACATCTTCCTACAAAGGGCCTTTTCCGGCTCATTAGGCTTTCTTTCCACTTCAAGGTTGCAGATCTGAAGACAGTCGGTCTGAAAGCGCACTCTCCCTAATAAATATTAAGGAAAAATAGTGTGTGAATGACAAGAAAATTATACTTGTCCACTTGATCTCTAAGCTATTTCAGATAGAAGAGAAACTTCTGACATATTTTCTTTTTGGTGGCATGTGTTTCTCAGAGTGATTTTTCATTCAAGGTGCTCCCTCTATGACCAACATTTGGAACATAAGCAAAAATTGAGCACCTAAGAATAGCAATAACTGGCGACACTCAACGCAGCATTCAAAGGTTTAAAAACTAAGTTATAAAAGGTCAGATAGCCTTCTGACAGTAGCAGAAGGAATAAAGTCAGACTCCTGTAGCCCTATGCTAACAATTCACCTCACTCCCTCTTAAATCACACACTCCCACAAAAGAACTACAAAGGCCTTACTTAGAGAGTAAACAAGTTGTTACAATATAGCTTAAAATATTTTACTTTAAATGAAAAACAAGGTAAACTTATATAATATTCCTTTATCCTAACAAGAGAGTTTAAAGTCTGGAATTGAAATTATAGCCATACTATCCAATTAGGGTCAAACTCTGCTCTTCTGTTTTAAATAATTTTCTCTTAACTTTGAGTTCATCAGTTGCTGAAATCCCACTGATATCACATTCTCAAAAATAAACCAAAAAAACCACCCAAAACTCCAACATCATTTTTTATCTAAAGCAGATAGTGTTCAAGAAACATTTAAAACATACCATGTTATATTGACATAGGGAAAACAATACAAAAAAAAAAAAAAAAAAAGCATGCCCTTTGGATTGAGATTCATACTAAAATCTCCTATTTTCAATTTTTGAAATAAAGTTTATTTCCATTACAAAATTCACACTTGTGAAATATAATTATGGAAAACAGATACGAAAAGAAAAAAAATCTGTTTATAATTACACCACCCAAAACAACTAATAGGTTTTTCTTCCTATGCAAAACTGTTTTGCTTTTTAACATAATCACTGTACTTAAATTTCCTACCCAATTTTCTCTTCCCAATAATATAATACCATAAGAATTTTTAAATAGACTTCATAAACAAATCTTCTAACAGCTGAAGGTAGTTTCTGTAGCTATTAACCTCTATTTGAATTTATGTTGCTTCCAATGTTTCCACCTTCATACACACTGAAATGAACATCTTTAGGCTGAACGCTTTTAACCTGTATCTTAAACTTACCCATTCCTCGCTTGCATGCTTACATCGACCAATACTGTATTCAGATGAATTTGGCAAATAAGAAACATCTATTGTGCCAAGGGTCAGTGCAGATTCATCCATGTCACAAAGCATTAACTCCCAAATCATGCGCTATAAAAAATGTATACCATATAAGTTAATGAGGGATCCAGAGAGCAAATACTAGAACTCAAAATTCTGATTTCTATATTATTTTGCCCCATGAGAGGATGTCAAATGAACTATGGAGGACTTCCCCATGTTTAGTCAATGTGTAAGAAAGGACTTTGATGTGTATATATGAACCCAGGCCATCCTGATTTAAAAAAAAAAAAACCAAACAACATTCTTATCTTTAGACTTCATGAACAAAACAGCTATGAATTCACGAGGGTAAATAACAGCTGATTTCAGGTATGTGACAAATAATTATTTCATCTGTGTAATTGAATAGTTCCTGGAAGTATGAAGATACGCATTTATTAAATTAAATATAAGTTACATGTATGCACACAAGTAGATAATTTTGAAAAATTATGTGCTGGGAATTTTTAGTCATACACACTATGCAATGTAAAATGGGTAAAGGTAATGAGGGCACCTCTCAAGTTTCCCACTTAAACTGAATTAAGCTCTTAATTTTCTTGTGCTGCCTTAAATGAAATGATGTTTGCACTTTTAATACATGTATAAAGCTCTAAGACAAAAGTACACTGTTCTAAAATATCTGATTTATAAGTTTTCATATCTTTTCAATAAGCCTTTCCCTACCCTAAGAAAAAATGTTCACTAACAGTGAACTGCTAAAGAAAATAGATATTAACTTAAAATATAAGAATTTTCTAACATAATTCTCAAATTATTTTAGCTTTTGACTATTTCTCACCTGGCCTTAAATTCGTCCTTTAAAACCTTGAAAGGTCATGTCCAGGTTAACAGTGTTCCTTGGAGGGCAGATTCTGATTTCTTTACAATCCCCATGTGGGTTTACAATGGTAACTGTTATACTCAGCATGACTATACACATTCTTAACAATTTTATGAGTAACAATCTACCATAATAGGCAAGGGGAGGGAATAGTAAAGCAATGCACCTGGCATGAAAGCTCTTCTGTATTATAAAATAAAACTCAGCTATCAGTTTCAGGTGCAGAATATAGCTACAACCGGCGGAGCCGGCTGCTGCCTGGGAAAATGAAGACACTTCTGGCCCCTGTGATGAGGGCAGGACAAGAGGGGGAAACAGTCTTGTGCCAATAGGAAGTCCACGCTTCACCCCTCCCTCCCCACGTTTGTCCAAGGTTGAAAAGTACACCCCCGCCCCAAAAAAAAGAGAATCCTGGAGGCGCCAGGCTGTGGGCTGAGGGGAGCCAACTGTGGGTTTTAAAAGCGACAGAGGCAGGAGGGCCAGCTCTGAAGCCAAACAGATCCGAGTTCGAATCCCCCCTGCTTACCATCTGTGTGACTTTGGGCGAGTTGGTTAACTTCCATGCCTTGGTTTCCCCATCTGGAAAATGGGCATGATATGATAAATCTTACCTCCTGGGTTGCTGGGAGGACTGGATAATACCCCTAAGACGCCTGGCACAGTGTCTGACGCACAGTGAGTGCTCAGTTCAATCAGTGGTCATCTGTCAACGGACTGTCCCCAGCACCAGCTGCTCCCAGAGCACGCTTGCTGCCTCAACGCCAAAGCCAGTGACTCCACGTGCCCTTCGGGTGCGCGGGGGACTGAGCCCACAGGGACTTCCCTCTCGCCCAGGGGAAGCCTGCCGCAGCCCGGTCTCCCGGGGAGAGAAAAAGCCCGACCCCCCACGCCGGCACGAGCCGGGCCCATCTCTCAGGGGGAACCCGGGAGCTCGAGGGAGAGGGCTGGGGGGAGCGGACCGCCCGGCAGCTTGCTGGAGTAGCGCCGGGCCCGGTGAGACGGCGACCACGCACCTGTCCCGGCGCTCCCGGCGCGAGCAGCCGCCCGCAGCCCGCTCCCGCCCTGGCCGCTCGCACCCTCGGCTCCGCCGGCTTCACCTCTACAGCTGCCCGCACTTCAAGCCTCCGCCGGCGCTGCTGCAACGTCGCGCCCTGATGACGCAACCGGCGCCCGGGGTGACGAGCGCAGCCAAGAGCCAGCCAGTTCCGGGAGGGCCAGGGCTGAGGCTAGGGGCCAGGGGCCAGCGGCCGGGGCTCCGGGCAGCTCGTGGCCTCGTGCACTGGGGACAGGTCCGAGAGTAGGAGGTGTGTCCGCAAGTGTGTCTGTGTGGCCACGTATGGCGTGTGCTGCCTAAACGCGCGGTGATTCTGCCTGGGCGCTGAGTCACGTGAGTGTGGGTGCATGTGTCTGCGTTGTGTGAACGCTGTTCCTCTGGAAGTTTGTATCTCCGCCCGGCTCTCCTGGGAGCCTGCACGTGGGCCGTCTTTTTATGAGATTTGTAAGACTCTGCAGAATTTATTGGGCATGAGGGAGGTAGGCATTGGGAATGACCCTGTTGTGTAGTTTTCCAAACAGTGGCTGAGTGCCTTTTCCCTAAAGGAAGAATATAAGGAATTAAAAGAAAAATAAATAAGGCTTGGACGAGCCCGAGTCCAAATTTCTCTGCCTTTGGTCCTTGAAACAAATTAACAAGGGGCACAAAGAGTTTCTTTCACAGTATTTGTCGTGCCATTGACAAGGCCAGTGGTTATCAAGAGATTAGCAGTTTAGAAGGGAAAAGATAACCTTTTACGTGCACTTAAGCAACAAAAATTAACTATGAACTAGCAGACGGTACAAAGATCGTTAAGGCCTAATCCCTGCTCTCACACCTCTGCCACCAGTCATCTCCTCTGCACACATGAACCCCAACCCTCTCTTCCAAACAATCTCTGCCCATGTCCATCCATCAGAAACCATCCACAGCTCCCACAGTCCAAATGCCTGAGCGTGGCATCTAAGGCTTCCACAGAGAGGCCTCTGCTTTTCCACTGTTCTCCATCAAGAGCCCCTGCTTCAGCCTCTCCCATTGTCCCTTGTGAAGCCCTGGGCCCTCATACTGCTAACTGTGCTCACACCTCTCTCAGCTAAATTTGACAAGTTCTGTGTTGAACTAGGACTCCAAGCTCTTTCCCTAATGTCTCCAGCCCTCCATAAACACACTGTCATTTAAGTCTTTACTAAATTTGTTACAGTATCGCTTCTGTTTTACATTTTGGGTTTTGGGCCACAAGGCACAATGGGATCTTAGATCCAACCCACACCCCCTGCATTGGAAGGCGAAGTCTTAACCACTGGACCGCCAGGGAAGTCCCAGTGCCTGTTTCTTAGGTAAAACTATGATACTTTGTTATAGTAAATACATAACAGTAAACACAGTATCTACTTGTTGAAGCTAAGGAACAAGAAGTAAAACAAGAGTTCTTTCTCTTGCACTTGCTACTTCTGTTTATAAATCCATCCCAAAACAATTCAAAACAGCAGTAATTGTTATTCATTTAAAAAAAGATTTTGAGCTTCTTGAAGTCAAGGACCCTGTCTTAATTCAACCCCCCCTCACACACCTTAGCTCCAAGCACACACCTAAGTATTTAAGGCCTATGATGACTAGAATAAGATGAGTTCTCATCCCAAAATATCATGAAATTTGTGTACAGATTACTGACCCCTGACATTAAAAAAAAAAAGAGAAAGAAAAAAAGAAAAGGAGGGGAGAAAATAGAGGAAAGTCACAGGATTTGAAGTCACTGTTAAAGAGAAAGGAATGAGAAATGAAGTAGAGCACCACAGGAATTAAAATGTAAGCCAGAGGGGAAAATTAGGTTCTTATATAAACTTCATTTGTAGGCAACTCTTCTGCAACACCCATTGCACAAGAGTTTACAGTACTTGGAGGAGATGTGGATTGCAGTGCACAGATTACTAAATGAGAACTGTTTTGGAAGCAAGTGACACCCTTGGCAGTCTTTTATCAACAGAACCACAAATAATTTATAGTAATCCAGATACAATCTAGTCAGCCAAGGTGGAGCAACAAGGACTGAAGGACTGAATTTACTCTCCTGCTAAGACGACAACAACAATAAAAAAAATAAAGCAAAATATATAAAACAGGAAGCAGTGCAGGACAGTGGTCCCTAAGGGAAAGGAAATGAATGAGGTTAAGCACTATGATTGCCTCAGCCTACTGCCTAGAAAGAGTTGCCAGGCTATAGTGCAGACAGGGGTAATCCAGGAAGAGCTAGGCAGACTTTCTGAGTTGAGGAGCTAGAACTGGGAGACCAGGAAGGCCAAAACAGCTGGAATTGGGAGTAGAGTACCAGAGAGGTGTGCCTGTTCCCACAAGGCAGAGTGAAAACATAACCAGTGAACATATGGGACCAGGAATAAGGCCTGATCCTGGCCCCCAGACCGGAAAATCCCATAACTCGCAACTCAAAAAGTCTTGCCTCAGTAGTGGGGTAAAATTAACCCTAGAGTAAAACTTCTCCAGTCCTACCTAACAAATCTTAAAAGGCAGCCCCCAAAGGATCAAACTTGACAAGAACAAAATATCCCAAAACAAAGTACAAGAATACTTAAAGGATATCAAAAATATCTAGCACCCAACAACGTAAAATTCACAATGTTACTCTTCCAATCAAAAATCATCAGGGATGCAAAAGGAAGCAGGAAAGAATGAACCACAATGAGGAGAAAAATTAATTAATTGAAAGAGTCCCAGAAATGACAGAGATGATAGAATTGGTAAATAAGGACACTAAAAAATACTTACAACTATATTCTGTAAGTCCAAGAAAGTAGAGGAAAGATTGAGTTAAGTAGAGATGTGAAAAACTTTAAAAAGACCCAAATCAAACATCTAGATATTATAAAACCATTGTCTGAGATTTTTAACACACACACATGCACACATCACTTGTACAGGACGAACAGCAAGTTAGACGTTACTGGGAAAAAAAAAAAAAAAAGATTAAAGAACCAGAAAATATTGCAATAGAAACTATCCAAAATGAAACACAAAGAGAAAAAAGTAAAGACTGAAAATAAAAATGAACAGAGTATCAGTGAGCTTAATATATATGCAATTGGCATCCCTGAAGAAAAGGAGAAATATAAGAAATACATATTTGAAAAAATAAGGGCTGAAAACTTCCCATATTTGATTAAAACTATAAACTCAACAAATCCAAGAAGCTCAACAAACTCTAAGTAGAAACAAGAAGAAAACTATACCAAAGAAAATCTCAATTAAATTGCTTACAACCAGTGATAAAGTGAAAAATCTTAAAAACAGAGGAAAAAAGACACATTTCAGTGCAGAGGAACAAAGATAAGAATATCAGGAGACTTCTCATCAGAAATATGCAAATGAGAAGATAGTGAAGCAGCATCTTTAAAGTACTCAAAAAGAAAACTGTCAATTTAGGATTCTTTCCCCTAACATGTATTTCAAACACAAGACAAAATAAAGACATATCTGACACACAAAAGCTGAAAGAATTCACCGCTAGCAGACACTACAAAAAATGGTAAAAGAAACTCCTTCAGGTAGAAAGAAAATACAACCGGATGGAAATTTGAATCTACATAAAGGAATTAAGAGCTCAAGAAATCATAAATCTGTAGGTAAATAATTTTTTTCCCTTTTAAAACTCTTTTAAAAGATAATAGCTTAATGCAAAAATAAAAACAATATTTTGGAGGGGTTATAATATATGTAGAAATAAAATGTATGACAACAGCACAACATCCAGAAAGGGGGAAGTATCTGTTGTTGTAATATTCTTACACTAAGCATAACGTGGTGTAATATACTTGAAGGTAAACTGTGATAAGTTAAAGATGTATACTCCAACTCTTAAAACAACTGCCATAAAAGTAAAACAAAGCGGGCTTCCCTGGTGGCGCAGTGGTTGAGAGTCTGCCTGCCGATGCAGGGGACACGGGTTCGAGCCCTGGTCTGGGAAGATCCCACATGCCGCGGAGCAACTAGGCCCGTGAGCCACAACTACTGAGCCTGCGCGTCTGGAGCCTGTACTCCGCCAACAAGAGAGGCCGCGATAGTGAGAGGCCCGCGCACCGCGATGAGGAGTGGCCCCTGCTTGCCACAACTAGAGAGAGCCCTCACACAGAAACGAAGACCCAACACAGCCATAAATAAATAAATAAATAAATAAATAAATAAATAAATAAATAAAAGTAAAACAAAGAGTTGTAGCTAATACATCAACGAAGAAAATAAAGCAGAATCATTAAAAAAAAAAAAAAGTCATTCGAATCGTAGAAGGCAGTAAATGAGGAGAAAGGAAAGAAAAATGGATTGATAAAGAAAAAACGCATAGCAAGATGGTAGATTTAAATTCATGCATATAAGTAATCACCCCAGTTAAAAGGCAAAGATTGTCAGACTGGAGAAAAAAGCAAGAACCAACTGTATGCCATCTATAAAAAGAAAAAAAAAATCGCTTTAAATATAAAGAAAAATAAGTTAAACAATTGAAAAACAATGTACCATGCTAATGATAATCAGAAGAAATATGGGTGGTTATATTAATGTCATACAAAGTAGATTTCAATACAAAGAATATTACCAGAAATAAAGAGGATCATTTCATAATGATAAAGGAGTCAATCCATCAAGGGGAAAAAACAATTCTAACTATTTATGCATCTAGTACAAAGCTTCCAAATATATGAATCAAAAACTGACAGACTTTCAAGGAGAAATAGAAAAATCCATGATTATAAACAGCAATTTCAGCACCTCTCTTTCCATAACTGAGCAAGTAGGCCGAAAATCAGTGAAGATATACAAGGCTTGTACAATACTATCGACCAACTTGGCCTAATTGACATTTATAGAACACTACACCCATAGATAGAATATCATTTTTTCAAGTGAATACGGAACGTGTCTTGGTAAAACTTGCCATAAAACAAGTCTCAATAGATTTATAAGGATTCAAATCACATAAAACTTACTCTGACCACAATGGAAATTAGAAATCATTAACTTAGAGGTATCTGGAAAATCCCCAAATATTTGGAAACTAACATGCTTCTAAAAAACAAAAACAAACAGACAAGAAAACACACCACCGTTTAAAGAATAAATAAATAAGAATGAAAATTAGAAGGTATTTTGAACTGAATGATGGTGAAAACACCCCTTATAAAGGCTGGGACTCAACACCTTGAAATACCACCCTGAGATCAGTGATTTGAGTTGAGACCTGTCTTCTTTTCTAATACAAATATATTAGTGCTATAAACTTCTAAGTTTTGCTTCAGCTACATCCGTCAAATTGTGACATGTGCTTTTTTTTCTCTGCAAGAATATTATGAGGAACAGTGTCAACTGACTTGCCGAAATGCAATGATAAAATATCTATGACATGCCCTGATCTCAAATGCAACAATTACTCCATCAAAAACTTTTAAAGGATATAAAGTCTGGCCTGACTTACTCTTACTAAATCTATGCTGTTCTCATCATCTACTTTCCTCTAGATTTGTTTTCTTCATTCATTTATTTAATAAATATGTATAGAACACCTACTGCCTGCCAGGCAGCATAGGATAAGATAGCCTAGGAGACTTACACAACTGTTTGATAATTGTGTCCCGAAGGATTCAAAAATCAACATCAAGTTCAGTAGGCTGTGGCTTCTACAACTCAGTTGATTTGGGGCAGGCAATGAGACCTGTCTGTCCAATATCCATTCATTCCTTGCGGGTTCCTGGCTATTAGAAGCCTGATTTTATTCAGAGTGATCTCTTGCCCAACCCCGAGAAAAGAGTGAATCAAAGTATCTGAGTTAATTATGATAATCTTGTTCTCTAATATTCTAACTGTCCCTGCACCCAAGATGGTCTTATGACCCAGTTCTGGGCAATGACACCTAAGAGAAAATCAAACTTGAGGATTTCTGGAGAAGTGTTTCTTTCCTAGTAAAAGGGAACAGATACAGCTGGCACTGCTTCTTTTTCACTTTTTTTCCCCATTTGCTCTGTAATTTAATGTCCAAACCCCACATTACCAATCACACACCTCTGGATTTTAAGCCACTGAAATCCTTTTTCTGTTACTCACAGACAAATTGCATTCCTGACTCATATTTAATTTTTAAGCACAGTTATTCCGGCTGCTAGAATAACTCAAACATATGGGAGAAAAAGAGCATTGAGAAATAGTCCCTGCCAGTATATCACACTGGGGGATGGCAATGGACGTGACCTTGGAGCTTGCCATTTAGAATGTACCTTAGGCCAGAAGAGAATGGAATCCCCTCTGACTCACTTTTACCACATGTGTGACAGAACAGGTACTTCAATTTGACTGAAAACTGCTTCATAGGAGATTAAGCCAAAAACTTCAAATAAGCCAAGCAGGAGGCAGTCATGCTTCTGGGAGAGCTGGCTTGGCATCTTCTACTGTGTGGGCTGCATGACAAAGCTGATCCACCCACCCCAGGAAGCAAGGCCAGTGGGAACTAGGTAGAGTTCCAGGCTTTCAGCCACAAGCAGGGCCTCAGGGCAGGGCACCAGCTCTAGAGTTGGAAGCAGGGCACTGAATCAGTAACTGCTAGGGCTGGGTAATTAAGAAATTAGCTTCCAAGGCAATTTCTCTTGTTTACAACTGTTAGCTCATTCTTAAAAAAGAAAGTTATTTTTCCTTCTCCCCGGAGTGTAGCCAGGCTCTGTGGTTTAAGTCCTGAGGTTCTGTTGAAAGAGGCTAAGTCATTGCCATCAGCAGCCTTTTTGTTACTGAAAGACAAAAAAATGGGAAACTATTGACTGTCATTGGTCACCAGAGGAGACAAAACCTGAACGGGCCTTCGCTTTCTCTGTGGAATCAAGCTGGTTTGTGTGACAGGGAGAGGTTGTCTGAGGGGGTAGAGGCCAGGAAGGCCCAGGTGCTGAGAAGGGGCTCAGGATGGAGGGCTCTGCTTATGGATCTGATTGGAGATGGCTCCAATGTAGGCCCTAGAGGCGGCAGATCTTCAGAAGGAGGGTGAAGGTGGAAGCACTATGGAGAGAAGAGAGAGTCTTGGGAGCCTCGGTGAAGGTCGCGGTGTCTGAGCACGTTGGGAAAACAGAGCTCCACGCACCGTGCAGGGTGTAGGCAGGGAACAGTGGTGAAGAGGGCCAGCCTGAACAGAGCCAGGGCCTCTGGCTCACAGCACATGTGCCAGGGAAACGGAGAGGAGGGGAGTCCCAACACTGATCACCATTGGACTTCTAGGGACCCTTGACACGAGCAGTTTGGAGACAGATTAATTCAACATCAATTCATTCATAACACATTGACTGAGAGCCCGCTTTGTGCCAAGCATCTTTTTCAGGCACCGAGGATACACACTTGAGGCTGCCCTCATGGAATTAATAGTCTAACGGCCTACGGAATGTTGGGAGGGAGACAGTAGGGAGAGTAATAAGCAAGCAAACAAATAAAATCATGACAAGTTTTGGAAACTGCAATGAAGATCCAACAGCATCTGTCACAGAGAGTAACAGAGGTGACCAACATTAGATAAGGTGATGGGAAGGGCCTCTCTAAGGGAGGAGCAGCTACCTTGAGGCTGGGGTGTGAGAGGGATATGAAAGGAGACCAGGAAAGATCTTTCCAAAAAGAGGGAACTATACCTGCCAAAGCCCTGAAGGAGGACAGAGCTTGGCAGAGAGAAGTGAACAAAGGCCAGTGCGGGCTGAGGGAGTGAAGGGGATGTGGCAGAGGGAGGGGTTGGGAAGACAGAAGGGGCCAGATAGAGCAGGGCTTTTTAAGCCGTAGTAAGAAGTTTGAAAAATTAGAAATAAAATGGTGATGGGTCATAAATGTCATGGTGGAATCCACATGCCCTTTACCTTATAAAGATTAGAAAAGAATGCATCAAAACAAACCCAGGTCTGTGGACCTGGACAGCCCAGAAGGAGAAGAAATGGGCATTGATTCAGCAGTTATGATGTAGGCAGGGGCCTACCTGCTGCAAACTGGCCTCAGAGAACTTAGGCAAGAGGTAAGTACATTTTGTAAGCTACCACTTATTGGGCACTTACTATGTGCCAGGCACTGTTCTTGTACTTCATAGGCATTATCTCAAGCAATCCTTTGTATCAAGCATGGTGCTGTGTGAAAAATAGCCTGTGCCAGACAGCCGCTAGTGGACTGTAATACAGAATTCTACTTAGAAAGGTCTTAGAAGAACTGAAAGGACAACAGGGGATAGTGAGGCAGCCTAGAGATTAGCAACAATGGAAGATCACTACCCTCCCTAGGGCTGGAGTGACAAAAGGTGCTAACAGAGCCACTAGGCAACAGCTGGGACCAAGGAGAGAGGGGCTGCCTAGGGGGAGCCGAAATCACAGAGCTGCCACCACTGGAGATGCCCCCTGAGAAAAAGGGGGATACCCTCCCTGGCTTTTACCTCTTTCTGGCCTCGTCTGCCAGCCCTCCTACTGGCTGAAGCAAACTGCAGGGGAATCTAAGGAATGAATTTGCAGGGGGCTACCTCACCCACCCACCCAGCCCCTCCCCAGACATAGAGTAGAGCAGAGAAGGATGGGGATTGAATCTGAGAGCAAATAGGCAAATAAGGTGCCCATCCTCCCAGCAGCCCCATGAGCTAGGAACTATTATTACCCTGATTTTCCATATGGGAAAACTGAGGCACAGGGAGAGGTTAGGGGAATTTGGTATGTGGAAGAACCCTGATTTGAATTCAGATCCACCTGATTCTAGAGCCGAAACATGGAACTGATAACGTTACTCAGCCAGCATAGGTGACAGCCTGGGAGTTAGGACTGGGCCACCAGATCCCAGGTCTGAAAAGCTTATCTTTATGTTAAACCCCACTCCATGAAGGAGCTGAGGGTAGTGATACTAAGAGATGGTTGGCTTAAAAACTGAGCTGCTAGTTGGGACATCAGTGGACTAACCCTGAGTCCTTCCAGCAGAATGTCTGAGAGTTGTGACAGGACTTTGAAGCCCAACAACCTGGGTTCCAATCATGGTCTGCCATCTACCAGCTGTGTGACCCTGAGAAAGTTATTTAACCTCTCTGAGCCCCAAAATTCTCTCATTTTAAAAGTGGATTTGCTAATGTTCACTTACTGGGTTATTTTAAGGTAAAATGGAATAATGTATACAGATAATTAGCATATTGCCTGCCACATGGTGAGATTTACTAGATAGTAGCTATTACTATGATTGTTGTTAGTCTCCTCTTGCATAGACTCTGGAGACAAAAGAGAGGTCCTATTCCTTTGAGCTTGAATCCTAGTGAAGAAGTTGTCCTAAAATCTTTGGAACTCATATCAACCATTAAGGTTACTTTGTTCTGGGAAGAATGTCTCTCTATCAGTCAGGATGGGCTAGATTATGATTCAGTAACAAATGTCTCAGAGTCTTGAGACAACAAAGTTTATTTGCCCATGCTACATGGACACTGCAGGTTATTACAGGGGCTCTGCTTATAAGGTCATTAAGGGAGGCTCCATCTTGACGCTTGCTTCCTTGACTGCTGAGGCTGGGACCAGAGAGTATAGTGAACCATGCATGCACTGGCTCTTAATCCACACATCACTTCTGTTCCCATTTCATTAGCTAAAGCATCATATAAAGCAAGAGAGTGAAGCAAGAGGTGGTGTAATCCCACCATGTGCCCAAAACAAGGTAACTAAACATTTATGAACAACCCTAATGACTATCAGAACAACCTCAGTGAACCTTCTGGTTGGGCTGGATAAAGCAAAGGCCCCAATCTGGAATGAAGGGATTCAGGAGCCTCTAACAGGCCAGACTACCCTATATGACATCACAAAAGTTTGTCCTTGTTGTGCCTAGAATTGCATCTCCGAAGACATTGTCTTTTAGGAAAAACTTTTCTTCCTAAATATTGCTTAAGACCACTTCTCTGAAAACTGCTGTTGGTTCTTGGAACATATGATCCAACATGGTTTGTGGAGCTGAGACGCTGACGGTAAACAAAGCATCTTGTCTTCTGGGAGAGGGATCCTAATGTAGGCTAGATTCTTCATGCCCAGACTTACCCGGGACCTTTCTTCCACTGTTGTATAACCTGATGTCAGATTATTGCGTACTGATGGCTTGTGGAGCAAGTTCAAGCTCTGGGTGTAAGCCTCTCCTCAGCTCTCACAACCCCATGTCCTGCTGGATTTCTTTCTACCTACCTGAATGTTCTTTCTTGGCATCTTTTGCTGGTTCAAAGCCCTCCTTCACTCTCATTCCACACTCTGTCCTTAGCAGACCAGGAACCTAGGAGTCATTCTTAACTTCTTCCCACATCCAATCAAATGCTAACTTCTGGCAATTTTACCTTCTAGATAGCTTTAAACTCATCATCTTTTTATCTTCCTCTCTACTTGAACTGTCTTATTCCAGGCCACCACCATCTTCCCTGGGTGGCACAACAGCTTACTACCCGGACTCCTCATGTCTGCTTTCTACCCACCACCCTCCCAAACACCCCACATATCAGCCAGGATGAACATTTGAAAGTACAACACTGACGATGTCAAACACCCCCATCTCTCTGCCTGATCCCCACTCCAACCAATTAAAATCTTTTCAATTATTCCTTATAGTTTTTAGAAATGCCAGTGCCTGGCACTTTCCACCCTTGTTAATCTCACCACCCTCATCTCCTCCCACTTTCCCTCTTTTTCTCCAACTTCAGTCACCCTTTCTTTCTTTCAACCCCCAAGAAAAATGGGCTCTACTCTTCCATTGCACAAACTGCTTTCTCTGCCAGCAGAGAGAGCACAACCCTTTTTTCTCTCCAACTCATGCTTCATAACGTAGCTCAGATCTCACCTCCTCATGAAATACTTTTTGACCCTCAGACTAAGGCAGGCCCCGTATCATATGCTTCTTCCCCAGGGGACTTATCACAATTATAATTGAATATTAATTAATTGTAGAATTAGCCATTTAAGATCTGCCTCTCCCTCTTGAATGTCCATCTTGATTTCTCCCATTCCTTTCCTTCGTATTCCTAGCACCTAACAGTACCTTGTACAATACAGATTCTTAAGATCTATTTGTCAAATGTCTAAATACAACATGATTAATTAACAATTAACAAAGGAGGGTATGAATGGCTATGACAATGGTCAAGAGTCCTGGACAAGGGTTGATCTAGGAACAGAAGTATTCAAGGAGAGATATATGAACCTAGAGTTTTGGGTGCTCAGGACTCACGGGTCTTGGGGAAGGCATGTATCCAAGCTTGACAGGGAGATAGGAAGCAGATTTCCCATTCCACTCCCACCCCAACTTCCTGAGCCAGAGTAGAGGGAAGAACATAATACAAGGGAGAACAGGGGCCCAACTCTCCAGTGGTAACCAGCAACACAGCGGGAGGTGGTCCACAATGGATAAGAACGCCACAATTAAGAACAAGGCAAAGCACACTAGTGCCCAATACACTTGAAGGAAGGAATTTGAAAATACTTGAAAGGGAAAGCTAGACATGGCTGGAGACAGACTTATTTCTATTTTTCTTCCCTCAGAATCAGTCTTTGTCAAAAAAGAAAAAAATTTTCATGAAGGGGACAAGGAGAAACGGGCCTACTCTGCATTTATTCTTTTTCTAATGAGTTCAAAGTAAGCTAGAAACTTACTTATTATGTCTAATTGAAAGGAAGATCAATAGAAGTTCAGCTGAGGCTCATTTTTAGAATACTTTTAAATAAATTTACTTTCATTACTTTTGGGGACATAGAAGCTCTAAGATTTTCTTTTGGAAAATTATTCTCCTGGGTATTCTAAACATACTCCTTAAAACTGTCTCTGGCTTTTAACTTAACAGATTTCCCAAAAGAAAATTTTTCCAAAGTAAAGAGTGTTATCAACCCAGTTTCCAATTTCTAAATTGCCTGATATAAAGTGAAACCTGAATAAGCATGATGCAGCTGACTGCGGTTTTAACCAAATATTTTCTGATGGTCCTCATCATATTATTCCATAAAATATTTGAAATTTATTACAAGGATGACCTCCAACATGAAGGTAAGATATTAGAAAACAGGCTTTCCATAATTGAGGGTCACAGGGTGCAATCCTCTCTCCCAACCCCACTTTGTTATTCCGCTGTCTTGCAGGGGGATTAAGTCTGACCCTTCACTCAGTTAGGATGACTTACACCTCACCTGTTCCTGTTGCGTATCCAATTCTGCTTAGGAGATGGCAAAACATTTTCCCCTTTATCAAATTATTTTACAGTTACTTTTTCCAGAGGCTTTCTGTTCTGGTCCAGGGTTCCTACTTCACCTCTGTCTATAAATTTAACCCACATACATGAATTGTAGAATTCCTAGTAACCACTATAGGCTACGGACGGGATTACACAAACCTTAATATCCACAATGTTGGTTTTTCTATAGATTATTTATAAGTGATTTTCTTAGAGAATAGTCTGTCTAAATTTCTAGGCCACCTGCTCATTAACTGTTGATGATATTGGGTTGTCCAAAAAGTGCCTTCGGTTTTTAAGTAAAAATAAAAGACACATTTTTCATTTTCACCAAGAACTTTATTGAACAACATATTCACCCTTTTGTTCCACTACCTTCTGCCACTTTTCAGGCAACTTCATAATTCCATCTTCCCAAAACTTTTTATCTTTTTTGAGCAAAGAACTGTTCCAGGTACCTTTTACAGTCTTCCAGGGAATTGAATTTTTTTCCATTAAGAGAATTTGGTAAAGACTGAAATAAATGGAAATCCAAAGGTACAATGTCTGGTGAATACGGCGATGAATCAGAACTTCCCAGGCAAGGTGTAACAGCCTTTGCCTGGTCATCAAAGAAACATGCGGTCTTGCATTATCCTGATGGAAGATCATGCGTTTTCTGTTGACTAATTCTGGATGCTTTTCGTCGAGTGCCACTTTCAGTTGGTCTAATTGGGAGTGGTACTTGTTGGAATTAATCGTTTGGTTTTCCGGAAGGAGCTCATAAGAGGACTCCCTTCCAATCCCACCATATACACAACATTACCATCTTTGGATGAAGACCAGTCTTTGTTGTGGTTGGTGGTGGTTCATTTCGCTTGCCCCACAATCTCTTCCGTTCCACATTATTGTACAGTATTCACTTTTCATCGCCTGTCACAATTTGTTTTTTTGTTTGTTTGTTTTAACATCTTTATTGGAGTATAATTGCTTTACAATGGTGTGTTAGTTTCTGCTTTCTAACAAAGTGAATCAGCTGTAACACACGGAAAGGTCAGGGAATGGACAACAATGTATTTGGAGATACTTGAGCTGAGACCTCAGCCATCTCATCCTTGGATTTTTTTTTTTTTTAATGCTTTACAGAGAAGCATATATTTTTGATTAACAGTGCAGCAATATCTATAATGACTGAGAGGATCTGCCAAAAGAATAAAGCCTCCTACCCACCCCCACCAAAAAGAAAACTCTTAAAACAAATTGTGTGGATGGACCTAGAGTCTGTCATACAGAGTGAAGTAAGTCAGAAAGAGAAAAACGAATAACGTATGCTAACACATATATATGGAATCTAAAAAACAACAAACAAAAAAATGGTTCTGAAGAACCTAGGGGCAGGACAGAAATAAAGACGCAGATGTAGAGAATGGACTCGAGGACATGGGGAGGGGGAAGGGTAAGCTGGGACGAAGTGAGAGAGTGGCATGGACATACATACACTACCAAGTGTAGAATAGATAGCTAGTGGGAAGCAGCCGCATAGCACAGGGAGATCAGCTGGGTGCTTTGTGACCACCTAGAGGGGTGGGATAGAGAGAGTGGGAGGGAGATGCAAGAGGGAGGAAATATGGGCATATATGTATATGTATAACTGATTCACTTTGTTATAAAGCAGAAAGTAACACACCATTGTAAAGCAATTATACTCCAATAAAGATGTTAAAAAAATAATAGTTACAATAATAAAATTATCTACTTGGTCAATAACCTCACTTTATAAACCACGGTGACTCTTAGCCAAATTCAAATTAAGCAGAGTAGTCAGCTGACTCTCCTCTGCATGTGACATGCAATCTGTTCTTATTCACAAAACCAAACGTGGCACAAATAGGAATCCTTTATTAATCAGGCATGTGCTTCACGATTTTACAACATGGCTGCCATTCAGACACATCCAAAATGATAATTATTCTGAGCCATTAATTACAGCTGGACAAACTATATTATGCAGAACTGTGAAGGGTCTTGGAATGTTGAGTATAAAACTCAATCTATGGTTTTAATCTGTGTGTGCCCCATTTTCCTCATCTGCAAAATAAGTCTAATAATAGTACATACTTTATAGGGTTAATGTGAGGATTAAGAGTTAAAATATATAAGGCTCTAGGACAGTGCCTGGTGCATAGTGGGAACTATATAATGTTTGCAGTCATGATAAGAATCCCCAGGAGAATGTGTAGTCCTCTAAAAGGAAGGCTGCATTTGACCCAACAACCATCAATCCCCTTTGCTTTCACAGGTCATAAGTGATAAATGTGGTCTTTGAGAATCACAGGCTTGCCCAGCTCCAACTCAACAAATGTTCCTTTTCCAGTTAGAAAATTTCTAGAATTTTCCTTTGATAACCATGTTATAGATTGAGTCAGTAAAGTCTTTAAAGCAGTAGTTCCTAACTTTTTGGAATCAGGGAACACTTTGAGAGTGTAATGAAACTCTAGACTTCCTCCTGATTAAAAAAAAAATGTACATGTAAAAGTTTGCATTCCATTTCAGGGGGCTCATAACCGCCGCCCCCCCATGATCATTCATGGACCCCAGATTAAGAATCAGTGTTTGAAAGCATGGCTTGGAAGAGAGCCACCTTTGGATCTTGTTCTTTTGAGAATGTCTGAAACAAAATGAGACAGAAACACATACTTGCACATTGTAAAGGAAGTATTAATTACTGTTAGCCAAGGGGGTTGATAAATAAGGGGTTCTGGTGAGGATAAAGGTGATGAAAGAGGAGGAGAATGAAGAGGAGAACACGAGGGGGAGGAGGAGTCACCCCAAATGGATCAAAGTTGATAAACTAAATGTACACTTTTACCTTTAAGTGAGCGAAGTATGCACACTGCTTGGAACTGGAACGTACCCTATGGCTATAATTATTCACAACTCTGGAGGCAGTTTATCTGATTGTATCAAAGCTTTCTTTTAAACCTCAGACAGGTAAAATATTATCACTGGGGCTCTTCACCCCCTGTTCAATGACTGAGATACAAAAGAAATGCTAATTATGGGAATTGAGCTGTGAATTTTGAGTGACCCTAGGGACAAAATGATTATCTGGTTGTCTTAAGTTGCGGGAAATTTATTAGGGGGTTTTAAGATTACATTAACTGATTTTTACCTTAAGTGCTCCACCTGGAGAAGCATTAACGTCTCCCGATAAAGAATGATTTCAAAGAGGTAATGGCATTGGCCAGAAGACTTTTTTTTTTTTGGTGAGCCAGGGGTACTGTAAGGAGAAAGCCCAAGTGAGGTGGAGGTGTCCTGCTGGGGCCATGTGATGGGCTTGGCACTTTGACTAGGGCTCACTAGAGCCCCTACTCATCTCCTATTTCCGACAGTGATGAATGCCAGAGACCAAAGAGGAAGGATAATATATTTACAACAAAGGTCATAGAATGAGGCCAAGGACCCAGTTACATTTCTGCCCCATTATGATCTTAGATTGCATCCCTGCCTCTAAAAGTCAAACATCTTCTCAGGATCTGTGAGCAGTGACATGCTCTTACCCGTGCTGACCTCTGTTCCCTTGTCTTCTACCGTCTCCCCCACCCCAAAACCTCCACTCCGCCCCAGTCCCCAAGGCCATCTCCTTGTTCTTGGACCATCCCAAGCTCACCCCTGGCTCAGGGCTTCTGTATTTATTGTCCTCTCTGCCAGGAACATTCCTTCTCTAGATATTTGCATGGCTGACTCATTCTCATGTTTCAGTCTGAGCTCAGTTAGCAAATTTCTGTCCCCTGCTTTGGCACTTTCCTTCATACTGTCCTATTTTATTTATAGCACTTATCACTGTCTGAAAGTAATCTCTTGATTTATTTTCTTCCTATTGTCAGTCTTCCCCATTAGACTGTGAGCTCCATGAGAGCGGGGATCGTCTATGTCTTGATCACTGCTGCAGCCCCCCAGGCTTAGCAGAGAGAAAGCACTAGAAATACATTTGGTGGGTAAAGGAATGAATGATCATCATAATAGCTACATGTATTGAGCTTTTCCTCTGTACCAGGCACAGGGCCGCAAATACTCTCTCACTGAATTCTCACAGCAACCCTCCAAGGTAGGTATTTCTTATCCCCACGGTACAGATTAGGTTTCAGAGAGTTTATGTGGCTTTTCCAATGTCAAAGCAAGCAAGTAACCAAGACCTGATTTGAACCGAGGTATGCTTAACTCCCACATTACACTCTAAATCAGGAGTCAGCACGCTTTTTTCCATAAAGGGCCAGATAGTAAATATTTAAGGCTTTATGAGCCACATGGTCTCCGTTGCAACTCCTCAACTCCGTCGCAGAAAGCAACCACGACAATACACATACAAAGGGGCGTGGCAGTGTGCCAGTACAACTGTATTTATTTACAAGCAGTGGGCAGGATTTGGCCCAGGGGCCATAATTTGCAGATCCCTCCTTTAAATCATCATTCTATCTGTGCTTTGCTAGAAGGGGGTTAAACAAAACAGGAGGAGGGGAGTAAAAGAAAAGCATTAAAATGCGCGCCCTTCAAATAAGAAAGACAGCAGGTGGATAAACTAAGTTTAAAAAGGCAAAATAGGCGATGGAGTTCTGGTAAGAGTTATGACTCTACTTCTTCAACTTCTCAACTAACATAACCATCACTGAGACCACAGGAGAGTTTGATGCAAATACGGTATTCTGTTTGAACTAAGTTTCCATTCATATTGTAATTACCCGTGATTTCACCTGCTAACACACTAACAGACCACACATACCCTCCATCCCAAGCAGGCCCAAGATAGGCAAGATTGAAGGATAAAGTATCCCGAGACACTGTGACTATTAAAACTCTTCCTCTCTCAACCACTGAGCCTGAAAACTTCAGTCTTTTCTTCTCAAGCAAAGGTATGAGTTTGTTGGCAAGAGGTGAAAGACAAGGTATGAATCACAGGTCAGAGCCAGCCCAGAGAAATCTCCCGCAGCCTCTTTGAGAAGGTGAACATATTGGTGCCCAGGTGTTTAATCAGAGTGGCTCTCGAGACTGAATATCAGCATTAACGCGAAAGATCAACTCACCAGTCCCTTGAGCCTGGGCTGCAGGGTAAGGGCTGAACTTTGGGAAGATGGGAGGTAGGGACAAAGGTGGTTTCTATAGCGGTTGGCTATGCTGGAGTCTTGGGGGCAAGGCCTCCTCTCTGCCCTGTTTTTCTCTCAGGCAGCCCTAGGGCATTAGAAACACTGTAGACAAAATACTCATTTCTCTCTTACCCTGAAGAAACTGTCCCTCTGGAAACAGCATGTGGCTCTTAAACCAAGAGGTGCATTTTCCTCAATCGGTATGCAGTTTTCTAAACATGGGCTTTAAATGTTTGAATAGTGACAAAGATTCAAACCTCAGTCAGGCTCCTGAAGCTTTTCCGAGGCCCATGTGTGTGCTTTCTTGTAAAATCCAGTTTTTGTAAGAACGCTGCTAAGTCAGTTTCACCAGAGTCCCCATCTTTGATATCTGATTGGGTTCCTTATCCTCTGTCATCCCCCAGGTGATATCTGACACCCGAGACTTCAGCAAAGAATCCTGTTGGGTCAGTTTACCCAGAATCCCCCTCACCCATGATGTTTCTTCTTGGTAATTTTCCACCCACTGACCCCCAACCTGCCCCTTAGCTATAAATCCTCACTTGCCCAGGCTGTACTTGGAGTTGAGCCCGATCTCTCACCCCCACTGTAAAATCCCATTGCAGTGGTCCCAAGTAAAGCCTGCCTTGCCATCTTTAACAAGTGTTGTTATTTTTTTTCCCTCTAACACAGGAAGGCAGCCCCAGCATGGTAGAACCAGCATCTAGAGATGCAACATCTGACCCAGCTCTGCATTAACCAGCAATGATGTCCTGGGTACCCCGCGCCACTCGCTTCCTTTTTCTGAGCCTATTTTCTTATCAGTAACACAATGAGTCAATTTCATAACTTTTCATCCACCCAGACGTCCATCTTTTTGTTGTCTGTTTCACATCTACTATATTTATTGTTGTTAATAGCCACTATTTCAGATCGTTTATATTATTAATAAAAATTGATTTCTATTGAACACTTAGTATTTTACCAGAATTGTGCCATGTGCTTTCCATGTGTTCTAATATTTAATTCCTCATGAGGAGGAACCCTTGTGATTGCAGACTCACAGATATGACAGCTGAAGTTCAGGGAGGTGACATAAATTTCCCAAGGTCAATCAGAGAGTAAGTGGCAAAGCTGGGATTTGAGCCTGAACCTTTTTCTCTCTTTTTTTTTTTCCTGAGAACTACACTGCCTTCATGAGCCCTGTAGCCCCTGGTCAGAGTCTGACCAGAGAGAAAAATGCAGATTCAAACTCCCTTGCCCTAACTATTTTTTTTAATTAATTTATTTATTTATTTATTTTATTTTTGGCTGTGTTGGGTCTTCATTGCTGCATGTGGGCTTTCTCTAGTTGCGGTCAGCAGGGGCTACTCTTCGTTGTGGTGCGCAGGCTTCTCATTGCGGTGGTTTCTCTTGTTGCGGACCACAGGCTCTATGCACGCGGGTTTCAGTAGTTGTGGCACGCGGGCTTCAGTAGTTGTGGCTCACGGGCTTAGTTGCTCCGCGGCATGTGGGATATCCCCGGACCAGGGCTCGAACCCGTGTCCCCTGCATTGGCAGGCGGATTCTTAACCACTGCGCCACCAGGGAAGTCCCTGCTCTAACTTTTTATTACTGTACCGTGATGGCTTTCGCTGGGTCAGGCTACAAAATACCAAGATGTTTTGCCTGGAGGAGATAGTGTAGGACCTGCCATGGATGTTCAACGCATGGTCTTTGCCCTTGAGACACTTAGAACCCAGGAGAGATGATAAAACCCACAGCCCAGTCCATGCCCCAGGAGGAGTAGTGCTGATAACCCACAAAGTGGGAGTTCCCTCATCCTCAATTCCTTATTGTCAGTTTTGTGCTCAAGCCAGCATGAAACAGTGGCATCTGCAAATCTCTGGTTATTGGAGAATCTTTTTCTTTGCTAGGGAGAGGCAGTCCCTTTAAGGATGGACCAAGTCAACAATCTGGTGGTACAAGAGATCTGGGGCTCTCCTCGAAACAAACAGTTGAAGATTTATTTTTGAGATGACATATCAGTGTTGGCTTGACAAGGAGGAGTTTGTGGGCACATGGTGGGATAAGGATAGATTCCCAGAAACAGCAGAGCAAGGCTGGCAAAGTAACTGGTTTGTGCAGATCTGATTCTCTCAGGGTTGGGGGAGAGAAAAGGGGAATGAGTTTAATTACTGAGTGTCTACTATGATCTATGTGCTTTTATATACACTGAGCATTAGGTCTCACAACAATGTATAACGTTGCTGTTTTACAGATGACGCTAGCAAGAATCCAAACAGGAATTCTAGCTCTTCTTTTCACACTTTACCTCAATGCCTGTGTAGATACCGTCCTACTCTAATTCAGCTTTTCATGAAGTAGATGGCACTTTCTCAATAAAATATCTGTAAAAAATACTTAGGCTGTAAAACCTAATACAGTGCACAACACATAGTGGGAGCTCAATGAAATAAGATAAAAGAACAACTCCTAATGTGGTTTCTCAAACATAGATATCATCTGATCCAACATCTCTCAGCTGGGGGTGATTTTGCTCCCCAGGGGACATTTGGAAATGTCTGGAGAAATGCTTTGCTGTCGCAAAAGGAGAGGAGTGCCACTGGTATCCAGTGGGTAGAGGCCAGGGTGCTGTTAACCATCCTACAATGCACAGGACAGCACCACAACAAAGAATTATGACCCATAATGTGCCGAGGTCGAGAAATTCTGATCTAATCCAGCATGTTTCATGAGGAACCCATGACCCAGAGAGATAAGGAGACTTGCCCAGGTTCATACATCAACAACTGGTTGATGACATCCCCTGAAGCCTTCTACACCGGTTCTTGCCAGACCTCAAGGCTAGCCAGCCAGAAGGCTGCCTGTCATAAGAGGGATGGGTTCAGTGGGAAGGAAAGACCATGTTGGCATAATGGCCCAGGCAAACCAAACACAATTCCACAGGTTCAAAAGGACCAAGACTGTCGCTCTTCAGTCTGGATCATCCCCTGAATAAGCAGCCAAGGGAGGGTCTGGAACTAGGAGACCAAGACTCAGAACACAGAGTGCTCACCTAGAGGCCTTTGCTGCCACCAGCTTCGCACTCCCACTCCTTCCTTTCCTTAGGGTTGCAAACCAAACACAAGGATCAAGTCAAAGAAAGAATTTTCTTTTAATAATTAAATAGGCAAGCTAAAAATATTAATGATTGGGTGGTCATATTAGGTCAAGTAGATATTGCCAGAAACTGATTCTCTCTAAAACATATTAGTCCTTTGCATTGCCATTGTTGCCACCAACAATTTTTGGGCCTCTTATGTGCCAAGAGATGTGTTGGGTCCCAGGGGAGAGATGGGCAGAAGGAGAAGAGGTGTCCACTAACATCACACATAAGTTATATCCTTGACCCCAAGAAGTACTCAGTCCAAACATGAGGGTCTCCTTTGCAACCGCCATCACAGAGCAAAGCCAACATTGCAAAATGGGTAAAACAAAACCCTCCTTACAGCTAAATGAGGGTAAAACAAAACCCTCATTTATCCTATTTTATTGAGCTCCCACTATGTGTTGTGCACTGTATTAGGTTTTACAGCCTAAACCATACTAAGCCCAGTATGATTCACTCATTTTAAACAACTTTTAACACAAACACTCAACTTCAGCCCAAGAATTTGGACTTTACCACTTGTGTCATCGGGATTTGGTTTGCCTGGGGGACATTTTCTTTTATCCATCAAGCTTCATGGGGGACTTCCAATGCCCTAGATCACACCTAGAATGACAGGGTAACCAGATGCAATATGGACTTCACTTAACCAGAGGAGATGCTTTGACCCCGAGGTCCCCTAACCTGAGAAGGTAAACAGAGGGCCCCCAAAAGGCTACCCTGAGCCAGGGTACTGGCATCTTTTCCAGCAGTCTCTAAGCTGCCTCTCAGTGGAAGCTGGAGATCTCAGTTAACACGACTCTGAAGATGGAGTTTTATCTTGAAATTTCAATGAAAAATTAAACATCCTGATAACACTGAGTTCTAATGGCTTTTATTTCCATTGCAACTGCTTTCTGAGACAGATAATTCCCCTTTAGATTTTCATGAGTTTGGCCCAGAAATTGGATATTCAAGGCATTAAACATACAGGAGCCTGGGATGCCAAGAAAACAGTAGTGTCTATTTAAGGATTTGGCTGCCACAGGCAGCTATGTGTCTTGGGGAAGTGAGTGGAATTTGAATATATCAGCTCTGCCACTCTGCTGCAGACTGGAAAATCAGATACTAAGAAAGACACCCCAGGGGCTCCTGCTTGGGTCTGGACATGGGTGCTAATTTCAGGGATGAGCAGCTTGATGGGCAATGATTCCCAGACCTTGAGCTATCACTTTTTTATTCTGCCCAGTCATAATATTAAAATTAAACTCAACAGAAATTGACAATCCACAAACAACATCATTTAATAAAGAAAGAATGTTTTAACAACCCAACAATCAGGATAGACAGACTCTCAGAACAAGGGGAAGTTTCTCAAATTGAATACCCATAGCCATCTTAAAGACGTGCTACTTTGTCCTTAGTTCTTATGTCACCAGAGACTGGAAAAACCTCATAGACCAGCACCTATCTGCAGTGTGGAATCTGGGTATTGTGAGTAGCCACTGGAGTTGTGTGGAGAAGAATTAGACTTGAGACCCAGGTTGAATGGAGAAGATATTCCAGGCCAAGGATAAGGAGGGGTGAGGGGTAGAAGTGGGGGCACAGGAGTTGCCCTGAGAATAAACCACTGCTCTATGGAGGCACCCTCCAGGCGGTAATGCTACAGTACATTGCTTGTTTAATTACCCGTCTCTTCCACTGGGCTTTAAGTTCCTTGAGAGTAGTGTCTGTACCTTGTTGCCCCGAGTCACAGATCTAATTAGACGTGGTAGTGTAGCAAGCGGGCATTCGAAGGAGTAAAGACAAAGCACAAGGGACACAGTGCTGCTTCCAGGACCCATACGATCTGAGGATTAGAAGGCACATTTTCTATTACCTAATCATGCATGCAGTTTCTGCCTGGTGTAGTGGGAGGGGGCTCCACCTCCATCCTACCTGGCAGGCTCACCCTGAACATCAGCCCACAAGATAATTAAAGTGTGCCCCAAGGGGAGCTTGATGGGAGTTAAGACTGTTGCTGCCCCAGGAAGGTGCCACTGAGCGAAGGCTCAGCTCTACTGCCTACATTTGAGCAGCTGTCTGAGCAGAGGCAGGGCTGAGGGTGTGGAGAAGCCAGCCTCCTGCCTGCTTGCTGCTTGATCCTCCCGTTTCCCCACTGCCAAGTCTGAGGAGAGTTCTCAGTCCCAGGGTTTTCACTTTTCCCAGGCCCTCGTTCCTCAGAGTCACTTTCTGGAACTGACTCAAAGAAAACATCACCGACACAGTTACCAGGAGACACCAGGGTTCAGTTCCACAGCAAGTACCCCTTCCCTGCAGAGAAAGCCCAGCCCACAGGGAAATGGATGTTGCTTTCTTTCAAGACTCATTTTGGGTGTCTTTTTTTTGTTTTTTGAGCCACTCTGATTTTTGGCAGGATGTTGAAGCACAACAGACAGAGCCAGCCTCAGCTAAACATCCTGCCATCCCCACCGGGCACTGGGTGCAGGCCAAATGCAAAGCTCACCGAGCAAGCGCACTGAGGCAAGGGGAGGACACGGGGTGGGGAGAGGACTCAGGAGCCCAGGAGTGATGATGGAGCGTTTTCATTAGCCAGCTCAGTGTGACAACCAGAGCCCCATTAAACATCTGAAATGCAGCTCGGCAGCTGGAGAACTGAGCTCCACCTTGGTGGGATTAGCAAGGCTGCGGGTTCTGGGATCTGAATGGTGAGAGTGAGTTTCCCATTGCAAATATCCTGCCATTTTCCTCTTACGACCTATTGGGGAGAATTTGCTTTGGGGTACTACTCGCTATTCAAAGTCTTGTTGGAAATGGTCTTGTGTAGTGTATTATTTATGGCATGGCATCTCTGTTCCTTTCTCACCATCCAATCCTCTGTGACTCTCCCACCAAACAGAGGATTTTAAATCCTGAATTCAGGGGAAGACAGTTATGTGCCTTGGGGTATCAATCCTACTGCCTGTCTTCCCACCATGACTGCTCCCTTCAGGCATCACTGGCTAAAACACTGATGACCCTGGGAGGTCCTACTAAGCCTTATTGTGGCCAGCAAGCAACAGGTAGGGGCTGGCTAGCAGACAGCTGAAGGCAAAAGAGTGAGGCCCCAGCTAAGGAAGAGGAGACAGAGGGAGAATTGATATGCCTCCGAGGGTCACGGGGACAGGGTCCCCCACGGGGAAGGTGGGAGAGAATTGAAAATGCTGACATTGTCCTTTCAGGAGCCTGAGACTGACCATTTCCTTTCATCACTCTCTGCAGGTTTAACCTCCCCATCACCTCCCAGAACTTCTGGCTTTGTCTGGAAAAAATGCTAACCAGCTCCTTACAAGAGCCGTCACTGAAGCCCCGGCCAGAAGGCTCACAAAAGACACTGTGTACAGTGCAAAAGGAATACGGTGCTCCTGGGAGGTTGAGTGGGTGAGGAAGGGGGCAGCCTTGGGCACACTCATGGGCAGCCAGAGAAGATGATGGGCCCACCCCCAAATCCTCGGCTCCCTGCTCTCCTCCCAGCCTGCTTGCACGTGGAATTTCACCACCAGAGATGACCGCCCCAAGGTGGGTTAGTCATCCAGGATGGACGTGTAGGAAACTGGGGGAGAAAGACACAGAGAGCCTGTTATCTGGCCCCTCCCACCCCAGCGTCCCTGGGAAGGAGTTAGGGATTTTCATCTGATAGAAATGATCCCAGGGGAGTGAGGATACTGGGTTCCAGCTGGGGAGTAGGAAGAAGGCGCTGGAGAAAAGGGATTCTAGGAGACAGAATTGGCCAATTCTCCCTCCTGCCCTCCCTGAGTTTGGGCCCAGCCTCTCTCCAGCAGTGGAGGCAGCTGGGTAGAAGAGCACTGGACAGGGAGTCAGGAGGCTCCCGTTTGATCTGGCTCCATCCTGCTGTGGGTCAAGGAGTCATAAAACACCAGAGAGGGCTTCCCTGGTGGCGCAGTGGTTAAGAATCCGCCTGCCAATGCAGGGGACACGGGTTTGAGCCCTGATCCGGGAAGATCCCACATGCCGCGGAGCAACTAAGCCCATGTGCCACAACTACTGAGCTCACGCACCACAACTACTGAAGCCTGCGTGCCTAGAGCCCGTGCTCCGCAACAAGAGAAGCCACTGCAATGGGAAGCCCGCACACAAGAGTAGCCCACGCTCGCCGCAACTAGAGAAAGCCCATGTGCAGCAACGAAGACCCAACGCAGCCAAAAATAAGTAAATAAATAAATTTATTAAAAAAAAAAAAAAAAAAACACCAGAGAGCAGCGACACAGTCTTAGGAATCATTCAGTTCTTCAAAGAGGGCTTTCTTGACTAGCTTTCCACCCCCATCCAGATCAGGTCCTTTGTTCTCTTTCTCACCACAGATGGGGATGACCTATTTATTTGTGTGATTTTTTTACTGCCTATCACCCCCCACCCCATTTAACTGTAACCTCCAGGAGGGCAGGGAGCTTTCTCTGCCTCATTCTCCACTATATCCCAACGCCTCGTGCACAGTAGGCACACACCGCTATTTATTGAAAGCAGAATCTCTATTCACAAAGTAACCCCATGAGAGAAGTATTATACCTATTTCACAGATGAGGAAATTGGGGCTTAGACAATTTAAATAACAAGTTGAAAAAGCAAACTTCAGCAATGGATCTGAATGACCCTTCCCCCATGCTGCACTACTCTTCTAACCAAGATAAGCAGACTAGGGAGATTCCCTTAACCTGCGGGCCTTGGCTTAGGTTTTCGGGGCTGTGATGTTCTAGAACCAGATGCCCAGGACATCTGGGAGAGAGAAGGAGCAGGAGAGGGATCGCTCTAGGACAGAGGACAGCTCAGAGCCGGTGTCCCCGGGCAGGTGCCCGGTCTTGCCAAACCAGGTGCTAGATCAGGGTCCAGGAAGCATAACTCCGTGTCCTGGGCTTATCCTCTACCTCTTGATATTTCCCTTAAAAGTATGAGGGGGAAGCAGGATTCACTTTTATGAACTTCTCAGGCCAATTACTCTGAAGAGTCTCAAGAAATCCAATAGGCCCTCAGTAGAGAAAACTCCCTGGGAACCACGAAGCAGTCAGCAAGAAGAACGATCTTCCGTCCTGTGGAGCAGTTTTGTGAGACCAAGCCTTGATAGCATCCTGCTGCAGCTAACAAAGCAGGCACAATCCGGATACAAACACTCAAGAATTAAGACAATACAGATGGAAACATTTGGAGATTAAGACAGCCACCAAGACTAGAGAAAGGAAATGCAGTTGGCGTGGCTATTTCTTAACCTAAAATGCATAGGGAAAAATCAGTTTTAAGAATAGCCATGTAGCATAAAAGTATTCTTTTCCAGTTAATGCCAAAATAAAATCGTTTTCCTTATTTTTGTATCATATCCTCCCCTCCTCAACCACCTCCAGCTAAACCTAACAATTAGGGAGGACGGAATCCATACTTTCATCTCCCTTTCACCTTCATTCCAAGTGATGAAGTCCCTGCTGGCACCACAAGGAGCCCAGCTTTCATCCGTAGCAAGGAAGTCCTTTGACATCAAGCTCTGTCTGCCCACCTCAAGCTCAAAAAACACCACCGAGGTGGGACTATAATGAGGATGAGAATGGACGAGTCACATCAGGTGCAGATCCCAGACAAAGTGGGAGACAAATTCTCCTAAGCAAGGAGCTTGGTCCCACTCTTCCTTCTCTGATGCCAACAGCACGAGCATTGGTACCACCAAGCAGGGCTTTGAGGATCAGACTTGACAACGTTTCAAGCTGAAGCAACTGGATTTCTCATAAAGTGTGCAGAACCCTCTCAGGACTTTGGGGTTCTGAGCCAGCGGGAAGGATGACAAGGAGACCAAGGGGGCAGCTAGACCTGGGGAAGGATTTCATGGGGGCAAAACACGCAGACCCGAACGATACCTCACGATCGCGCTTACACCTCTCTCCAGCTGCAGACAGCTCATTCCTTGGCTCTGCCTTTCTGTAGAATTCCAAGATTCTGAGTTCTCTTTCCTTCCACTTCCTTCCTCCACTTTCTCTGCCTTTCCTGCTTTCCATTTTACTGCCCCAGCCCTTTCCCCATCCCCTTTTCTAATGTCTTGACATCTTAAGAAATTAGACCAACATCCCCAGAAAAAAAATTTTTTTAATACCTGTATCCTTGACTTTGTGCTGTTTGAGGAATTATTTCCAACCAGTTGATTAGCAAAGCTGATGGAGACTCTGGAGAAAACAGCCCCAGCCTGAGTGTGGGGATGAATGAAAATCTCTTCGGGGTGCTTGTTTGTATGGCCAAAGACTGAAGGACTTTGGGTGCTCGGTAGTAACCTCAGAAAAAGTCCCCAGGCAGCAGCAACTCTCCCAGCACAGTTTCGAAACACCACAGGAGGAGGAAGCCCTCTTTAATCAAATAATAACCAGTCAGAGATAAGGCCTTCTAGGCCGAGCTCAGCCAGCCAATCACACGCTTCCTCCTGACCGCAAAGGCAAACAGACCCGGGGCTGAGTCTGAGTTTCAGGGCTTGTTATAATTTAATGATGCTGCCGCTGGTGTCTTCTTGGCTTTGCCTGGCGGGATTTTCTGACTAGGAAGTGAAACCCCAAGCTCAGGAACCTAATTGTCAGTGGAGGCGCCTGGCCCAGGGGCTGCAGCTGAGGGCCCTGAGTGATCACGTGGCACCCAGCTCCCTGCACAGGTGCTTCCACGTCACCAGGAGGACCCTTGTTGCTGCTGGGAAGCAGGCTTGGGTCAGCAGGGGGTGAGCATATTTGACACCAGCTGTGCAACTCCTTGACTGTGACCCTGAGGAGGTGGTGGAGACCCCAGTGACTCGCCCTCACATATTAGAGATGCTTCACATGCATTTCCTAGGGGGCCTTGATTACCAGTGACTTTGAGCTTTTCTTTACTCTTCAGCCTTCCCAATCACCCTCCCCTTCCAATGCTATCAGTGCTCCATTAGGCCACAGAGGTATCATAAAGAGGGTGGGTTCTGGAAGCATAGCAGGCCTGGGAGTGAATAATGGCCCTCCATCTCTCCAGCCCTGAACACGCCTCTTAGCCCCTTCCTCGTTGCCGCAAGGATTAAATGGGAGAACTCTGCCACGTCCCCGTGAGGTTCTTACGGGCCCTGAGGAGGTGTAAACAAACCCTTAAGAGGTATTGATATATTAGAGGTCAATATCTAAAGGAACTTAAGGAGAACCCCTTTGTTAGGTGAATAACACTAAGCATCAGCAGAGTCCATTTTAGGGCATTTCATCACCCCCTCCCGTTAGCAGTCATTCCCACTCCCCATACCCCAACCTCCCCATCAGCCATTCACTCAACAATATTTATTTGGCGTCTCTCACTGGGGGAGCACCAAGGTGAGTTCCCCAGCCACACGAAATCAATGTTACAGCACAGGAGGCAGGAGTTTATTAGAGTCCTCAGTGCATGGAGCCAACGGCAGGACAGTGAAGGGGGCTTTGTCACGGAGGATTTGGTCCCGTCCAAAGGGGACAAGGGAGAAATCAGCAACGGCGCACGGGAAATGGACTCAAGTCGGGGGACCAAGTGCAGCCAAACTTTCCCCAAGGGAACTCCCTATGGGTATCAGACCAGGGGATAAAAGAGGAAAAGCAGAGTTGTATCGCCACTCCTTTTAAAAAAATATGTAACAGCCTCATGGACATTAATTCCCATACCATACAATTCTCCCATTTAAAGTACACCATTCAATGATTTCTAGTATATTCACACAGCTGTACAGAATGAATTTTAGAACATTTCATCACCCCAAAAAGAAACTCCTTCTCATTAGCAGTCATTCCCCATCCCCTGCCCTCCACTCCCACCTCTGCCAGCTCTTGGCAACCACCAATCTACTTTGTCTCCCACGATTTGCCTATTCTGGACATTTCACATAAATGGAATCATACACTATTTGACTTTTGTGACTGGCTTCTTTCACTGGCCCTAATGCTTTCAAGGTTCACTTCATTGCTTTTTATTGCTGAATAATATTCCATTGTAAGAATATACAACAATTTGTTTTTCCATTCATCCATTGATGGACCTTTGGATTGTTTCCACTTTTTTGCTGTTACCAATAATGCTGCTATGGACATTCTCCGCTCCCTTTTATCCACAAATTCACAATCTCATAGCAGGGAAATAAGAAGGAAACAAAGCAGGTGAGAGAAGTAGCTGTTGAAGGACATCTCTCTAGCCAGAAGAGAGAATATCACAACAGTAGCTGCGCATGATGTTTGCACAAATTTTCACAACACATAAAGCACTGTCATACATTCCCTCTCGTGTAATCCTCCCCTCAAGCCTAGGGATGAGGGAGGTATCCTTTTTATTGCCATTTTAAAGATAAGATCATAAAGAATAAGGAAGTTTGGGTAACTTGCCAAAAGTCACCCAGCCAAGAACTGAGCCAGAATTAAGTTCTACCTTCTTTGTACTGCAGATCTTCACACACAAAACGGGCTTTATTCTTCTCTTACATACTCAGACTTGGCTTCCAGGAAGCGTAGTCCAAGGGAAAAAAAATGAGGAAGAAGGAAGAAAGAAAAAGAGATTTGGCATTATTTATGGAGAAAGCGGCAATTAGGCCAACAAATAGTTGTTACTGTCTGCATTTTAAAAATTTGTACTTAAGGCTCAGAAAGATTAAATATCTTATAAGGCACAGAGCTAGTGAGCCAGCCATTGCCGAGTTAAAGGCAGCTAGGTGATTCCCAAACACAGGCTAGATCACCTTGCTTTCCTCCTAACATCTAACCAAGAGCAGTAACATGGCTCTTCAGATGGAAGGAAGGGTAACTTTGCAGGGGGCACTGCAGGTGAGGGTGGGCCTGGGTGAAGAAGATGCCGTCCACAGCATGGGGTGTGGAAGGGGATAAGGGAACGTGCGAGTCTGAAGATGCAGAGACAGCTATGAAGAGAAGACCAGGAGGAAAAAAACAGAGGACGTGGGGAGAGTCCAGCTGAAAGGCTGGCCAAGTTCCCAGCTTGTCCCGTGGCCAGGAATGTTTCATCCAAACCCTTGCGGTCACTTGACAAACAGTATGAACAGATGTTCTGAGTGGGATGGTGTGGGAAAGATATCAACCAGGGACAGAGCTAGAGAATCCATCCAGCTTCTTATCACCTGTCCAGCCCCAACCAAAGAGCACAGTCCTGCACCACGGGAGAGGGATCCTCCCAGAAGCCGGAGGGCAAAGATCTCCATGGGGGGAGACGAGGCCAAGCAGGCCAGGTGAGCACAGGAGATGGGCACGGACACAGCTCGCCTCCCAGGTGGAGATTCCAGGGCAAAGTGCTTCTTACCTGGGAGTAGGGATCACAGCGTGAACAGCAGGGGTGCGGGCATGCCGGAGGTCTGGAACCAGCCGGGTGTCTCATGGCTCTGGATCTTGATTCATTGCTCCAAGACCTTGCCAACTTTATCTGGTTTCCTTGGGCCCGTTACTTGTAGAATTCAGCACACAGCAGGCAAAACACTGTCAGAAAAATTCAGTTAGAAAATCTCTCTAAGGTTAGGAAGCAGACCCAAGCTAGTCCCAGGCTCCTCAAAAGTCTGAGCCATCTATAAGATCCACTTCTGGAAAATGAAAGGCTATCTTTAGATCTCCTCCTGCATCAGAGCACCAGGGATTACTGGGCACCAGGATACAGAACGAGGCAAGCACTTATCAGTACGTTCATCTCAGTGGAAAAATATACAATATTTATTGGCACCTACCAGATAGGTGGCCAGGTCCCAGATAGATGCTTTCCCTGTCACATTTTCTCTTCACAAAAACCTGTAGGATAGGAATACTTATACCCATTTCACAGGATGAAAGAGTAGAGCTCAGAGAGCTTAACCAGCTCGCTTGAGGTCACACAGTTAATATGTGGCAGAGCAGGAACTTGAGGCTAAGATCATCTGACTCCAAAGCCCATGACATTTCTGTTATTTCATGTTACCACTTTTTTCTTAGATTCATTTTTTCTGTTTCTGACAAGCTGCCACTTATTCCCATTCTTCCTTCAGTGATTTTTCTAGCACTCCCAAAATCATTTGTGTGCATGTGTGCATATATAACATGTATGCATCTAGGTTCGTGCTCATACATATTTGTGAGAATACATATCTGTTTACATATACTCACATGTATGCCTCCTTGCTTTTAGGTATGTGTGTTCTGTTGCCTTCAGAGAAGGGTATAAGTGCCGATACTTTTAACTTCCTTGAGGCTGTGTAAAAGTCTGTCCTGAGATGGTTGATGGCACCTGTTGTGTGTCAGCTACTGAGCAGAGAATTTGTCTCCTGTGACCAGGGTTACTTCCCTACTGCAGGCATCTTCTGAGGACCTGGTCCCGGGATGGGGCTTTCCTAAGTGTCCCTGAACTGGACGCTCAGGCTTAAGATTCTCAAAAATAGAATTTTCAACAAGTAAGAGGAGATCAGAGAATTCTGGCCCAAACCTAGAACCAGCAAAAGGCAAATGCTGGTCCACTTTGGAATGGTTCTACCTGCTTTCCAAAGTCCTCTCATATTTATTTTCATCGTGACAAACCTTTCAGAGCCAGCAATCGTCAACTCCATTTCACATAAAGGGATTAAAACTCCAGCAATCTTGCTTGGATATGACGCTCCTGACTTCTGCACCACCATTAGCTGTGTGGTCTTGGGCAGGTCCCTTAAGCACTCCACCCTTCTACTCACCTTTATTTGTTTATTTATTTTTGGCCTGCATGGCGCGGCTTGCGAAATCTTAGTTTCCCAACCAGGGATCGAACCTGGGCCCACAGCAGTGAAAGTGCAGAGTCCTTACCACTGGACCACCAGAGAATTCCCCTATCTCCTCGTCGTTAAAACAGAAGTGCTCCATAGGGTTGCTCTAAACATTGGCTGTGTTAAGATATGTAAACTCTTAGAACAGAGCGCGGCACGTGCCAAGCTCACAATAAATGTTGGCAATATACCCTCTCAGTCCCGGTGTCCACTGGAGGCGCCCGACAACTCTGCCGCCCACAGAGCTTCAAGCCCTGGCTCCCCGCTTCTCAAGACAATCCATCTACTAGAAGTCGGTCCAGGCGGCTCCTTCTGAAGGCTTTTTGTTCACACAAGCGAGTGTGCACTATGATCTTAGCCGCTTCTCATTTCAACAGTTGATCGTTGAATATTCAAGGCAATCCTGCCTTGAATATGAACTTTCAATGCCTCCTCAGTGTGCCTGTGTACTGGGATTAGGTCCCTGAAACCACAGACTGTGGAGCCAGATGGCGTGTCTTCAAATCGCAGCTCTGCCACTTATAGGCTATGTGACCATGGTCACATCACTCTACCTTTTTGTGCCTTAGCTTTCTCATCTGTAAAATGGGGATAATAATGGTGCTCATAGGGTCGTTGTGAGGATCAAATGAGTTAACTCACGTAAAGTTCTAAAAACAGCTCTTGGATGGGACTTCCCTGGTGGTCCAGTGAGTAAGACTCCGTGCTCCCAATGCAGGAGGCCTGGGTTCCATCCCTGGTCTGGGAACTAGATCCCGCACGCATGCCGCGACTAAGGAGCCTGCATGCCACAACTAAGATCCCGAGTGCCGCAACGAAGACCCAATAAAACCAAAAAAAAAAACAAACAAACTCCAAAACAAAAAACCAGCTCCTGGTATATTAAAGTCTATATTAGTATTATCATCATGACTCATTTTTACTACAGATTTTTTAAAATTTTAATTACGGTAGAATACATATAGCATAACATTTATCATTATTACTATTTTAAAAAAATTTTATTGACATATAGTTGATGCACAATATTACATAAGTTATAGGTATACCATATATAATTCACAATTTATAGTTATTATAAAATATTGGCTATATTCCCTGCATTGTATAATATATCCTTATAGCTTATTTTAAACATAATAGTTTGTACCTCTTAATCCCCTACCCTTATATTGCCCCTCCCCCTTTCCCTTCATCATCATCATTTTTTTGTTTATTTGTTTTTGGGGTTTTTTTTTTTGTTTGTTTGTTTTTTTACATCTTTATTGGAATATGATTGCTTTACAATATTGTGTTAGTTTCTGCTGTATAACAAAGTGAATCAGCTATATGTATACCTATATCCCCATATCCCCTCCCTCTTGCATCTCCCTCCCACCCCCCCCCATCCCACCCCTCTAGGTGGTCACAAAGCACAGAGCTGATCTCCCTGTGCTATGCGGCTGCTTCCCACTAGCTATCTATTCTACATTTGGTAGTGTATATATGTCCATGCCACTCTCTCACTTCATCCCAGCTTACCTTTCCCCCCACTGTGTCCTCTAGTCCGTTCTCTACATCTGTGTCTTTATTCCTGCCCTGCCACTTGGTTCATCAGTACTATTTTTCTAGATTCCATATATATGTGTTAGCATCCGGTATTTGTTTTTCTCTTTCTGACTTACTTCACTCTGTATGACAGATTCTAGGTCCATCCACCTCACTACAAATAACTCAATTTCATTCCTTTTTTATGGCTGAGTAATATTCCATTGTATATATGTACCACATCTTCTTTATCCATGCATCTGTCAATGGACATTTAGGTTGCTTCCATGTCCTGGCTATTGTAAATAGAGCTGCAATGAACATTGTGGTACACGACTCTTTTTGAATTTTGGTTTTCTCAGGGTATATGCCCAGTAGTGGGATTGCTGGGTCCTATAGTAATTCTATTTTTAGTTTTTTAAGGAACCTCCATAGTGGTCTCCATAGTTGCTGTATCAATTTACATTCCCACGAACAGTGCAGGAGGGTTCCCTTTTCTCCACACCCTCTCCAGCATTTATCATCATCATCATTTTTAAGTGTACAGTTCGGTGGCATTAAGTACATCACATTATTGTGCAAACATCACCACCATCCCTCCACGGAACATCTTCCATCTTGAAGAATTCAAACTTGGTACCCATTAAACAACAGCTCATTTCCCCTCTTCCCAGGCCCTAGAAACCACTGTGCTACTTTCTGTCTCTGTGAGTTTGACTACTCTAGGTACCTCATGTAAGTGGAATCATACAGTATTTGTTCTTTTGTAACTGGCTTATTTCCCTTAGCATTAATGTCTTCAAGGTGCATTCATATTGTAGCCTGTGTCAGAATTTCCTTCCTTTTTAAGGCTGTACAATATTGTATGTATATACCACATTGTGCTTATACATTCACCCATCCATGGACACTTGGATTGCTTCCATCTTTTGGCTGTTGTGAATAATGCTGCTATGAACATGGGTGTACAATATCTCACTGAGTCCCTGCTTTCAATTCTTCTGGGTATATACCCAGAAGTGGAATTGCTGGATCATGTCATAATTCTATGTTTAATTTTTTGAGGAACTGCCATACTGTTTTCCGTAGCAGCTGTACCATTTTACATTCCCCCTAACAGCGTTCGAGGGTTCCAATTTCTCTACATTCTCCCAAACACTTGTTATTTTCTGGGATTTTTTGTTTGTCTGTTTTGTTTTGTTTTGTTTTCATAGTAGCCATCCTGATGGGTGAGACACGGTACCTCACTGTGGTTTTGATTTGCATTGTCCTAATGATTAGCGATGCTAGGCATCCATTCATTTGCTTATTGGCCATTTGTACATCTTCTTTGGAGAAATGTCTATTCAAGCCCTTTGCCCATTTTAAAATCAGGTTGTTTGTTTTCTTGTTGTTGAGTTTTCATCATGATTCCTAAGCACTGACCCCTGTAATTTATATTATTTGGAGCTTGGTATCATTCAGAAAATAAAAATTGCTCATTTTCCAAATGGCTTACAAGGAAAAAACCAACTGAAAATTGCTGACAGAAAATAAAAGGAAAGGCCAAGCTATTGAATTCAGTGCCTTTTCTTCTTTGTACTTGTATAAACCCTGAGACACAAGGGCATTAGCATGAAATAGTGTTTGCTACCAGAATAAAAACACTTCCTGCTGCTGAATAATTGTCTGGGGAATTTTATATGAATGGCCAGTACTCCGAGGGAATTAATACAGATCTTGAGACATAAAGACCATTAGTAATAATATGAACTGATAAGACTGACAAAATTCAACTCAAAAGGTCAGTAATTGGAAATTATAAAAGCTACCACATCACCAAGTCAAAAGTGTATAAAAAAAGATGCAAGACCTGTGTGTGTGCAAGACAGATTTTATATGTTTGTGTGATGTTACGTGTAGATTGTGTAAGAAAGAAAGAATATATGTGTAAGTGTTAAAAAATTCAAGTAATGTAATTTAATTCTATTCAAAAGAAGAATAATTGGGCAATTCAAGAATTGGGATTCTGTTTGGTCCTTTGTTACCAAGACTAATTACTTAAGTAAGCATTTCTCCCTTGATATAGATCCTGAACATATGAAAATGTCACTGCATTTCATGGAAGAAAACCAAATTCACTAAATATCATTTCCCGTGCAAAGTGTTCTATGAAAGCAGAACTAACACACACAACTAATATGTTTCTTAGTTTTTCTAATTAGACTGGAAATTCTGGGGTCAGAAATCATGCTTTGGGGTTCTTTTATTTTCCTCCACATTACCTAGCAATGATCATACACATTATATATAATAAGAGCATGACTGTGGTTAGCTACTAGACTAAGCACTCTATATAAAACTCTAACAGCCCTGCAAGATAGATATCATTATGCCCATTTGACAGATAAGAAAATTGAGGTTCAGTAAATTTAAATGTGTGATACTAGTATTGTGGATATGTTTTAAAAGAAGAACAGCATCCTTATTCTTCAGAGATATATACTAAAATATTCACCAGTGAAATTATATGACGTTGCGGATTTGCTCCAAAATAATACAAGATGGTAGAGCTAGATGAGGCTAAAGGTGAAACAATATTTGCTGTGAGCCGATAATTGTTGAAGCTGGTTGATGTGTGTGTTCATGGTCTATTATATGATTTGTTATTCTATTTTTTCATGTTTTTTCTATTTTTTTTTTTTATGATGAATGGAAAGAAAAGACTTCCTACTACCACATCGTGCTCTACAGAGCTTAACAGGTATATGGTAATGAAGCGAATGCCTTTGCCATTGTTGTGCCTCACCATGGATATTAGCAGGACTTCTGTCGTTAGGAGCCCCCCACAAAGTCACACATACTTCTACAGGTTTGTTTTTTTGAAATGACTCATCAGACTACAAGGCCCTTCAATATTGTAAGCTTGTTGATGACCCACATAATTACTGTTCCTGGCATGGAACCTCGTGGTTAGTAGGTACTTGGTGAATGTCGAATGGATGGAGCCATCACATGGGCATAGGGAAGGCTGAAATGATGCAGAACACCTGGCACACACGCCTATCATATTGCCTAATGGGAGCATCCCAAGCTCTCCTCCAGGGATCCCTCTTTGAACCACCAGCACACATCGCTCCCCACAACTTCAAACTGCTCCATCACTCTCCTGTTATTATTACCTTTGCCATTATTTAACACACATTCCCTCACTCAGGTGTGCATGTTTGGTCTTCCCAGCTAGATCATGAGCTCCCTGGGGGATGGGAACAATGTTCCTCCGATCTCTGTAGCCTCCAGGCCGATCATGGAACCTGACACAGGGTGTGCAGGCAAACATTGCACGTCGTGGCAGCCACAGAGGTGCGCAGCTCACCTTCACCTTCAAGAGAACCTGCTGCAGGAGCATGGTTGACTGACAGCCTCTAGGTGTGCCCCTTTGGACCACCGCACATTCCCACCAAGGCCACACCTCCCCCAGGCTGCTGCTGGCTAGCGGCTGGACACAACGGGGGCCCTAGAGCCAGTCCTTCCCTGCCCCCTGGGGCATTCCCCCATCAGTCCAGCAGAGACGTTCCAGAGCTGCACTGTGGTCTGAGGCTCTTCCTAATGCTCCCTTCCCTCTCTCCTTTCACAGGATTCAGACCTGCATCCTGGTCCAAGGCCTACCTACTTCTGCTCACTCTCCCTTTATCCTTCGGAAGCATTACCCCCGATAAATCTCGTCCACATCTACTCCTTTAGCACCTGTTTCTCCGAGGACCCCAACAATTAAAGTGCCTGAGCTCCACTAACACCCAGGGACTTCCATACTTCCTTACACATGAAAAAGATGCTACTGACCTCCCAGTTTACATTGGAAGCAATGTAAATACATTAAATAAATTCTGCACCGCACTAAGCTGTTCTCTTCTATGCTGAAGCCACAAGTTGCAGTAGAGTCAATCAGGGCCCCCTATTCAGTTACCTATGACCATTGTGACCTTGAGCAAAGCGCTTTCCTTCATGGTGCCTCATTTTCTTTATTCTTTAAATGAGGCTAAAAAGATTTTCCTTATGTTGAAATAAATTTCTAGGCCCAAGATGGAGACACTCCTCTCTGGGGTGTCATGGTCAGCAAACTGAATCTTAGATAATCTTCATTTCCCTGTAAATGCTCTGTTTGTATAACCACTCACCCAATCCCCAAGCACCAAGCCACCTCTGGGCTCTATACTTATTTCCTTTTCCCTTATTAAGGAAGGTCATCAATGGGCAGAGGATGGGAGGGGAAGGAAAAGGGATTTGCAGAGCACAGGAATTAGAACCCAGAGGCTGAAGGGGAGTGGGGAGCCGTTTCCCACTGGAAATATCAAAGGAGGCTTGGAAGAGGTGTGGAGAAGGATCACCAGGTCTGGCATAAAAAAGCCAGGTTGCACCCTGAACCCGTATGACCTTGGGCACGCCACTCTCCCTCCCTTGAGCGTTTCCATAAAAGGCAGTTGGTAGCCTCAATGACCTCCAAATCCCTTTATGTGCAGACATCCATGAGCCTTTCTAACCCAGCCAGCATCTTCTTCCTTTACTTCTTGTGGACCCTCTCCTGATGCCTCTATAAGAAAATGACTTAACGGTGTTTCCATAAATGTGGTCTCTGCATAAAGGAGAGTCCGTTAAACACGAACTTTTACTTCTTAAGGCCAATTAGTTCGGGGGATGAAGGAGCATAACAGAATTTATGTTCTGTTCTGTTCTCTGTTCTGTTCTTTCCAACTAAGCCCTGAGGCCTCTCTCCTGCTTTACCCTCCCCCTGGCACCTCGCCTTCCTGGATCCCAGCCATTGGCTGTCCTTGTTCTTCTCTTGCTCAATTGATTCACCTAATGGGCTGTGAGGCCAAAGCCCCTTCGGCTCCTACAGTCACCAAGTGGCCTTGGCTTTTAGCCTTCTGGCCTCCCACCAGGGAGAAGCCAACAAGACTAACCTCTCAAGTGATTTCTTCCTTGTGCTGGTCCCCATGTCCGAAGAAGATGGATTGAGCCAGGCAAACAAGACATGAACTGAAGGTACTCATTGAACAGTTGGCTCTCATCCTGCTGCTGCAAGTGGACAGGCAAAGGTCAAAGTTCCCACCCCCACCCCCAACCATTGCCCAATGACACACCAAGGACAGCTACATGGTGACTTTTGGAACCACAAACAGTTCGGATCAATTTGTTCTGAAGTCTTATTGGGCAACCACACTACCCTCTTCCCTCTTTGTCTGCCTTGCCGTGAGGCTCCCTGCTGACCCACCACCTGCTCAGACAGGCAAGAACACCAGACCCTCAATTACAAGAGACCATATGACCAAGCATAGCTCAACTAATTGACCACCTCCCATTTGTTATCAGGAGAAGACATGAGCAGTGCCATAGCTGCCTCACTAATCATTTCCAGATCTTTTCAAGCAAAACCTTTCTTTCAAAAGGTTAATCTTACCACTGGACTGAGATATATTGCTGGTGACAATAATTAAATGATGGATGATGGGCAGCTGGAAATATTCCTTAAACAAAAGAGTACAGTAAGGTCATTTTAACCACTCTGCTTAGCATTTTAAAAAACAAACATCGTTTTGTGTTCGTGCGTACTGTAAAGATGTCTAAATCAATAGTCTCAGCAATTCTTACACATTCTGTAACCAAGAAATCAGAGAATTAAAATCAGACAATCAAACTACTCATTTATTGAGTGCCTACTTTCACAAAGCACTGTGCTATGGGTTGGTACACAGAAATATACAGCTCAGCTCTTGACTTGGGATGGTAAGTTGGTCACTGAAGGGGGTTTGAAGACAGAAAAATTACAAACCTACATAAAAATAATTGAGTGAAGATAGCCAGATGTTATGAACTCCCACTGAAATGAACATCTGAAATAGGTACCTTCCTGGATTAAGCATATTATTGTGAACATGGCCCCACCAAGTTCGAATATGAGAGTTGGTAATTTTGCATGGAGCATGGAGAGATAACGGGCAGACTTGTATAATGCTGGATTTTATACACATCTCAAATCAGTTAGGAGAGCAATCACAGACAGTAACAGTAAAACTCACAAATAGTGGTTTAAACAAGTATGGAGCATATTTTTCTCACTCCAGTTCAGAGCTAGAGAAGTTATCATGAAAATCATCAACAGTTTCTACTATTTTCCTGCTATACTGTCCTTTGCTTGTGGATTTTGTCCTCGTATTTTCAAAATGGCTGCTGCATTCTAGGCATCACATCCACATTCCAAGAAGGAAAAAGAAATGGTAGTGTAAAAAAAAAAAAAGAAATGGTAGTGTAAATGGCAAAAAGTCTTCTCTTTTTAAGTTATTGTCTTTTTATTTGGGAAGAGAAGCCTTTCTCAGGTAACTGCCTTTGTCCTATTGATCAGAATAAATAACATGACCACCCTCAGCAACAAGGGAAGCTGAGTATTTTTCACTTTTCAGGCTCCATAGTAGAGAAAAGCAAGGGAGAAGGTGATTTAAATGTTTCACTGGAGCTACTGCCATATTCCATCACATAATAATCATGTTATATATGAAATGTACTTGATTTTAAATGGTCATATTATGAGAGACTATTTCCCTGGCCTCACTGAATGTACAACATGGCTCAATTTTTATCCTTTTAAGAATAGCTTTTAGATATAATTATGTTTTATATATATTAGGAATATGTTTTTAAAGAATAGTTAGGTACATATTATATAGTGATTATCTCTGAATTGTGAAATTATAGATTTTTAAAATTTCTCTGTGCTATCTGGGTTTTTTTGTTCATTTCATTTTATTTTTTTAGTTCTCTACAACAAAAGTGTATTATTTTGTAATAAGAAAACAAAAACAATTTCCCTTAAATAAGAATGTTCATGATGGTTTATGACATATTGTCAAATGAGAAAGCAGTATATATGACATGTTCCCAAATTTCATAAGCGTATATGAGAGAAGCAAAAGCCTGGAGATTTGCCTCTGAGTGCTGGGAATATAGATTGTTTTAATTTCCTTAAAATTCTGCTTTTTGGTATTTTCCAAACTTATCACAGTAAAAAATATTAGAAACAAACAGCTATCTCAGGTTAAGAAGTTCTCTGCCTGGTCCTGGAGGAAAGGCAGCCTTTGAGCATCACTGAACAGGCTTTGAGAATAAACTGCAGAAAAAAAAAAACAAAGCATTCACCAGAGGAACAGGCCTGGTTTGTTAAGACCAAAAAGGATACAGGAAAATGCTTCCCTCCCTCCCTGTTTCCTTTCTCCAAAAGCACTTTCTGCTGGGAAATATTAAACTCCCTTAACATCTTCAGGGGATTCTCAAGTCCAAGGCTCAGAGCCCATCAGAGGGGTATTTGTTCCTTTCTGGTGCGTCAGCTGTGAAATGTGGCTTATTGTTTTTCAGCAAATATGGCCACCGGAAGGGGCACTTTCCCAGCCTCCTTTCTTTCCAGGAGTGGGAGAAGCTGAGGATCAGAACAGTGGCTGATGGCTCCTTTGCCTTTCAGGTGGCCCAGTGCACATTCAAATCCAGCAACCATTTCCTTCTCTCTCTCTCTCTCCTTCTCTCTCTTTCTCTCCTTCTCTCTCTTTCTCTTTTCTTTCTTTCCACTGCTTTCTCCCAGAAAGCAAGAGGCCATCTACAATTCTGCTGAATGTGCAGAGCCAGATGCTGTAATTCCAAAGGCCTGGGAAATTAACAGTCTGGTAAAAGATGCCCCCCTACTGGATCAGTCTCAATGACAGACAGCCCATTCCTCAGGCATTTGCTCATTCGTTCATTCATTCATTCACTCACTCATCCATCCATTCAGCCACAGTGCCTGGTCTGGCGATACAGTGAGAACAAGACAGACAAAATGTGGGAGTTTATATTTGGGGGGCATGGGGGTGGGGGAGCCAGACAATAAGAAAAAAGGAAACACAGCAAAAGAAGACACATGGTCTAAAGAATGTAAAGCAGGGTAACTTTCTAGAGAGTCATAAAGGAGCAGGATAGTCAGGAAAGGGTCTTCCAGGAGGTGACATTTGAAATGAACTTGAACAGTGGGAAGTGGGGGAACCATGAGAAGCTCAAGCATGACATAGACAGGCTACAGCAGGAGATGAGATCAGAGCCCTGGGAGCACGGGGTCTTAGAGCCTGTAGGGAAGAGGACACGTGACCATCGACAGGGTACTGGGGAGCCAGAGCGAAGGGCTGCAAGCAGCCATCCAGCTCTCAGCAACTATTTTCCAGCCCTGCTGGATGGGGAACAGAGAAGACTCCATTAGAAGTTTCTTATTTCCTAGGAGCATCCAGCCTCAGGAGACAGAAATGATGCCTAACGCAATCATGGAAGAATTCAGGGCTAGCTCTGTGGCTTTGATTCTACACAAAGGCATTTGGAGAAGGTGAGATCAGTGTGAGCAGATGAAGTCAGAGGATTTCATGGGGCGGGGCGGGGTGGGGGAGGGAGCTAGACATAGGCAAGGGGAAGGGTCATATCAGGTGGTGAAGGCTTAACTGCACACACACACCCCTCCTTCCATTGTAAAAGCCTTCAACCATTCACAGCTCTCTTTCTCACTCACCTTGGTCTCCAAAACCTTCTCAGACTAGCATTCCAGGCAGATGCCTCCAGTTAATCAGTTAGCACAGGAGGAGAAATCTCAGCCTAAGCCAGAGAGAGTAGATCAGGGAAACTGGGGGGAGAAAGTACCTCCCAAATCGAGAGGCCTAAGGATCAAGTGGGAGTTCCCCAAGTGAAGATGGGAAAGATGCTGGTTCCAAACAGAAGCACAGCACATGTGAGGGATAGATGTGGGAAAGGGGGCAAGTGATTCCATGTGGCCAGGGTTATAAAGTGCAGGGGGCAGAAGGGCTGCAGAGATGAACACAGAAGGCGGTGAGAGTTATAGGAAGAATTGGGACTTTATAGGAGAGAAGTGGAGAGGCTTTGAAGAGCTTAAGCAGCTGGAGCAGGAGAGAGGGGCGGTGACCCTAGTCTAGCTCCAACCATCACTCGAGCTGCTCTGCAAACCAGGGAGGACACAGGATAGGGGGCTATTGCAGGAACCGGGAGTGGGGTGGGGTGAGGAGTTGGGTTAGGGTGGTGTCCAGGGGAACGGAGACAAGTGGGTGGCTTGGAGGCAATTTAGGGCAGAGAATTGCTCAAAACTGGTGATTAGACGTGTGTAGAGAAGAAGGTCAAGGATGGAGTCTGCCTTCCTCACAAGAGTCCTCCGATCCTCCCACTGATGAGGGAGAAATGGAAACTGACAAGTCCAACTGAGCTGGGCATTCAGATGTAAAATACCCACAGGAAGCCATCGGTGCCTGAAGCTTTGCAAAAGATGTTCACATCTCTACTGAGAACTTGACACACCACATATTCAGCTGTTTCTCACTTCTGCTTTAGGTCTCAGGCAAATTGTACACAAAGGCTTTTACATCTCAGGCATCTCCTTGTAAAGGCACTGAGCAGTAGCCCAGCCTTTGAAAACCACTTGATACTGTAATTTGCCGGTGGATGATCTTTGCAGAGGATCAGCCTAAGGCTCAGAGAGGCTGGGAATGTCATTCAAGGTCACACAGCAAGTTGGAGGTGAGTAAAGAGTTAGAACAAACCAGTCCCAATTTATTAGACCACTTGCTGCTCAGGCCCCAAACAAACCCAACATCTTAAGTTATGCTGTTGCCTGCCTTAGCACATTTAAGCAACCGTGTCAAGTGTAGAAGAAAATGACAAAGCCCTCGTCCTCTATGTGTTGTGTCAACACCTGTACCGGACCCCCTTGCACGTTATAAACAACCCTCAGGGTTTGCCCTGTAGAGATAGGTGGGTGGGCAGGGATCTACAACATCTATGCATATACCAATTCCTCCAGATTCTACTTCTCCCTTCCTTGATGAGCTTTTAAAACCTAAAAGAAGGTGGAGTGGAGTGTATTCAGATTCCAAAACATGACATTTGAATGGTACCTCACTCCCAGGATGGAGCTGTGAGCTGAGGTAACACCTCTGAATCTCAGCTCTCCTAGTGGCTCTTCTCAGCAGGCATCTGAGCACCTACCGCGGACGGGACTGCCATCCGTGCCGCACACTTGTTACCCATCGCACTGCTGTTCGGGCAGGCCTCTGCACTTTATGCAGACGGGAAGAAAAAAAAATAAAGTTTTTTTAAAGTTTGCCTTTTCCGGAACTCTAGGCCCTTTGTGGCTGACCTCCTCATGTGGGGCATGCAAAATTCAAAGGAGCTGATGAGACGTCTAAAGACCTGGGGGTGGGAAGATGCAGGGGAGGAGGAAACTGGCTTCTCAGAGGCTGGGAAATCCCCACCGGGGTTGAGCCCAGAAAGCAGACAGTGAATATGACAGGCCAGACAATATAGACTTTCCCCATTCCCCACATCATTCACCCATTCATTTATTCATTCATTGACTCAACAAATATTTTCACAACATCTTGCAAAGCATTCTGGGTGCTGGGGCTACACTAGCAAACTCAACAGATCAAACTCTGTTCTCATGTAGCTGATATTATGGTGGGGAAGACACATGATGAAGAAGGATGTTAGATGTTAGGTAGTGATACAAGCTGGGGGCAAACCTAGGTCAGGGAAGGAGACAGACTGGGCGGGTGGTATGTGAGGGGGAAGAGGAGTGGTGTTGAGGCAGGCCAGGAAGTCTTCCTGCAAGAAGTGAGTTTTCATCAAAAACTAAGGGAAATGAGGGAGCTAGCCCTGCCGGTGTCTAGGAGAAGAGCATTCCAGGCAGAGAAACAGAAAACGCAAAGATCCTGGAATGGGAACGTGCTTGGAGCATTAGAGAAATGCCGAGTCGACCGTGAGGGCTGGAGTAGAGCGAGTGGGGGTGAGGATAGGAGTAGGCAGGGTGGTGATCATCCAAAGTACGAAACTGCTTCGTTTGTACGTTGAGGTCAGAACAGCCTCAACACATAGGGACAAGAGGGCCAGTAGACTTTGGGGGGACAAAGGCATTATACTTGTTCACCCCCATAACACTACCAGTAAGGAAAGTGAGGCTCAGGAGAGGGAAAGGAATTGTCCAAGGTCATACAGCTAGGTTGATAGAACCTGAATTTGAACCTGTGGCTATTGGATCAAGCCTCTGCTCTTCCCACCGCAGTTAGCTAAAAAAGCGGGCAGTCAGGGGATGAGAACGAGAGTCAAGAATTGGGGACAATCCAACTGTCCTGTGTCAGTCTGCAGCACCTGGGTAGGTTGCAGGACTCCAGAGAAGGCGTCACCAGCTGTGTGTCCAGGCAGAGAGGATCTCAGGCAGCCTCACAGCTATCCCTCAGCCTTGCCTGGCAGGGACCCCTGCACACTGGAGGGCAGGGAAGTTTCAAGGAGAATCCCTGCTGGAAAAGGAGGTAACCTAGCTGCATCCTGCCTGATGGACTCCTATACCTGCAATCTTGGGGAATGAGTCTGTCTCAGAAGATGCCAGTGTGGGTAGGGGATGATCCTGGAGACAGAGGTATTCTCAGGCTAGGAGACCCTGAATTGCACAGGATGGTTCTAAAAATAGGAATTTAGCTTAGTTATAGAAAAATAAAGAAACGTACACCTCTTTCACAGCTTAGTTTTTGGACTAAGTTTCATTCCTACAGTGAGATCTCTCACCAATTACTCATTCATGTATCTCATATATATTTATCCAACAGTTTTTGTGGCAGGCACTGTTCTAGGTGTTAGGAGTACTACAGTGAACAAAAGAGACAATCAAAAAGTAATAAATACATGGTACATCCATACAATAAAATGTTATTTGCTAATAAAAAGAAATCAAATACTGATACATGCTACAACTTCGATGAACCTTGAAAATATTATACAGAGTAAAAGAAGCCAAACACAAAAGACCACAAATGATTCTGTTTCCATGAATTGTCCAGAAAAGGCAAATCCGTGGAGATAGAAAATAGATTAGTGGTTGTCAGGGGTTGGGGGGCGGGGATGTTTGGGAGAAGGAAGTAAGGACTGCTAATGGATAAGGGATTTTTTTGTGTGATGATGAAAATCTTCTAAAACTGATTGTGGTGATGGCTGAACAGCTCTGTAAATTTACTAAAAACCATCGATTTGTACACTTCAAATGGGTGAATTGTATGGTATGTGAATTACATCTTAAGAAAGCTGTTAAAAAAGAAATTAAAATTTAAATGTTACATTTAAATTTGTAATAAAATTAATATTAATAGAAGTTGAAATAGAACATTCAAAATTAATAGAACAAATTGCTCACTAAATGACAACTGTCATTATTTTCATGTGTTTGTTATGATGCAATTAATTAATACTTCTCCCTGTGAATCCTCCAGAATGCAAAAGAATGTGAGGCATGAACCAACCTAGCCCGAGCTCAAACTCAAACTGAGAAGGCTGCCAAAAATAAACATATAGTGTGGATCCTCTGGGTTTTCCTTGTCCTTTTGAGTTTTCATTAGTCCAGGGAAGTGAGAGCCAGCAAGCAGGTTGGATGGAATTTCCTTAACTGGGAACTGTTGAGAAAAGTTACCTGAGCCTATTTAGGTGCTGCCCTGACTTCAAATGGTTCCCTGGAAGTAAAGCCTGAAAGAAGCACTTGGGAGCAGGTAATTTCTTGGGAAAAGATCCCAGGAAGCAGGATGAGGGACCTAGGAAAGTGAGACCAGGAGGGAGAAAGTCAGTTAAGGGTACATTATTGAGCTGGTTACCGCCTTGGGAAACGGAGTCCAGTCCCCCCAGGGACGGTATAGGATGTGAGTCTGAAGGACGGGAGACTGAGACATTTATCTGTCAGCCACTCTCCTCTTGGTCAAGGGTTTCTCCAGCGACACTAAGGGCCCCCGGCTCCAGGCTATACCTACACGTGGGCTGAGCAGGCTTCCTCAGCTTCAGAGAAAGCCCTGACACTGGCAATGGGCAAAGAACTCTCCACCACCACCGCCTGAAGCTGGGGGGCCGGGCAAGGAGTTGTGACGCGGGGCACAAAAAGAGGTTGCTTCGTGGTGCAAGGGACTCTGGGTGCTCACTGTCTAGAAAGGATACAGGTGTGAGGAAGTGGGGGGCAGGGGCCTGCCGTAGCTAGGTGGGCATCCTCTGAACATGACCAAGCCACTGTGGAAAGGGAGAGGGCCTTGTTCTAGACTCTCCCCAGGCATTGGCTCATTCTTTGCCTGCAGCTGATCGGAGAGATGCTGTTACGTTTCAGGAGAGGAGACGGCTGGGAGAAATTAAATAAGCTGCCCAAACTGACCCTGGGAAGGTAAAGCAAGGCTGGGATTCAAACCTAGGACTCCACCTGATCACAAAAGCTCATCTAATGTTTCTCTAACTTCTTTGATGATAACACATTATGAAATATATTTTACATAAGGACTCAGGTCACACTCAACACACACATATACTGTATAACTGAAAGTTTCACAGCCTCTCTTCCTATGGACAATGCCTCTGATGTCTGATCCTATTCCATTTTATTTTTAAAATGCCAGTTGCAGCCACCAAATTGATTTCACAATTCACTGCTGTGCCACAGCCCATGGTTTGGAAAGAACACTGGATTACTTATTTATCTGATTACTTATCAGACACTTACACTGAATCCCACCCAAGCCACTCCCTCATTCCTAATAATTATCATATTATTTTGGGGTACCCCTCTCCCTCAATCTTGGCCAGTTCCTGGTTCAATGTTCTTAAAACTGGGTAAGTTTTCTTCAGAGCACCAACCTCAGTTTGTACTTAACCACATCCATTTGTGTGGTTATTGGATTCATGTCTGTCTTCCATGGACTGCAAGGTCCACTCTTGACCGAGTCTACTTGGGCTCACATGTCTTCTAGCACAACAGAGTGTCTAATATACAGCAGGTGCTTGGTATTTGTTTAATGACTTTATTGTCGTAAGAACCATCTGTTTGGGGCCACTACTCCCCGGTGTATTCTAGAACTCCTTTCCTCTTCACAGTAACCCCGTGAGTGGACAGGCCTGGGAGTCAGCTGCTTGGGTTCAAGCCCTGCCTCCAAATACTTCAAGTTGTGTGATCTTCAGCAAGTTTCCTATCTGCAAAAGAGAGATGATAATGGCCCACCTCAAGGAATTAGTGTGAGGATTAATTGATAAAATCTTAATGAATGACAGCAAAAAAAGCTAGTTTACCGTAAAAAGCCCTGACAGGAAATATAATCAAATGAGGCTGGTGTTATGGGTTGAAGTGTGTTGTCCCCACCCCCCGGCAACGATATGTTGAAGTCCTAACAATTTCTGGTACATTAAGATGAGACCTTATTAGGAAATAGGGGTGTTGCAGATGTAATTAGTTAAGATGAGGTCCTACTCGAGTAGGGTGGGCTATTAATCCAATATGACTGGTGTCCTATTGCAAGACAGCCACGTGAAGACAGAGACACAGGGAGAACACCATGTGACAACAAAGGCAGAGATCTGAGTGGGGCAACTGCAAGCCAGGGAATGCCAAGGACCTCTGGCAAACCACCAGAAGCCAGGAAGAAGCGAACTCGTATTCCCCTACAGGTGTCACAGGGAGCGTGGCTCTGCTGACATCTTGATTATGGAATTCTAGCCTCCAGAACTGGAAGACAATAAAGTTCTGTTGTTTAAAGCCAAAAAAGAAAAAGAAAAAGGAAAGGAAAGGAGAAAAAAAAAAAGAAAGAAAATTCAAAGAACAATAGTCATTATTATCATCGTTCTGCAGATGAGGGCAAAGCAGCATCCTTCAGGCCCAAGTGAATTAACTAATATTTATCCTAAGAACAGGGCTGCCTCCTGCGCTAGACCTTTTGCATATTTCAGTAAAGCCTTTGTCCCTGACCCTGACCCGGAACAAGAACGATTTCCCCTAGTGATTTTCTCCTCTCGGGGCTTAGCCTTACACAATCTCGTATTGCAGCTGTTTCTTTACTTTTCTTATCGCTTCAGCTTCATGGTGAGCGCTTCAGAGTTGTGCTGTATTTACCTTGAATGTTAAAAGCACACATCACATATTTGTTAACTAAAACTGCATTGGATGATATGTTTAAAATACATTCAGTATCGGACCATCTCTCCCACCCCAGCTGCTGTCACTCTGGCCCAGCCCTAAGTCCCTGCCATGTTCTGGCCCCTGGTACCAACCACTCTGACCTCATGTCCTACGACTTCTCCTTAACGCACTGATCCAGCCACACTGGCCTCTGTGCTAGTCCTCCGTCTCCCAGGAAGGCTCCTGTCTCTAGAACTTTGTGCTTCCTCTTCCCTCTGGCCAAAACAACTCCACCCCAGTCACAGCTGTGGCTCATTCTCCGGCCTCCTGCAAGTCTTTGTTCAAATGTCCCTTTTTCAGTGAGGCCTACTCTGAACTCCCCATTCCCAGAACTTCCTGTCACCTTCTCCTTATCACTATTATATATTTTACTTAGTCATTTATGATCCTCTCCCTCCATTAGGAAGGTCTACAGAAGAGCTTAGCAAGAGTAAATGTAGGTGCTCCATAAACATGTGCTGAAGGAATAATCAGTGTGTCTCGTCCACAGCTCACTGTATCTATACTGCATTTTACTGCTCTGACTATCAGTTCCAAGTTTAACTCAAGGTCTGAGGCCAGACAGCATCTTTCAAAACTAATAATGTTCAAGCAGCAAAGTGTAGTTGTAGTAAAGCATTCTTAGCTCATGTGAATGCCAAGGGTCCCAGAGCCAACCTGACCTGCTTACACAAGACCCAGAAAGACAAGTTATGGACATAAAAGCAACCTGTCAAGTGTTACCGACAATCATCTCAGCAATGCTGAAATGTCTAATATGTTTTCAGTGAATCCCTGAGCTTCTCACTTGAGTGATGCTCTCAAAAGAGATTTTTCTCTCCAGGTTTTTCCTTTCCTAGTCAGACACACAGGCACACACAGAAGTATGGAATAATGGGCCAATGGAGCAAGGCTGGATTCAGGGCCCAGAGGGTAGAGGGACTACCAGAGGGTAGTCCAGCCCCCTCTGCTCTGCAGCCATGAGTTTGGGCAAGTCCCCTACAGGCTCTGAACCTCAACTTACAAAAGAGAATCTAACCTAGATCATCTCCATATGCTCCTTTCTAGCTCTGAAACGTTAGTATTCTGTGAAATGCTAAGTCTTTGTAAAGAGGATGTCAGAAAGATCCAGGATTGCATCTTCTCTCCTCTTGCACTTGACCTGTCTTTGATCTCCATTTTTTCCCTCTGAACAAACCATCTTCTGTTACACTCAAGGGCAATCCTGATTACAAGTTTCTTGAAAGGGTCTCCTGAGCTTCAGTTGGATCATCTCCGAAATGCAATAAGCATGCTGACCTCGGGATGAAATAAGCTCATGTACACAGAGCACCTCCCTCAGTGCCTGGCATAGAGCAGGCTCTGGGCAAACATGCATTCTCTCCCTTTCAAGGCCCCTCGTGTTTCTGTTTTGATGAGCCCAAGGAAAGAGAATACACCAAATCATTAGCCCCAGGCTCCATCTGATCTCTTTTTCCACCTTCTCTTCAGAGACGACAAACCAGGTGACCTTGCCTTGGTCCCTACTCTTCCTCCCGGGCTCAGTGAGATCATCATGGTGTCAACAGGCATTTTTGTGGATCACTCACAATGGCTTGATTTTTTGCAACATGTAATCTCTCACTTAATCTTCACAACAGCTCTGTGAGACACATATCATATCCCCACTTTACAGATGAGGAAACTGAGGAACAGGCGTTAAGTAGCTACTCACAAGCTGGTGAGTGAGGGGACTGGGACTGAACTTCCAGTTTCCAGATGCCCTGCTCCTTCCTCTTTCTCAAAGCTGTCCGGTGAAATGGGTTGGAAGGAATGAGTGGCTGCCTGGGAAGCTGGGCAGACATGACAACTTGGGGGAGTTGACAAGGGGCCACGTCAGAGGAGCTAACATCACCCTGGCCCCTGACTTACAAGGGGGTGAAAACTAACACACCTTAACCTGTTAGGCAGCCAATATATACTGTATTATGTCTTATTTCTAATTTTTTCAGTAACCTTATGAGGAAATGGGGGCTCAGAGAAATTAAGGAACTGGCCTGAGGACACCCAGGCAGTGACTGGTAGAGTCAGGATTCCTACCCAGGTCCCCCGGCTCCGTGATCCCCACCCCCACTCTGCAGTTATTTCCAGTAATATTGGATGTTGGGCCCTAGGGGTGACATTTAACAGCCACATTATCTGAGTACTTACCCTGCATGGAACCCTGCTCTGAGTCTCCATCGCAGGAACTGCAGAGATTTGGCCTCAGCAGAGATCTGGCCTCAGCTTCCCCTCCTCTCACCTGAGCCCTCCAGGCATGCTCCCCACTCATCAGCTGTCCCACTCACCAGACCTTGAAATGACTATGTTTCGGTATCCCTGTCCGTACTTCCTAGGAGACAAAGGACTCCTCGGGGGCAGAGACTGTGTGGGGTATGTCTTTGTGCCCCCATGGTACTTGGCATGAAGCCTTTCTCTTAAAGCTTGAAAATGAATGGCTTTCCTCTTGGTGCCATGGGAATTGTAATGAGAAACATATTTTACTTCATTACCAGATCGTGCCTGTCAATCCTGAAATGAAGTGGGCTGAGAAATTCATGGTTAAACGGTAACTACCCAGGTTATGAGTGACTCGAGAACAGAAACTGTCTGATTCAAGGTTGAGCCCTTAGATCAAGGGCTCTTCACCTGGGGTCTATGACCTCAATGCGCAGACTTCAGCAGGTCCAATAACCCTCTAAAAATGTCTGTAAATATTTTTGAGGATGTTCACTTGTCTGCCACAAGGACAGCTTTCATCAGATTCCTAAAGTGGGTGAAGACCCCTTCCCTAAGTACACAGTAGATGTTCAGTCATACGTCTAAAAATTATTTAATGAGCACTTCCTCAATAACCATTTGCTACGTGGATTAATGGCTTAAGGAAGAAACATGTGCAAAGTGCAGACCTTTAAGGTTGGGTCTGTTTATTTCACTGGTCTTAGGTAAAGCCTTTGGGGTTCTCTGAGGTGGCCAAATTCTTCTTCTCAGTTAAAGTATCTCGTAAGTCAACACTCACAGGCCAAATCTTAAAAGTGGCAATGTTAAACAAGTTTTGGGCTAGAAAATGGGAAACCTGAATTCTGATTAAAGTTGTTACTAATCAGTCAGAGTAGTCGCAGGTAAGTCCCCCAAAGCAAGGTGGTTTGTGACAGTTCTTAACCTGTATTCTGCCACAACCAAATGACAGATGACTTTCCCATTGGAAAACAGGTGTGTGTTTTTTTTAATGCATAGGAAAGTAAAATATGACAATAATTCCTAAACACCCTGCATGTATTAACAGCATGTTCCAGAACATTCTTCATGACACCACACACCTGCAACCCTCCAAGCCCCTATATTCCTCACCCACTTCTGTCCTTCCTTTCATTTCTACCCAAGAAAGCATATGAGCAGGTGAGTGACAGAACTTCCTCCCAATTTAATTTAAAAGTTAACTGTTTCCAGACATGAGCACTCTGATAAATGTATGTTACAAACTCCTATGACATACCTCCAGGAAGATGGTGAGCATGGAGCTAAAGAACCACAACATGGGTGGAGAGATACCCGGCTTTCCAGTCAAGTCAGTTGGAGAGAAAACCTCAGCTCTGCTTATGGGCTACGTGACTTTAGGAAGTTCAATGACTTCTCTGAGCCTCCATTTTTTCATCTGAAAAGTGGAGATGGTACCCCTTCCTCACAGGGTTGTGAAGATTAACAAGGCATGGTGTGGAAAGGACTATGTAGTCCTGTGCTCAGCCCCTGGTAATGAATTTTAGTGCCTGTCTCCTCCTAATTTCCCTCTCTGGACCTCAGCTTCGTGGTCATCAGGATGAGAAGTTTAAATTAGGTCTATGTCAGAAGGACCTATTTTGGCCTCCCTCACTTCCTGACTCTAGCATGGCTCCCGACTACTTTGGGAGGGAATCCTTACTAAAATGGAGAAAAGAGACAGAAATCCTATCAGCAAAATAATGCATCAAAGATTTGCTATATAAAAATTGTCCAATATTGTTAAGTGAAACTTCTTTGCGGGTATTTCTCTCTGAAGGATAGGAAAGGTCTGTCTTCATCTCTCCAACAATCGCAAAGGGAACACTGAAGCGAGTGGCCTGTCCAGGCCTTCTACACCCTACAGGTAGAATTTAGTAGCTCCAAACCCTTGTTTCTCATATTGAGGGACCAGTATCCTTGCAGGAATATGGCAGGAGCTAGGGACACCCAAAGGCACAGGGCAAGCAACTCATCCTTCCCAAGACACCAGTTTTATTCTCATTTATTTTTTTAACTTTAATTTTTATTTTCCCTGCTAAGTTTTTAAAGCGGCAACATAAAACCTTATTTTTGCTTTTATTAAAACACACACAGACATATTACAGCGTCACAAAATTTTTATGGATGTTTAAGACCAGGAAGGAGGCATAATCCATTTACATACGCTACTGTAAGGGAGAAAATTTGAGAAACACAGGACAGAATGATCTCCCTAAAATCTCAGGTGGTCGTGTATCTGTGTCAGCTCCAAGCCTGCCTCAGACTGTCAGAGCTCACCAAAAACAAATAAATTCATTAAAATATAAAGCTGGTGGCAGGGGTGGGGAGTGGGAGTGAGGGTAGGGGCCGATTCAAGTTTACCTTGAAAAGAATTAGCTCCAAAAGCAAGCAAGGCAGGGACAGCTGACAAACTAAGTGCTCCCTGGCACCGGGTTGCAGGGCTGCAGGATCCTGTGGGAACATTTCCATTTTGTGTCCAGGATGATAGGCTTTCATGGACATCCCACGGACTGAGGTGGGTGCCCTTATAATGTTGAAGGCAGATAGGGAATAGGTCCATCACTCTTACGGTGTGTGAAGGGAAACTCAGAACCTATAAATGATCCTATGGAAAGAAAGCTCATAAATCAACTAAGCCTCAAGGATGACAAAACTCTTAACATTTCTGGGCACTGCTTACATTTTGAGAGCAATTCATTTCATTGTATAAAATTGGGGAAGTACAGGAAAGCACAAACCAGAAGTAAACATCACCCATAATCCCTGTTTTAGTCAGTTTGGGCTGCTATAACACAATACCAGAGACTGGGTGGGTTATAAACGACAGAAACTTATTTCTAACAGTTGGGGAGGCTGGGAAGTCGAAGATCAAGGCACTAGCAGATTCGATATCAGGTGATGGGCGACTTCCTGGTTCATAGAAGGCCGTCTTGCTGTGTCCTCCCATGGTGGAAGGGGGAGAGGTCTCTGGGCACTAATCCCATTCATGAGACCCAATCACCTCCCAAAGGGCCCACCTCCTAATACCATCACATTGGTGGGGTTAGGATTTCAACATATGAATTTTAGGAGGACACAAACATTCAGTCCATAACAGTTTCTTCTCCTAGAGATAATAACTGTTAGCACATACACATACACACACATACACATACACACACATGCACACACACATACACCTATATGTTTATGTATTAATATAATCTAAATTTGGGATTAGCATATACACATACACACACACATACACCTATATGTTTATGTATTAATATAGTCTAAATTTGGGATCATACTATACCTAATGTTTTGTAACCTATTTTTTCACTAAACATTAAATTATGAGCATTTTTCCATGTAATTATTCTGCCTTCTCAAAGGTCTCCAGAAATATCCAGCCATAGTCTGCTTTCAGAAAAAAAGGTTTGTTTTTATTTGTAACTAGTAAGAGAAAGAGACTCTTCTCTCAGATATTTTCAAACCCCTGAAATTTACCATCCCAGGGAGGGCATCACCTTCCTTGAGGCCCCAGGGCTTTACCAAGATGGTGCCTCAGGGAAGTGACATTCGTAAGAGATGAGAAGGCGGCACGCTCAACATCCAGTGGAGCTTTCCTGGAGGACAGACAGCACCCCAGTTGCTGAACCAACTCAGCATTCCCCTGCATCTTTCAACCACTCGCAACCTTCCTGAAAATGTGGAAGCAGCCAGCGTAGAGGAGGCTCTGAAACCAGCCAAGAGGAAATGCTCACCCTGTCCCATCAGCCCTGCGTCCATGCCACCTCCACCCTCTACTGCTTTTACAAATCTGATAAAAACCGCATTTTCCTTCCTTCCAGTTGCTCATGTTTTCTTCTAACACAGGAGGCTGTTTCAGAAGTTGGAAAATGGCCACTCTTACCCCGAAGCTACCCTGCCCTCCCACCCATCCCTGAAAAGAGCTCTTCTGTTTGAAGCCAATGCAGACCTTTCTCTATTTTGGCCTTGAGACAGAGGGGAGGGGGGTGGCCAAAGTGGGACAAGGGAACAGGCCAAGCCTGTGAGCTTTTCCCTCAGGACCCTCCCTTTAACCCACCACTTTTGAAGGTTAAAAGGGGGCTTTTTGAAAGGCAGAAGAAAGCGACAAAAAGCCTCTTGGAACAATGCTTTGACTGTTACCAGATCCCTCTAATAGTAGTGGGACAGGAGCCAGGTGATGCCAGAATGGAATGTTCCATATGTTCTCACACATTCCCCCACCCCAAAGTGTATCCATTTGCAAGAAAAAAAGAAAAACACCCAAAAGTATTATTGTTCACCACAATTCCTGGTCCTCAGCCCCCCAAACCTAGGCAGATAGGATAGGCTTGCAGAAAACCAGATTGTTTCTCACGCAAAACACTGCAGGGGGAATAAAGACGCAGACGTAGAGAATGGACTTGAGGACACGGGGAGGCGGAAGGGTAAGCTGGGACGAAGTGAGAGAGTGGCATGGACATATATACACTACCAAATGTAAAATAGATAGCTAGTGGGAAGCAGCCGCATAGCACAGGGAGATCAGCTTGGTGCTTTGTGACCACCTAGAGGGGTGGGATAGGGAGAGTGGGAGGGAGGGAGACGCAAGAGGGAGGAGATATGGGGATATATGTATATGTATAGCTGATTCACTTTGTTATACAGCAGAAACTAACACACCAGTGTAAAGCAATTATACTCCAATAAAGATGTTAAAAAAAAACCCAACACTGCAGGGCTTTGTTGTTGTTTATGCTTGCTTTACCACAGACTACTCAATAGGTAGACTTTTTTTTAACATCTTTACACAAGCAACCTTGCCCATAGCTCTGGGTTCCCAACTCCTGTGTCAGCCCTGCCCCCAGCACCAGCAGGGGCCTTCCCCTTTTGACTCTCAGGCCAAGAGTTGTCAAAAAAGGGTTAGTTCTCTTTAGTTCCTTTCAGCACAGCCAAAACACATGCCATTTTCACTTAAAAAGAAAACGAATAAAAACCTTTGGGGGACTTCCCTGGTGGTCCAGTGGGTAAGACTCCACGCTCCCAATGCAGGGGGCCCGGGTTCAATCCCCAGTTGGGGAACTAGATACCACATGCATGCCACAACTAAGAGTCCGTGTGCTGCAACTAAAGATCCCACATGCCACAACGAAGATCCTGCGTGCTGCAACTAAGACCCAGAGCAGCCAAAATAAATAAATATATTTTTATATAAATTTTATAAATTTTATATAAATTATATAAATTTTTTTTTATATAAAAAAAAAACTTTGGAATCCTAAGGAAAAACAAAAAAGAAAGAGTTACAAAAAATGGAGAGTAACTGTCATCACATTCTATAGTAAAATGTTCTGTCTCCATAGAGGTCATGAAATGCTTTGCTGACAACAAAATACACTCACTCACCCAAGGATACAAATGTGTGTCATGCATTTCGCTACTTCCAATTCAATGCTCTTAGTAGACATCGCTAATCAATAACAACATTTTATCCAAATGTTGAGCCCACTAATCTGAGAATCTTTGTCAACACAGCTTTCTAGACAGCCAGTACCAATCAGTCTGTACCAATCAATCAATCAATCTTTATGCACAGGCATAAAGATAAAGCTTATCTGCCATCTCTGCTTTTGCCAAGAGGGCTGAAAAGAACAAGGAAACACCTTGTCCAGTTTCTTCCCTTTTAGTTCCATTTGTCTTTTGACCAAGAAAAGCCTCCAGTCATCATCTTGATTTCTTGTTGCCCAGGACATGGTATAACAGTCACTTTCAATGAATGTCCAGTGCCTCTCTCACTGAAGTACAACCTTTTCCATTGTTACAACAGACCATGGAACCTAGGGCCCTTCATTAGGTCTCTTTCTAGGCTGGACAAATCTTGTCCACACCGGGCACCACCCTGGAGTCCTCTCTGTTTCCACATTCCCCATCTCATCCCTCACGGTCTGCCCACATAAGTGCTGATGGGCCTCAACCAGAATGGGGAGATTTAGGCTTTCACCAGATCACAACCCAGACATCCCCTCCAACTCTGCAACGTCATGTTCTAGGCAGCATGTTCATGTGTTGAGTAGTGCTTTAGAAGACTTCCTGAGTGTGTCTTAATTATTTTTAAATTATTATTGTTTCATTTAAAGCAAGAATTGCAAACACAAATGCCTACAGAGTCCAGACATGGAATATGAATGTGAGAAGCAGAGGCAAGTGGAAGCACAGGTACAGACTCTCAGTGAGTGGCAGGGACTGTGACAGCTGGAGAGTCTGTGACCTGTCAACAGGGGCCAGGAGCTTCTCTGCAACCACAGCTACCACCGTGCACAAACGTGGGCACAGTATTGCAAGCGTATCATTCTTCAAGTTAAGTTAAAAGGTAGGTTGTTATGTAAAATCTCCTCGTTTTAAAAATGTTGGCTCAGGGCTTCCCTGGTGGCGCAGTGGTTGAGAATCTGCCTGCCAATGCAGGGAACATGGGTTCGAGCCCTGGTCTGGGAAGATCCCACATGCCGCAGAGCAACTGGGCCCGTGAGCCACAATTACTGAGCCTGTGCGTCTGGAGCCTGTGCTCTGCAACAAGAGAGGCCGCGATAGTGAGAGGCCCGCGCACCACAATGAAGAGTGGCCCCCGCTTGCCACAACTAGAGAAAGCCCTCGCACAGAAACGAAGACCCAACACAGCCATAAATAAATAAATAAATAAATAAATAAATAAAAGTTACTTAAAAAAAAAAAAATAGAGGATACCTAGTAAAATTTGAAAAAAAAAAAAATGTTGGCTCAAATTCATAATGCCCTGTGAGAGCCAAACAAGTCATGTCACCTGCTGGTTGAATCAGCCAACGGCCTGCCTGTTCATAACCTCTGATCTAAGGGAATGCTCTTTTGTTAACAGTTACAGATTAGGTAAACAGTGGGAAGTGACCCTGAAAAGAAAATAGGGAAGCCACTAGCAGCAGAGTGGAAGCACTTGAACAAGAGTTGGGAGGTGTTAGTCAAGGGCACACAGTGGCGAGACTGTGATTAATCTACTAAGAGGGATGGAGGAAAAGGAAATAAAACCAGAAGCATAAATTAAGGGCGGTCATGGAGGGATCCAAATATTGATATATGGGGACTTGATGTGATCCTGGAGATTAACAAGGAGCCATGTTTGAGCAAGAGAGTGACTGACACTTTCCTGCAGAAAGATTTTAGAAAATCTGGCCATCCCTAGAATCTCTTTTTCTGAAGGATGAAACTGCCTCCCTCCCTTCAATTAAACCAGTAGACTGTAATCAGAGGAAAGCAATGGAGGCCACAGTCCTTTCTGTGATACAGGGACACCTGAAACTCAAGCCCAAACTTGCTGGCTTGACTTTGCTCTTTTTCCCTAAAGCCACTTTCTTGTCGTTCTCTCACTTGCAATGTGTAAGCCGCCTCTACAGGGCCACCTAGGAGTTACTTAATATGGGCTCCAAAAGGCCTGAGACAATGGGAGATGACGCTATCTGCTCCCTCGAAACCACAAATGTAGAAAAACAGGGATCGCCAAGGAGGATAATGGTTTCAATGTGTTCAGAAAAGGAGGCCCTGGCGTGAAGTCATGAGCTTGAGTGATGGGAGGAGAGAATTCTGATTCCACTCAGGATAAGCTCAAGAGCACAGGGGGGAAGTCACCATTTGCATTTTTCCAGTGACCATTTGATAAGGAACCTCTACTGGGCCCTGATGAGAGATTCAAGTGTGTAGTTTACAGTCATGGTGCTGTTATCCCCACCTCAACCCCTTTCACCAGCTGGAAAATAATGACTTGTGCTGTGGGTTCCCCCTCCCTGGATGGCAATGAGGCTAAGTGAGGTGATTCTTCGAGGCTCCAATTCTCCCAACTCCATCTGGGAGAAGATGAGAAACAGAATCTTGAACTGCCCCTCCTACTCAACGGCGTGGGGATCAGGGCACCCTTGACAGTCACAGTGGAATATCTGAGGTTGAAACTGTTCACAAGTGATCCTGAAAGTCCAAGACATGGAGTCATTTGTTCTTTCTGGTCATGTGAATTGGAGTTTCAAGTAGTGGGGGACTAGGTTATGGGATCTGATTCCATAGTTAGTGGTGGAGCCCCGTCAACAGGCCACAGTACAATGCAGTTGCTGTCACGTGTGTACTAGTTCATGCAAAGCAGTAGAAAGTAACCCTGAACAGATAGTCAACTGCTGCTGAAATAGAGAGAGAAGTTTTATTGGGGAAATCGTACTCTACACAAGTATTACCAAAATAGGGATTCAAGAAGGTCCTGAGATCCAACACTAAAGATCATCAAGGTTCTACTATGGTAGAGTCAGAAATAAGGATGAGCGGGATACCAAAATTTCATAAACAGTAGGCTCTCAATGATGTTTTTAAAATGCATAGTTTAAAAACAGTAACAACAACAACAAAAGGAAGAAAATAGCGAATAGTCTAGGGGTTGCCTCAAGGGGATGGAATTATGCATTTTTCTCTGTTTCTTTAATATTTTATGAACTTTCTAGATATTCTGCAAAGAGCAAGTATTACTTCTGTAGAAAGAACAAATAAAAAAAGAAACCAAAGGGGAGGGAGAATGAGGGTAAGAAACATGAAAGAAGAGGATGGTAGAGGATGGTAAGAGCCATGTCTTAACCTAAACTAACCTAACCTTAACATTAACTTAACCGAGGCGTGCAAGCTCCAGCTCAGAGTCACCACTCAAGCCTTATCTCCACTAGCATATTCAGTAAATCATAGTCAGCACAACAGTCTAGGCTTTCCTCAAGATAAAAACACCACCAGACACAAGGCCAACTTCACTGTTAGAAGTGGTGATCTCAGGACTTTCCTGGTGTCACAGTGGTTAAGAATCCACCTGCCAATGCAGGGGACACAGGTTCGAGCCCTGGTCCAGGAAGATCCCACATGCCGCGGAGCAGCTAAGCCTGTGCGCCACAACTGCTGAGCCTGTGCTCTAGAGCCTGCGAGCCACAACTACTGAAGCCCATGTACCACAACTACTGAAGCCCGTGTGCCTAGAGCCCGTGCTCCGCAACAAGAGAAGCCATCGCAATAAGAAACCCGCGCACCGCAGCCAGCGAAGAGTAGCCCCCCCTCAACGCAATTAGAGATAACCCACACGCAGCAACAAAGACCCAACGCAGCCATAAATAAATAAATAAATAAATAAATAAGAAGTGGTGATCTCTGCAGTGTCTTGCACTTGTGTGTGATCTTATAGTTTTGAAAATGCTTTTACAACCTCCACTTACCTGTCTCTCTGCTTAGTAGCAAGAGATGTTTTATATATATATATTTTTTTTTTTACATAATCTTTATATGTAATTATATAATTTGATATACAAATTCTAACTTTTCTAAATATCTTTGAATGCCCTCTCCTCTGTCCCTCATCACAACCTTGTAAGGAGCTTGGTGGAAATGAACGACCAGAGAAATGGAGCCATTTACCCAAGGTTGCACAGTGAGTTCAGGGCAGAACCAAACTGACAGCGGGGAGGGGGTTGGAGAAATCTAAGGCTTCCCAAGCCCAAGGGCAGACCACGTTGTGCTGTGGTTATCTCGGAGTGTGCACAGAGCCGCAAATGGATTTCCTATCAATTTTAACCATCTTTTAAGCCCACTGGGAGAATAGATTTCCACAGCTTTTTAATCCAACTGTAAGAGAACAGAGTTGGTTTCAAACCCAAAACTAAAGCTGTGTAAATAGTCTGAGGTAACTAGTGAAGGTCACAGTGTGCAAAGGTCAGGGCCGGAAACCACAGAACTATTCAGCATTTGCAATACTTGAAAAAAATTGCAGGCCTGACCATGCAACTGTCCAGATTGCTCAAATTCAACTTACTGGGCTACTCTTTTGTTTTGCATTGTTTTCAAAAGAAAAAAAAATGTATCATTGCACTACATTCTCCCATAAAATATCTCACAGTTGGGGAAATATTCAGTGACCACAAAGATCACTAAATCAGTTGGCTCTGTAAAGACAGCTGATGACGATAAAAGCAAGTGGGAAGGAAACCAGAAAGACAGCTCACGGGGGTCCCAGTCCTGCAGATGAAAGTTTGTAGGGGGTTGGCCTAAATTTCTCCTGTAAGTTCTAAGCCTGCCTGTTCTTCTGCTTTGACCCGATTTCCCAGCCAATAAGGAGATGTGGGGCTGACAAGACAGAGGTGGTGGATAAATGGTCCCCTAGGATGAGATTTAAAAGCAAACTTAGTGTCAGAAAGACTGGGCTGGGGGCCAGAAGTACCTTGAGACTTGAAGCTCCCAGACTGTTGAGGGCAACGGTGTGGGCAGTGTGAAAAAAGGGACCCTCAGCTCCACATACATGGGGAGTGTCTGAGTCTATCCAGCAGAAGCCCCAAGGGCTTGGAAGAAAGATGTCCTTTAAATGAAGGGAACAGAACTCCATAAAAGAATGTGCCAGAGAAAATTGCCCTCCTACAGGGACTTGGAGAAATGGTGATAAGATGATAGCAATACTGCCATTTATTGAGCGCTTACTGGGTGCCCAGTGCTTTATCTGCCTTCTCTCATTTCGTCCTTACAACACTCCTTGGAGGCAGGTGTTGGGATTACCGCCTTTTTCCAAATGAGGGAAGTGGGGGAAAGAGAGGTTAAGAAACTGATCTGCAGACACATAGCTGGTCTCTCTCATTTTTGTGCCCTGGCTCTAACCACCACACACACCTTCCTACCACCATGCCCCCTCCCCATCACTACTGAAACAGTGACATCACGCTCAGGTACCAAGGCTGGGATGCTTTCTCCCAGTCCAGATGAGACTCAGACAGCAATCATTGCATTTTATGTCATCATCTAACAAAAAGTCAATTAGCTGAATTCTGGACACCAGACAGTGGAAATTCAGCGACAGATAATCCAGAGACGGGTCCCTGCCCTCCCAGCACTTCCAGTGTAGTGGGAGACACAAGCATTCAACAAGAAATAATGATGGGATTGTGAAAGCAAATAGCTGATAGTTTCAAAGTGCTTAGGAAATGATGATGCAAGGGATTTTTTTTTTTCCCAAGCCCTTTCGAACTCCCAAGACCCTTTCTGGGAGTCAGTGAGTGAAAACCATTTTCGTAACAATACTAAGGCATTAAGTGCTTTTTTCACTGAGCTGGCATTTGCACTAATAGTGCAAAAACAATGGTGGGTAAAACTGCTGGTGTCTCAGCAAAAATCAAGGCAGGGGCTTCCCTGGTGGCGCAGTGGTTGAGAATCTGCCTGCTAATTCAGGGGACACGGGTTCGAGCCCTGGTCTGGGAAGATCCCACATGCCGCGGAGCAACTAGGCCTGTGAGCCACAACTACTGAGCCTGCGCGTCTGGAGCCTGTGCCCCGCAACAAGAGAGGCCGTGATAGTGAGAGGCCCGTGCACCGCGATGAAGAGTGGCCCCCCGCTTGCCGCAACTAGAGAAAGCCCTCGCACAGAAATGAAGACCCAACACAGCCAAAAAATATATATATAAATAAATAAAAGATTACTATTAGAAAAAAAAAAAAGAATCAAGGCAGTAGCACTGAAAGTCTTTGTAATTGTCAATGCAGTACACTCCCAGCTTTGAAAAAAGCCATTTTCACTAAAGAATATCCTTGATGAAGCAGTAAAAATTATTAATTTACGTAAATCCCAACCCTTGAGTACATAACTTTTCAATATTAAATTAATATTGCACATAACAGAACGGGAAGCATGCATAAAACACTTCTGCTACATACCAAAGTGTAATGATTGTCTTGAGAAAAAGCACTCAGAAGGTTGTTTAAACTAAGTGATAAACTAGCCACTTTTTCAGGGAAGAGCACTTTTACTTGAATGAACAATTAGCAGACAAACTGTGGTTATTCAGACTTGGATCTTTGGCAGACATTTTCTCTAAAACAAACTAAGTGAGCTTGTCACTACAAGAAAATAACTGATGGTATTTGTTGCCAATGATAAAAGCTGAACTTCTGCTAGAAAAGTAGAATTTCCAAAATCTGCTATCCACCACCATGATCTTAACAGCTTCTCAATACTCACTGAATTTTCGGAAGAGATGTTGGTGATCTTAATAAATGTGATATTTTAAATACTTATAATGAACATGTCAACCTTTGGAAAATCTGCAAAACTCAATGAACTAGTATTTTCTAAAAGACGAATGCAAAATGTTATAAATCATGCAAAGGTAAAAGATCTATTAAAGTGTAAGATAGACCAATGAATCTAGTGTTGCAGAGTACAAAAATTTCATTGATAGGTTTCAGATTCCATGTCGCTACTAACTTGTAAGAAATGACCATTTGTTGAGTTTTGGTGTTATAATCAGAAAAGAATTTCCATAATTATCTAAAGAGTCTATTAAAACACTCTTCTCTTTTCTAACTATAAATCTGTATGAAGTCAGATTTTCTTCTTATACATGAACCAAAACAACATATCACAAAAGATTGAATGCAAAAGTAGATATGAGAATGCAGCTTTCTTCTATGAAGCTAGATATTAAAGAGATTTGTGACAATCTGAAACAGCACTGCTATGAAATTGTTTTCTTTTGGAAACTATAATTATTTTTCATTTAAAAATATGCTATTTATACTAACATTTAATGTTTGTATTATTATGTTTAAATAAATTTTTAAATATTTTTAAAATTTCTCAGCTTTAATTTCTAATATGTTTAAATACTAATGGACAAAACCCACAAAACCAAAGCTCTTTCAACAGTTTTTAAGAGCATAAAGGAATCCTGACTGAAAGTTTTGAGAACTGATGACTTCGATCTCTGTGCTCAATAATAAGATTATTAAAGAGACGAATAACCACTTGAATACTTAGGTATTGCCATTCCAAGGTTTCTGTGTGTTTTGTTCATTTTTCCTATTTTATTCATATAATAAATATTTATTAGCCACCAGATATGATCATTATTAGCTAGTACTTCTGTTAATAAGACCTACAGAACTTTTTTTTTGAGTTTCTTTTTATTTTATTTATACAGCAGGTTCTTATTAGTTATCTGTTTTATACAAATTAGTGTATATATGTCAATCCCAATCTCCCAGTTCATCCCACCCTGCCCCCCCAGCTTTCCCCCCTTGGTGTCTGTCCATACGTTTGTTCTCTACATCTGTAAGACCTACAGAACTTTTTACTTTCCTTTTCATTTTATAAATTGAATTGAATTAATAAGCACTTGAGTTAATGCAGACCCCAGAGCCCCACAGCATGGGGTCATAGCTAGGCTTTCATTATTAGCTGTGAGATGCAGGCAATATCCTTAACCTCTCTGTGTCTCAATAGCCTCACTTGTACGTTGGAGATAACCGTACATACCCACCTCACAGGGCTGTTGCAAAGAATATATTTGTCAACACATGAAAAGCGTTTATAATAGTGCTAACATCGTAAATGTGGCATAACTATCAGCTGGAATCATATTACATGTAGCTTACTGACTATCATTGTCATTCAACTTTGAAAAATCCCTTTCAACAACATGTTTACTTTGAAGATAAGGAAGCTAATCATTAAAGGGCCTGTTTGAACGTCCTGGACATAACAATCTGAACCATTTATAAACCTCTTCCGAAGGAAAGGGAAGCCAAAATTCTCTTATGCCTGATCACCATACTTTAACCAATTTGAACTTGACTGTCTAATCTCAGCTGTTTGGACCAGGGATCGGTCGCTCTCTAGGCTGGTTTGCAACCACTGAGATAGCTGGCTTGGCAAAAGAGCTCCACCAATAAGGTACTAGCTGACCAATCATATCTTCTCCTGGATTGACCAGGAATCTACAGAGGGGCTCAGCAAGTGGTGGAGTGGGTGGGCAGATTGTGTGTCCTGGGTACCAGAAAGAGATGCAGCAGCATTGTGCTAAGATTGACTGTGCTGGCCAGTTAGTCACCAGAACCTTTTCCAGGTCTGATAGCCACTGAAACATCCAGCCCAGGTCCCCAAGTTCTTCTGTCCCCACAAGGCCAGAGCTCACCACCCTGCACTCTGAGGCCTGAGGCTTGCCTGCTTTGGGTCAGAAGGCCTGGCCGCTCTGAAATGTGTAAAGTCTTTCTACTGAATCCTGTTCCCATTATCTCTGCAGGGTCTGCTCTTTAGATTTCAGCAGTGGAGGACCGAAAAGGGAGAATAAACCCTTTTCTGTTTGTCTGTTTGATGTTTTTTCCCACACGGTCGGCTGCCATCAAAGAAACCATCACACTGTCTGCAGTTCTTCTGCTGGGCCAGAACCCAGGAGGTGGCAGCCAGTGGGCACTTCTAATGCAACTGGGATTGACAGGCATAACCTTGCAATGTTGCCAAAGGAAGCAGAGGTGGGAGGAGGGGATGAAGGAGGGGCAGAGAATCTCAGCATCGCATCTATTTCCTGGACAGTAGTACAAAAAAATAGAGAGGATTGGGGGACCTCAGCGTATTTATAATCCACATCAACGGTTTCAATCTTCAGTATGAACAACTGAGATTTTTCAGTCTTATGTAAGATATCCTTAATCACTGAAACATCCCATTTATCAACTATGTTGTTGCCTTAAATCCTTTCCTTATAGAAAATCTGCTGCCACCGTTGTGCATCAACTAGTTCTTCCAGATACATCACCGGGTTCATTAAGCAGAGCCCCTACACAGGCTCAGGAACCTTCTGTGACTCTTTCCCTGCACACAACCAGTGTAAAGGCTGGTATTCACGGAGTATGTACAGAGGAGTGGATTCAAGAACGGTGTGTCGTGTCCAAAGGTGATTTCTTCTCTTGCTCTCTCTCTGCCAAAGACAGAGGCCTAAGTGGCTAAACCGGAAGGTTTTCGGGGAGTAAGATACCCAACCCTTCCTAGAATGAGATCAGGAAAGAACTTATTCCTTAACGACCCAGAATCAATGCTTCTGAAAACAGCCTTCTCTAAGGCTTACCCCTAGAGTGTTAGGACAGTCTAAGACCCAGTGCACACTCTCAGATTGCTTCCAGATAATTCTCTAATCGGGGGCCTTGAACCCAGTCCAAGGCCTTTGCTTTGTATTAGGGAGTCAGTTAACAAATATTTACTGAGCATTTATTAAAGATTTCAGGTCATGTATTGATAAGGATGGAGCTGTCTTTTAAGGAGATTGATCTGTCAATAATTTGCCTGATTGACTGACATCAAGCTGAACACAGCTGATGCTATTCTAGCAGTTAAGTTAGGATGTTGTGAGGCACGAATAAGAATGGTGACAGGGGAAATAGAGAACAATGTAATAGTAGAATAAATCAGGTTAATAAGCAAATATAGTGTGGTAGCTGTAAAACCAGACAATGGTGGGTCACATTCAAGCACCTGCACTTACCCCAGCAAGTGACTTAATCTTCCCAGGTTTCAGTTTTCTTATCTGTAAAATGAGAATAATAAAATCCACTTAGATCAATAGATTGATAGATGATAGAAAAATAGATCGATAGATAGATAGATAGATAGATAGATAGATAGATAGATAGATAGATAGTCAGGCAGACAGGTATACACAAGCACACACACTCTTCCCAAAGGTAGCTCTATATATTTGACTGCTATCTGTTCACCAAAACCCATTTTCTCTTCTCCCTGGGCAGACAGCTGGAGTTAAATGTTGCCACATGACTGAGTTCTAGTCAATGAACTGTAAGTAGGAATGATGTGTACTCTTTCCAGGCCTGGCCTTTTCAGATTCCCCACTGGAGATCCTCCATACTCATTCTCCATCTGTTGGCTCAATACAGAGACATCTGAGGACTCAGAGAACAGAGCCATGAGACACAAGAAGCCCAGTTCTGTGGATAATCATGGGAAGACTACCGACCAACTGGGAATAACTGTTGGAAACGTCACATGAGTGAGAAATGAATTTCTATCATATTAAACCACTAAAATTTGGGGCTTTATATCTATCTTTCTATTCTTGCACAGAACCTGACATCATAATCCTTTAATAAATGATCATTATGACTTTATTTTGTTGTTTTAATACAAAGACCTACAAGTTCTCTTTTTTTTTTTTTATTAATTAATTTATTTATTTTTGGCTGTGTTGGGTCCTCGTTTCTGTGCAAGGGCCTTCTCCAGTTGCGGCAAGTGGGGGCCACTCTTCATCGCGGTGCGCGGGCCTCTCACTATCGTGGCCTCTCTTGTTGCGGAGCACAGGCTCCAGACGCGCAGGCTCAGTATTTGTGGCTCACGGGCCTAGTTGCTCCGCGGCATGTGGGACCCTCCCGGACCAGGGCTCGAACCCGTGTCCCCTGCATTGGCAGGCAGATTCCCAACCACTGCACCACCAGGGAAGCCCAACAAGTTCTCATTTTAAGAAGACAAGACAAACACAGCAGCACACACTAGAAGCCATATACGTGATGCAGAGAACAGAAGTTCAAAAAGTTCAAAGTCCCCAGGAGTTAGGAAATCTGAGACAGCCTCACGTAGCAGGTAGCGTTGAGTTTGTCTTTGAACACTGGGTATGAATTGTCTGGATAATGGAGACTGCATTCATTCACCAACATTTTTTTAAAAATCAACAAAAAATTCCCCATAATCCAGTATCTGCCCCCATAGTCTGTAAACACTTCAGCTCTTACCCAATATTTCTCTATTGCTCATGTCTGCTGCCAATGTTGTCCAGTGTGGTCTGGCCCTGGTTACCATGTCAGCCATCTACAACCTTCTGAAATCACCTAATTTCCACTTTCCATCCCCAAAGCTCTGACCCAAGAAAGGAAGGACATGCAGCTTCAGAATTTTTGATACCCTTCCCCTTGGGTCCATAAGAGCCTTGAGTTTGTGGCTTTAAGAAAATCACTTGTCAATGAAACTATAAGTATGTGTGTACCTTGCTCCAGCCTTTTGCCTTGCTCCCTGCAGCTATTGATCAATAAATCCATTTTCATTACCATTTCCCTCTGGCTGTACAAGCAAAAAGCTTCACTTCAGAAATCAAAAGACTGATCAATCCAACGAAAGGGTTTTGTTTTAATCAAAAGATCAATCAATCCAATGAAAGAGCTTTCTTTTTTAATTATTACCATACACAGAAAGTTTGCAACATAAACTTATTGCTCTAATTTCCCTCTACAAATAATGAATTATAGATGATATGATGGGAATTCTGCCATGATTTATAAGTTGCTTTCATCAAAACTATTGCCCTTTAGCCTTTTTCCTTTTTTTTTTTGGCCTCACTGCCCGGCTGGCAAGACTTTTGTCCCCCAGCTGGGAATCGAACCCGTGCCCTCTGCAATGGAAGTGCAGAGTCCTAACCACCAGACCACCAGGGAATTCCCCTGCCCTTTAGTCTTTAAAACTAGTTGGAGTGCCTGTTTTATATGAATAGTAGAAACTACCTTTGTAATTTCCCAAGTTACTTCAACTTTCCCCAAATGTTTAACACAGACATTTTAATTCTCTAGGTTCAGAAATGCACAATGTATTCATTGAGATGTGAATTAGACTTAAAAGTGTCACACGTCATTCTGCCAGTTTATTGAACAAATGGGACCCACAGGTGCAGTGTCAGAGAAAACAGAAAAAAATGGGACTACTCAGCACTTAGTACATGAGATCATTTAAAACTCATTTAATCACACTGTCAAGCATGCATTTTGCAGGAGGGTGCTAATGGAGCTGCAGGGTTTTGAAACACTTCCTCCCCCATCTCAGGATGCTGTTTGTTCTTAGAGGAAAGGGGAAACATGGGCAGGCACATGCACTACTGTTATACAGAAACCCCTCTGATGCAGCATGGAAATGGCCTTCTCTTCAGAAACACTTAAACAATGGTGCCTGCAGGTGCTGCTGTAATCAGAACAGGTACTGAGAACTAGTACTGACTGTAAAGAGCTGGCTGAAGGAAAATCAGAGATGCACATTTTCAGGGCTTCAGGAGGAGTTTGATCAGGTCTCTATATGCTAACTAGCCATAATCTAATTGACTTCGTATAGAAATCCAAGATAATACCCTTCAACAGAGGCTAGTGTTTGAGGGCAGTTGCTTTGCAGTTTGAAAAGTCCTTTGGCTTCTTCCAAAGGACAACTTTGTGTCATTCTTTCATTCAGTAAATGCTTTCTAAATCAACTATGCGCTAGGTACTGTGATGGGAGCTAGGAATTTAATGCTAAGCAAACACCCAGTTGTAACCCTTGCCTTGATGGAGTTTTCATTCTAGTAAAGGAGGTTTCATTCAAAAAAGTGAAGTCACACTATGATAAATGCTATGTAGGAGAAGTGCATCAGCTCTGAGGGTATAATTCTGTCCTAGAAACAATGCAGTTGCTTATACCACAGATAACAAATGGGTTTCAACTCATATGCTAATTCCAATTGATTAATAGTGTCTCTTTGAAGTATGGTGTTGAGAATGCTTCTGAGGTCTTGTCTGGCATGCATGCAGAAGGGGGAAGTGGTAGTACATGTGCCATGTATCTGATGTACCTGGTATCCATCTAGAGCATGTAGGCATTTGAGAACAAAGTGACATGTGGTTACAGTTGCACAGTCATCTAGCAATAGTGCACAAGATCATTATATAGGTGCTTTTCTTCTGCTGCTTCTTCCTTCTACCCATCTCTGGCTATCTGAGAACTGGACTGGGCCAGTATCTCTACACTAAACCATCACAGACATAAAGGAAAATGAAACTCACTCCAGCTCTGTCATAATTACAAAGGTATCAGGCTTGGTTAGACTTTGGCTGGGAATGAGGAAGAAGCTCACTGGGTAAGAGAATGGCTCCCCTTGAAGTTCCTGGAAAGAAAAATCAGTCCACCGAAACAGACATGGGTCCTAGAGAGTAAATCTGTGAATTAGTTTTAGTTTCTACAGATCCATGGGACAATTACTCTAATCTGAATTATAAATCTATAACCAAAGTGACACTAATTTGCCAAACAGGGGAAGAAAACCCAGAATGGCATTATCCACCAAGGATGGAAATGCTCATAATATGAAAGGCCAAGCAAGAGGAAATGTGCTTCGAGTCAAACAGGAAAACTTGCTTGGGTGCCTGGGAAAAGAGCTTTAAAATAAGAAGTATGTGATCATCTCCATCTTATATCAGAGCCACCTTAAGTGCCATACCCCCTTCCTAGAATATTCTGTCCCTATACACACACACAAGCGTGCATATACACATGCACACATCCCTTCAGCACCCAGTCCAACTCCTCATCCTTCAGGTCCCATCTTAAGTCTCTTCAAAGAGATTTCCTTGACCAGGCTGTCTAAATTAGATGCCTCTTCTCTGTCCCATTAGTCTTTATTTTTAAAGCCTATTTGTGTTCTTCCTCAATATCCTTACATTTACCCCAAGTAGGAGATGATAGATATAGATAGATAGATAGAGATATGTATATTTTCATATACATGTATTTGATTACTACCTGGTACCTTACAGACACTCATTACATATTTGGTGAATGAATGGATGAGTAAATGAATGAAAGAATAAGTGGACGATACTCTGGGAAGTTTTAAGAACAGAACAAATTATTCACCTTCAATGTTTTAGACCAGCAGTGAGATTCCTAATCTTGATCTGAGGAGGAGTTATTTTTAATTCTTCAGTCCTATGATTGGAGGAGGAGAGGAGGGTGGGGAGAAGACAGGAAAGGGAGGGCCTGATGGGTCCTACTCTTCAGAGAAAGAGGGCAAGTCTTTATCCCCTGCGCAGAGATTAGCCAGATAAGCCTGGAGAGGCCAGTGTGTATGCCTGGGGGTCTGTGGAGGGATGGGGGAGGTGGAGCTTATCGTTCTGAATTTCAAACGCACTCTCACAAGAGGGTCTTTTCTCACTTCTCAGTTCTCCTTTATGAAGTGCATTTTCCATGAGGGGAACACCACTTTCTCTGGAGAACTGGGAGGAGTAGGCCATTGAAGCCTGCAAGGGAACACCCACTCATCTGCAAACTGGCAAACAAGGTCTCCCACAAAGTAGAAGAAGGCTTGATTCAGGGCTTAAAGGAAACAATGGAGTTCATTTAACAAAGCCAATGTTTAATGAACTCGAAACAGTGCGCTTTAAAAAATAAGTTAACAAAGCAGCCTTTTAAATTTTAATGCATGCTTATTAGCTTGATTTTCAGACTACCATCTGTTACCTCAGGAAGAGTTTACTGGTTTGTCTATCATCATGATTCATCACCTATATGATTCCTGAGCTATGAATGACAACGTTGATTGGAATTCTGCAAATGGCAACCCTTTTGCATCTGGGCCAGCTTTCACAAACCGTGCAAGACCTTCGAATAGAACTGGTACCTTCTATTGCCTGGCAATTCACAAAAGAAAGATACAAGGAGAGACAAACTCATTTTTCAGATGAGTTTGCCATAAAACCCTATTTATCGGGCTCTTTCAAGATCCTGATGTTTTAAAAATCTTCCCATCAGTTTTATTTGTGTTTTACGGAGATGTAGCCATGGGCCTCAGTGGGAGATGTCGCTTTTGGGTCGTCCCCCAGCGGCACCCCTCCTACCCTACCATCTCAGGAAGGGAGAGGAGTGGTGAAAAGCAGAAAGGGGATGGGGTGGGGCAGTGAAATGGTGGGTAATTACCAAGAAAAAAATAGAAGCCTCCTACCTTTTATCAGAGCAAGTATCAAATACTGTTTGGCCCAAGTACATTTTGTCCCATTCTGTTTCTTATGCAAATTACACATCTAGAGACTAGCCTGCCACAAAAGTTGACTCGCTTCCCCAGCTTTATTCAACTTGCCTTTGAAAGGAGTATCATGTACCTGATTGTTAGCTGGGTAACAATCAGAGAAATTGTAGGCAAGATCTTATCATTATCGGGCTTCTTTAGAAATCAAAAGCACCTGCTCTTTGTGAAGATGGGCTTCTAAAGAGAGAAATATTCCCATTAGAAAATGCCCGGAGTCCAAATAGGAACACGATTAACATGTCCTCCCAGCCTGAGGGTACCAACCTTAGACAAATAAACTAGGGAACCTTTATTGAGCACTTACTGTGTGCAAGGTCCTTGCAACAGCCATAGGAGATGGGAAGTCTGATTATACAGATTTGGAAACTGAAGGCTTGGAAAGGTCAAGTGACTTGCCCAAGATCCCACAATTGGAAATGCGACAGAGCCACAACCTCTAATTCCAGAACCTGTGCTCTTAATTACCTATGACGTAATTCAGCACTGATGAAATTAATGTATACTATCTAGTGACAACCCCCTCCTAATAGGCTCCCCTCTTTGGATTTTCCAAGCAGAACTGAGCATAAAACAAGTCTTCCCTGAGGTTCTGCTCCTATAGAAGAAAATAAGCTACTCTATGCAAACCAATTTACACTTCATTTAATACTCCTAGTAACATTATATCATAGATATGATCATATCCTTTCAGGAAAGGAGAAAATTAAGGCTCACAGAAGCTAAGTAACTTGCCCAAGAGTACACAGCTAGTAAGGGGTAGAGGTGGGGTTTTGATTCCCGGGCCAACTTCAGTATCTATCTGCCTGGCACCTTGTAGGCATCCATCAGACATTTCCACTGGGAGAGAGGGAAGGCCTTTAGCTCCCCTGCAACCCTTTTCATGAGTGAACTCTGCCCTTCCAGGTCAGAGTCAAGATGATCCTATTGACCCCCCTGGGCCAAGGTTGGCTGAAAAGAAGGATGTATTTGAAGATGGGTGAAAAGAATCTTCTTGAAATAGAAACAAGTACCCTCACGTACATGGAAGACCAATGCTGAATTATCAGTGATGCATAACATTTGTGTCAAATCAGAGAGGCCATCCTTATGAAATTAGGCTGTATGGGGCCTCCGTGACTCGGCTTACCTGTTACTTCCTCTGTCAAGCATGTCGACTCTCCCTTTTCCCTCCTCCCCATCCTACGTTCCGGGTACAGATTTCTATGACTCCGTGCATCCCGCACCCACCCACCCAGTTCCTAGTTCTGCTGATTTGCCTGTGTCTTCCCAGGGCCTTGTCCCCGGTATACTGTAGGGACTTAATATATGTTTAAAAAAATGGACGGAGGAAGAAGCTCAGAGTTAGTGCTAAGCCCTAGGAAAGAGAAACTCAGACGTCATGCATGCTTGTGAGATTCAAGCGCCATTTTTGCTCAGGAAGTAATGCCTCTAATGAGTTGTGGAGACCAGTATAAACGTGCTGACATTTCCAGGTCACACTAAACTTGATCCTAGCATTAAAAAAATTAATGTGTTTCCTCTTCTTCCCCTCTCCAGCCCATTTGGTCTTTATCTATAAAATATATTCATGTGTGTTATACAATATAGATATGTCTCATGTAGCATGAATCTACAATGGGCACTTCATGGTACTTCCGAGGAAAAGAAAAACAACTCAGGGACACATACATGTTGCCAGAAATTGTTAGTTGTCTCTTCGTGCGAACTGTTTCTTTACCTAGCACTTTACAGTTTACAAGAGCCTTCACATCATTGCTCTCCCACCCCGTGAGGTGAGTTCAGGGCTGTGGCTTCCATTTACAGAGAAAGAAACTGAGTCACAGAAATCTTTCGTGGCTTGTCATATGGCTATTTCCTTAGTTCTTAGGTATCATCATTGTAAGGCATGCCACTGATTTAACAATAGGTTTTGAGGATATAAGGAAACTCTACCATACTGTGTATACATATTGCTTATAAGACACACCCCAGTGTTTCTGAGACATTAAATTATATGCACTTGGAGGGAGAGACGTGTTTTTTTTTTTTTTTTTTTTTTGAGATGTGTATCTTAAAACTAAGAAAATGTGGTCAGTAGTGGAACAATGACTTAACATGGCATTCTAACTCTGAGTCACTGTGTACAATTTACCTTCTCAGCTACATTATAAACTCCCGCAAGCAGGGCATTTTTCCACACTTTTTACATGTCTCTCAAAAAGCTTAATGTAGTGGCTTCTGTACAAAATGCTCTCAGTTGGTTGATAAAAGAGTCCATTTCCCCTAAAAACAAAAACTAAAAGGAACCCTTATTTTTCATTCTTAAATTTCTGGGTACTAAAAATTCCCAGGGAATATATTTGGAAACTTCCCAGGAGCCGCATTTTATCTGTTGTTTTTGGTGGGATCTTGTTTGGTGACTAAGAATTGAATCATAAGATTGCCTCTCTGAGAAAGAGAAATACCATATGATACCACTTATATGTGGAATCCAAAATATGATACAAATTATTTACAAAACAGAGACTCACAGACATAGAAAATAAACTTGTGCTTCCTGAAGGGAAAAGGGGGTGTAGGGGGGATAAATTAGGAGTTTGGGATTAACAGATACACACTACTACATATAAAATAGGTAAACAACAAGATCCTACCGTCTGGCACAGGGAACTATATTCAATAATAAACCATAATGGAAAATAATATGAAAAAGAATACATATATATGTACATATATATATATAAATATATATATACATAAAACTGAATCATTTTGCTGTACACCAGAAACTAACACAACATTGTAAATCAACTATACTTCCATAACAAACAAAAATTTTTTTAAAGAAAGATTGCCTTTCTAAGTTCCTTCTCCCAATATCACCGCTCTGGGAGACTAACAAAACTTTAGAAACCTAGGGGGTCTACAATCAAAAGTTGTATTTCCGTATGAAGTTTTGATGAACTTCAAGATGAAACTCTAGAAGTTCGGAGTTTATTATAAGATATTAGAGAAAAAAATCTTTAACATGTTTGCATGAACATAAACAGCCTTTTTTTTTTGTTTAGTATCCAGTGTACCACTGTAAGTCTTCCTAAATTCAGTTTAGATAGCCTGCATATAAAAATAAGAAAGCAAGAAATAAACCAAAGAAAGCAAGGTGAAAAAGAAGAAAATTGTCACCTGTAACCATGCAACCATGCAAATTGTAACCTGTAACCTCCAATCAGAGTTATTTTTGTATGAGGAGGAAAAAATTCAACTTTTTATTCCACCCTTGGTTTAAAAAGTAGTTTAAAAAAAAAAAAAAAAGGTTCTCCAACTCTGTGAAGTAAAAGAAATTAGCCTCAAGTGGCCGTAACTGAGCTTCCCATCGGATTATTGTGCAAGGTTGCCTTTTATTCCCCCCCCCACGGTGGATAATGCATGTTCATTGTGATTTATCTGGAGCCGGTTTCTTTTACACCCTCGTCGTATATAAAGTCCAGCTAGGACTGGGAACAGAGATTTGGGCAGCATCTGAGAGGCAGCCTCCAGTCGGAGAGAATGAAACAGTCGGGAACACGAGCAGCCGCGTGTGAAATTGACACTCTCTGTGGTATGAGCCCCATGTTTGCCTCGCAACGCAGACGAAGAGCCCTTAGAAACGGGACGCATGATCCGTCTCCTCTGTATGTGCTGCCTTGTGCTCACCCTTGATTTTAATTTCTCGCTCGTGTTTCTGACCTAGAATGATCGAGGCTTGGGCCCTGACAGGACCGTGAACGTTCGGCCAGCTTGATTTGGCCACCTGGCAAGAGCAATGGTGATGAGAGCCTTCGTCCTGTTGGCTGTCTTTGCAGAAGCCTCTGCGAGATCTTGCACTCCAAATAAAGCAGGTATGCTCTGGTGCTAGCCCATTTTCCTGGAAAGGAACTTTTCCTGACACTTCCCTTCGCAGAGTTCATAGCCCTGGGCTTCTATTGTTAGGAAAATGCGATACTGTAGCCAAGTAGAAGCACTTAAGCACCCCAACGCCCATCCGGTTTTTCCCACAGAAAGTACAAATCTATTGGGTGAAGTTACACTTTTTAAAAATTAGAGGCTGCTAAATAGATGAACAAATAGAGATAAAATCTTCACATTTTCTTCCCATTTTCTGTTTGACTACTACTTTTCTGTCCTGTGCCATAAATTACTGTTTCACAGCATTGTGCATAAATGGACATTTTAAATTTTATATGCTCATTTCATGGGATTTTCATATACATATGAAACCAGATTGAATGGATTGGAAATATATATATATTTTTTGGAAATATAAATATATATATGAAAATACATTTAATCTGGTTTCAAAAATACATTCCTTAATATAGGTTAAAGCTTAAAAGTGGACCAATTTTGAATACATATTAAGAATAATGCAGATATTACACAGAGGTTTCAAAAACTGTAAAAGTGGAACTTCAGTGACTGAAGTTGGGGGAAAACTTTCGTCACAGCTCATGAAGAATAGTGGGGAAAGTATTTTTAACTAACTGCTTTGCATGCTCAGCTGTAACAGGAGCCCACCATATGTAGATATTACCAGATCTGATTTCAGACCATGTCTCTCCTCTTTCCAGATGTCATTCTTGTGTTTTGTTATCCGAAAACAATCATCACCAAAATCCCAGAGTGTCCCTATGGATGGGAAGTGCACCAGCTGGCGCTCGGTGGGCTGTGTTACAATGGGGTCCACGAAGGAGGTTACTACCAATTTGTAATCCCAGATTTGTCACCTAAAAACAAGTCCTATTGTGGAACCCAGTCCGAGGTAAGACCAGGCCACACGTGGAGGAGTTGCTAAGAGGAGGCAACTGGGCCCAAGAATGAGACATCTTCTGTCCACCCTTAAAAAGATTCAGAATTCACCACTTTCTTTTGAAGAGTCAGTCCCAACTCCCAAATTTCCTGAGATATTAGTGTTATTTAAATTCTTTTCTTCTGTCTAGTTTAGGTGACTCTTTGGATTTAAATTTTGTTCTCCTAATTCACTGCCTGAGCAGCTAAGCCACCTTCCGTGAGTAGAACAAAGTACATTTTCCACCTCCACCTCACTTGGAGCTCTGAACACATGCTCATGGCTGCCATCCTTCCTGAGTTGGATGGGTGAGCCATCCTCTGCCCGAGACTTGGAAGTGGTGACAAAGGGGTGCATGTGGAAGGCATCTTAGGGACTTCCCTGGTGGTCCAGCGGTTAAGACTCTGTGCTTCCACTGCAGGGGGCACGGGTTCAATCCCTGGTCGGGGAACTAAGATCCCACATGCCACGCGGCGTGGCCAAAAAAATAAAAAGATAATGGAAGGCATCTTAAAGGAGTGACCAAAGTATAACACAACCCATAATTGGGTCTTGTGAAGTACCCAGGACAGGTAATCAGAATTAAAAGGAACCACAGACATCCTCTCGCCAAGTATCCTTATGGGATGGAGGAGAAATCTGAGACCTCCCAGCAAAGCCACTAGTTTGGGGCCACAGAACCAGTAGTGATATAGTCATGAAGGGATCCTAGGTCTTCTGACGCTCTGGCTGACGTCTAGAACTCCTACGGCCTTGACTGAAGGAGATGGTACATCTATCGGGTCTCAGCTCCTGGGGCTACCTCCTCTTCCTAAGGGTCCCACAAGGATTCAGGGATTTAGGGAGAAGAGTCATGGGCATGATTAACAAAAACATCATGTCTTTGAATATCCTGGTAAAATGAATTAGAAATCATCCATGCAGTCTTAGGCAGATCACTTCTCAAGTGAATGTTCAAGATCCCTTTTAATTCTAATATTCGGTGATTTTAAAGTCCAACAAGTCAGAGGAAAGAATCTCAGAAATAGTGCTCATGATAGGAAGAAGGAAAGAGCAAAGAACCAGGCAGTAATGTTCTAGAGATGGGAGGTGGGTGAAGGTGTCACATAAGATTACTTGGACAGGGGAAAGTAAATTAAAAGTTGATGTTGGGAGATAGAGGTTCCTGAGCCAGTCCATTTCGGTCAGAAGCCCAATGGGTATATGGATTTTTTTTAAGTGTACAACATTCAACTTAGATTATTATAAACAATCTTGGACTTCCCTGGTGGCACAGTGGTTAAGAATCCGCCTGCCAATGCAGGGGACACTGGTTCGAGCCCTGGTCCGGGAAGATCCCACATGCCGCGGAGCAACTAAGCCCGTGCGCCACAACTACTGAGCCCGCGTGCCTAGAGCCCTTGCTCCACAACAAGAGAAACCACCACAATGAGAAGCCCGCTCCCGCTCGCCGCACCTAGAGAAAGCCCGCATGCAGCAACGAAGACCCAACACAGACAAAAATAAATACATAAAATAAATAAATTTATAAAAAAAAAACAAACAATCTTGAACAGACTTAAGATCTCTTTACAAAAATTATCAGCTCACCGACAAACAAGAGTGGGTGCTATATCAATGGCAGACATTCATGCCTCCCCATTGGGCTTTTTTCTGAACCATCTTCAATCATTTATCCAAGAGGCCTCATTCACATCATGGGGGTACAGGGCCACCCTAACCGCCTTCTTTCTTTCTCCAGTACAAGCCCCCCATCTACCACTTCTACAGCCACATTGTTTCCAACGACAGCACCGTGATCGTAAAGAACCAGCCTGTGAACTACTCTTTTTCCTGCACTTACCACTCCACCTACTTGGTGAACCAGGCTGCCTTTGACCAGAGGTAAGCTGCTCCGCGAGCGGAGGGCTGGCTGCCTTGCATGTGTTCTGCAGCCCCTGTCAACCAGGCATATTTCAGTCCTTATGCAAAATTCTCTCCCCTTTTCAGAGTGGCCACTGTTCATGTGAAGAACGGGAGCATGGGCACATTTGAAAGCCAGTTGTCTCTCAACTTCTACACTGTAAGTGGTCTCCAGGTCTCCACTGCTACCCTGGGGCCTTTCTAGGAGATGATGGGATGCTTCCTCAGCATTTGTTCTCCTCTAAGCTGTATGCAGACCCCCATTCTTGAATTTGAATTGAGACGTAAGCTTTGGTCTAGCTTTAAGCCTCTTTAAAGACTAGATGCAGCAGACATTCAGATTCATAGACTGGCGGGAAGAAAGGAAAGGTGCCACGGAGAAAAAAAAGGGCAATCTTCCCATTTCACAGATGAGAAAATTGAGATAAGAGAAATCAAAGGTCAATCGGCAGTAAAGACAGCCAAGGTCTAATACTTAATCAAGATTACTTTCCACTACAACCCCCTCCAGAGATTCATAATTAGGGTCCAGCTCTTGTTAAAACATTGGCACAGAGTAGTGAGATTCCTACCTGGGACAGGGCTAAGGGGAGAGGTTGGGGTTGGCTGCTGCCGCCTAGTTTTTGGTCTCCAAAGCCCTTTACTTAGTGGGCCTCCACTTTGTCTAATTTGGGCATGCTGCCTACATTGACATCAAAGCTAAAGGCACTAAGAATAAAATGCTCCAGAGAAACTGAATATGCAATGGCCATTAGCCCAGCTGGCCTCCTGTTTAGATGGGGTGCTCTGTTTTTCAGACCCGCAGCTTCCAGTGAGGGGACATGCACATAGGAGATGGCCCAGCTGGCTAAAGGAAAATGCAGGCAGAAATAGAAACCTTTACTTCCAACATTAGAACTGGAAGATAGCCTTAGAGGCCACCATGTACAACCCATTCATTTCGCAAAGGAAACAACTATATTACCTGGAACTCCACTGACCTTGAACTCTTTCAACTTGCTTTACCAGCTCCCTGGAAGCTATTAATCTTGCTGAACTTAGAAAGTGAGAGCTAGAAGGGATCCTAGAATAACCTAGTCCATTTTACAGCTGAGGATCTGAAACCCAGTGAGGAAATGATCTGTCCAAGATCCCACAGCTGGTCCAGAGCAGTACCCAGTCTGGAACAAGGTCCCCTAACATTGGTCTCCAAGGCAAACTTACTATGCAGGGAATGAAGCTTAAGTTTCATGACCCCTCACTTCCACAGGCCCTTTTCAAGGCCCTGTGTCTAAATTTGTATTCAAAGTTTTGATTCTTTTAATTAAAGAGGGCTCTCTAAATAAGCTTCAAGGTCCCACAAAACCTAGATCTGCCCCAGGCTACACACCACTAGTGGTTAAGTCCTGAGAAAAGGAAATTCCATACAATCCCTTGACCTATAATCAGGGGGGTTAAAACAGCGTGGATCACCAGGGTGATGAAAGGATGGCAAAACCACTGCAGTAACTGATGAAGGTTATCCAGAGAGGAAAATAAGCTTCACACATTGACAACAGACTCAGGGGACATCCTGATGACAGGCTGTCTTTACTACTGAGTCCCTGTCTGGAAATACATGATTGTTGCTTTAACCAGATAAAGTTATAGATATGACCCTATGAAGGATTTACAACAGTTGGAAATGGAGAGGCACCACAATTGTCAAAAGTCATCATCCACCATCAGTTATGTGGAGCTAAGTTTCAGACAGAAATATCAAATCTTATAACTTTCTTAAGAAAAAACAAAAATTAGGAAGCATGTCCTCAGCATCACCCAGGCCATCCTCTGGGCTAGACAGACTGCTTCCTTGAACTGTTAGAAATGAGGCTAAGGCCTTCCCTAGGGCCTACCAAGACCCTTACAGGACAAAAAAACCTTGGCAACAAGGGGGCTCTGAGGTTATAACCGAGACTTTGGTACTGATTAACATTCCCACAATGGGCTCGGTTTCCTGTGCCTTACCCATGAGGTTGGTATTTTTCTTCTCCTCCCTTCTTCTGCTTTGAGGGCATTCTTGTGTGTTTCTGAAGCAACAGCTGCTAGCTGCATATATTTCCATCAAATTACCAGAGACCGAGCTGTGCCCTGCGTGGCACAATAGAATCAATGCTCTGCTAGTTGCTTAGGATTCTGAGAGCTCCAAATGCCAGGCTCCAAAACCACCAGTTCTATTCAGCATGCTTCCTCTCTTCTCTCTCTACCCTCTTCCACTCAATTCTGCCAACGGTCCGTGGTTGGTATTCTTGGTAAAGTTATTTTGACTCCCAATCCGAAATAAAGGAAGGTAGTCAACTTGCAGAAGTAGCCTAGCATTGTGGTTAAGAAAATAGGCCTTGACATCAGACCACTGGTTTGAAGCCTGTTTCCACCATTTACTAGTTGTGTGACCTCGGACAAGTTAGTTAACCTCTCTGGGCCTCCGCCTATGCATTTGTTAAGTGGGGATAATAATAGCACTTATCTGAGAGGTTTGTTATGAGGGTTAAATGAAATAATCCTTATAAAACCCTTTGCACAGCGCCTGGCACAAAGTAAATGCCTGAGGAAGTAGTCATTCTCACAATTGTGAACTTTGACCTTGTTTAAAGTGGAAACTGAGAACTCCTAGCACCAGCACTGTTACCTTTATAGGGTTGAACATCAATGTCAGAGTGGGATTAGGTTGACTTCTATTCAATCAAAATGGTATTGACTATTCCTTTTAGTTAGACAGAAACAAATGACAAAGCTTGGGATGGAACGAAGGCAAGCAATAGAGACCAAAATCATAGACTTCCGGAGTCAGAACAAACCTCAGAGGTGATTAATCTTGACCTTCCACCCAATGCCCAAAACCCTTCTGCAAGGCTGCTGAGGGATGGGTTCCCCACCTCTTCCAAGGGCAATGGAAAGTTGGACCTTCTCATGTTAGGTCAGCATGTGAAATCTGATGTCATGAAATCTGACATTCTGAACTCTGGCCCACTGGTCCTGGTTCTGTCCTCTGAAACGATACTACATGTTACTGATGGTCCTTCAACTAGCTCAAGCTTGTCCTTCCCAAACTAAACATCATCCCATTCTTGGTGGTCCATTCATCATCCTAGTGACTCTTTTCTCTGTATGATTTCCTGGGTTAATGCCCCTATTAAAAGGCAGAGCCCAGAATTTGCCAAAATAAACTGTCCAGGTACTAAAGGGTGAAGCTATCTGGACATAGGTCCCTAATTTTCATGTTACAAAGAAAGTAGGGGGAAATCACACTGAGTATTGCCTCACTGTCAGGTGAGAAGTGGAAAAACTGACCCTTAAAAGCGTTTTGCTTCAGAAATTGAATTAAGGGTGCAGATTCTGTGCTCCACTATGTAACATAATCAGGAAGCTTCCCCTGCAAGTGGAGGTATTATTCCAATATTCCAATTCTTGGTTCCCGGGAGATGGAGCCAGGAGAAGCACCTCTGGCTACACCGGGGACAGCAGTCTATGATTTTGGTCTCTATATAGCACAGTCTCCTGGACATACATGTGATGTCCTCATCCCTTCTAAGATGGCACCAGCATCCTAGGAGGTACAGCCTCTCTGGTCCCGGCGGGTCTCACTGTGGTCTCATGTACCTGTGCCTTTGGGTTGTTCCTCCCCCCTTCCATCCCGATTCATCTGCTCCCGTCAGACCCAGCTGCTCAGTCTGACAGATCATAACGCCCAGTGTCAATTTCCTTCCAAAGAATGCCAAGTTCTCCATTAAGAAAGAAGCGCCTTTTATCCTGGAGACCTCCGAAATTGGTTCAGATCTGTTTGCAGGAGTAGAAGCCAAAGGGTTAAGCATTAGGTAAGTGTGTGTTCTTAATGTTTGTATTTATAAATACAAAGAAGAGAAAAACCAACAAACAAAAACAACCCAGAGGCTTTTTAATCACCCAAAGTTTCTAGGCATACAACTCCCTAGCTCACAGTGATGCGTTTTGTTTCATTTCCAGGTTTAAAGTGGTTGTGAACAGCTGTTGGGCCACACCTTCGGCTGATTTCATGTATCCCTTGCAGTGGCAGCTGATCAACAAGGGGTAGGTACGGCTCTCTGGACCACAGGGCTGAGAGGTGGGGCTAGGTAGATCCAGGGCTGCTCTGGCTTGGGATAGCTTGGAAGGAAGAGGTGGAGCCTGTTAGGGTCACATCAGTGACTTCTTCTGTGCTTCCAGACTGAGTACTGATACCAGGAATCACTTACATAGTGCTTTCTAGGTACCAGGTTCTGTTCTGAGAGCTTTATCATATATTAACTCATTTGCCTTACAACAGGTAGGTATTATTACTATCATCCCCATTTTCCAGATGAGAAAACTGAGGCACAGGAGGGGTAAGTAATATCACATAGTTAGTGTATGTGTGTGTTTATGGGGAAGTGGGCAGGTTGGGTTCACATCCAATCATTATGGGGAAGTGGGCAGGTTGGGTTCAAATCCAATCAATCTGACATCAGAACCCTGATGAGAACTAACTTAGATATCCATGTAAAAAGCTTAGTACATAGTACCTAGCTGGTATTCAATCAACTTTAATAATATCATTGTTTTTATTTACTAATAATTTCATAGGTAACGGGGAGTTCTTAAAATTTGGAGTAGAGGACTAAAGTAATGGGATTATAGTATAGAAATGTGATTCTGGAAATCACACATAGGGTGGTTAGAAATAGAACATGGGAGGTAGAAAGACCAGATTAGAGGCTGTGGCAGCTCTAGAGCCAAAGGTGATAAGACCTGAATCAAGGTTGTAGCCAAGTGAATGGAAAGAAGGTCATCCAACGTCACCCAAGGGAGGGAGAAGCAATAAAAATTTAGCAACCAATTGGATATGGTAGAGGGAAGGACAGGGTACAATGTCTGAGGAACATGTGACAAAGAATGCTCTCTGCTGTTGCACCGTGAATTGTGAAGGTGAGAGATTGTTTGTCGTAGGCTCCTAGAGAAGAAGGGTTCTGGATAAGGGAGTTTGGATTCTCCTTGAGTTCAGGGATGACATATTGACCTTGAGATGACAATTGTCTAGAAGCACTTAGAATTGTAACTTTGGAAAACAAAGGAGAGGATGAGTTAGACTAGAGGTGCAGGCGTCATCCACACAACAAACAGTAAACCCAGAAGAGGCCATTCCCCAAACCAAAGCAGACCAGTTACATTGGACCCATCAGGGCTGAGTAAACACTGCCGCCAGGGACAAAGATGATAAGATAACAAAGGTGAAGCCACTTTGGATCTTTATCTATTTTTATTTAACAAACACTTATACAGCCCTTACAACATACCAGGCATTACTCTAGGTAGGTGCTTTACAAATACTAATTTATTTCAATTTCATTACACTTCCTATAGAGTAGGTAGTATAACAATCACTATTTTATAGATGAGGAAACTGAGGCACAGAGAAGTTCAGAAACTTACCCAGAGTCTAAGCTAGTAAAAGGATGGATGATCTGGGCAGCGTTATCTCTTGATAACACAGGGTAGGACAGGCCAGCAAGGCCCACACCCAAGCAACCCATCTTCCTGCAGAGATGGGAGCTTAGTTTGGGTCCTTATTTCACATCTATCCTTGAATGATTAATTTAGGTTCTGTTGATGATGGTGTAAATCAAATGACCTCAGGGAGATTCTGAAATAAACTACTGACCTACCAAGTAGGTCAGTAATTACCAAGAGGCATTGGGAACCTCTCTCAAACAATAGCCACACAAGGGCAAAGGCTTCTGCCACACCATGGAATCATCTCCTCAGATAATTCTAGTGTCCCTGCTCACCTAGTGGATGTGTAATATGGCAGAAAAGGGAATGCATGTGACTTTGGGGTAGTCGCTACAAGTGGTCCTCAAACCCTAGTGTGCACAGGAATTCCTTTGGGTATCTGCTACACATGCAGACGCGTTGTAAACCTACAACATCAGAAGGTCCCTGGGTGAACCCTGGGACTCTGCATTTAAGCACAGCCAAATTAAAGACACCCTGACCTAGTTGCAAATACTGCCTAACTGAAATGGCCCCTTGAGGTTGGAGATAATTACACGAAGACCAGTGCCAAAGGGGAGAATTAGAAAGGCTGCTCCCATAACCTCCCAGATGGTTTTGGCTCACACCAGGCCCTTTGGAAGGAAAAGCCAGTTTTCAAGAATGCCTGGAGAGATTAGAATAGGAATTTTGATCTCAGGTGGGGAAGTGATGATGGTGTGAAAGCCTCCCCGTGGGTGTTCCACAATCCCGAGATACCTGTCACGGAGGGACAGGTGCCACAGCCAGAGACAAGAGGCAGCAGTGCCAGGGCATCTAAGCCTGCCTGTTACCTGCCTCCTTCCTGCCGCCAGCAAAGCTCTGCTTTACATTGTTCCCACTGTCTGACACCATACCTGGACACTCCAGCAGCCAGAAGCTATTTTAAGGACTTAGTCTTGAGTTCGTACAAGGGTCTCCGGTTTAATGACCAAATGATCCTTCAAGAGTCTTGTTTCACAGCTCAGAAGATGCCCCTAGCTCTTGTCACTGCCCAGAGGCCACCACCAACAGATCCCAGCTTCTGGCCCTGGTCCAGATATAAGGTGCAGTTTTCACGGCTCGTTTCACTCACTCTCAGAGTTAACACCCCCTCCGTCCTACCTCTAATTTGGCCCCTAATGTCTGATTCCGGTGGACTGGGATGGGGGAGGGTCCACCATGAAGTTTCCCTGGGGCGGCTGCACTGCTCCCTAGTGTGTGTGTTGAGTTGGAAGGACGATAGAGTCAGAGAAACACGCCAGGCGGGGCATGAACTTCGGGTTCCACTGCGGTGCTGTCCACTGGTCTTAAGCTTTTGAACCCAGAGAACTTTGTTCCGAAGAGGACAGGCTCTGGTGCTCATCGTCACCTGCATACAGGCCCTCACACTCTGTGGGTCTCGCTGTGCATTCCCCAGAACCACTGTGTCTGTTCCCAAGCTGGCTGAATGTCTGGCACTTAAGTAGGGAATCCATATGTGTTTGGTTAATGAAAAATTACTGTGCTTAAACACGGCTTTCTCAATCTCGACGCTGTTGACTTTTGGGGCTGGATCATTCTTTGTTATGGGGTCTGTCCCGTTCCCTGTAGGGCATTCTGCAGCCCTGGTCTCTACCCTCTAGGTGTCAGGGGTATCTTCCCCCCAGTCATGACAACCACATGCCAAATTTCCCCTGGGGGGCAAAATGGCCCCCAGGTGAGAACAATTGGTTTCAACAAATGCCCATCTATGTCATTATTTTTTCTTTTACTGCAGTTGTACATTTGGGACTTTGAAACTTCCCAAATATTACATTCTCATTATAGAAAATTAAAAAAAAAAAACATAAAGGTGAAAGAAGAAAACAAAAACTGTATATAATAGCCAGTGTTAACATTTAAATGATATCCTTCCAGCCATTGTTTTCCGTGCTCATATTAAAAATATCTTTACAAAGGTAATTATATAATAGAATAGATATAGCACTTAAATAGTACAATGTAAATTCAAATTCCCGGTGGCAAAACCTCACAGTACACACACAGCAACATGTTGGGTGTGACCTGGGCGTAGGCGGCTGTGAGAGCACTTTGGGAAATGCCGTTCCCAGCACCACCATCTTTATTTTGGACATATGCTGGGAGTCTTTACGTATCCCAGTCCTCCGGAGGACGTTGTCTGGGGGATTTCATTTCTTGGGGACAGAGGTGTGGTGACTTCCAGATGTGTGGCTTCTCGCAAGTTGCTCCACCCTTGCTGTACTCTATCTGTAGAATGGGGATGGTCACAGCCATCTCATAGCTCCTCCAACTGACCCCAAAGAAATGAGGATAAGTGAGGTGCTGCCACAGTGCTTCAGAAGGATAACGTGCTGTGTAAAAGCCCAGGGGAGGCCATGCGTGACTTTGCCTCAGACGCCCTTGCTGGAGTTCATGAGATGACCTTGTCTCTCCCCCTTCCCTCCCCGACCCCGTGTGCTGCAGCTGCCCTACGGATGAAACAGTCCTCGTGCATGAGAATGGGAAAGACCACAGGGCAACCTTCCAATTCAATGCTTTCCGGTTCCAGAACATCCCCAAATTGTCCAAGGTGTGGTTACACTGTGAGACTTTCATCTGTGACAGTGAGAAGCTCTCCTGCCCAGTGGTGAGCCATCCTTCCCGGAATGAGACTATTACCTGAGGCTGTGAGGGTGACGGGACGGTATTTGAGAAGCTGTATTTTTCCCTGGGAAATTGTCAACAGACCAGTGTAGATGTGTGTGAGGACATACTGGAGGAAAGGCTGCTGAGGGTAGGGCAGACGTTCCAGGCGTGTCTGCCCCGCCACGAACAAGCTACATGGTCTGGCCCAGGTCACTTAACCCCAGAGCCTGGTTTTCTCCGCTTTAAAGATAGAGTGGTGATGAGTAATGGCGGCCCTTCTCTTTTCAGAGAGCAATGTTAGGGAAAATGAAAGAAACAACAGACATGGAGATGCTTTGAAAAAGTTAATAGGACAAGGGAGATTCAAAATTCAGCTGGTAGCAATAGGCTCTGGATGGAAGTCGAAGGTAGGTATTTTTAGCTCTTGACTTACCAGCCTGAACGTCCATCTCGGAGACTTAAGATGGACGAGAGAGATGTTGCAGGAATTCGCGACATGAGGTCACAGCTGTTCCGACCACGTGAGAGGAAGGGCCCAGCTTCCCAGACATGTTTAGTAGCTCATGCAGGACGGTCAGCTTCCCCTCCACCTCCTCCACCAAGAAGTTGCTGCAGGATCAATCAACATGCGTAATGAATTCAGGTGGAAGACGATTTTCCATTGAGACCAGGTGAGAACCTGGTCCTTAGAGCAGTGGTTCCAAAGTGTGGTCCACACTGCTTCAGCATCACCTGGGAACTTGTTAGGGATGCAAATTCTCAGCCCCCCACCCCACCCCCTGGCCCCAGACCACCGGGTTCAGACACCCTGGGCGGACCCAGCAATCTGTGTTTTAACAAGCTCTTCAAGGGGCGCGCATGTTTGAGAACCACTGCCTTGAAGATCTAAAAGTGTTAAATTCCAAACTGTTACCTCCTCCAGTCTATTTGGACCAGAGACCTCAGTGAGGAAGGACACAGTGTTTCTGAAGAGGGTACCTGCTCGCATTGCCTATAGTAACCAACAGAAATAAGATGATAATCTCTATTTCTGTTGATTCATTGGGCCAGACAGTGGTCACTTATGAGCAAAAACAGAGAAAGGGAAGGGAGTAGAGAAACATTTAACTGTTCATGAAAGGATTATTATTGGCACTACATTTTAAAAAGAAAATGAACCAGAACACATTTTGTGGGTATCCACGTCTCAAATCACAGAGATGAGAGTAACTATGGGTAAAAGCCTTACTTCTCATCAAAAGAAACGGAGTCAGTTCCTCCCACACGCAATGTGGATATGTTCCAGCTTGAAGAGTTAAGGCCGGAAAGATTTCTTCCTTTTCTCAAGTTGGAGAAGCAATGAAATACATCTCTCTGGGTTATAAAAGCAATAAGGGAACTAATGTCTGAGGCCTGGGGAATTTTGACTCCATCAACTTTGTGACTTCTTAAAAAAAAATCTCTTTTCTCTCCTGTGTTTGTTTCTCATCCCACCTCTCCCCTCGGCTTCTCCTGGGTCTCCAGACTTGTGACAAACGAAAACGCCTCCTCCGGGACCAGACTGGGGGCGTCCTGGTCGTCGAGCTCTCCCTCCGTAGTAAGCTTCTCTGTTTTCCAAATGGTTGCCCTCAAGCTGGGCTGCGTCCACAGGCACGGCCGGTTTGAGCATTTTAACTGAATTGCCAAACCAGTTGTGCCTGTAGACACAACCTTTACCTGCAACGCGTCTCCTCACCTGGGGGGTGGGTAACTCACGCCCGATCAAGGAGGTTTGTTAACTACCCTGAAAAGTTCGGCCTGTGGCCTCAATTCCAATGCCCCCCAGGGACTAGGAAGTGCTGAGCTTCCAGGCACAGTGTGCAGGTGATAATAATAATAGAAAATGAAACGTACTGGGGCATCCAGGACATGTCAACAAAACTAGTAAAGGAGCTGGGTGGGCCCTGGGGTTTCAGAAATAAAGGAGACCCACATGGGCCCTGTCCTCAAGAATGTACCATCCAGCAAGGAGGGAGATGCTGAATGCTAAGGGAAAGGGAGATTACTGTTAGTGGGGGTGGAAGAGGTAGGGTCTATGGGAATAGATGCGTAGGCAGCTCAGCCTAGTCAGGCTTAGGGAGGACCTCTGTGAGTCATTTTAAGTCTGACCTCAAGAGTGCTGTGACATCAAGGGGGGGCAAGGCCTGGGAGCTTTAGAGGACAGTCACCCAACTTTGGTCAGGAGCCCAACCCCATCTGCTGCCTGATTTTGTATGACCTGTAAGCTAAGGGCAGTTTTTCCTTTTTATGTGGTTGAAAAAAATCAAAGGAAACAATATTTCATAACACACAAAAATTATATGAAATTCAAATTTCATTGTATATACAGAAAGTTTTATTGAAACATAGCCACACTGGTTCATTTAGGGCTTGTCTCCAGCTACTTTCGACAGCATCAAGTAGTTGCAATAGAGAACAAGTGGCCTGCGCAGCTGAAAAAGTTTACTATCACCCACGCTTTTCAGAAAGTTTACCAACCCCTGCCATAGAGAGCCAAGATGAAAATGGTGTGAGATGAAGCCTTTGTCAACCCTGCAAGAAACTTTGTGCTAAAGACAATGGGGAGCGGGTTGGTTTCATCAGGGGAGAATCCAGTCAGGTTTGTGTTTTAGGGACACAGCTCTGAGACTTCTCCCTCTGTGATCTTTTCTTAAACCTTCTGTATTCTCTTTCTTTACTCACTACAGGCAGGGGATCCTCCGGTCTCTATAGCTTCTCAGGTAAGGAAAAGAGACAGCTCTGGGCAATGCTTTTAACAGGCAGATGTGTGTTTTAAAAGAGGCTTACCTTTGGCCCCAGCAAAGCCTTTACTTGAATGAGGTGGAGGGGGATTGGAGGTCGAAAGGTCTCTCTCCAACCAGCCCCTGAGCTCTGAAGGGAGGGAGGGGCTGGGGGCAAGCTGGATGAAGCAGAGCTGGTTCCCCCACCCCCCTACCAAGTCTAAGCAAAGACATCACCAGGTGGTTCCTCTTGGGTTTCTGTGTTCGGAAAACGTGATTTTCAATGATCTGTTCATTCAACAAATATTTCTGAGTCCGTTCTATGACCCTGCCCCTCATGAACTGAGTGACCTTGGGCCATGACCCCACTCCTGCATTCCCCAGTGTCCTCCATGAAATTGGGTTAATAATTGCCCATATCATACACAGAAGTTGTTGTGTGGATTAACTATTACAACTAAGAGCACTAAACAATGCCCAGAAAGCAACAAACATCCAGTAAAGATCAGCCATAATTACTGACTCTGTACCAGGCACTTTTCTAGGTGGTGCGACTGCTGCAGTGAACAAGGCAGGCAAGGCTCCTGCCCTTCCTAATATGCATGAAGTATGGTGGGTGGGGCTGAATAATGATTTAGACAGCAGCCCGGGAAGCATCTTAGAGGAAGAAGCATTTCAGCTAAGACCCAAGATCTCACCAAATGATGCGAGAAGATGGGTAAGGCAGTTCTATTTATAAACAAACTCACAGATGTAGGATTTGCTCTCACAATTACAGGAAATCATGCAAACCAACTGTTTGAGACTCTCAGATGCACCATCTGGAGTCTACAGTGAAACGCACCGTCACTGTATTATCGAAGCTCAGGTTCCCATCTGTCAGAGGTCCCTATCCTAGGCTTATCTGTTGGGTTCTTTGTACTGATGAAAGTGAGCTATGCAAACCCCAGAGGATGAACAAAATGACTATGTACAAAATGTGCAGAGTTTTATGAAAACCTACTTAACGTCCTTGAGTTGACTCAGTTATGTTGAGTTGACTCTTTTGTCGAGTTCTCCTTGCTCCTTGTCGAACTGTCTCCTTTCCTGTCTGGTCCACAGATGTTCTCTATCACCTCATCGTGTTGCTGGGGATTTGTGCTGTGTTCTAAGGGAGAGCCAGGCAGGCAGCTGCAGCTCCTCCACCCAAGACCATCTCCTCTGTCAATGACAAACTCACATTTAGTGTGCTGCCAAAAAGAACAAACAGAAGACCGTATTGTTGGGGAGCAGAGAACAGCGCTTTGCCAAATATGTGTTCCAGTGATTTTCGTGAATTTCAGTGATTGTTTTTCTTCGGTGCCCCACTTCCTCTTGTGACTTCCTGTGGCTCTTAGATTCTGCCGTCCCTCCCCTGCAGCCGGCGGAGGAGTCTCCTTTCCCCATAGTCAAGTCGAGACTGCAGCGGACTCCTTTGAAAGCTATTCTAATTTTAAAAGACTAGCACACCCAACCAAGCGCAGCTGAGCATTTTGAGGAGAAGGTAGGGCATAAGCACAAAGTCAGTGCTGAGGACAGAATGCACAGGAACAACCAACTTTGCCGAAGGAGCCTTTGTCATTGAGGCTGTGCAATTCCTATCTGAGGACCAGAGCTGAGCCACCAGGCGGGGGTTCTAATCTTTCAAATGATCACGTGGGAATCAGAGTAGAAAACATTCATTTGCTCAAACCTGAATAATATAAAGGAAAATGATTCTTGAGAGCCCCCAGTGAGTGCTAACCCAACTGGTGTTTTATTATAAGTTTTCTTAAATATGTATAAACATTATATAGGTGTACACTCCTTATTTTTATAGCTGATATATATGTCTAAGATCAAAAGAAAATTACAAATTGAATAGGACTCAAGCTACAAAAAGAGTAAAACTCACATTAGCATTAATTGAACATGATAATATGGCATTGCCTAAATGAAACTGCTGCTTGTAACATGCTTCAGAGGGACTGCCACGACAGGTTCTCTGCAGCTTGGCAACCCCATCCTACTTGTGATGCCCAAGGCTCTCACTATTTCTATTCGCTCTGCTAAGAAACCTTCATTTGTAGAGAATGGTCTGACCTCATTTAGGCTTTACTTCAACATTCAAGCCCATATCTTTTTTTTGTCTCAGTAACCTACGACCATTCGAATGGAACCAACAAAAAATCGGAAACACAAATGCAAATAAAATGAAGACAAATGGCCAGTGAAATCACGTGGTTTCTCATGCTGAGAGCACTGCCACCCCAGTGATCCAGAATATGTTGAGAGTAATGATTTACACGGTCAAGCAAACAAAAACGGAAAGAAGCGGTCCTGGTAGAGAATTGGCAGATCCCTGAAAATGCACTGAGGACCCCGGTTTGAGGCTAGAAGCTGAGATGTGCTAGGAAAAGCCTGAGCTTTAAATTCTGTTCTTTGTCTTGTATAGACTCAATTAACGGGCTTATCATTGGAAAACACGTCAGTTTGTATCTCTGTATTTAATATATTTGAGAAGTTTTGAGATCTGTAGTTTGATGGTTCTTTTACAACTGTGTTAATGAACTCAGAAATTAAGCTAGTTCTCAAATCTCTGGAGACACAGAGTGCATGTTTAGCAATAATAGGCTAGATTAAAATGACTCGTAGCTGAAACTGGTCTCAAAGCTGGTGCTCCAACCAGTTTGGGATCTCTTCTTCCTATAAATTCAGAATTTTTGTAGTCAGGAAGGACAGAAGACATATTTCATTGGTTCTAGTCAAAAACTCTTAAATAGCATACTCACAGCCATAATCATAAATCCTTGGCTGTCAGAGTAAAACAAAGTTGTGTTAGTTTTGCTTTGTTTTATCATAATGTTTAATGATCTTGTATCTCGTGGTGGTGCTATGGAATAAATAAAATGCCTTAAAATAAATAACCTATGACTATAGCTTACAGTGTAAATATATCATGTTGGTAGCCAATTCTTCAACCCTCCCACTGGTCTCTACAACTAGAGCTTCTTAAATTCACATATATTTCACAGGCTTTCAATCATTTTATCCTCCAATTGCATTTCAAAAATTCCAGTATTGTGTTCCTCGGCAAGGAGGCAGAGCCATTTTGTATGATTAATGTCTGGGGGAAAAGTTTTTGTGGTCATCCCTGTCTCTAAGGCCCTCATGTCTGTCACCAGCAACGGCATGTGCTTCAACTCAAAGTTAACAGCCCCATGATGTTTGGTTGCATGTTTCATGTCTCACAACTTCTCTACTAAGGAATTAAGAGAAAGTCACTCTCCAAACAATCTCTCTTGCAAATTCCCATTAGTGCTAAACATAAAACAGACATTTAGAGAAGGAGGAAAGGGTCCTTTCTCCCTTAGGTATCCTTGGTTGACATAGAAAAAAACCCTGAATATAGATTTTAGGAAAGTGCTCTTATCAAAATTCCTAATTATGAACCCTAAAGACATCTTCTCTCTGTCTCTCTCTCTCTCTCTCTAAACTTGAGTAATTCAAACAAAATATATAGAGAGACACGGATATATATACACACACATATATACTGAGTATACACAGGCACATAAATCTCTACCAATTGATAGATACAGCTATAGCTATAGCTGTAGAGAGATAGATATAGAGAGATTGCTGTCTGTATATACTCAGTATATGTGTATATGTGCATGTATATATGTATATGTGCATACATGTGTATGTATATATGCGCATGTGTGTGTGAATGTTTATATGTAGGCACATGTGTATATATGTTCTATGTGCATGTGTGTGACTGGATGCCAGATGTTTATGTTACAATGTTTGATGAAAAAGGCAGAAGTAACAAAGTTTTTATTATATGAACATAACTGTGTAAGCATGTGGGCTAGGGCTGGAAGGGAACAAACACACACACTCTGTACAGATACAAAGATGGGATAATGATAGTTGATTGTCATATCCCACCCCATCCCTACATCTGTGTGTTATTTTCTAATTCTCTTTCAATGTAACAGTACTGGATTTCTCAGTTACTTCTGCTCTTTTGTACATACCTGTTAGTCCTCAATATGTTGCATTACTACTATGTTTCCTCTCCCCAGCTAAACTGAGAACTAAAGATCATAGAAAGTTTCATATTTTCTTGTGTCCCCCAATGTGGTACCTGGCACAGAGTAAGTACTCAATAAATGCTCTTTGAATCAATGAAATGTTCATAAAGATGCATGGATGGATGGATGGATGGATAGATGGATAGGTCGGTGGGAACTGGCCAATCTCTCTAGAGACCCCATAGCAGAAGTTGCCTTGTTCCCTTTCATAATGGAACAAAGTGCTTAGCACCCAGAAGCCCTGATCCCAAACAAGGGAAGAAGATATGAGGCATGAGAAGATAACTTTTGGCCCACTGTCTCCATGCTAAGGTAACTCCCCTGTCCCTTCATAAAAATGCCTCTACCTTCCCTCCTTCCGAGCATCAGTCAAAAGCTCTCAATCCTTGGGACTTCACTGGTGGTTCAGCGGTTAAGAATCCTCCTGCCAACGCAGGGGACACGGGTTCGAGCCCTGGTCTGGGAAGATTCCACATGCCATGGAGCAACTAAGCCCGTGCGCCACAACTACTGAGCCTGCGCTCTAGAGCCCGTGAGCCACAACTACTGAGCCCACATGCCACAACTACTGAAGCCCACGCACCTAGAGCTCATGCTCCGCAACAAGAGAAGCCACCGCAATGAGAAGCCCGTGCACCTCAATGAAGAGTAGCCCCCGCTCGCCGCAACTAGAGAAAGCCTGCACACAGCAACGAAGACCCAATGCAGCCAAAAATAAATACATAAATAAGATGAAAATGGAATCGTGTCATAGAAAATGGAGTCTGTGAAGTTCCTAGAATTCAGCTGCCCACCTTTGGGCAGAAGAAGAGTCCTGAGGATGGATAAGAAAGAAATTAAGCAATAAATTGAGAATGAGACATGATCCATTTGGAAGCTGCAGTGCTCACAGGAAGTGAGAGCTCACGGCCAGGCCTTCCAGCCACTGACTGCAGGGGTTCTGCCTGCCTGGGACGGCCTGAACCTGCTGGATTTCAGCGATTCACCCCTCAGTTAGAGCTTTAGGCCCTGAAAACATTCCTGAGATGCCTTCTGCTGTGGGCTTCTATGTCCTTGCAGGCCGATTAGCTGATAAAGATAATAAACACTAAAGGTTAGGGAGCAGCCACTTTGCAAAGAAAGGCAGGTCCCTGGCCCCAGGCTTCATTCTCCAGCTTTCCCCTTTCCCAGAGTGAAATTGGATTCACTGCAAATTCGCAAGCTAATGGGCTGGAAACCTCTGGCAGGGAGGCAGGCTCACCGGCCCGTCTGGGAGCGGCAGCCCTGGTGTCCCAGGAAATGAGTTCACTGTATCCAGCTCATCCGTCTCCACCTTTGCTCTAGGCCACAGGACTCCAAGGTGGACAGAGGAGGCCAGCTAGATGGCTCCCCCTACTGGGAGACTGACTCAATACCCCGGAACTACAACCCCTGAATGGGATATTTAAGACACCCCATGGACTTTCCTGGGACGCCACAAACACCTTTGAAGAAAATACCCACCTCAGAAGATCTCTGGGACTTTAGCTTCATCCTCAGGAAATTCGGAGAGTGGAATAGTGAAGCCTTCTTTGCCCTTCAACCAGAAGGTTGTTTGTTCTCCTTTGCCCTGTGGGAAGCAAAGGAGAGCTGGTGAATCACAGAGCAGGAGAGCTTGCCTGTCAAGTGTGGTCCCTCAGTAGACAACTCAGGTCGCCCTTACTCGCTTCCTGAGAACGTTGTTTGTAGCCAGAACTGCAACAAGGCAGGAGCTGCCTTGGTGAGGGAAAAGCTTCACTGTAGATGAAATCGTGGTCATATCCTTGGACTTTGCTGATCAGCCTAGATGGACAGTCAGCGATGGTCTATGGGGTGAGGGCCAGTGGAGGCTAAAGTCTGTTGCAAAGAAAATCTTTTTAAAATAATAATAAAATCTACTGAGCTCTTACTATGTGTAGCGCACCAAGTGAAACACCTCACATACAGGTTCACAACTAATCCTCACAGCCACCCTTTGAGGGCAGTATTATCACCATTCCCATTTTACAGATGATAAAACTAAGCCCCCAAATGAGACAGCTAGGAACAAGTGGGACAGGATTCAAAGCTAGGTCTACACTGCTGACATCTAGAAAAATCTTCCTCTTACCTGAAGTCCGTTGATGAAATACATCATGCCAGAGCCAGACTTAGCAAACTGTGGAATTGAAGGTACCTCCTCCCTTTCACTTCTTTCCCTGGACCCTGACACCCACTCAAACTCCCAATGTCATAGTAACCGCCCACCACTCCCACTGTGAACATCTCCAAGATGCTCTTGAGAACATCTCAAGCGGAGTACCACCACTCCCAGAAAGGGCAATGCTTATCAGAAAGAGGAGAAGGTATCATGGTACATTTCAGTGATGGACAGGGAGCCAGGATGGAAAGGAAGGCAGAGAGAAAGGGAAGAGATATTTAAATGTGTAGAGATGAGGTCCAAGTGCCCCCAAACCAATGGGCTTCCATCCCCTGCACCTGGGCACTTTAGACTCAGGAAAAGGGAAATAGAAGAATGTGGACATTATAATTCCTGGGCTTATATTTGCTGTTGCTTTTGTGGGAGACTAGACTGGGGTGTTCAAGCAGAAGCCAGGAGACCAGGGTAGCAAAGAGAAAGGAGGCATCACACAAGAGGTTGGTCTAGGTTGGAGCCAAAGTCACAGATTCCATGTTTGACCATTTAAGGGAATTGTACAGTCCTCTTTGGAGGAAGATAACCTCACAGTCATGAGAGCCTCCACATGGACCTTCGTGGTCTCCACGAACCACGGCGTGGAGATTCACTCATCCCATCTAAGTTCCTCAATATCTCCTTCAGGGACCCAAATGGGGCGGGGTGGTGGGGTGGGCACGCATTTGGTCTGGTCTTACCTTGACTGGAATGCAGTCTTTTGCAAATCACACCCTCCCAACGCCAGCAGGGCGCCTGCAGTGCTGTGAGAGACCTGAATCCGGAGAGCTGCCAGAAACCAGTTTTACCCTAGTCATCACCTTGGTTGTGAATTTCATATGGATGTCAGTGGGGCAAGGGCTGCTGTGGGGAGGGAACGCTACACACACGGCTCAAGTTCTTGGACCGCCAGCACCTCTCACTAAGCAAATCACAGACAACCTCTCTCACGTCTAGGACACGTGGACTGGGACCCCCAAACATCCAGGCATTGCTCAGGTGCTGCTGGATGTCGCTCAAGCTTTAATACATTCGGTTTAGAAACAGAAGACAGAACTGGGTCCATATGCAAGTTGGTGTTCCTGATGGATGAGGGCAGCTGGGGTCCTCAGGCTCCCTGGGATAGTACCAGAGCTGGAATGTACCACTGAAAATGTCCTTTGTAACCAGAACTGCAGCTAAAGTCAGGTTTGGAGCCTACATCAGCATTTATAATTTCATATTTTGTCCTTGAACTCTTTACTTACAAGCTAAAAGAGACGTTTAAATCTGGATTTGAGACTCAGTTGATTAACTTAGACAACAAAGTAATCAGAGGGGAAAAGATTTTTTGTCTGTTTTTACATACTGTGGAAGATTTACAAATTCAAAAGAATGTTAACTGAAACTTTTCAAAACTTAAATCACTGAGTAATTATTTTTTCCAGCTGATAAATGTCTCAGCTGATAAACGGCATATATGTGTCTAGTAATAATCAATACAATAAAATTATTGTAATGCAAAAGAATTTGATGTCCCCGGGAGTTCCTGGCCATAGATTTCTTTGGCATCACCAAAACTATACAGCAGGGTTGGCACATTACTACCTACAGGCCAAATCCTGCCCACCACCTGTGTTTGCAAAATAAAGTTTTATTGGAACATAAACACACCCAACATTTACATGTTGCAAATTGCTGCTTTCACACAACAACAGCAGTTACATAGTTGCAGCAGAGACTATAGCCCCCAAAGCCTAAAATATTTACTGTCTGGCCCTGTTTAGAAAAAGTTTGCCAACTCCTGCTCCTCATTTAAATGATCTTACTATATGTGTACCTGACTGTTTAGGATGGAAAGTCTTGGAAGGAGATGTCATGTGTGTTTACATGGCTCCATCGAGAACACAGTGCAAAAACCCATCTACAAAGCTTGTGACCAGTGTTGTCTGAAGTGGATAATGATCTTATCCTCCAGATGGAAAAGAGTAGACAAAATGCAAATGCATCTTCTAAAAATACTCTCTGGTTAAAGATAGGGGACCGGAGGGGCAGCGATCGTGTGTTTGCGAAGTGCTGTAAACGATACCCACGCAAACTGCTACTTTCCATTCTGGATGCATGTTCACAGTGTCTCCAAACAGACAGTATCTGGGCATGGTGATTCCTACCACGCCAGCCACCATGGAACCTGCAAAGGGAAGGACAGAGGGGCGTGACCAGTCTGCATTTCCCAAGTGTGGGACTCCACAGTGCAAATCAGGTCAACAAAAGCAACTCAATAAATATTCGTGAAATACCCTCTGGGGGCAAAGCTTGGAAATAGACCTCAGGGTTTACAACGAGGCAAACTACAGAACCCACAGACTTTTGGTGGAAAGCAACATAATCAACTGTTATGGGTTGAATGTTTGTGTGTCCCACCCCAACTCACATGTTGAAGCTCTAACCTCAATATGATGGTATTAGGAGATGGGGCCTTTAGGTGGTAATTAGGTTTAGAGGAGGTCGTGAGAGGGAGGGCTCTTATGATGGGATCAGTGCCCTTATAAGAAGAGAAAGAGACACGAGAGCTCTTTCTCTTCCTCCACCGTGAGGACGTAGCCAGAAGGCAGCCCTCTGCAAGCTGGGAAGAGGGCTTCCCCAGAATCCACCATGGTAGAATCCTGACCTTAGGCTTTCCAGCCCCCAGAACTGTCATAAATGTGTGCTGTTTAAGCCACCCAGTCTAAGGTAGTTTGTTATAACAACCAAACTGACTAAGACAGAAATTAATGACAGCACTGGAGATGTAAACAAAGCATCAGTGGCACAGACATGGGAGTAATTCATCCTGGTTAGGAGTCAGGTTTTATTTTAGTTAAGCTGTGGAGAATAAGTAGGAGCAGGTCTGGCTACATAATCTGCAGGGCCCAGTCTCAAATGACAGTAAGGGATCTTCCATTCAAAAATTATCAAGAATTTCAAGACAGTAACAGAATGGCATTAAACCAAGTACAGGTCACTTCCGCACAACTCACAAGCCCATGAGTTTGAAAAAAACAGAACAGATCAAAGGGCATCTGATGCAGAGGCATGGAGGGAAAGCAGCCCAAAATAACTGTCCTGGTTTGGGGGCTCCTCCTAATTTGGGTTCAACACCTTGGAGTCTTTGTTTGTCCTTGTTGTTACCAAGCAATCTGACTAACTAGAAATACATGTGCAAAGAGAATTCAATCTTTTCTTTCCCCTGCAGATGCTACCATTTGATTTCAGGGTTCCTAAATTAAGCCTCAGACCTAGGATGTGAATTTAGAACTACATGCTGCTGTATCTGGACCACAAGGCCACCTGCCCTTAGTGCTGTCTACCTGTGTGGAGGCCAATCCAGAGCTTAAGCTTTTCCTCGGGCATGTGCCCAATCTGGAAGTGGATGGTGGCACTGAGGAAGTGCAAGGACATCGTGGCAATCTCGTCCACGTTTTGGGTACCATTCCGATGGGAAGTCCGCTAGACACCATGTATGCATCTCCAATGGTTTCAACCTGAAAATAAAGCAAGAAAGTGGCCTTGTGTTCGTCATGAGGGAGGCTGGGGGTGATGGCGGGGTCAGAGACAAGGCCCCTCATGACTGATCCTGTTTGAGGCCCCATCCTTTGAAGGGTCGTACTCCCTGAACTTCATTCCATCCAAGTCCCAGCATTTCCTCAAGTTCCTACTCTTGTCCTGGCTCCTACAAAGTCTTCCTTCCCTCACCCTCTTCCCCACAGTCTCTGCTTTCTTCTCTGAAATCTGAGAGTGCTGGTGATTATATTTCCCCAACCCTAGTTCAAAACCAGTTAGACAGGCAGCAATATACTGTTGGAGTAGATCTTGAAGGATCACATGGATCCATCAAGTGAAATCCATCTTATCCAAGCTGAACTGTCTTCACTCCACGCAAGGGCTCTTAGATACAATTATACATATGCTTATATTATACAAAATATGTATAAATGTATGTATCTGCCTGATCTGTCCTCTTTTTCCCCAACCCTCCTAATAAAATCATCTTTCAGATCCTTCATTCACAACAGAGAATAAATGACAAGTGTAAGCATAAAGTTACAGCCCCTTCCAGATACACTTGCTTTTCAGCAGAATCCAAAGATGATGTGGAAAATGTGGAATTTCAGGCCTTAGCCAGGCAATCAGACCACGTCTGCTTCCTGGTGACCCTAAAATTACCCAAAGCCAACAAGTACACAAGTCTAACTGTTTCTAGGCTACCTCTCCCCACCATGGGCACATCCCTTAGCAATATAAACTGATTTTAGCATTAGTTCATGCAAAACGTAGCTAAGAAGAAAACACTAAGAGGAAATCCCAGAGGAGGCTCGTCTAAGCAGAGCAGCTTCCATTTTTGTTAGCTGAATGTGATCTGCTCTTTGTGATTATCTGTACCATCCTTCCTTCTGCTCTTGAACACAGGCAACATCTTTGGGGAACTTGGGGGGATAACCATTGAGGATGTGTTGCCAGGGGACATGATTACACTGTCCCAAGTCTTCCCGATTCCAGGACCACAGGCAGAGCCCTGCGATCACGGTCAGAGCTGGTGAACTAGTGGCTGCCCACCAGGCATGTGTGAACATGGGCACCTTGGAGTCATGATCTGGCCCCATCTGAACAGTCAGAAAACACATGAAGTGGCCTCATGATCACCACCAGTGAATGAAGCCAAATTATTATTTTGCTCTCCTCCCCTGCAAAATTCGTTTTTCACTCTAGGTGACCCTGTTCATACATCCCCAGTGTAGCACTAGGCGGGTGGTTGCTGTCTGACCTTTAGCCGTGAGTCTGATAGTCTAAGCTTGGGGGTCTATCTTCACCTGAATTGCTAAGGATCACAGTAACAGAAGTGAGACTTAACGCCAGATCCAAAGACAATCTTTAAAGGAGAATAAATGTGAACCTCTATGAATGTGGAAAAAATATATTCAGGAGGGAACTGGAGGAATTAGCCAGAAGAAGGTCAATGCCTGTTTTAGAAATGTGTTTACTGTGAGATAAAATAATGGAAGGAAACAGAGGGAACAACTGATGATTCTTGACAAGCACCTACATCTGTGATGAATCAAGCCCTTTTCCAAGAAAACAAACAGGAATCAAATATTGAGTTTCTGCCATGAATTGAGATAGACTGCCAGCCTGAAATAGAGCCTTCCACCTGGCTGAGGTCTAGGGCTGGATTAATCCTCACTCATGCCCGGAGACAGCCTACAAGGGTCATGTGTGTCTCCACAACCCAGGAACCAGGCGTCTCACCTTATACACATCATAAGTTTTAATGATGTGATCAAATAAACTGTACAGGTCCTTAAGGAGCTGCACAAGTTGCAGCGGGGAGCTGAGAGAACAGAGTTGTGTGAATCCAACAATGTCAGAGAAAAAGATTGTCATGGACTCAAAATGCTCTGGTTCCACGGCTCTTCCAGCTATGCGCTGTTCTCCGATGAAGCTGAAACCAGAGAATAGGATCGTTTTTGAACAGTATCATTCATCTTGTCTCCTATAGACGCCTACAAAGTCTCCCTGGTAGATCTTTTTCTTCGGTGGGTTAGATTTTGGGGTAACAAAAATCCATCATCTAGAGGGATTCTTTTGACACCCATTTCTCTGCCTGCATTTTCTCTAAAGAGATATTTGAATTGGTGGGTATAAATTCAGGGAGGGGTGAGAAGCAGTTCACATAAATGCCTTTTCAAAAAGATTTTCTCCCTGAGGGAATTTCATTTGCCCCTATTGGTTATAGAATTTGATTTTAAAGACTCAGTCTGCAGACGTGAAGCAAATGTAAACATTCATCGATCCACAAATTAACATTTCTGCTTCTATCAACCAATCTCACATTGACACATTCAAATCCCCAACCCCATTTCTTTGTCAAGACACATAAGAAGGGTGCGGGAATTTTAACAGCAGATGCTCTGCTAAGTGTTTAGAGAGTGCACAGGTGATAACAGAGCCAAAAATAAGCAAGTTTTGAATCTGAAGTTATTGGTGCCTATTGTACTGTGCAAAGCATTTGGGCAGACGTAGAATCTGAATATACTGAGGGTAGTAATTAATTGGACTCCTGGAACTAGAGCGCCATCTAGTGGTCCCTTTCTCTTGCTGCATCCCCTATATTCCATCTTTTACAGACCTGCATTCTCTAACTCCTGTGGATTCCAGGGCCTTGCCTCTATCTCCCTTTACAAGGTGTACCAAATTACACACAAAATGCTTGACGCTTTTTAGAAGAGCCTAACATTCTCTTAGAAAAAGAACACAGGAAATAGTCTCTCCACGTGGGGTCTCCTTAAATAGCGATCGTGTTGCTTCCTGGTTCTTTTGTCAAGGCCCCTGCTACTTTGGAATACCTGGGCAGCATTGTGGACAGAAGCTGATCCACTTTCCTCTTCTTGGCCATCAACTAGTTGGTCCTCTCTTCCACCACCTCCTCCAGGTGACTGTTGTACACTTTCAGCTTGCTCACCACACTGTCTAGTACATTCACGTGGCTTTAAAAGAACCCAGAGATTTAAGTCTTTTTCCAAGAACTTTAGGGCCACAGTGGAGCACAACATCCATGTATACATTCCGAGACAACATGTCTCGCCCTTCAGGTTTCCTACTTAAGGGTTGCCAATGGACAGCAGTGAAATGACAATGGCCAAAAGGCCGCCTGGCAGGACAGAGCCTGTCCTTTACCAGCCCTGTGATCTTGAGCTGCACCCTCTGAGCCTCAGTTTCTTCATCTGGGAAATGAGGATAATAATACATACCTCACCGGGTCATTCTGTAGATTCAGGGAGATAATGAGTACTAAGGCTGTGTCTGGTACCCAGTGGGCACTCAACAAACAGTAGCCTTCACTGCCCTCCCCATCTCCCCCACTTCCCAACATGCTCCATGCCAATCATCATCGTCATGCAGAAATGTACACTTCAGGATGGGTCATTCTTTTCTTTTCAGACGGCAACACCAGATGTTTTCTTTTCAGATGACAGATGTAAGGGGAATTTCTAGATCCTATAAGCTCTTGTTTTAGAAGAGTCTTCAGAGAAATCGTTTAAGTTTCTCATCTTTTAGGTGAGGAGACTGAGGCTCACATAGGAAATGGACTTCTTACCTTAACATTGGGGACCCTATTTTCTAAGTAAAAAGTATTGACTGACCTGAGACCTACTATTTAAAACTATTTGGATGTGGAAAATGCAGAATACAGGGCTGTTGTGTTAAGAATGTACAGTGAAATGGACAAATTAAGAGGAGATGCCTGACTCCCAGCCCGGGCCTTCTATCAACTCAAGCTACGTCTAAATGGCTGTGCCTTCTTACATTCAATGGGTCAAAAGATGACACCATTTATCCTGATGTGAAGCTACTAGTCAGAAAATTGTTCAAGAGGCATGAATAATTTAAATCAATAGCCTACTCTAAGGTTCGTGAATAATTTTTTTCCCACAGTCCAATCCCAATGGATTAGTCATAACCCCTGGAATGTTGGTTTGAAAAAGATTCCGAGGCCACATCAAAATTCCTTGGGAACAAGAGCCTTGATTGATAAGTGGTATCTGGAATGGACAAAGGAGGGCAACGAAAGCACTAATGTCTGATCCATTTTTGTATCATTTATGAAATAAAGGAAGAATTTTTACCACTCGACTTCAACCAGCATGTAGCACAGTGCTTTGTGTATGGTAGGCACTGAGTGAGTATATGATGAAAGAAGAAAGGGAAGGAAGGAATGAAGGAAGGGAGGGAGGGAGGGAGGGAGGAAAGAAGGGAAGGAGAGAGGGAGGAGGAAAGAAGGGAAGGAGAGAGGGAGGGAGGAAGGGAAGAAGGGAGGGAGGGAGGGAGAGAAGCACACAGAAGCAATCATAGTCATATAGTTTTAAAATTCTAATGGTTAAATAATTAGGAGAAAACGTCTGCTGCACATCTAACTCACCCTCTGGGACTGGCTTCCCATAACATTTTCTTGATGGAAGGGAAAGTGGGCCTTTTCTCTGGAGTTTCATCCCAACATGCCTTCACCATGACCACCATCTTTTCATTTCCCTTCCCTTCTGACGGGGAAGGTCGAAGTGGCACTGATGCCCTGGGGTCCTTGATCCGGCTGATGATTTCTGAAATCCATTTGGGATTTAGGTAGCTAAATGTCTGAGCTTTGTGCCATTTAGTACACTTCACTTTAAACAGACATGTTTTTAAATTTGTAAATTGAGTTTTTAAGTAAGCTGAACAGATTAGAATTTCAGAGAAATCTGAATATTTTACAAGAAATATTAGGAATCCTCCTGGAAAATGAGGACTCCTAATGTAAAACACATAAGCACACCCTAATTAATCTGTTTTTTGATTAAGATTTTTTCTAATAGAACTTTTCTTGAAATGAAGCATATCTCCATGTGATTTCAGAAGTGTATAAGCATTTGGTATTAGAAATCCGCAAAGTATGCTTTACGCAATTTGCATTCCATATAAAATGTTACATAAAAGTTATTTTAACAAACAATAAATGTTAACTACTATGTCCCACCTTTGTGTCCCACTTTGTAAACCTACTTTCTTTCACTTCCTCATTGGCTTCTACTGACATTTATTAAACATTCTGCTTAACCAGGTTTTGTGGAGGAAATAATATTCTGAGAACAATGTATATGTGTTTTGGTAAAAAAAAACACTGTGGTGTAACAAAATGAATGAATCTTAAATGTATTACTAAGTATAAGAAGCCAGTCTGAAAAGGCTACATACTGTATGATTCTGTTTATATGACATTCTAGGAAAGGCAAAATTATGGAGACAGAAAATAGCTCAGAGGCTGCCAGGAGTTTGGGGAGGAGAAGAAGTTGATTAGGGGAAGCACCGGGGATTTTTTTTAGGGTCATAAAATTATTCTGCACGATATTGCATTGGTGGATCATGGCACTACATATTTGCCAAAAGCCATAGGACTTTACAGCACAAAGAGTGAACTTTAAAGAAAGCAAATTAAAAAAATATAAGTTGGGAGACTGGACAACTGCAAGACAGAATGCAGACTGTGACAAAAGAATCTGTTTTACAAATGTGTGACCTAATCTCATCAAAGGGGATGGGGGTAAAATGCCGACGTAAGTAACTTCTGAAACAACTAGAGACGGTGAGACTAAAGTCAAAAGGAACTACTCAAAACCACTATACTCCAGTTGGTAGAATCGCCTCTCAGGGGGGTACAGATGAAGAACTCTGAAACTACTGTACGCAAATACTGGGATTGAACAAATAAGTAAATGGATGGCAGATGGTGGGAGCCAGGGTTCTCGCTGTTGGAAAGGGAGGTTATGGATAAGTGATGGGCAGAGACTAAAGTAAATGAACCATGTGATAACGACATTGGAGATGTCACTATGAACCCATGTTTAGCTTAATACAGATACAGATGGGTAGATAGAGATATGAATGTGTGTATACATATGGGTTAGTATATACACACCTATTATCTTGTTCTGTCCATGAGGGGGGGCTAGAAGCAACAGCAGCCCAGCAGCAACAAGCACATCTAGTGTCCAGGTTTTCATTCTCCAATACAGGAGCCAGGGCTTCTTAAACAGCTGATTCTAGTATTGGAGCAGGGAAAACACAAGATGAGGCTAAAGCATCTTACACTACCAGAAACTAAGGAAGCACAAAACAAAACACTGCAATGGGTGTATGTCAAAGTACCCAGAAGCCAACTGAAATTAAATGGTCCAAGATAGAACAATTTGAGCCACGAAATAAATAAAGAAGTATTAGATTATAACTCAAAATATAAAATAACTATATAATATAACAAATTATATATAAATATCATAAATGAAATATAATAGGTAATTGAATGGATAAATAAATGGGAGAGAATGGACAAACCTGTAGAAATAAATTCCAAATAACTTATGTAGATATTTCTCCATTCAAGGTGGTGGAGCAAACACCCCCATCCTTAGGTGAAGATTTCACATCGTGACCTCTTTCTTATGAGGACAGTATAGGAAGAGGGGAAATCAAGTCTCAAACGTTAGTGGGCATCAGAATCACCTGGGGAGCTAATTAAAACACAGACCCTGGGCCCACGCCTCACCCCACCCCCACCCCCAGTTTGCAGTTCAGAAGGTCTGCAGTAAGGCCTGAAACTTGATTTTCTAACAGGTTCCCAGATGATCTACTCCTACTGGTCCAGGGACCACGCTAGGCCAGTGCTTTGCAGACTGGGGATCTTCAACATCACCTGGGATCTTGATAGAAAAGCAAATTCTCAGGCCTGACCCCAGACCTACTGAGTCAGGAGCCCTGAGGATGGGACCCAGCAATTCTGTTTTAACAAGCCCTCCAGGTGATTCTGTTGCCCACTAACACATTTGAGAACCATTGGTCTAGTGTGCGCAGAGAATCCGTACTGTTTCCAGCACCAGGATTGTTGGCAGGGGTGTATGAGAAGTTAATGGAAGGGTGTGTTTCTCCATAAATTAGGTGCACATTGTACTCTTCCTGGTTGTGGTCCTGTGTACACATCATCCCCTGTGACCAGCTCTCATTTACCCTGGTGAGCAGAGGACTACACTGAGGGGGAAATATACTGACGGTCCACAGCGTTCCCACCCTTTCCCCACCCCAGCTGGCACAATCATATGGCAGCCGAGCTTAGCAAGTGTAGGTGGGCTCCTGCCTGGGTTCAGTGGAGGGAAGATCTGTCTCGCTGCTGGGTTCCAAATTCAGATGCCCCTGGATTTGAGATTAACCTTTTAGGATGAGTCTCACGTCTGCTTCTTTTAGCAACAAATTAGAATCAGAATCTGCTTCAAAGCAACTAGCACACTCAGAAAGCCTCCTGACTTGAAAAAGTCTCCAGGGAATGCATGATGATCTAAAGATGAGACTTGGGATAGGCCACTGGGGATGGGCTAGAAATCGTAGGCAAGGCAATAAAGAAGAAATAATGGGAAAAAAATCAAGAGAGAAAGGTGGGCTGGGTTTACATAGACACACACACACACACACACACACACACACACACACACACACACACACACACACACATCCCTCTCCTCTCTCCAAGATAGTGGTTCTCAACCTGAACTGTATGTTAGAATCACCTGGGGAACTTTAAAAACCCGGATGCCCAGGCCATACCCCAAACCAGTGACATCAGATTCTCTTGAGTCTGAGATCCAGGCCTCAGCAGTTCTTAAAGTTTCCCAGGAAATTCCAATGTGCAGCCAAAGCGGAAAATAAAAGTGCCAGGGGGTTACAGCTGCTATACATTTTCTTATCAATTTTGATCAAATTTTGCTTCACCTCCCATTGCTTTTGCCCTTAAATCCCTCATGGAATGTGTTAAGAGACAACCTGGCCAAAAAACCAAAAAAAACCAAACCTGAGTATATCCTTTGTAAGTAGAAAATTGGACACCATTTATCAAAAATTTTGAATATGTTTAAAATACATTTACCTCTTCAATTTCATGAACAGAAATCTATCCCGAAGAAACATTCACACATGCCCACAAAGATACAAGACTGCTCATCGCAGCAATTTGGAACTGCAAAAAATGGAAAACAGTCACAAAAATGTCTATCAATCGATAATATATGACATAGCCTTACAATGACAAATTTTGTAGTCCTTAAGAAAGAATGAGGCAAATTTACATATACGAATATGAGGTAAGAGATGCCCAGAGAGAGGGCACAGCATGTGCAAAGGCTCTGGGGTGGGAGTGTGTCTGGCACTTTGGAGGCACATAGAGGTGGCCAGTGTGACTGAGAGGAGCAAGGCATGGGAGGCAGGATTAGAAGCGTGCAGTGGGCTGAATGGTCCCCAAAGAGATATGTCCATGTCCTAATCTGCAGGATCTGTGAATGTGACCTTATTTGAAAAAAAGGGTCTTTGCAAATATAATTATCTCAGGTTGAGGAGATCTTCTTGGGTTATCTGGGTGGGTCCTAATCCAAGGACAAGTGTCCTCATGGGAGACATACAGAAGAGATCTATAGAGAGAAGGCAGCAATGTGAAGATGGTTCTACATAGACCTACATGGCCACAAACCCAGGGACGCTGGGGCAGCGACCTTGGAAGAGGCAAAGAATGGATCCTCCCTAGAGCTTCTAGAGGGAGCTCAGACCTGCCGAACCTTGATTTTGGACTTCTAGCCTCTAGAACTGTGAGAGAATAAATTTCTGTTGTTTCAAGCCAGCAGGCTTGGGGTCGTTTGTTACGGCAGCCCTAGGACACTAACATAAGTCATAGAGGCTCCATCAGAGGCCTCCAGTGATCTTGCAGGCTATTGTAAGGACTTAGCTTTCACTCCCCAAATGGGAAGTCAAGGGAGGATTTTGAGTAGAGAAGTGACACAATCTGACTCATTTTCTAGCAGAAACGCTCTGGCTGCTCTTATTGAATAAATTATATAGTTCTGAGTTTCTTGATTTTTTTTTTTTTTTGGTAACCAAACTGCAATTTGTCTTCTAATTCTTTAAAAAATATATATGAATGTTAAAAATAAAAAATGAGAATGGAATAGATTCTAAATTAATAAACATTTAACAAAACAATAAAAACAAGCACTTAAAAGCTAGCCCAAATGACCAAAGCCGGCCAAGGAGTCTCTCCCGGCTTTACCCTCTGGTGCCAGGTTTTGATCATCAAAATGTTCGTGGTCCTGGTGTTGGATCAGCTCCCTCAACAGGATGGCCAAGCTGTAAACGTCTCCCTTCAGGGTGCCCGACGGGGGCACCTCTGGGAGCCGTCCAGCAGAGCTCTGCAAAGCCGAGGATGTCAAACGTCAGAGCTGCCGGGCAGAACTGGAAAAGCCGCTCCTTCTTTCTCAGGGAAGCACAGGCGCAGTGAAAGCATCCAGCCCCTGAGAAGTCAGCCCTGATGGTTCTAGACTTTCTCCATGTTCACACACTTGGGGGTCCGTGTGTGTGAATACGGAGGAAATAATCAGGATGATTCTGCACTAACATGTTAGCAGCAGTTAACTCACAACTGTGCAATTACAGGTGGCTTTCCTTTTCCTTTTCCCTTTCTGTATTGCCTACAGTAAAAAAATAATTTAACAATTCATAGAACATAAAACTAACCACTTGAAAGCGAACAATCCAGTGGCCTTAAGTACACTGGCAAAGTTGTACAACCACCACCTCTACCTAGTTCCAAAACATTTCTAACACCCCAAAGTAAAACCTTGAACCCATTAAGCAGTTTATCCCCATTTCCCCCACCACCCATCTCCTGCCAACCACTAATCTGCATTCTGTCTCTACAGATGTATGTATTCTGGATATTTTATAAACCTACATTTCTTTGGCAGTGAGGTTTATAGGTTTATATCATTATAGGTTATAATCATGAAAAGAAAATGTATTGGGGGATGGGGAGATAGAAGTGGCTGCTAGCAGGTTTTCAAAATTTCCCCCTTTTGCCTTTCTCTGCAAGGTACCATCCTGCCCCCATATTATAGAAACCGCGCCATGTGCACACAGCAAAGCTGCTGGGAGTGTGCTGCTTCAGAGACAGGCAGTCAAGGTGGAGGCCACTGGGCTCACCAGGGCCCAGGACAGTGCAAGGTGAGACTCAGGAGTGTTCAGTAACTTGGACAAGTAGGAAGAGTCGTAGAGTCTCAATTCGCGCACATGTGAAGGAGGGTTGGACTCCGGGTGGTGGGTCTGATCTTGAGATGCCCATCAGAATCACTTGAGAGGCTTTTAGAAAACAATACGAGGACTTCGCTGGTGGTCCGGTGGCTAAGATTCCACGCTCCCAATGCAGGGGGCCCGGGTTCGATCCCTGGTCAGGGAACTAGATCCCACATGCACGCCGCAACTAAGAGCTCGCATGCCTCAACTGAGAGTCCGCATGCTGCAACTAAGACCCAGTGCAGCCAAATAAATAAGCAAACAAACAAACAAATAAATAAATAAAATACAGATGGCCAGACCCCTTCTTCATAAATTCTGATTCAGTTGGCATAGTGTGGGACCCAGCCCCTTGCATATTTTTTAAAGCTTCTCAAGTGATACCGGAGCGCGGAGAGGTTGGAGAACTACTGAGCTCATCATGTGTAAGGTGCCTGGCAGAAGGTCGTGCCTTCTCCACTGAGAACACAGGATGAAGACGCGAGGAGACACAGAGGACTGAAGAGAAGGGCAGTGACTCACTTCAGATCACCCAGCTAAGCCAGGGTGAGAACTAGTCTCCTAACTCAGACATCCCACCATGGACTCATGCCACTCGTGGGGATTATTTTTTTCTCATCTCCTTGGGTGACCGGAATAACCACATACCATCAGCCCCAGAGGAAGGCCCACCTGCAGGTACCCATGCACATGAGCATCGGAAAGCAGAGGTGGGATAAGGAGCCCTTTACCCCTCTCCTGACAGCTAGTGGGTGCAAGATCTGCCAACGGTTACCTGAGCGGTCCGTCGTTCTCTCGTTATATGTTCTGTACGTCTGGCCATATTTGAGTTCCCACAGCCCAAATCCTGACAGCGTCACCTGCATCCGTCTGTCCACCAGGCAGTTGGAAGGCTTCAGGTTGCCAAGGGATCCCAGTGGGCTCCTGTGGAGGAACAGCAAGCCCTGAAGAGTGGAAATGAGCAAATGAATCAGAGCAGGTGCCAGCGGACGCTGCTGGAAGAAACAGAGACACAGAGGCAGATGGACAGAAACAGACAGACAGACCCATGGTGGGAGACATGTCCATCTTCACGTTCATTTGTTCAAGAGCCACTAACACAGCCCCTCGCCCAGGGGGTCACCCTGGGCAGGACCACCCAAAAAGGAGAAAACTATTTCTGGCCCCTCCACGTGGAGCCACAAAGGCAAGGTCAGCTTAAAATAAATGTAGCCTCGTGGTCAGACTCCTGGGTTCAAATCCCAGCTCTACCACACAGTAGAGGGCAAGTTACTTTTCCCTGTAAGCCTCATGCTTCTTGTCAAAATGGAGATGACGATAATCCCTCTCAGGGTGGCTGTGGAGATTAAATGTAATAATACATGCGAACCACCAGACGTGGTGCCTGACACAAAGACTGCTACAAATTATAATGAAAAATTTGTATGAATATAATAAAGGATACCAACAATCTAGAAACAACACTATGCAATTAAAAATATTATTTTATTACCTACATATTGTGGGTTATATTCTATTACTATCTACATATAATGGTTCTATAATAATAGAATATTATATTTATTACATGCACTTAAGGGTCCTGTTTGAGCACTTCACAGGGAGAGGCAATGAAATGAGGAACATTGAAAAATTCTCATGTCATTCACTGTGTTCTTAAGAGGTTACATCAATTATTTGTATGCAGTCATGAAGCACTATTATTTATAAAGAGGACAGAACAAACTCTGGAGTCAGAAGACGTGTTCAAGTCTAGACTTTACCAGTCTCTTCAAACAAATCACCTGGGGGCCTCGATTTCACCATCCGTGAAATGGGTCTGCCTTAGACGCCTGCTACTTGAAAGATGTCCCAGGGACCAGCAGAATCACCTGGGAGCTTGGCAGACATGCAGAATCTCAGGCGCTGCCCAGACCTACTGGATCAGACCGTACATTTTAACCCGATCCCCAGGAGATGCGTGTGCGTATTAGTCTGAGAAGACCTGTCCTTGTCAATTGTTCCCAGCCTTGGTTGCACATTAAAATCACCTGGGGAGCTTAAAAAGACTATATCAATGCTAGGGCCCAGATATAAGAACCTATACTAGCTGCAGATTACCTCTCACACAAAACAAGCCTGCATGCAGAGGTGAGTGATCAGAATGGAGGAAGAGGGCTTAATCTGAAGGCTGGCTGAGGGAGCTCCGTCCTCAAGGCAGTGATGATTCTTATTTAGCAAGGAGATGAGGGCAGGGGGGTGGGGATCTCTCACAATGAAGGAACTCAGCGTTTTAAACTGCTCCCAGGGAGTGCGGACAGAGCTGGGAGACAAACCCAGGTCCAGTCGCCTTTGAAGCCCAGCCACTTCTAAACCACTAGTTTTACTGTTTCTGGTGCCCTGGGTGGCTGTAAGAGAAAGGTGGAGGAGGAAGAGGGTAGGTAAACGCATACCTATTCTTCTGGCACCATTGCCAAGTTAAATGAATCACAAGTCCAGCTTGAGTCACACAGCGTGGTTACGAGAAGTCACCGGCCCTCGGTGCCCAACAAGGAGGAATGTGAGGAGGGCCCCTGAATGGACTATTGCACCCAGGGACCGGGTCCTTGGGCCTCCTGGGCACCAGCTCTGGGACTCACCTCTTCCTCCAGCAGTGACGACAGGCTGAATCACTGTCAGCTTTAGCAAGAACCCTGAGCTAATATTGCATTAGAAATACAGGCTAATACAGAAAGCAATAAGGAAACATTCAGGACAGTGGGTACACCACACCCACCTCAACCCCTAAAAAATCAGGAGGCCGTGTTCCTTTATCAATCTGCTTATTTGTTTTTTGAGATGACAAAGCTGAATCACATTTTAGAAACACAACTCACTTAACCAGACAGGAAGGGCCTGGGTGGGGCTCCCTCTGGAATATTTCCAGCGAGGTTCCAACAGGCTGAGAGGTCTGGTCTTGAAATCTGGGGAGACCTGTGTCCAAGCCAGAGTTCTCTCTGACCTCACGGAGACCCTTCCATTCCACAGGACTCTCCCTGACACACACAACTGTCCCTGCCCTTGCTAGTGCCAGGCCCACCCCCGGCATGAGACATTCTACATTCTGGTCGCTGCTGACCACCCCTGACATCCAGGTATATTAGCGGAGCTCCTTCCATTAGGACAAAAATAACATGTTTCGGGATGCTTGGAATCCTAGGAATGTAGTCCTCTCCAAGAGATGGCACACATCTCTTTGTTTTGTTCTATTATATTTTTCTATCTTGATGGAAATGTCTGACTTTATGTATTCTGTTGTCTGAGAACAAATAGAACCATGAGAGGCTCACCATTGACGTGTCAGGTTTCCTACACCTTTGGCAGTTCTATTACCTACGTGTCTGAAGCTACATTTATTTTCCTGCTGGAAAGTTGAGGCTGGTCCACAGGGCTCCTACCTCTGGATCCCATATCTGTGCTCTCTGGTACTTCCAGGGAGGAAAGAATTCAGCTTTGGGAGACAGACTGGCTGCAAGTCCCAATCAGCCTCTTACCAGGTGGGCTGGTTACTTCACCTCACTAAGCCTCTTTTTTTTCCCCTTTTGAAAAGGGAGTAAGAATTCGTACTATTAATATTGGAGTTCAGGATAAATTAATAATGGAGTTAATTGTTAATTATTAAGAGCACTGTCCAATAGAAGTACAATGTAAGCACATGTGTAATGTTTAATTTTTAGTTCAACAGGTGAGATTACTTTTAATAATATATTTTATATAACCCAATGTATTAAAAATCTTATTTCAACATGTAATCAACACGAAAGTATTAGTGAGATATTTTACATTCCTTTTTTTTCTTAATCTTCAAAAGCTGTCATGGATTTTATACTTATAGCACATCTCAATTTGGACTAGCCACAGGGTCAGTGTTCAGTAGTCACATGTGGCTGGTGGTACCATATTTGGACAGTGCAGGCTTATCCTGTAAGATTGTTGCGGGAATAAATAAGAAAGTGTGTGGTTTTTAGTACTAGAAATTGGGTTATCTGGGATAATAGTAATACTCTACTCCTGCTAATACTAACAATTAACATTTACTAGATACCTGTTATGGCGTAGACATGGTGCTAAGCAATTTACATACCTTAGTCCTCACAACAACCCTATGAGGCAGGTACTATTGTTATCTTTATTTTATACACAGGGACACTAGGGGTCAGAGTAGTTAAGGTCACCGGGTCAGTACATGGCAGAGCCAGGGTTTAAATCCCCAATACAACTTGCATGCCAAACTGTCCTTCATCCTCTTAATCTATCAAGACTTCTCTCGCTTAGAAACAAAAGCCCCTCCCTAACACAAGACGAGTATTATACTCTCCAAAGCTCCTTCCCAAGCTGGCCCCACTGGGTTCAACTCCTTGGGGACAGGACAATAAGACTTATTCCTCTGTGCCCACCATGCCTAGAATCGGGTTTGACCCAATTAGGTGCTGAATCAACATACATCTGCTATTTTGAAAAGTCTGTGGCATCTCAGAATCTCCCTGCTACCTCGTATAGAGGAGGTTCTGATCAAATAGATATCGGGACGGGAATTGTTCTTGTGATTGGTATGTGATGGCCAGAAGCGCAATCTGACCCACAGAGCTTGGCCCAGTGCCCGGGTTCACTTCAAAGTCTCCCATGCCAGAGCTCCAAAATGCTGTAGGGACTCTTCTCTTACTCTTAGTCCCCTTTCAGGGAAGGTTGGCATTGCAACTTCCTTACAGTATCCCAGAATGTGTACACTCCATTTCAGGAGACAGCGAGCCTACCAAAGCAAGGTGTCAAGCTGTCCTCTGTCCTGGCGTGGAGTGGAGGATAGATTCAGTGACCTAGAATAGCTGATGGCCACCAGGGAGATTTTCCCCTTCAAAGTGTCATTCGCACCCACCCCAGCATTTCTCCAGAGAATCCTTCGAGTCAATTCTTTTTTTTTTTTTTCTTTGTTGGAGTATAATTGCTTTACAATGGTGTGTTAGTTTCTGCTGTATAACAAAGTGAATCAGCTATACATATACATATATCCCCATATCCCCTCCCTCTTGCATCTCCCACCCTCCCTACCCCACCTCTCTAGGTGGTCACAAAGCACTGAGCTGATCTCCCTGTGCTATGCGGCCGCTTCCCACTAGCTATCTATTTTACATTTGGTAGTGTATATATGTCCATGCCACTCTCTCACTTCGTCCCACCTTACCTTTCCCACTCCCTGTGTCCTCAAGTCCATTCTCTATGTCTGCGTCTTTATTCCTGTCCTGCCCCTAGGTTCTTCAGAATCAATTCTTTTTTTTTTTTTTTAGATTCCATATATATGAGTTAGCATACGGTATTTGCTAACACATATATATGGAGTCAATTCTTCTTGAAAGCCAAATGCCTCCACTGAAAAGGCTAAATCTACTAGTCATTCACACCATGGTGAGAACTTAATAGCTTTCTCTTTACATCCAATATAAATGATGCCAACTGTTTTGATTGGGTGGGAGACAGATCACCAGAGACTAGAGCACTTCCCTGGGCTTGGTGGGAAGGGAGGGAAAGTGGGTGAGGGGAAAGAGAGAGGAGCCCAGAGGAGGAGAGGATGACAGTCAGATCCTCCTATTTTATAACCATTCCACTGCCACTGAAATAATTTGGTACGTACACTTCACGACTTTTTAATTTTTTTTTCTCTAGCTTAATTTTAAGCCATTCAAAGATGGAAACAAGGGCTTCCCTGGTGGCGCAGTGGTTGAGAATCTGCCTGCCAATGCAGGGGACACGGGTTCGAGCCCTGGTCTGGGAAGATCCCACATGCCGCGGAGCAACTGGGCCCGTGAGCCACAATTACTGAGCCTGCGCGTCTGGAGCCTGTGCTCCGCAACAAGAGAGGCCACGATAGTGAGAGGTCTGCGCACTGCGATGAAGAGTGACCCCCACTTGCCACAACTAGAGAAAGCCCTCGCACAGAAACGAAGACCCAGCACAGCCAAAAATAAATATAAATAAAAATAAATTTTAAAAAAAAACAAGAAAGCATTTAAAAAAAAAAAAAAAAAAAGATGGAAACAAGTCCTTGTCTTCATATGAAAGTGCCCAGAGTACGACAAACCGTTAACAGACACTCAATAAAGTTTTACGGAAATAATGAGCGGTGGCCCACGGAAACCAGTCACAGAGAGGTTTCTGTTTGTTTACCTCTCCTGGTAACAATACACTGGCTTCCCACTAAGGCCTGGGAAGTCACAGCTTAACAGGGCCATTAAGACTCAGCTCCTTACACACATAGAGCAATCAAATTCTTGAGGAAGAAAACTCCTTCGATGTTAATCAGGCCAACCTCATCCATTAAACCTACGTGGAGGCTGAGTAATAATAACAATAACAACAATAATAGCTAAAATATATTTGGTACTTATTTTGGTTCAGATACTTTCTAGCCCTTTGTGTATATTAATTTACTTTATTCTCACAACAAAATGTAAGGTAGCTCTATTATTATCCCTATTTCACACATGGGAAATGAGCCGGGTGGGCCATGTCAGTGTGGACCAGCATTCGGGGGATGCTCTCCTCAGCCTGGGCTAAACTCCAGCTGCTCTCTCTAAGCTCACCGCATCTGCCGTTACCATCAGCGGGGAAGTAACTTGCCACAGTCATTCAAGGCGTCACTGGCCCTAAAACCTAGGAGGGCAGAGTTTACATTTCACCCATGTATCCCTCACAGCACCCAGGCAGGGTCTTGCCCATAGGAGTCTGTCAGTTGATGGATGGGAATGTTGATTGATGGATGGACTGTTGATTGACAGATGACAACCAGCCTTGTCCTGCTGCCATGTGTCAGAGTGAGTGACTTCCCCACCAGGACCCATTCCCAGGTCATTAGCTTGGTCCCCTCAAGAACACTAATAGGGGCTTCCCTGGTGGTGCAGAGGTTGAGAATCTGCCTGCCAATGCAGGGGACACGGGTTCGAGCCCTGGTCTGGGAAGATCCCACATGCCGCGGAGCAACTAGGCCCGTGTGCCACAACTACTGAGCCTGCGCGTCTGGAGCCTGTGCCCCACAACAAGAGAGGCCGCGATAGTGAGAGGCCCGCACACCGCGATGAAGAGTGGCCCCCGCTTGCCGCAACTAGAGAAAGCCCTCGCATGAAACGAAGACCCAACACAGCCAAAAATAAATAAATAAATAAACAAACAAACAAATAAATAAATCCTTCCCTCTAAAAAAAAAGAAACACTAATAGCATTTGCCTTTACACAGGTTTATGTGATACGTTGACTCTGACATACGCAAATGAGAGCTTGAATATCCAATCAATTTCATTGCCTGAGTTTCTCAAAACATCCTAGAAAACACAATTACTTGAAACATCACCAGTAACTCAACCAGAAGCACAGTGATCTTCGCGGGTTCAGTGGATTTGATTCTAATGCTTTGGATGATGTTGAGCAGAAATGATACAACCTGAGGCAGAGAACTCTACATCTAGTAACCGGAACTCTGCTTGGAAGAAACCATAACCTGACTCAATATTGAGAAAGTTACGCAGTCTTGAGTTTTACAGATACTTCCTTGTTCCTGACATAAAGCTGGTGGTCACATACCACGGGAAAGATGGGCCCAGGAACACAATTCAGACGTAGATATGACATCTTAGGAGATGAAACCAAGCTCAGACAATTTCCCAGAACAAAGAGACCAGACACTTGGCAACTGCGCTGCTAATTTAATTCCCTACAGGCAGCCCAGCAAGATAATTCAGGTCTTGAAATTAAACCAGAGAGGAACTGTTCTTGGACGAAGGGGCAAAAGCATTGATAAGCTTCTTTATTAGCTGCCGCTAATCAAACCTGAGATAAGATTTACTATTTTACTTACCTTAAGGCTTCCTCTTTTGCAATATTGGGTGACAATGCAGATGTTGGGTGATTCTGTGCAGATACCAAAGATGGGAACAATGTTTTCATGCCTTAATTCATACATCTGAAAATAATAATGGTAATAATAGCTTATGATTATAATGTGTCTTCTGCCCTAGGGACAATGCTGTGTGCTTTACACACTTTCAGCTATTTTTCACAAAGACCCTGTGAGATAAGAACTATGACTGCTCCCATTTTACAGATGAGGAAACTGATGCTCAAAAGATAAATTAATGTGTTAAAGATCATACAACTTAATAGTGGCAGAGCTGGGAGGTAAATCCAGACAGTCTGCCTCCAGCAAATAAACCAGAGGAATGATCAAAGTAACGGGGATTAACTGAAGTGGACCCCATGAACCTGACTCCCCTGCAAGGATCAGCTTCAAGGGAGACAGATACAGACACAAAGAATGAAGAGGCAGAATTAAGGCCAGGAAGAATTAAAGGCAAAGAACAGGCTAGGAGAGCTCCCAGGATGCAGGTGCCTGGGTCAGGCATAAGGGTCTGAGGTCTAAAGTCTGGGCTCTTGGTGGGTGGGGGTCATGGGCCAAGTTAAGGGAAGCAGCTTCCCACCATTGCCCTTTGGGGTGAAGGCCACCCGCACCCCAGGTGGGAACAGGGAGCTGGCAGAGGCAAGGCAGAGGGCAGCAAGGCTTTGCCTCCTCCCAGGGCTGGGGGCCTCACCAGCCGGATTTCCTGAAGCACAGACGGCTTCCTGACCCAGGCTTGCGCTTGGTCACCAACATCACAGATGGCCACATGGTTTCCCTGCAACCGGAGACAAAGTGGAATGTTCCTAACCCAGGCTGATCCAGAAAAAGCTACGCTCAGAAAGAGCTAGGAAGGGGGGCAGGAAGACTGGCAAGAAATCCACCTACAGAAGGGATCATTGAGCTCCTCCCTGCCCAAATCAGCCCTCGGGTGGCCCCGAGCTGTGTCCAGGAGCCGAGCTAGCTGCTCAACACAGGAGACCTAATTTAACAGGCAGCACAGCCCTGCAAGGGGGGGTGGGATGTGATTAGCCCATTTCCAGATGGGATCCCTGAGGTTAGGGAACTAGTTCAAGGTCACACATCTGTAGGTAGTACGGCCAGAATTTGAACATCTGCATGCAGCCACTCTGCCCTCAGAATTACCCGGTAAAGCCCTACTGGGGCATAAAAGAGCTCTTCGCCCTGCTGGTTCTCAACAAAGGAGCTGAAGTCCCCAGAAATCATCACACTAGATGAGTTACTGTTGTTCCCTCTCGACACAGGTGTGCCTCTCCGGGATGGCTGCGAAACAGGACACGTTTCAGCTGCTCTCAGTAGGACGACCAAGTACTGATGAGACTATGCCTCTTATAGATGAGGAAGATTAGCACCAAGGTAATAGCAGTTAGTAAATGAGAGTCAGGACTCAAACCCTGATTTCTCTAACCCAAAGTGTGAGTGCTGAACTGCTACCCGCACCACTCTTGTGTCTGTGCCAACGTCACAATGTCGTGGTTAAGACTCTGGGGTCAGGCTGCCCAAATTCAAGTGCTGCCTTTGGCCCTTAACTAGATGTGTGACCTGATGACACAGTCATTTTCCTCAATGAGCATCTAAGGAGGTGAACTCTCTGTGTAACACCCCCAGTGCCTCCCCAGCACCTAGAGAATATATTTTAAACAGAGGAGCCCTGTTTTTCTAGAAGAGCCTTACTCAGAACCCTAATGTAGAAAACAATATCTCAAAGCAGAGCTGCTGTAGTTGAAGAGGAAGAGGAAGGCTCAGGATTCCTCCCCACCACCTCTACCTCATTCTGTCATTCACCCAAGGCCAGACCAGTGAGCCCCAGAATCCCCAGGGACACTTGAAAAATAATTTACAAATGAACCCCAATACGCTGGTCATAGCATGTTGAAGCCTCCTTGACTTGGTACCAGCCAAGTCATCTTTTTTTCTTGAAAGTCATAATTCATTTATTCAATGAATAGTATATGCAAGGATACCAATAAAAGGAAACATACTATAAACTACAATTTTGAAAATAAAGCCAATATAACAGGAACAAAATACACATAACATAAGAGGAATGTTTGATTGTTGACCCATCATGCTTTCCTTACTTTTATAACTAACCTAAATGTCTTTAGAACAAACCTGTATACCTTGGTCTAACTTGAGCGCTCTCTAACAAGCAACAACATTCTAGAACACTTTTCTTTTGCTTCGAGATATTTAAGATTCACACATTTGTTCAAAAACATAAATTCTGATTCAGTAGTTGATCTGCATATCTTGTTATTCTCTGAATGTCATGAGTAACGTATTCCTGAGCAAGTACTATATGAAATTCTAAAATTCTTGATCTTTGATGTAAAATTTATTTCAGTTGTGGGTTTTTAATCACTTGAGATGAAAGCAAAATTCACCCCCTCCCTCCACCTCCCCCCAGGAACAAAGAGCTCTTATTAAAGTATAGAAACTTGGGTCTATCTTTCTACTCTAAAGCACAATTCTTACTAACCTTTCTGGGAAGGCAGTAAGTACTCCAGAATAATCAATATATGCTTGCAAAGATTACATCAACAACAAAAACAAAACAAAAAAGGAAAGAAAGAAAAGAGACTTCAAAACTTCAAGCTTAAGATATGCATAAAAGATAGTCATGGCTATATTTTCTGGAATTATGTAACTGTTATATACTTATCAAATAATGTCATGCTTATTAAATGCGTGCCCAGCTTCGCAGCCCTGAGAAGCCCTCAGCATACCCTGCGTTACTTCTCTCCTGGTCACCACTAGCAAACCCACTCTCCCCAGATGTCACCTCTTCTCTGAAGCCTTCATGATGCTGTGACATTCAATCCCTCTACCTGCGGGGTTTCTACCTCAGCTTGTAGACACCTCCCAGAGAGCTTACTTCCCTCGGAAGGCACCCATTTGTGGCGTGCCTTGCACTCTGCTTGGCCTGCAGTAGACGGGCAACACGTGTGTGTTGAGTAAATGAATTATATTGTCTTAGTTATCAGTAGTTTAAAGGAGTTAATGTGGTTTTGAAAATAACTAAATGCTCCCCAGGAGACAGCTTTAATATTTGAGCAGGATGTATGGGTTCTTCTACCCACCAGGGAACAGAGCTGAAGGGAAATTTAGAAGCCATCTGATCATTTTTAAGTATTCAGGAACTGAGGCTCGGAAATGATGTTCCCAGCAAAAAAGTGGTAGTTCTAGAACCAGAACTCAGGGCCTAAGACTCTCCATTAAGAGCTCACTTTATAAATGAGCCAGCCTCCGCCCTTGCAAGCTCCTAGATCAGGTCCCTTCCATGAATCACCAGCAGTGAGCAGGAAGGTGGATGTCTGGGCCAGGCGTGGCCTCACCTTGTTCTGGGACAGCATGATGATGTCATCATAATTGATTTGCTACCAAAGATCTTTATTTTGCCTCTGCAGTTTCCCCCTCTATATCCTTAAAATCAGACCTATGACGACAGCTCCCAGGTTGGTAATCAGGAGGGTTATGGTGAAAATCACAGCAGTCACACCTGGAGGGCATATCGTTACTCAGGCCCACCTAAGAGCAGAAGTGAGCACATCAGGGCCCCATCCCGGCCCTGCCAAACAGATGGCTCAAAAGCTGCCCAGGCACGGGTCCAAGTTAGGGCACACAGCGTCCACTCAGACCTGTCTTTTCCAGGAATCCTATTGGGCCCCAAGTGCGTGGTCTTCCCACACCTCTCTGGTTCCCACGGCAACTGCACTCACCTCCTCCTTGTATAGAAACTTCCCTTGTAGAGAAAAAAAGGAGGACTTCTAAGACCATCACCACCTTTCATTCAACATTTACTATGTGCTCTCCTTACACTTGTCCTCAGTTATGATCCACCTCATTCCAGGCCTGGGCTCCTAACCACCAGGAAACACTCCCTTGTCCAGACTCCACCTCCGTAGAAATGGAATTCCTGAGACTCAAGTCTCAGGAGCCAGGTTTCCCCAGGGCAGAGGTTCTCAACAGGGGAGGCCATGACGTTGCCTCCCCAGGGGATATTTGGCAATGTCTGGAGACATTTGGGGCTGTTAGGGCTAGAGGGTGCTGCTGGCATCTAGTGGGTGGGGTGGAGGCCAGGGGTGCTGCTAGGCCTCCTACAAGGCACGGAACAGCCCCTTACACACAAAGATGATCCCGTCCTAAACATCAATGCTGTTGCCACTGCTGAGAAGCCCTGTTGTAAAGAGTCCTTTCCTGCTACCTTCTCCAGGCGGCCACACTGATCTGCAAAAGCAGGCTCAGTTTCACAGAGCTCATTGGAAAATCCACAGCCACGTCTGTCTTCAGGAAGGGAACTGTGGAGAAATTCCCCATGGGTGTTAAAAAAAAAGAAGACAATGAAAGGTCAGTGCCAACTTGATTTATTCAACTTGTCTCTACCTCAGGTATAGCAGGGGCAACTGAAACACACATGTCATTTGCAAAAGGCAGGCCTTGGTCTCTTCATTCAAACATCTGCTGACCCATCCAGTTTTCCCACCTCACCAAGATTCTTCAAGCCTAGCCTTCTGGAAATATAATTCATGAGAGAGCAATATCTTTTTGCTAGGTAGAATAACTGACTCGACCTTTTGATTTAAACCATGTCACTTCTGATTTAAAAGATGAAGTGTCAATTCTCAGATGTTAGTGAAGTTTTCTCCAGTGTTTGATACAGACAAATCTTGTTACAGAGCATCTTGACACTTCACAGACCAAAACGTCACCCCTGCCTGGAGAATGCCTGTTCCTACAATACAGAGAACCTAGCTGGCCATGGTTGTTTTATTTCTTGGGCCAACCCATTTGGGGACATTAAAATTCCATAAGAGTAGGGCAGAGAAAAGTGTCAAATCAAATCTGAATTGTGGGTGATGGCAGTGGGGGGCAAGTAGAAATTGAATTAAGTTTTATGTTCTTATGTAGTTGCTCATTGATTTATAGCTGAGAGAACAGAAACAGAGATTTTTTTTTCCCCCCAGGGATTTCTGGATACTGTGAGCCCAGGACAGCATCCAGGTCCTGGGGTCCCCCTGGCTGTCTGGATGAGTCGGTTTCACTAACCGTGAACCTGACCCTGTAGGAGGCGCTGTGCTCCATCATCGCCCAGGGCCAGGGCCTCTCCTTGAGACACTGGGGCTGTGGGACCTGCCCAGCTGGAGCATCAGATGAGGCCCAGGCCCACATGGAGGTGCAGGTAGGGATGCCGTGTTATAAATGGAACCTGAAGTGGCTGAGCCACACCCACAGTCAAGGGCAAGACCACGTTGAAGGCCCAAAGTCGATCTTTATGAGTTCAGAGAGCAGCAGACAACTTGATTATAGGAGCTGGATCCCCAGCTGGCCTCCCAGCAGGACCACCGGCCCTTCCTCTCCTCCCAGGCCTCTTCCTGTAGCATGAGCTAAACTTGGGAAAGGTCCTGCCATACCTGATGACTTCCTGATAGCTGTCATAATGAAGAAAAGGAAGAATGAGGGGCCCGTTTGGGGATTTCTGTAGGGCATAGACCCGGTAATCCATGAGCCTTTCTCCCTGGAAGTCCACAAACACGGGGCCGGTGATTCCTGGAAAGAGAGGCACTTGCACACAGTAAAGGGAACAGAGAGGAGCTTGGGGCTCAAAGTGCCAGCCTGCTGAGTCGTATCAGAGGAAAGCCCTCCCCAGCAGCTGCTGAAAGCCACCCATGAGTTTTTTGCCCTTTCAGGGAATCTAAGATGCAGTCAAGAAGGAGAGTGGAAAAGAAAGAAGAGAGTTCAGAGGTGGTACCCTGGTGGGACTCAAGGGCCACTTGGTTCTGTTAGGCCTACGCTGGGGAGGACCATCCAGCATTAAAAAAAAAAAAAAAATAGTTAAGCAGTTTCCAACGAATTTCACATAAAACCCAAGATTTATGCTTCCCAAACAATCAGATATGACCAATGGAGGCCAAATGACATGGCAGTGGTTGGCTGGGGCTGGGGACACTGCCTCCTCCCAGCCCCTACCATCCTATTCCCCCCACGTTCTCCACGCTGCCAGACCCTGGGGCACGAGTTTGCAAGCTTTGCTCTCAGCATGGCCCTTCCTTCCCGGTTTTGCTTTGTGCTCAGGCATTGCGCTCAGACCTGGCCCAGGTGCATTCCTTGTTCTTGCTTAGGACGTGCCCTGCCCCCCACACAAAGGACACATCAGAGATCCCAGAGGAGTAAAGTACAGCAGTTCCACATCCCAAACTAGGACCCAAGGTCTGACCTAGGACTTACGATTTGTTCCCACTGGGGACAGGACACAACATTAACATTCATAAGCTTCTGCTATGTGCCCAGCACTGAGGGCGGTAGTGATTTCACACATCTAGTCCCGGTTGACCCCACAGAGGAGGCACCATGATCCACTCCTAATAAGCAAGCAGGGCTTGGAGGCACAGACCCGCTGGAGTTTCCAGAGCCAGGAAGACACAGGTCTGTTGGGCCCCAAGTGCGTGGTCTTCCCACAGCCCTCGCTGCCTTGCTGTGCCCACTTGCTGGCATCCTGAATGTGGGGCTTGAGCACGGCTCCCTCCCAAGGTCTGCACAGGGAAAGGGCTGCAGCAAATGCAATAACCAGGGCTGAACCAGGAAATAAATTGATCTGACAGAGGGGATTAAACTGCGAGCAGGAAGACAGACCCCTCCCACTTCCTCCACTTTTTTAAAGCAAATGCTTCAGGGTCAGGAAGAAAAGAAGAAAGGGAAGCAAGTTAATATTTCCACTTGGAAAAGGTGTGGATGGGGTCATTGTGAACTGAATCTATGAATGCCCCAAAGAGCAGGACTTGGCTGTCCTTTTGAAAATTTAGGATGAAGTTTAAGTCTTAATTTATTAAGGGAATGATAAGCCAAAGAAAAGATAAATAGCTGCCATTTAATGAGCACATACTATGTGCCAAGCACTTCATGTATTGGATTGGCCCAAACGTTCATTTGGTTTTTTCTGTAAGATGACTCTAGTAGCACTTAGTTGTCTTTAACTTCATTCGAAACAATTTTGTTAGATTGTATGTGACAGCTGTCATATCAGCGTTCATTTAGAAAAAGACATCAAAGTTGGTGAATTTTTGTGTAGCCATTTGCATATTGAAGATGGAAAAAACCCCAGCATTTTTGGCATATTATGCTTTATTATTTCAAGAAAGGTAAAAACACAACTGAAACATAAAAAAAAGATTTGTGCAGTGTATGGAGAAGGAGCTGTGACTGATCGAACATGTCAAAAGTGGTTTGTGAAGGTTTGTGCTGGAGGGACTTCCCTGGTGGCGCAGTGGTTAAGAATACACCTGCCAATGCAGGGGACACGGGTTCGAACCCTGGTCCGGGAAGTTCCCACATGCCATGGAACAACTAAGCCCACACACCACAACTACTGAGTCTGCGCTCTAGAGCCCGTGAGCCAAAACTACTGAGCCCGCGTGCCTAGAGCCCATGTTCCGCAACAAGAGAAGCCACCGCAATGAGAAGCCCGCGCACCACAACAAAGAGTAGCCCCCGCTCTCCACAACTAGAGAAAGCCCGCGCTCAGCAATGAAGACCCAACACAGTCCAAAATAAATAAATAAATAAATTTATTTTTTTAGAAAAAAGAGTTTCGTGCTGGAGCTTTCTCTCTGGACGATGGTCCACGGTGGGGTAGACCAGCTGAAGTTGATAGAGATCAAATCGAGATGTTAAATCAATGTTATACCACGCGGGAGATAGCCAACATACTCAGAATATCCCAATCAAGCATTGAAAATCATTTGCACCAGCTTGGTTATGTTAATCACTTTGATGTGTGGATTCCACATAAGTTAAGCAAAAAAAACTTCTTGACCATATTTCCACATGAAATTCTCTACTTAAACTTAATGAAAACGTTCCGTTTTTAAAACAAATTGTGACAGGCGATGAAAAGTGGATACTGTACAGTAATGTGGAATGGAAGAGATCGTGGGGCAAGTGATATAAACCACCACCAATCACACCAAAGGCCAATCTTCATCCAAAGAAGGTGATGTTGTGTATATGGTGAGATTGGAAGGGAGTCCATTATTATGAGCTCCTTCCGGAAAACCAAACGATTAATTCCAACAAGTACTGCTCCCAATTAGACCAGCTGAAAGCAGCACTCGACAAAAAGCGTCCAGAATTAGTCAACAGGAAACACATAATCTTCCATCAAGATAACACAAGACCATTTGTTTATTTGATGACCAGGCAAAAGCTGTTACAGCTTGCCTGGGAAGTTCTGATTCATCCGCTGTATTCACCAGACATTGCACCTTCGGATTTCCGTTTATTTCGGTCTTTACAAAATTCTCTTAATGGAAAAAACTTCAATTCCCTGGAAGACTGTAAAAGCACCTGGAACAGTTCTTTGCTCAAAAAGATTAAAAGTTTTGGGAAGGTGGAATTATGAAGTTGCCTGAAAAATGGTAGAAGGTAGTGGAACAAAAGGGTAAATATGTTGTTCAGTAAAGTTCTTGGTGAAAATGAAAAATGTGTCGTTTATTTTTACTTAAAAACCGAAGGCACATTTTGGCCAACCCAATATTTTAATTACTCCTCGGTGTTACACAGCAGTAAAGAACATGAGCCCTGGAGATAAAAACAGGCCTTATTTTGAATTCTGGCTCCATCATCTCGTAACTTTGTGACCGCGGGCAAGTATGTAACTTTTCTACCCTGGGGTTACTCACCTGTGTAGTATATTATGGATGGTAATAGCACTACCTCATGGGTGGTGTGAGGACTAAATGAAATAGTGCACAGAAGCTCTTGGCACCCAGCTTGATATAAGGTAAGCCCTCAATAGATGCTGGTTATTATTACTAGATATGGCAGTATGTATTATCTCTGTCTCACAAAATAGAAAGCTGGAGTAGAGCAAGATGACAGCCGTTGGCCAGCTCCCAGGGTGATTTTAAAACAGTTCACTTCCAAGCCTATCCTCACACCTGCAAGGAAAGTAAAATAGGATTGGCCCCATCTTTAGAGGCCGATTGTCATGATTCAGACAGGCACCGCATCAGAGAGGATGCAGGCTGGGGAGGATCAAGGGAGTGATACCAGGAGGAGGGTCCCACCCTCTTGAGTTTTATTCTTGATGGGTTCAATTTGAAAGGAGCTGTGGGAGAGACTTTTCAGGGGTGGGAAGGGACCCCAGAGGCCCCCCACCTGGTCTGGGCAGGCTTCTGGACACAGCAGAAAGAGCAGACGGTGGCCGCTGGGAGCTATAACCTCAACAACGCTTCCCAGAAGGCCGGAGTCGCCATGAGAAAGCGGAATTCTGTAATCACACGCCCAGCAACTCCAAGCCCCACAGACTCAGCTGGCCTGAGTTCGGCAAACCTACCACAGTCAAGCCACTTACCCTGCGAAGCAGTCCGATTGGAGCCTTTCAGAGTGATGACGAGCTGCCGCCCATCCCAGAAATCCCTTCTGGCCGTTATCATCTCCTTCACGGTCTCAGCATACAGCAGGACTGCATCGTGAAAGTAGGCAGGGTAAGGGCTCACCTTGGATGAGGGAAGCAAAGGCAGGGTAGAAAAAGGCCCATGGTGGTGCTGAACTCTCTTAGCTTTTACTTGTCTGTGAAGCGTTTGATTTCTCCGTCAATAAAAATTAATTAATTTTTAAAAAGATTAAAAAAAAAAAAAGCCCATGGCCTGCTACGTCACATCCGGGCTCAGTTAGAAGCAAGCTTTCTCCATCCTCTTAACACTGTAACAGAGCACACGTTCTCCATTATTCCACAGAGAAAGGAAGACCCTCCACGTATCCTGGCCTGTGCTGGTATACCTACATATCACAACTGCACTTTTCCTCTTTAGGCCTTGTTTTCTCAATTAGATTGCATGATCTTTCGGATTGAGAACAGCTTTTTAGGCCATAGGCAGGAGGGAATATGGTTTAATTGAAAGAGGGTGGATCTTGGAGTCAGGTTGGCCCTGGTACTTACTGTGAGACTTGGGGTAAGTTCCAGAACCTCTCTGAATCTCTCTGAATCTCGGTTCATTCATTTATAAAATGCGGATAAAGCCACTATTGTGGTGAGTATAAGGATAGTTAAATGAGGCAGAATAGGTATAGTATCTATTGTACTAACTGGCACATAATAGGTCTTCAATACTTCATTTAGTCAACAAAAATGCATGTGCCTATTAGGTGCTAGGCACTGTTCTTCCCATAGAACCAGGTACAGAGCTGACACTTAGGAGATGACTCCCCAAATATTCATTGATCCACCATCTTTCCTTGTGTGTTGGGATCCACAATCAGCTGCCTCATTCCTAACGGAACCCTGGTCATCAGTAGCTTCTCATCGCCTTCAGGCTCAGCTTGGCCCCGCTCTGGCAGGAGCTCCAGATCTGGCCAATGGTCTAGTTAATCAGACACTTTGCCCCATCATCCCACACATACTGGAACTACCACTGGCTGATAGTCTCTCTCCTGGCTGCCTTCTCAGAACATCTGCTTGCCTTGACGTGCCCTAGCTCCACATCTCTGACTACTCCATTCTGGTTCCTGGTCGTGGCATCCTGCTGGGAAAGGAGACTGTCATGGTCTGAGCGCCCACTGGTATCTGTTCTGCTACTTCCATGTACTATGTCATTAGATACTCAAAACCACAGTCTGGAAGGCAGATGTCATTATCAGTCCCATTTTTGGGTGAAGAGACTGAGGTGTAGGGAGGTTAAACAATTCACCTCAAAGCCCTGTAGTTAGTAAATAGCAGAATTAGGATGGAAGCCCAGGACTCTGACTCCAAAGGCCACCCAATCACCCATCGAGTAACCTCTGTCCTCCGCGTGGACCTGGGGTGCCGATTTCACAAGATCTCATCGGGCCACTGTTTGTTTGGGGCTGTGGAAGATGAAGAAGTGTGTGTTTGTGCATGTGTGTGTGTGTGTGTGTGTGTGTGCGTGTGCGTGTGTGTGTGTGTGTTAGGAGCCTGGGGAGTGGAGGAAGAAGAAGGGGAGTAAGAGGGAAAATGTAAAGGCCAAACGCAGATATTCTCAAGGAAGGGAGGAGGGACCTGTGTAGGAAGACCCCCATCAGACCTGCTCCAGCATGTGGAGGGGGCCGTGGAAGGGCGGCCCCCGCAGCCTTCGGTGGACCTGCTCTCGGAAGCCTTCATCTCCAGGGCCTTCTCGGGAGGAGCTGAGGGCTGTGAGAATCACTGACTTGTAGACTGAGGGAAAGTGCATCACCTTCTGATTTGTCAATACCTCCTTCCAAAAACTGTCCTGAAAAATAATGAAATAAATGTAGCCGTTCTGTAGGAAATACCCTAAGCAATAGTCAACATCAACTTTATTTATTTTTGGCTGCATTGGGTCTTCGTTGCCGCGCGCGGGCTTGCTCTAGTTGCCACGAGCAGGGGCTACTCCTCGTTGCTGTGCACGGGCTTCTCATTGCGGTGACTTCTCCTATTGCGGAGCACGGGCTCTAGGCCTGCGGGCTTCAGTAGTTGTGGCGCGTGGGTTTAGTTGCTCCACGGCATGTGGGATCTTCCTGGACCAGGGATCGAACCCATGACCCCTGCAATGGCAGGCAGATTCTTAACCACTGTGCCACCAGGGAAGTCCCCAACATCAAATGTGAATTTTTATTCTAAACCTCGGAAACACAATGACTCTGGAAAACTTTGCCACGCAAAGTCTATGTTTTCTAGTTAGCTTCGAAGCAGTGGGCAGGAAGCCAAAAAATCAATCAATAAATAAGAAAAGATTACTTGGGGCATCGAGCAACTAATATGCAGAAAGCTTACTTTTAACAATGGGCGGCAAAAACTTGAAAAACTTACAATTGTCGATTCTCATATTTCTGCTTGTAGCTTAAGTGGTTTGTTATTATCATTATTACCTACATTATTATTATTATTATGAAAGTAACACCCACTCATTGTGTGTATATATGTGAAAGATGGTAAGATCTTCCCCAATTTCCCTACTGCTCCCTCTTGTCTCCTCTGAGAGGTATCCGAAAGTTCTAGACGTGTACAGAGGTGTGTGTGAGCGTATGTGCATTTTACATAAATAGTATCATGCTGTAATGGTATTCTGCAACTTGATTTTTGTCAACTTCAGCCTATATTGGGAACACTTTTAGGGAATGGATTTATGCTATTCTTTTTTTAAAGCAGCATGAATTCACTTGCATGGACGTCGTGTGGTCTATTTTTAGTCCTATATTCTTTCTGCACTTCCAGCCAATTGGAATTTGATTATCAAGGTTTGGGGAGAACGTGACGAGGGGGTTGGCAGGACTTCCCTGCTGATCCTGAGACTTGGTGCACCCTCTCCCCTTCTCGTCTGTCTGCAGGCAGAGGTGAGAGGACAAGTGAAGAGAAAGGGGTGGACGGCAATGAAAAGGGAAGGTAGGGGGAGGTTCTGGAAAGCTTGGCTTACGATTAGAATCCCAACTGGCTGCCCAGCGAAACCTGAGACACTTTTGGCAATCTGAAATACTTAATGATAAAAAGATAAAAGAAACCTGGAGCATTATTATGCATCTTCCTGTACTCCGTGTCGCCCCATTTCAACTTCTTATGATCATATAAAACAAGCTCATTTTAGAAAGATAAAACTGCTGGAAAAATTACACAGTGTGTCCATGGCTAAATATCAATACAAGGGGCTTTATTTTAGAAGCCTGTTGGTGTAGTGTGGTGGTTAAATGTACAGACACTGAGGCCAGCCCACCTGGTTAGACTACTAGGTCTCCCTCATACTAGTCGTGTGGCCTTGGTTAAGTTATTTCACCTCTCAGGACCTCGGTTTTCTCATCTGTAAAATGAGGAAGATGAAAGTGTCTCCCCTTAGGGTGGTGTGAGCTGAAATGAGTGTTGGTTTATCAGGCGCTCACCGTGGGGCCTGGCACTTAGTACACACTCCGCAAGGCAGAGCTGTTGGGGTCAAGGGCTCAGTCCCAGAGTCCAAAAGACTAGCTTAGGAGGTCCAAGATCTTGGATAAGTTACCCTATTTCTCTAAGCCTCAGTTTTTTCATCTGCGAGTTGGAATGCTAATAATCTGTACCTTATAAGGTTGTTGGAAATATTGAATGTAATGACGCATGTAAACAATTCATGGACTCTCTATCTGCCTCACGGGGCTGTTGGGAAAATCTAGTGCACAGATGCAGGTATAATGTATAACTCGGTACTCATGGGAGGTACGTGGTACATGTCAGCCATCCCTATCATTACCAAAAGAACCAAACCACCTACAGATTGCCTCATTAGACCAGCGTGTTGGTTTCTCCAGGCCATTGTTGGGGCTCAAACACAGGTGGCCATGGAAGAAAAGAAAGTGAGAGCCACCGAGTTTGAGAGCCTTTGGGGAGGTCTCAGCCACCCGGGAGGAATGACGGTTCTTCCTCAGCTGGTGTTTGCTGATGTAGACTACAGAGGACCAGGCTCCAGAACCAGCAGCCTGGTTCAAGGCCCGGGTCCCCGTCCCAGGAACTGTGCAAACGAACTCTGGGTAGGTTCTTTCAATTCAGTCTCAGTCTCTTGATCTTAAGTTGAGGACACAAAAGTAGCTGCCTCCTAGGGTTGAGTATTCAGTGAGCTAATGCATCTGGCACATAGCAAGTGCTGCATGCTTGTTACCTCTTCCTGCGGGAGCCGTTGACGACTCATCAGTACCCACCTCCAGCTGCTGCAAAATGATAAAGACGAATTCTCCTGTGTGGAGTCCCAGGTTCTCTGCAGCCGGCAGGATAAGTTTTGCATCTTCTGAGCTGCAGATTAAGATAAGAACTGTAAGAGAAGACAGTCAGCCAGTTGCACATGTGTACACACACACACACACACACACACACAGATACACACGTTTTAAAGTCTAGCCTAAAACCACTAGAAATGAGACATGAATTTTGTCTTTCCTTGAGCATGCTTTAGGAAATAGAAAGGTCTAAACTGTTCCCAGAGCATGTCCTTCTTTAACCATGCCGGTAGCATACAAACTGGCAGCTTTCGTCTTGCGGAACTAAAGTCTTCGCTGCAGCTCTCTCCCAAAGCACAAATCGAAAAAGTTTGAGACCACTTCTGTGCTCTAGTTTCTTCGTTTAATTGCCTCAGAACAATAGATCTGGCTTGTGACTCATCATCAGGTAGGTTGCGTTGACGGAGGACCTAGAACCAGGAGCATTTAGACCGTCTGAGATGGGATGGGGGGAAAAGGAGTAGGCCAAGGTATTTTTCTTCCATCCAAACACATCAGCATGCTTTTTGAAGGCACAAAAATGAAATACTGATTTATTGTTATGTATTTATTTTTAAATTGGAGCATGCTTTTTTTTGCTTCAGAATTTTTCTTTTTAATTGAGGTATAATTGATTTACAATGTTGTGTTAGTTTCAGGTGTACAGCAAAGTGATTCATATATAGATATACATCTATATATACATATATATATACACACACACATACATATATTCTTTTTCAGATTCTTTTCCCTTATAGGTTGTTAAAAATATTGAGTATAGTTCTCTGTGCTACACAACAGGTCCTTGTTGGTTATCTATTTTAGTGATTTATTTATTTATTTTTAATAAATTTATTTATTTATTTATTTATTTAATTTTGGCTGCGTTGGGTCTTCGTTGCTGCACGCGGGCTTTCTCTAGTTGCGGCGAGCGGGGGCTACTCTTCGTGTGGTGTGTGGGCTTCTCACTGAGGTGGCTTCTCTTGTTGCGGAGCACGTGCTCTAGGCACACGAGCTCAGTAGTTGTGGCTCGTGGGCTCTAGAGCGCAGGCTCAGTAGTTGTGGCGCACAGGCTTAGTTGCTCCGTGGCATGTGGGATCTTCCCGGACCAGGGCTTGAACCTGTGTCCCATGCACTGGCAGGTGGGTTCTTAACTGCTGCACCACCAGGGAAGTCCTTAGTGACTTATTTTTTAAATGAGATAAATTTTAATCTATTTACCTGAGCTCCAGCTAGGTGCCAGGCAATGCGTTAAGCATAGGATACAACAGTGAGCAAAAGAGAAGGTCCTTGTTCTCAGGGAGCTGACATGAAGACAGACAATATACAAGTGAAGAGATGAGGGAGATCGTTCAAGATTCTCATGAATGAAGGGGGAAAAGAATGCTGTGATACTAATGTGGGGAGGGGGAATTGCTCCATGTCAAGTAGTTGGGAAAGACCCCTCAGAGGAGATGGGATGGGCTCTGGGCTGAGTCTGGAAGGATGAGAGCAAGCTACCTATGGAAAGAGCACTGGGTGGGATGAGGTGGGATTGCAGTGGAACTCCAGGCCAAGGGATACCAAGTCCCAAAGTCCCAAAGCCAGAAGGAGCTTGGTTTATTGGAAGAAGAGAAAGGAGTCAGCTACTAATTCCTGCTAGAAAGTAGAGCCTTAGAGGCACCACAACAACAATATTCACTATGGTGTGTTGATCAGTTACTATGTCCAGCACTTTACAGGCATGATCTTATTTAATCCTCACCGTTCTATGAGGTAGGTAAGATGACTGTCTTTGTTTTACAGATTAGGTACCTGAGGCACAGAGAGGTTAAGCTACTTGCTCAAGAGCACACAGCTAGAAAGTGTCAGAGGCGGGTTTCAAACCTAGGGATGTCTGTCTCCAGAGCCCATTCTCTGAACGAACGCCCAAGTCCAAGACCCAGCCCACCTAGCAGGTGTTTCCAGAAATTACTCTGTACATCATAACACTATAGCATCGAGGATTTCACTCTAGACAAAAAAAGTTTTTGTTGGTTGGTAATGTTTTTATGTATCCTTAATTTTATACTCTGTTTTCATCTGCTTTTTACACTCATAGAAAAAGGAAGAATTCTCAGTTTTTTTTCAATCATTTTTTTCTATTTGCCCCTCTAAACATAAGCAACAGAACATTCTTTCCTACTTACCCCTGGAAATCAATGACAGGCTCCTAAGATTCTCTGGAAGGAAGGCTGGATTGTTGGTGGTGTATTTCATGCTGACGGTGATGGTGAAATGGGATTTGAGTTCATTCCCTACGACCCTCCACAACTCATCCACTCCATCCCAGGAGGAAGTCCCAGAGTGACCTCCAAACATCCCAATGTGTTTCCAGCCCAGCTACTGGAGGCTTTTCTGGAGCACATCACCGACTCTGTGCATGCGTGGCACAAGTTTCACACAGGTGTCATACAAGAAGTTGTTCTCCAGTTTCGCTGTTTGTCCAACAAAGTCAAACATGGGGAAGCCAGCAAACCAATAACCTTGAAAGTAACCAAAGAAATGTCTTTCCGTAATTGAGTTTTGCTACACTCCAACCCCATTGTAAAATATCTGCATAAACTTTGGATTCAGTGAGTCTATGGGTCATACTGCCCCTCTCTTTTGGAATATTGATGATAACGTCTTGGATCCAACTTAAGGATGCAAAACCTCAGAGCACGAGAGTAACAATAGGCAGCATTTATTGAGTGATTACTATGTGCCAAGAACTCGACTAAGAGCTTACATATATTATCTCAATTCTTACATTTTCTACCAGGTAGGTATTATCATCTCATCTTAGAGATGAAAACATGGGGGCACAGAAATGTATTAATAAGTTCCAAAACTAGCAAATAGTGGAGCAGGCTTGGAATTCAGGTAATGTGGTCACAGAGCGCACACTCATAGGTACTACTCACTTTTTCTTAATTTCGTCCTTATTCATTTTCCACTAGGAGCCTACTATTTACAGGGAACTTCAGAGACCTTCCTCTTAAAAAGATCTTGTGATCAACTATTACAAGAGTTAAGACGTGTAAAAACAGCTGTAGAGTTAAATATGCCCTTCAATATTTATAGACAATAGATTTAGAGGAGCTTAGAGAAGTAAGAAATTACTTCTGATTTGGGAATTAGAGATGTGAACGATGAGGGCAGAGGGATAAAGAAAGGCTCCGTGGCATTTGAGCTTGACTTTGAAGAATGGGTAGGCTTTGTTAATCAAATGGGGAATGTGTCAAATGGGGAATTCTAGGAGACGCTAAGATTCAAATTCAAATGTAAACTTAACTCTATAGTATCCACTAATGTATTTTTGAACGTGAGAACTGTGCTGCCCCATCTATTCAGCCTTTGCATCTATACCTCTCAGAGCACAAGATACCCAAAGACGTCAACAAAGCTAATCTCATTAGCTAAACAAATACAAATCATTCACATCTCTCATTTTCTTGCCTTAGCTTACGGCAATCTGTCATACTTCATCCTTTCCGTCTTTCTTTCCCTTCACTGAATAATTTATTATACATGCCAAAGGGAAACCTACACAAACAGATGTTATTTTTCTATTTAAAGCCAAGCATTCAATTTCTTCTTAATTTTTCTGAGCCACGTGGCTGGCAATGTTAGAGTGAATAATGAGTCCATATCCAACAGCACCAAGGCCAAACAATCAACAGGTTTGTTAGTGAACATCAAGTTAGTGAGTGAACTAACAATTATTGATTTGAGAGGCTTTCTTTAAAGAGAGTATTAATTGTTCTAATTGCATGGTCTTATTACATCTCAAAGAAATGGTACCCAAGACTTATACAGTTATTATTTATAATAATGTCATCCAAGTCAAGAGATTATTCAAGTCTATACCATCATCTTTAAGACCACCCTTTCCAATGGAAGCTCAGAGTTTCTTAGAAGGCTGTATACTCTACCTCTGCTGCTTCTGGGCATGCTGGTCTAAACAGGGCAGAAATTTCTTCTTTCTGGACCTGGTTGATGAAAAGAGCAAGAGACTCCTTGGCGCTGCAGGTTGAGTTGGCGTAAGTAAACTCCCAGCTGAGATTTCCGAAGTCTGCCAGCTCAGAGTTGACCTTGTCTATGGCAGTCTGGAGTCCGGCACCCAGCCTTTGCACATTGAATGGATGGGAGATGTTCCAGGGGGCCTGGAACCCCCCGGTGAGTTTAGCAGCCTCAAGCCACGTCACCAGGACACTGACAAAGGGCATCAGAACTAAGGTTGGGTGGCCAGCTTGGCATTCAACCCCCAAACAGAGCCCAGATCCGAGTGGGGCCTCAGCACCTGTCCTGGGAGCCATGGATGGAGTCAAACACCTGTATCACTGCAGAACCCTGAGAGGCTTAGCCTCCTGACCACTTGTGCCCGGAGCTTAAATGATAGTGCGCAGTTCCCTGAGGACCACAGCTTGCTTTCTCTTCAGTGCTGTTAATTAACCGAACACTTCCCTTTCCAGAGTCTGTCCTAACACATCTAGAAGCAGAAGTCTTGTGGAAGGAGGCTGGGACAGGGAGCCGGCAAGGCCCTGGTAATTGATCCAGTGGCACCACTGTCAAACTCCATGGTCCTTGGCAAGCCACGTAACCCCCACTCCCTCTCCACCCCCCAGATCCCTCTCCACTAGTAAAATAAGAATCATGGGAACCACTCAAGTGTAGACAGGTGGCCTAGGCTGGAATTCTGACTCCATCACATATTAGTGGTGTAACCTAGGACATGTTACTTTCCCTCTCTATGGCTTCATCTCCAGATCCATAAAATGGGGATAAAATTTAATGGGATCTTCCCCAATGTGATATGGTAAAGATGAAAAGAGATCATACAAGTCTGGTGCTTGGTACAGCGTCTGGGCAAAGGGAGCCACCTTGTCAATGTTAGATGTTAGATGATGGTGGTGATAAGGATGACGATAACGATGATGATGGGGTGATTGATGATGTTGATAGTGTAATAATGGTTATTATTATCACCTGCCGATTCCATCTTATAAGAAATTTTTCTACAATGAGTGAGCTAATGGTTATGAAAGGGTTTACTCACAACTGGCACAATCTGTGTCCCTCACCCTGGTCTAGGGTGCCATGGAAAGGTTACTGATGGATGAATACTAATTCTCCATCTGCATAGGTCAGGGCAAGGAGCTGGGGGCAGTTCTTCGTTGAAGAATTACATATGAAGTATTACATAGGTAATACTTCACATGTAAAGTATCACTTTGTATGAAGTATTACAGGGATGGCAAGACCCTTGGGAAGCCATTGTTGCCCCCAGGTAAGATGACCCAGCCATCAGCCAGGCAAATGCACATCAGTATAGAGAATTCAACTTTGACTACCATGGACTTTCTTTTGGACCCTGGCAGGGGAGGGGCTGGCATCTCCCACTCATCCACTCATCTCAGGATCATGTTTTTTTTTTTTTGGCCACGCCATGTGGCATGCAGGATCTTAGTTCCCAGACCAGGAATTGAACCCATGCCCCCTGCATTGGGAGTGCAGAGTCTTAACCACTGGACCACTGGGGAAGTCCAGGATCATGTCTTTTAACACAGAAGACTTGCAGTGGTTCTCAAAGCTTGATCTAAGGACCATCTACATCAGTCTCTTCTGATGGTTAAAAAGACAGATTCCAGGGCTCCACTCCAGACCCTATGAACCAGAATGTCTTGGGTTTACTCTGGAAATCTGCATTTAACAGACCCTCACATATCCCTAAGTACACTAAAGTTTGAGAAGCTCTGAGACAGTCTGCAGCTAGAGAGGGAAGGAATTGCCAATAACTATTCACTACTCAATTTCCTTCAGTAGCAAATTCCCAGAATGGGATTACGGAGCTTTAGCTCTGACCTGCCTCAGAAGGGCTTTTCAAAACTGCTGGATTAGAGGGGTTGCTTTTCTCCAAACCAAATTCATCGTCGCTTCTTCTTCACTGAACTTCAGAGTCTCTCTCTCCTCTGCTAGGACAGCTTAGTGTCAATTTGCAAAGTCATAAAGACTAAAGTCTAAATTCTTTAAAGTCTGAGTCTAAGGACTCCCTTGCTCTAATCACAGGCAGAACTCCATGGATCTTTTTGGCTCAGATGCTTACCAGATGTAAGTAGCCTTGGGCGAGTCAGTTAAATCTGTGCCTTAGTTTCCTCAGCTTCAGAAAGAGCTTAATAATGTCCCTCTCAGAAGGATGTTGTAAAGATATTGTGAGATGACATAATTACTTAGCACAGTACCCTACACTTAGTAGGAACTCCGTAAAGAAGTATTCCAAATAGGTGTGTCATTGCATAAGTTGGGGTCTCAACACTAGGATTGTGAGAACAATATTTCTGATACACTCTGTGTCCCCCCGTCCCCCTCCCTTATACAAACTTCTTAAAACTTGTATTCCTACTCTGGATAATTTGAGATTCTTTGTGTGTACAGATTGCCTTTCCCTGAGAACCTTTGAGGCCGGATGACAGTGTGTGTTCCTCTTTGGAGCCTCAGATTCAGTACAGTGTTGGGCCAGTAAGCATGCAAATTCATACTAATCATAATAAGTATTTTTTTGTATTGTAAGTGCTTATAAGTGAGCATGGTCAAAACCAGAAGAAAATGCCAATGATGTTCAGTGTCAGTGGGAATTTAAGAAATAGACATACACTGCTGGTAGGAGTGTTGATTGACAGCAGTTTTCCCATATGCACCCAAAAGCCTTAAGAATATATATGCACCTTTGACTCAGAAATACCAATTTGGGGCATTTATGATAAGATTTAACCACAATATTTTTTTTTTATTTTTTTCAAAAATTAGGCACAACCCCCATGTTCAATAGTAGGGGCCTGGATGAGTAACATGGAGTGAATCCATGTGACTGAGGAGGGCAGTCATTAAAAATGATATATTAAATGTGCACTTACTGACTTAGAAAAATAGTCACAATTATTAAGAGAGGAGGCACACTTTAAAACGACATGAATAGTATTCCATTTTTTGTTGTTTTTTTAAAAAGCACATAAAGTTGCATAACAAATATTATACACACCAAACGAATAAAAACTCTGGGTGATAGGAGTTATGGGTGTATTTTCTTCTCTGCTTAATTTTCATATTTTTATCTTCATGTCTTTGCAATAAGGAAGAAAAGTGAAAGTTTTAATTGAAAATAAACCCTACAGACTTATATTTGCAGAGTGAAATCACAGGGAGTTAAACTCACGCTGTCTGAATTCCTGGGTCAGGAGCACTTCACGTTGGTCTGGACCCTCACACTTCTACACACTTGGCTTATTCTCTGCTGAACTCAGCCCCTTCCATGTCTCCACTGCCCTCAGAGGGAGAGGGAGACAGAGATGCGGTGGTCCAGGTAATGGTGATCATCGTCTGGAAACCATTGCCATGATAACAGCCCCACCCACTTTGTACGAAGTGCTTGATTGGCTGGAGTGGCAAGCCCTGAGGTTAAAACCAGGGAGATTGGTAGGGACTGTGGCTGCTGGAGGGGGCACACTGTTCTCCACTTTGCTTCTCCAGCCCTGCTCTCTTCTAGGAGAGTCTTATGCCTGCAAGTTACCAGTGGTGGTAGATGGGGGAGGCCATGTTGTTTTATCCCACGATGCTTTGGAACAAAAGTAATCTGTGCTTGGCCCCCAGAGATGCAGAGCTTGGTTCCCTGTTAGCATTTTGATTCCTAGATACGTTATCCCATCTCTGTTTCCTGAAAAGATTATTACAGAGGGAGGATTCTCTTTTTCTAATTTATAGTTTCCTCACTGCTGACCAGCTGGGCCATAAATCAGATATAGGGCCAGCTGTTCAGCATACAAAATCAGATAAGATTAGCTGTATCCAGGGTGATGGGACTAGCTTTTTTCTACCTGTCCTTCCTCCCCTCCCACTAGCCCCTCCCTCCCTTCAATCTGTAAATCTGTGGCCTGATCACATTTAGAGAAAACGGAAAGGTTTGAAATGATGAGGGCTGGAACTTCTCCAGAAGGTGAGAAACAGAAACAGGTGTTTGGCTCACTTGGAATACAATAAAGTCAGGCTGGAGTTTCCCACCTGGAGGGAAAGACCAAGGGAGAGGCAGCCATCACCTCTGCCCTCACACTTTCTCACACCTCACGGTGTGTTCTGGGAAGAGGCAACACCCTCAGGCTTCCAGAGTCTATAAGACTGGATCTGAGCCTCCGTTTTCTGATCTGTGAAGTGGGCTGAGGGAATGGAAGAGGGCTGAGACTTCTGACCTTACCAGCTTCTTGCCCTACAACCCTAGGACCCTGGTGGATTCATAACTACCCAAGTACTCCATGCTCAGTGATGGCTGCAGTTTCGTTCCAGGTCTTGCTTACAGGTTCCTAAAGGGAGCATTCCTGAAGGTCTAGCATACCTTGCACCAACCATCCTACAAGTAAGCGCAAGTCAAAAGTGGCTATTACCTACCGGGGTATGAACTTCAAACTTCCCTGTTGTGTTCTCAGCACTTGCCAATAGTTGTGATGCAGTCAAGTAAAAAGAATCTCCTGGTAAGTAAATGTCTAAAGAGCCATAGGAGAGTGGAGTAAAGGTTGAACTTGCATGAAGGGGAGATTGTGTTTCTTAGATCTGCAACAAAAGGCAATTCCTTGAATCCAAATCCACCCCTTTAGGTAACTGTGCACAGACTACTCCCAGAAAGCCGAGGATGGGGCACTGGCCTTGGCTTTCTGATGAGGACATGCTGATTGTTTCTGAAAAGGTTGATGTGGGGGAGGAGAATCCTCCCTCCTGGGAACACTGCCTGTCTCATCTGTACTTCAAACTCTTGCTATTCGTCCTGAGCTACTGAAATAGACTCTTCCTCTGGCCTGTAATGCGTTGCTCTTTCTCATGCCCATTTTTACCAGGAATGGGTTTTTGATGCCTGAGTAGTTGCTGTTGACAACCTGGAGCTTCTAATCAATACTTTCAAGTTTTCTTCTGGCTACAGATCTAATCGGAAGTTTAGCAGATTGATCCAGCCTAAATGCCAGATTCCCGATCTGAAGATTTATTCTGTGTTTTTTGATCCTGCCTCCCAGATTACTGTCCCCAACCCCTAATTAGCCTTAGCATGAAGAGCAAAACCTTCCAGAAACTAGTAGGGAGGAGGGGCAGCTGTCTGCTCAGTAATCAAGATACTAAATGTTCAGCAGTGATGGAATGACTTTCCAAGCTACTTTCCATAAAATTTTAAGTGTTCCAAGAACACCTTTGTTGTCACAGTGTCCCAAACACGGAGCAAATAAAGAATGTGTCCTTGCCTTAATGCATATTCCTCTGGTGATTACACACTTTTGACCCATAAAAATGATACGCTTCTCCATCCTAGCCAATAGGGGGCCTGGGTAGCACCAGGCTTGTCATCTGGGTGGCGTCTCTCTGGTGCGTAGCCATCTAAAGCCAGGCAGGATGTCCCTCCAGGCTCCTCCACCCTTTTCAGCTTCTGGTCTGCAGAGACCAGTACCCCTCCCACTTCCTGGCGTTTCCGCTCTGCTCCTGTTAAAAGCTCCCAAGTTGCTCCCTAGCCAGGCACTCAGTGATGTTCCCCCATGTTGCGAGCCCAGGGAACCAAGGCTGCAAAGCAGAGGACGATGTTCTTAAAGGCTTGGCAAGGGGGGAGGTGTGAGCGTGGCTCCCCCAAAGTACTGATGCTCCTGTCTGAGATTTCTCCCACACTCCCCTGTAAGAGGCAGTGTAGCAGAAGGGTGGGGAGCATGGGTTTGGAATGAGACTTGAGCTGACTGGGACAAGTTTTGTACTATCTGAACCTCAGTTTCTTCATTTTTAATTACCCTGATGAGCTCATGAGAGGATTAGATGAAGGAACAGATGTTGAACACACAGCGTAGTGCCTGGCCCGGAACAACGGTCAGTGAATAGTAGCGGTTCTATAATAAGGAACTATTGCTTCCGTCAAGATCATGACCTCTGTTGCATGGATGTATGTAAACCCAAAGGAACAAACTGCTGCTGCTACAGAACCCAGAGGAACAGGTCAAAATCTCATTGTCTTCAAGTTCACCCAGAGCAGGTATAACATGCTGACACTGGGTAACACCACCTTTCACCTGTGTCCTATAGGCATTAAGACAGAGGATCTTTGGTCTAAATCAGTGTTGTCCATGAAAAATAGAGTGTGAGCCACTTAGGTAATGTTAAAAATTCCCAGCAGACAGATTTGAAGATTAAAAGAAACAACTAGAATTATTTAGCTAGTTTATCTGAAATATTATCATTTCAACATATAATCCATATTGTAAAAATTGAGAGTTTATGTTATTTTCTTCATACTAAGTCTCCAAAATTTGGCATGTGTTTTGTACTTAAACACATCTTAGTGCAGACTTTCTTCATTTCAAGTGCTCAGTTGCCACGTGTAGCTACTGGTCACAGTATTGGACAGCGTACATCTAAATCTTTGCTCTGAGCTACGCTTCTAACCAGCTAGGAAATAGTGATGTTTCCTATGGGGTTGTTGAAAGTTCTGGGAATTTAGAGCTGCCGCCTCTCTGAGGACCTTCACACTTTCCATCTGAGTCTTAAATGCTCTTGGGATGCTCTTGCTGATAAAGGTGCAAGTTGCCTGTGTCACTGCGTTCCAACCTCGTTGACATCGTGACACTGAGAATAACAGTATTTATATGACACACTGAATCCCCTAGGTGGGGCTGGCCGTGAGCACACCCAGCCCTGTGAGGGCTGAGGCATCAGTATCTCTTGGCCCACCAGTGTCCCATGGCTCGCCAGTTGGGAAGCTCAGGTCCAAGCCTGTAAGGCAATCTGCTCTATGAGTGTTATCTGGGGGAGGGGAGGCACAGGGGGAGTATCTGGGGTTGAGGGAAGCTGTTTATTGCAATCTGTGCAAACACCATTCTTGTCAATCAAGTGCTCATGCTTAAGTAACACTTCCTTCCCACAAAGAATGAGTAAGTGGCCTCAAGAGCTCAGGTGCCCAAGCTGTTACTGTCAGCGACCCGAGTTGAGCAAAACAAGCTGCTCCAGACACTGAGCTGTGGGGTCAGCTTGTCCCGTGTGGCTAACACTGGGGCCCAGAATAGCACAGTGGCCACTCTCAGCACAGCAGACAACAGAGCAGAAAGAGCTGGGGATCGTACAGCTGAAAGATGTGGTACACTGCCCCCCCAGGCCGCCTTCAACTGCGGGAAGCAAGGCTCTGTGCGGGAAGTGAGCTCAGCATCAGGAAGGATGTCCAGGCAGGTGGGAAGCCCTTCTGAGGAGGGGAAAGGGAGCTGTTGTTCCACCCTGGGCATCGGGTTCCCAGGGCTGGCATTGGGCTCTCCTTCCTCCAGGGCAATGGCTCTTAATTCTCTTTGAGATACCAATCAGAGTTCCCAAGAGAAATATATAAACACACAGGGTTTATATATTGCATGCGGTTCATGGGATGAGTCATCCTTAATCATAGACATGTACTTGGGCTCTGGACTCAGGATGACCTGAGCTCAAAATCCACCTCTAAGACTCTGCCAACTGTTGGCCACATGCCTTGGGCAAGTAAACTTGACCTCTCTCAGCCTTTCCTCTTCTGCAAAATGACAATAACTTCTTCATAGGGCTGCTGTGAGGTTAAATGTGGTATTGCAGGTAGCTCAGCGCAGTGGGGCCACATGGCAAGTGCTCGACGATATTCACGATCATCTCGAAGGCCTTCACAATGGAGCTGACCTGGGAACCTAAGATCGCTCCTCGGTAAGGTGTACTTTGAGCGCCATTAGCCTTTTGAAACATCAGATAACCAAGGAAAGGGTGGGTATGGAATTCAGATAATCGGAATGGTCGGTTAGGGCATCTTGTTAAGAGTTTAGGGAACTTTGCCCCTTTCTTTTCACATCTCAGTGGAAGGCTAAACTTCAAAGTCAGCTCTGCCATGTGGGAAGCTAAAGGTCAGTCCATCACAGTTTTCATTTTGCCCACTTTGTGCCATCACACCCTCTGCCCTGCTGTACAGCTGACCCTAGGGAGGGACATGGCATTCTGATTCATCACTACTGAGTCAGCATGAATAGATTCAGCCTATAGCTCTAGGACTCTGCTTCTCTTTCTTCTTGGGCCATGTTGCCTGGCTTCTAAAGACTTGGATTAGCAGTCAAAACAGCCTCAGATCCTTCCTAAATAAGTGTTCACCGGACCCCACACGTCCCAGCTACTCCACACACCTTGTGCCGCCCCTTCTCATCTCCGGCTTCCTTTTTTGCCCTCCCTCGGAATGCCTACAGTGAGCATTGTTGAGTAGCTAGTCCATAATCTGAATCCAATGAAGTATGCTAAAGCAGACGAGCCAGAGGTAAAAGATGAATCATCTGGATTCTGAGGGCAGAGGTTTTACTAAAAGGAGAAATTCCACTTTCCCCTAGAGGGACTTCATGAAGGTTCAGTGATGTCTGGAATCTGGAAACACCCCAAAGACCTTTAAATAATATTTGGTTCCCTGACTGATTCACACCTCCCAACCTGCTCTAAAATCTGCCTTGCCACCAATTCTGCTCCCGAATAAAGGTATCCTTTTCAGGAACAAGCTGCGAATCACCTGGCTTTGCAAATTGGCCTGAAATTATTTTTTTTAAAATGCTTGCCCTCACCGTCATCATCATCTTCTTAGGAAGGTAACGTACCTGCTCTGAGCCTCCATCTTTTCACCCGTACAAATCATAACTACCTGGAAGATTTACTGTGAGGGCCAAACGAAGTCCTTGTCACGGAGCCTGGCTCCTGGCAGCCACTGAAGGTGTTAAAGGTGTTGTCCCCGCTTATACCTCGCAGGTTTGTTGAGAGTTAGTTTGGAGGTGTTTTATAAGTTGGGAGGAGCTGAACAAATGCACAGTGGCGTTATGTAACGTTGGCCTACTGAGCAGGTCTTGCTTTCCCTGCTTTCAAAACTAGGGGAAACCTGGTTCCTGCTTCCAAAGAGCTGCCAGCCCTATGGTGAGAGGTCTCTTGGCTGTTTCCAGGCTGTGTTACAGAACTCTGGAGTGTTGGCTTCTGGTCTTCTCGAACTGTTGTAAATGAGATGTGTGGTTCCTTTTTTTTTTTTTTTAATTAATTTATTTATTTTTATATTTATTTTTGGCTGTGTTGGGTCTTCGTTTCTGTGCGAGGGCTTTCTCTAGTTGCGGCAAGCGGGGGCCACTCTTCATCACGGTGCGCGGGCCTCTCACTATTGCGGCCTCTCTTGTTGCGGAGCACAGGCTCCAGACGCGCAGGCTCAGTAGTTGTGGCTCACGGGCCTAGCCTCTCCGCGGCATGTGGGATCTTCCCAGACCAGAGCTCGAACCCGTGTCCCCTGCATTGGCAGGCAGATTCTCAACCACTGCGCCACCAGGGAAGCCCGATGTGTGGTTCCTTTGTCCCTACGAAAGGGGAAGGAGTGAAGGAGTGTGTACTGCTCCCCCTGACCAGAGCAGAGAGTATGTGTGTCAGAACTGCAGCTGTTGGGTCAGGCACCTCACCTCAGGCACCTCACCTGTGAATGACATAAAACAATGAAGGTTTGCACTTTTTAGAGGCCATGGGATGCCTGGACAGGAAAGGAATTTGGTTTTTATTGATTTCTCAATGCATATGGCTGTGGGAAGGGAGGGAGAAGCAGAGGGTGTTGCAAAGCCTTATCGAACACGTGTTTTTTTGAAGGGAGATGTTATAGGAAACCATGGTTGATCAGGAGACAGTGTGGCCTGCTAGGGCACTGGAGGCCTGGGTTCTGGGCTTCCCTCTCCTGCTAAGTTGATGCCTCACCCTAGCCGGCTGCTTCACCTTTTGGGGTCTCAGATGCCCTTGAGAATAAAGTTAAGGTTATTAGATCAGGTGATGCCCCCTCCACACCCGCACTCATACCCACATGGGTCGTCTAGCTGGGATACTGTCAGCACTGACTTACACTTACCTAAAGGAGAAGAGTGAGTGGCAATAACTCCTGCTGTTGTCAAAGCACCCTCCCCGGGTCTTGGCCCTCTCGCTGGTCTTGAGCAACACCTCTCTTCTAGAACACATCATGAGTTCCACTCTGTGTTAAGTTGTCCTCCCAACGGCAGGATCACCAGAGCCAAAACGACCCCATGCAGAGTTCCTTTGAACAGTTCAGTAGTTGAGCCCGTGGAAGGCGGGGTGGCTGCTTGGAGCAGTGGGGGTCCAAGAGCGTCCCCAAACCAGCAGCCTCCACGTCAACTGGAATTGTGAGAAATGCAGATTCTCAGGCCCTGACCCAGGCCCACTGAATCAGAAACTCCAGCATAGGCCCAGCAATCAGTATAACAAGCTCTCCAGGGGACTGTCATGCTCACTGGAGTTTGGGAACGACTGGCTTGGAGCATCTTGCTCTCTGGCTAGTGTGGCGTCAGCAGGTGTTCAGTGGGTTGCTACTTAACACAAGTTGACATTAATCTAATCAAGTGGGACCTCAGCCCCCAGTTCCCATTGAACTGTATCTTCTTTAGCCACCTCTTAGAAGCCTTTTCTCTCTGGTCCTACGGTAGGACTAGGGCTCCATGGCAAGAAGTGAGCTTACAGAGTTAATGCACCTACGACCTGGATAAGAATCTGGCCAAATAAGACCTCTATGTCAGTGAGGTAGCCACTCCTCCAGACAGAGTCAGCAGGAAGTGGTATTGGTTTCTGATTTTGATATTGGCCACCCGACCAAATATAGTGAGAAGAAACCTGATGCAGCATTTCCACGAATTTCTGCAGGCCTGATACTCAGAAAGCGTTCAAGTCTGCTAGTGGTGAAATGAACACTTAGCAACAAAGCAACACCATATGGGGGCAAAGGCACTGCGGTGGTTGTCTGTGGGCCTGGGTCAGGTCTCACTTTGACTACTAACTGACTGCATGATTCAGAGTGATTTCTTTCACCTGAAAAGGCCTCATTGGCCTCACCTATAAAATAGAGATCACAAATGATCTCCAGAGCTGCTTGCATCTCCATCCAGCATTTTTGTTTAGTGACGATGCCTTGTAGTCTTAAAGATTTTGGACTCGAGAATGGTGACTAGCGACTTAAAATGGAAAGACAGAGGAGGATAGGCTGGACCATGACGCAACAGCAGCCCTGCTTCTTCCAGAGCTCGCTGAGCCGTGGGTGGTGTAGGCTGTATGCATGACTCTGCATTCTAAATCCGACCCGGCTATGCCTGTCCTTCTGTCTAGATTCTAGAGTGATTTGCCTTATTTGATTGTGTTGGAGACATTGTAATTCTGTAGGGGTCACTGGCCCCTTCTAGAAGAAGGCTCATCTCTAAAATGCAGGCCTCTGCTTATCTGAATCTTAAAGTTATAGCTAGAGCCAGTTGGAGTGGTGTCTCATTTTCCTCCCCCCCCCCCTAAACTCAAGGAGCACTTTTTTCCTCTTCCTGTCACAGTCTCAAGGATTCTGCCCAAAAAGCAGGTGCAAAGCCCTGTCTAACCCCTCTGGTTTCCCTGAGGTATGGGCTTTATACAATGTTTTGCTTGTTAAACGTTAGCTTTCTGAGCTGAGGACTCTCTCTCTTTTTTTCTTCCTCTAAAGCCCGTTGCATAACAGTCTCCTGTTTTAAACTTTTGCCAAATCCTACACTTCTCACTGTCGGAGGTTACCACAAGTGTTTGAACAGGTAACTTCTACCTTTGAACTTCTATTGCAACAGGTTCAAAGGTTCCAGGAGAGCTGGTTAGCCACTCTCATTGGCTTCAGGTGTGGTCCCGACTCAGGCGCTGAGGAAAGGCATCATCACTGAAGGAAACGTCCGGACTCAGGAGCTGAATGTGGTGCTGAACGAGTACAGCCAGCTGTGAGGGACGCGTTTCCTGGACCCCGGAAGTGAGAGTATTCTTACAAGGTAAGCTGCAATAATGCTACCTGCTCTATAGCTTATATGTTTATGGGAGAGCAGAGATAGGGGTGGTTGGGGAGAAGGCAGTGGGACGTGTGTCTATTCTCAGCCTAAGGCTCTTTCACAACATGAAATAACATTTGGTTGAGTAGTAATCTCAGCTGACTTGCGTGGGAGGCAAAGAAAAAATCAACTGAAATGGGGGTGGAGACATGGAAGGGGCTCTGAATGCTGGCAGGAGATGGACTTGGAAGAGAGAGTTGTTAATTTCACTAAATGCAAATAAAACAGGCTTAAAAGCTTTAAAGGTTATAGCCAAAGCCAGGATGTGGGTCTCCTTCATCTTCCATTTAGAAATGTCTGTATCAATGTGATTAGAAAGGCCATCCATCAGCTGCTGCTGACAGCCCTTCCCATTTGGAAGGGAGCAGGGAAGGGAATTCTTAACAGACTTTCTATCCCATGCTGGGGTCCGTACAAGATATGTGATGTGCGTTACCTCATTGGCTCGTTTTCTCCTGTAAGGTAGGTGGTGTAGTTCCCATATAACAGATGAATAATGGGCCTCTGGGCTGTTAAACAGCGCAGCCTGGGCTGCATAGCTAGGAGGAGGTGGGGCAGGAATTTGAGTCCTGATCAGTATGTGACTACAGCCTGCTGCATGATGCAGAATTCTTGGGGGCTGTGAAAACCTTCCATCATTCCCTCAAATCTTGGGGGTGTCCCTCATGCATGTAGGATTGAACAGGAATGCACCTCTAGATGCTAGAGCTTTAGAATGACCCAGACTCTTCTGTACTTGAGCATTTGATCCTGGAGGAAACCATCTTCTTCTGGCCCTAAGCTCTTCGTCGTGTTGGTAGAAGAAGACAGCACCCAGGGAAGAGCCCAGCAGCATTAGAATGACTGAGGCTTGACACCCACTCTGCCATCCTTTGCTCTCCGCTGAAGGGAGCTGCCCCTGTGGGAGGTGAGCTTGGAAACTAAGCAAAGCCAAGTTTTCCTCCAGCCATGAGATGAACCTGAAGATGGAAAGGCAGAGGGGGCACCCTCACCTTCCCATACTTCATCGTTCTCCCATGTCTAAAGTGGGCTCCTGTGAGGCCAAGGGACCAGCTCTTATGTTCCCTGAGATTGGGGCACAGCTCACTCTGGTTTTTATGGTTGGAGGCTTTTAGGCCCTCCTCTGTGTAGAGAAGGAATCCTAATCTAACTCTAGTAAAGAGCTGAGCTCATGCTGGATTTACCTCAGCCTTCTTAAAGGAGCCAAGCCTGGGGAAAGTGCTGCTTAATTCTGGGGTGTCTGAGAGGTGGTGGGGAGGGGTGGGGGCAGGAAGGGGCCGGAGAACTTGTTCTTTCTGCCTTCAAATCTGAGAATGAAAGCTCCCATGCCCTTCTGTGGCCACAGCTGTAGGTGAATCCAGTGAGACTACTGCAGGTCCCGATGCCCTGTAGACCAATCCCCAAGACTCTTTCAGGGCATCTGCACATTCAAAGCAATTTTTATAATAATACCAAGAAGTAATTTGTCTTTTCCACTGTCATTGTCTCACGAGTATACAGTGGAGTTTTCCAGAGGCTCCAAGATGCAGGATCAATCTGACAGCTAATGGCACGTGTGCTTGTGGATTCCTGATTTTAAAATTTCCCAGTTGTAATCTGGGAGGTGAGGGAGGCAGCAGAATACATTTTTAATTAAAAATATGAGGTACGAAAAGGATGTGTCATAGGAAAGGAACAGATCTCCGTGGCTGTCCCTGTCGTTCCTGACGTGCTTGTTTTCTTGGCTTTATCAGCACTGCTTCGGGGACTGAGGCAGGCTCACTGGGGACTGGAGAGTGGGTGGTGACACAGTGCACGGCTGGCCGGCAATGCTGGCCAGGCCAGGCTGGCCTCCAGGTGTCCCCACAGTCTTGGGAAGGATGCGAGGGCCAAGGTGCCCTGTGGCTGGACCTCCCTCTCCTGGGAACCCAAGGAGGGGGTCTCACCTCTCTGACACTGGTGGTCTTCAGGGGGCACCTCAGTCATCTCCGTCTGGTTTTTGGTCTTGGTTTAGCGGTAGTCAGACAAACAGGGAGAGCGTGAGTTGCGTGGATGTAGTCTGGCTTCTGTGTCAGCCCTTAGGGACTGATGGTAAAGGCTTTGAAACGGAGCCAGGAGAGCTTTAGCAGCCTTTCTCCTTCTGGTCAGAACGCTTCCACTTTCAGTTGTGAAAGAAAAACCAGGAAGTGAAGTCCCCGAGCACGTTAGAAGCTGGCCATGGCCTGACTCCTGACACGGGGCAGCTCAGACAGGGGCCTGACGGCTCAGACGGCTCAGAACCGGGGACCCTCAGCCTGCAGAGATGTTCTGAAGCCCCCGTGACTCTGGAGGAACCGGGGGGTGAGGGGAGAGGGCAGGGACTCATGCCACGAGGAACTCAGAGCCAGGAGGCCCCATTCCCTGGAAGCACCAAGAGATGCGGCCCCCTCGCAGGGTAAGGGGGCAGCTGGAGGGGGTATTCAGTAAGGGGTCTCGTGGGTATGGGGCAGAAGCCCAGGTGGCATCCTGACCCCCAGCTCTGGCGAATCTGCAGCTTGCTGTGTCACAGGCACATGTCAGTGCTCACTTTCTTCCTGGTCTCTAAGGAACTTCTTTAAACCCTCCTCATCAGGAGCATGGAGGAGAAGGAGGAGTGTGGAGGAGTCCTTTCTCCTGCCTCTCTTGGGGAAGGGGAACCACAACCCAGACCCCTTTTTGTGAGCCTGAGCCTCTGCCTATAGCTCGCCTGTGCTGCACTGGGGGTTGTCCTCAATTTTCCTGATGGATTTTCAGTCCTTCTGAAGGGAAGAGCTGCCCGATGCGTGACTAATGGAATGGTTTCTGGATGAAGTTGGATCTGTTTTAAGGAGTAGGGCCACAAGTTGAATCTAAGATGAACTTGACCTTCAAGGAGTGAGTGTTGGAAAGGGACTCCATAGTTGGGGCTTACTACCTTCTGTGGGTATCCATCTTTTCGGTGATTTGAAAAGTAGGATTGGATCTATAGCTCCAGTTTGTAGGTAATTGGTATTCTCTAACAGAGGCAGTCTTAAAAAATAATAGAATTAAATTAAACTAAATTTAATTTAATTTAAAAATAAAAGATTGGTTCAGTTGAAAAAAAAAGGAATAATTGGTTTTGGTGATCCCTCCCTCTGTATTCCAGCGTGAGAGTTACTTTATGGTTGTCCCTTCCAATGGACAAGTATTTGAGGTGAACACAGAATAGTCTTGGAAGAGATTTGGTATAAAATCTTGTAGGCATCACTTGTACGCTTGGCACAATAAAAGGGACAAAAACTGAAATAAAACAAGAGTCACAAATACTTATAGAAGAGGCAGGCAATAGAGCTAAGTAAAGTAGGTGATATGTAATAAGATGCAGGTGAGAGGCAAAATGCAAGGCAGGCGCACCCAGATAAACATACTCCAACTTAACGGGTTTTTTTCAAACATTATCCAGACCAAACAGAATGCTTCAGCCAAGCATTTGTTGAGGTCCTGACCTGAAATAGTCTTTTCTCCCAACTTTTATTCTAACTCTCTGGGGGCAATGACACCTAAAATAATATCAGTGTATCATTGAGTGCCTAGGCCCTAAACCTGCAGTGGGGGCCACAGATGCTAGAGGGAGGCTGTGGGTCCAGGAAGGAGAAAGGAAGGGAACTAAGGGGGAGGGGGAAGAGGAAGCCAGTTACGCACCAGCTCATAGTGGGTACTCTGACATTTCATTAAGATAGTATTAGGAGATGGGTGGTTAAGAGAGGTGAAGCCACCTTCCCAAGATCACAAAGCAGCCAGCTGTCAACTGGAACAGAAGCTGCAGTTGGTGTGATGTTAAAAACTGTGTTCCATCCACTCCTGTGTAGAGTTAACCTCTCTCTGGACTTCCTAGAAATTTTCATTTTTAAAAAGATTCTTATGTATGGTGACCTGGGCAGATATTGACTTCATATATTTATTAGAGACTTTTCAGGTTGACATTTTTCTAGAATGTAAATATTACAGCTACCATTCTTTGAATATTTACTGTGGGTGCAGTGCTGAGCTTACTGTTTTTTTTGTTTTGTTTTAATTTATTTATTTAACTTATTTATTTTTGGCTGCGTTGGGCCCTCGTTGCTGCGTGTGGGCTTCCTCTAGTTGCAGCAAGCGGGGGCTACTCTTTGTCGTGGTGTGCGGGCTTCTCATTGCAATGGCTTCTCATGGCGGAGCATGGGCTCTAGGCGCACGGGCTTCAGTAGTTATGGCTCATGGGCTCAGTAGTTGGGGCGCACAGACTTAGTTGCTCCGTGGTATGTGGGATCTTCCCGGGCCAGGGCCCCAACCCACATCCCCTGCATTGGTAGGCGGATTCTTAACCACTGCACCTCCAGCGAAGCCCCTGTGCTTACTTATTTATGGGGCTTTTATCTTTTGATCTTCAAAACAGTCCTATGAGGTAGGTATGTTTTTTTGTAGACAGGGGAACCAAGACTTAGAAATAAACTGGACACAGTATGAAGAGATTGGAGCTGGCATTTGAACTCTGGCTCATTTAGTTCTGAAGGCAAACTCTGCCTCCATTTCTGATGAGTCTAGTTTAGTGCATGGACCAAAGAATTAGAAACTGGGAGAAACTTTTTCCTTGCAAATCCTCCCACTTTCAAATCCATAGAAATGGAAAGCAGATCGATCCTTGGTTGCTAGGGATTGGGAGGAAATAGGAATGGGGAGTAACTGCTTAATGGTTACAGGATTTCCTTTGGGGTTGATGAAAGTGTTTTGAAACTAGATAGAGGTGGTGGTTGCACAACATTGTGAATGTACCAAATGCCGCTGAATTGTTCACTTTAAAGTGGTTAATTTTACGTTACGTGAATTGCACCTCAAAAAAAAAAAACCCCTCCCACCTCTAGGCAGGTGAATTCCTAAACCAGGATTTGGCGATATTTTTAGAAATCAGGAAGGAGGTTTCTGTTTCTGTCTGTCTCATATGCCTGGCCAGCAGATGAACTGACCCTCATTTGGAGTGTGACCTCAGGTGACTCGTGTCCGGAGGCACCCTATGAGGGTGACATGTCCCCAGCAGCCCTGAGGTCAGCCGTCGCTGCTCTCGCCGCACTCTGCTATAAACACATCCCGGTCTGTTTCTCCCCCATGTGACCATGCACCATGAGATCAGAAATGTACTCTCTCATTCTTCCCCTGGCACAGAGGCTGGTATTTTCAGGCTCTTAATTCATGTCATTAGAATAAATACGAGTTTTGGAGTTTGGAAAGTCAGGCAGCCCTTGTACTGCTGTGCTGAGGCCCTGGTACCCACCCTCTGTGGGGAAGCTTGTTGTAGATCTCTGGGTCTCCACGGGTCACTCTACTCTAAGAGTTGTGAGGTTGTGAGTGGCTTGTGGGAGGATGCAGGGGTGCGGTAGGGTTGAGGGAGATGGCGGGGTCAGAGCTCAGAGGTGGACCATGTGGTCCCCAACTAGAAATCCTCTGTTTAAATAGAAATGAGGAGTTGTTAAGACCTTTGTGTGTAAGTCGAAGGGCAGTTATACTACAAAGATCATGACCATCTCTTCTCTTTGGGGACATCTCAAAATAGAACATCTGATATTGACAAGGAGTTAGAAACTGACTTAAGTGGAAGAGGGAAAAAGAGAGCTCATCTTCACTGAGGGCTTCCTATGTGCTGGACAGCATACTGGAAAGTCTACCCATAGTATCCCTTTTAAGTAGAGATAATTACCTACCCCTTCTGGTGTGCAGTGGAGGGAAAATGATGCTCAGTGACATTAAGTAACTGTCCCAGGGCCACATATCTGGTAAGTGGTAGTGCTGTTGCTCTGGTACCTAGAAAGGCAATGGCCTTAAATGTTTGCCACTGGAAATGAGACTATTGGGAATAAAGCTGCTTGTTTGCACACTAATCTGGTGACCTCTGACCACTTGCCCGACCAGGTAGCGAGTGGGCTGTTTCTGCAGAGACCTCTTTCACAGCGTCCTGCATCAGCCTGTCTTTATCCTGGCCTGGGTGACGGGGTGCTAGCACTTTGTCCAGCCTATCTTTATACAGGCTCTTATCAACTCCAGTGGATGGTACTGGTTCTCCTGACCTCAGCATTCTCATAATTCACTTGGTCAGCAATAGGCTTGGGAGGCCTTTGGGAATGTTTACTGAGACAAGAATTTCCTCAGGGTAGAGCTGCTGGACTATGGCTTGTTGGAAGCACAGTAGTAGATCAAGGTTGACTAAGTCGATCTAAGATCCAGTGGGATTTGTCACTGCCTGTCACCAGCCTATGAGTGGCTCAGCAACTGTCCTATGTGATCTTCATGGACTGAGTTAAGAGGATTTTGGCATTTGACTTAATGAAGGCTTACCTGATAAATCCCACCCACCCCACCAAGGCCTGGCATCCCAAGGCTCTCTGGTGTTTGTGAACCAAATGACTCCAGGGGTGTAGTGTCTATACCAGGCCCCAGACACTGTCTTACTCAGCCCTTTGGAGACTTTGTCTTTTTTCCCTTTCAACTAAAGGTGGATCCTCTATCTCCATCAGACATGTCTCTTCACCATTTCCCTTCACGCTTGTCCCACTTTGGTGCCTGTAACCCTGCTGCACCTCTCACCCCACATCCGGGTATTCCTCTTCCTCTCTTCTACTTAGGTTTATCCAACCTAATATGGTGACTGCTCTCTCCATGGAAAAGAAGATGGAGAGACACAGACAACAATGGAGAAAGATAGTTTGGTGACAGTGACCCTGGTTGGAATCATAGTTGGGGTCTTACCAGCCATTGGCCTCCTTGGTGGGGTGGTCATCCTTGATTGACCCTGGACATAAGACTATTGTCAATAAAGCCAGGGGATCAAGGACCACATATCCTTGAGGGTCTACAGCCACCTCCACCTACTCCAGTCTACACTGGCCTCTCCCTTCTTCATATTCATTAGCTTATCTTGCACACTGAATCCTTGTATAAGTGATTTTTTAAAAATTTTTGTTTAATTAATTTATTTTATTTATTTATTTTTGGCTGCATTGGGTCTTCTTTGCTGTGCACGGGCTTTCTCTGGTTGTGGCGAGCGGGGGCTACTCTTTTGTTGCGGTGCGCGGGCTTCTCATTGCGGTGGCTTCTCTTGGTGTGGAGCACGGGCTCTAGGCACCGCGGGCTTCAGTAGTTGTGGCACTTGGGCTCCGTAGTTGTGGCTCGTGGGCTCTAGAGCGCAGGCTCAGTAGTTGTGGCGCACGGGCTTAGTTGCTCCGCGGCATGTGGGATCTTCCCGGCCCAGGGCTCGAACCTGTGTCCCCTGCATTGGCAGGCGGATTCCTAACCACTGCGCCACCAGGGAAGCCCTGTATAAGTGATTTTAGTGTTCGATGGACCCATAAGTCCCCAGAGGGCAGGAGCTGTGCCTTCTAAGTGTTTGGCCCTTTGCACACAGCACAGTGCTGGGCATACACTGAGTCTAAGATCTTGGTTTGCCTCATTCAAAGGAAATTATACGTAAATTTAAAGTGCAGAGGGTAAATGTATCTCTTGCCACATACGTACTTTCTCCAGAATGTATGGAGCAGATGCTCCCAAAGCTGGGGTACATTCCACAGAGCATTTGTTTCCTGCCTGGGGAATTGGCTTCATCCCCTACTGGACTATGAACTCTGAGTGTAGTTTCCGCATGCTGGACACACTGCCGGGCACATAGTAGGTGCTCATATATTCGAATGCTTGTAGGATGAGTGAACCTTGACCTCACTCGGGTCGGGTTGCTTAGTGTTGCCCTTGCTGTAGCAGGAAGTCCGGCTGTGGCATTTCTGAGGAGGGCTCACTGGCTGTCCCCACCCCCCGACCCCCCACTGTGTCTAGGCGCGCATCGTGTCATTGCGGGAATGAGTTTTGCAACCTGTTTCCTTCAGTAGACTCCCCTCCCTCGGTGCCTTTCTCTGAACTTGTGCTAATGGTGAGCGAAAGGGGAGGGTGGCTCGAGGGCACTCAGTGGGTTCCCACCGTATGTCGGGCACAGTGCTGCATTAAGATAGCCTCTGCCTGGGAGAGGCAGCTCAAGTTGTCAGCTGAGCCACAGGGACCCCCAAGACCCAAACCCAAGGAAAGAGCTGATCCGACTCCTACAGCTTTTCCTGTGCTATTCGGTAGCAAAGATATCACCAGTGGGAAAACATCGAAACCCTGAGGATTTATTTACGGTTATGCTTGCTGGTGGGTCAGGGAACTGTCCCAAGCCTAGCCCTCACCTCCTCTCTGCCAGCCGCCTGACAAACTGGAACTGTTGGGTGTGGCCTAGGAATTGGGCTAGGAAAAACAAATGTGGGAGATTGGTATCTCTTCCCTGTTTTTTTTTGGCTTTTATTTTTTAAGATTTTTTGACGTGGACCATTTTTAAAGACTTTTTTGAATTTGTTACCGTATTTCTTCTGTTTTATGTTTTGTTTCTTTGGCCCTGAGGCATGTGAGATCTTAGCTCCCTGACCAGGAATTGAACCTGCACCCCCTGCATTGGAAGGTGAAATCTTAACCACTAGACCGCCAGGGAAGTCCCTCTGTTTCCTGTTTTAGTTATTTAAGCACTCACAGAATCTTTCCGGGGTGTGGAAATGACTGCTTCGCCACCCTTGGGGTTTTAACAGGGATCCCCTTTGATAATGCTGTCTTCCTGCTTGGCCACACGTGAATGACCCCGTGGAGGTGACAAGGAGGCCCTTTCCCATCTGCCTGGGGGCATCCCGTGGGCTGTGTGCTTCAGAGCACACTGGGTGCCAGGCCCCCAGGGGAGGAGAGCCACCCAGGCCTGGGAACCCGGCCCTGCTTGGTGGAGAAGGCTAGTGCCAGGCGGTGGCCTGAGCAACCAGGCGTTGGTGAGTGACTGAGAAGTTATCTGTAGGCTCGTAGGTTGGGATGTTACACCAGCCTCTGTGCTCAGCAACTGCTGAGAATGTTGAAAGATGCACTTTCGGGCCCCCTTTGACCCCATGACTCAACCTTCACCTTTGGTTTCTTATCCACTAAGGGAATGAATGAAAAACGTTTCCACCCTCAGAGCTGCCATCCAGACTGGCAGGTAATGTGAGTGCAGGGAAAAGGCTACTGATGGAATGTAGCTTTAGTGGTGGGAGAGCTGCACTTCTAGAAACGAGGCTGAGGCTGTATTCTCAGGTGTAGTCACATGAAATGCCACCAACCAAGGTGGTGGAACTTTCTAAGTCAGCTGCCTTAGTCAGAAGTGGGATAATTCAGAGTTGTTCATTTTGCGTTTTTCTTTTTTTAAAAAAAAGCATGCATATTACAGATTAAATGATACATACTCTCAAGTGTTACCATCCCAATAATACCTACTGTAACCTCCCTAATTAAAATTCACCCCCTGCTGTACACTCAATCCTCTTTCCCTAATATAGTTTTTATTCCACAGTATTCTATAATCTAGTTCTTGTTCAGGCTTGTCGCCAAACTCCCAATAAAATACAACCCCACAAGAGCAGGGTTTCACTGCTATATCCCCAGCACCTGGAATGATGCTGATGATATACAGTCAAGCCCTTAAATATCTTTGGCTGAATGACTGAATACTCAAAACTTTCTGGACAATCCATTCATAATTTCTCCTCTTCGGTCTGTCTTTTCCTATGAGGGTTATTCTTTCAGAAACACAAAGTATACACTACACTGTCCAAGTGGGTTTTTTCCTTTCTACTTGGTAGTATTTCACATAGTTCTTTCCTTATCAGTATATACAGACCTGCTTTATTCTCCTTACTACCTGCCAAGAATTCCATTGTGTGTAAGTGCTATAATTTATCTGGTTACTCTCCTATCAAGGAAGGCTTTCCTGGTTTCTGACATTATTAGCAATCCTATAGATTAATGATGATGAACAGAATAGCTCATACCTGAGCCCATGCTTCAGGCATTGTTCTAAGCACCATACAGGTACATGAACTCCTTTAATCATGGTGACAGCCTTATGAGGGAGATACTAGTATTGCCATTTTATGGATGAGAGAACACACAGAAGTTATCTACCCTAGGTCACAAAGCTGACCACAGACAAGGATTAAGTGCAGTGTGACTCAGGGTCCATATTCCTAACCGGTGTCTCAAACAGCCATTTAAAGTGATGCACTTTTTATTGAACTGATGTCTTTCTATGGAATAAATTACTAGTAGGGTCATTAGGTCAAAGGGAACACATTTTAAATTGTGGTAGCGGGCAATGGGCACATCCCTACGGAGGCTGCCCCAAGTTTACGTCTTCGTGATTGATAGTGCATTTTGTACTGTTTCATCATCGCGAATCTAAATGATGGGGAAAAGGCATTTCATTTAAATTTGCATTTTAAAAAACTATAAGTGGAGCTGAATGTCTCTCCCTGGTTTTAAGTAACCTGTTTGTTTTGCCATGAACTTTCTGGTCATGCCCTCTGCCCTTGGTTTTACTGGGTTGTATTTTGTTTTTCATTGACTTCTACACATTTCTACTGAGGAAATGAGCTCTTTGCCTATCTGGAATATTTGATATTTTTTCCAGTTTATCTTTGACTTTGTCTCTGGTATCTGTTCTGCAGGGCAAATATCTTTTAAAGTTTTGTATAGTCAAAGTTGCCAACATTTCCCTTTTATAGCTTCTAGGTTTTGTGTCTGTCTTGAGTCTTCCCCATGCCAAGATTATAAAAAACAATTCTCTCATACTTTTTATCCTCAAATACTCTCATGGTTTTCAATGTTTTATATTTAGTCTTTGATCCATCTCCAATGTATTTTTGTTTTAGGGGTAAGACAGTAATCAACTTTCGGTATTCTCTCTGAATGGCTAGTCACTTGTCTCAACACATTGATTGTAAGTGAAAAAAATCTATCTTGATTTGGACTGCAATTTAGTATATGATAATAGCATCCACTGGGAGTATTTCAGGATTATCTCATTACATAGATTTGTCTATTTATGATCAATAGAAAACTTCTATAGCTCCATAGTAAGCAAGTTTGGTAGTGTTTGGGTAACCTCTCTGCTACCCACCCAATTCCTGTTACTTTTCAAAAACTTTCTGACTATTTTTGTAAGTTTTATTTTTCTGGGTGAACTTTAACTTTTTAATTTCCCAAGAAAATCCTATTGGTCTTTATTAGGGTTGCATTAAATGTATAAATTTATTTAGGGAGATTGGAGCCCTTGACTATTTCAAGTATGTCTTTCCATTATTCAAGTCTTTTTATGTCCCTCGGATGTGAACTTTTTTAATGTAGGTTTTACACATTTATTCTTATATACACTATTGGGAATGGCACCTTTTCCATTATTTTCTAATTAGTTATTTGCACAAAATATAGGAAAGCTATCGACTTTCTGGCTACTGATTTGGTAACTGGCCACCTTACTGAAATATCTCATGGTTTCTAATTGCCTCTTATTTCTTTAGAGAGATTTTAGGATTCCCTTCTCAGCAATTTTTTTTTAAATTGAGAAATATGACAATAAATTTTATCTTGGATATAACTGAATGTTGGCCCTTTCTGACTCATTTAAGATAACATGGGTAGCTGAGGTTTACCCTCCTTAGGAACCAATGCTTTTCCATTTTTTTAATTTTGTATTGAAATATAGTTGATTTACAATGTTGTGTTAGTTTCAGTTGTACAACAAAGTGATTCAATTATACATATATATAAATATATATATTCCTTTTTTACATTCTCTTCCATTATAGGTTATTACAAGATACTGAGTATAGTTCCTTGTGCTATACAGTAGGTCCTCATATCAGCCTTTTCTCTGACTAAGTTTTGCGAAAGAGGATTGTTGTCTCAAATCATGTTATATTTTATTTCTTATTAGAAGAAAACTCCATGTGCTACAAAAGAGTAAACTGGTGTAAGGAAAGGTGAAAACTCCTTAGCTCCAGAGCTCTGAGAAAGCTGGGTGAAGGATCTTGCAATAGAACTCTTAACTGGTTCACAATTATTGCATATAAAGGAAAAGGTTATCAGATCCTCCCAGGTATGCTCATGAGGCTATTGGTTTGTAATGTCCTATTGACCTGTTGCCATTACTTTGGGGTTTGTCTATATATATTAACTATGCAGTTAAGGAATGATATGGAGGGCTCCTAAATTGGGGGTGGCAGAAATTTAGGGAAATAACAATGGAGTCTGGATTAGAACTTAAAGCCCAACCAAGAAAGCAGAACTTTCATATACAGCCTCCTTAATAACACATAGGCCCCTTTGGAGTCATTGTGAGTTGAGAAGATTTGTGACATGGTCTCTAAGAGAGAGTAAGTAATTCAGTATGGAAGAATGTGTTAATTAACTGCGTGTAAGAACTTGGGGACTCTGGTCTCCCTTTTAATGAACTTTCTATCACCTCAGAATGAGCCCATACATGCAAGAGAACAGAAAACCAATTAAGTCCAAATGAGTGTGCCACTTTCTAGAAGGCAGATTCTTTTAAAGCTTATAATTGTAATCTATATCTCATTATTGAATAGAAAATAATTAGTTCTTCAAGACTAAAAGCAAAGATAATTAGTCTTATTGTCCCTTGAATTCCAAAAACCCAGGGCAACAGAATCATGTATTTCTAGGCTGGACCTTTTATCCACTTAACACTGTAGATGACTTCATTTGATAAGATCCATCCTGCAGATTCTTCCAAGCCTGGAGGAGTAGACTGATCCTGACTGGTTTTTGATATATGTTAGAAACACATCCTTTCACCATCCATCATCCCGAACCTAATACCCTGCCAAAATATTGATCAGGAGTACCTATCTCAAGATTGTCCAGAGTGACTTTTGATGATTTAAGATTGAAGAGTTTGGGGGTGGGAGAGTTTTATTAAGGGAAAAGTGGGTCAACTGAAAGTATTTAGAACAGATAATTCTGACCTAGAAAACTGGTCATTTATTCAGCAACCACTCATTGAAAGTTTACTGTGTGCCAGGCATGGTGCAGGCATTGGAAGCACAGCAGTGAACAAAACAAAAATCCTTGTTCCAATTAAAGCACCAGTTCAGTAGGGGCAATGGACCATAAGGGACCAGGACTATTTCAGATAGCAAACAGTGACATGGAGAAGAGAAAGCAGGGTCCATAATAGTGACTGAGGTGGAAAGGGCAATATTAAATAGGGTGATCAGAGAGAGCCCCTGAGGAAATGACATTGGAGTTGAGATCTGACCTATAAGCAATACACAACCATTTCAGATCTGGGGAACAGTGTTTCAGGCAAAAAGAAGAGCAGATACAGAGACCCTAAGATGGGAGTGGACTTACGCTTGAAGAGCAGAATACACAGCAGAAAAATAAAATCTTTTAAGTGAAAGGGACTATCAAAAGACAAATTATTTATAGACTATAGGGATAATCTGAAAGATTCATAGCAATAAACATAGTTGACCAAAAACATGAATATTAGAGTAGAAGGGGGTCATTTAAGGACTTTATCCAAGGAAAATGAGACAATGAAGACATGCTGCCCCAAATCTTCAAAGGAGCAAAACCCAAAGCTGATATGGAGGGTGGTCATAACCTAGGTACCAAGGCTGGTCCTGGGAGCTTGCAAGCAGGTATGAAGGCAGGAGGTGTCCTTCAGCAAGCTTGGGAATTCAACATGTCAGGAGCCAGATGAGTAATGTTGGCTGCGGCCATTCAAACCACAGAGGAAGTGAGGACCCTGGAGAGTGAGTCAAGGGGAAGGGCTGAGGACAGATGGGCATCCTGGGGTATGGGACTAAGGCATGTCACTATTACCACATCAGAAAGCGGAGGAAGCTTCCCACTTGGGGCCAGCCTGTGGCTTGTTCAACCATCTGTAGATAACCTCAAACAAGAACTCCCAGATACAGTGTAACACCGCTCTCCTTCCTCTTTTCTTTACTGCTATTGCACTTGTCCCTACTCCATTCTTTCCCAACTGGGAGTGACGTTAAGGGAAGAGGAAAAGCTTGCAGGGGGTTCTGTGGAGTGACCGATCCAGGATTGTAATTTGAGTGACACAGGACACATGACGAGAGAGATGGTGGCTTCTCCCCTTGTTTACTTGAACATATCTGGAAGTGTTCATGGTTTCTAAAGTTTGGAATGGCAACCAGTCCAGTAGTGGTGTAACCTGAAGGTCTTGCCTTCTCTCAGACCCTTGGTTTCTCCCATTTAAACAGTGAGAGAGTTACATGATATGGTTGCAAATCTTCTCTAGTGCTAGCATCCTAGGTTCAAAATGTGTGCGTGTGTGTTGTGCATTAAAAAGGAGACTATCAATATGGTGAAAAGACAACCTACACATTGGGAGAAAATATTTGCAAATCATATATCTGATAAGGATCTAGTATCCGGAATATATAAAGAAGGCTTACAAGTCAACAACAAAAAGACAAACAGCCCAATTTAAAAATAGGCAAAGGACTGCAATAGACATTTCTTCACAGAAGAAATACAGATGGCCAAAAAGCACATGAAATTTGCTAAACATCATTAGTCATTAGGGAAATGCAAATCAAAATCAAAATGAGATGTCATTTCACACCCATTAGAATGGCTATTATTTTTTTTTTTTTAAAGAAAAGAAAATAGCAAATGTTGGTAAGGATGTAAAGAAATTGGAATCCTCTACATTGCTGGTTGGAATGTAAAATGATAGAGCTACTGTGGAAAACAGTTTGGTGGTTCTTCAAAAAATTAAATGTAAAATTACCATGTGACCCAGCAATTCCACTACTATTTACCCCAAAGAATTGAAAATAGGTATTCAAACAAAACTTGTATACAAATGTTCATAGCACTATTCACCACAGCCAAAATGTGGAAATAACCTAAATATCTACCAACTGATGACTGGATCAGCAACATGTGGTCTATCCATACAATGGAACATTCTTCAGCCATTAGAAGGAATGAAGTACTGATACATGCTAAACCTTAAACATGGATAAACCTTAAAAATATTATGCTGAGTGAAAGAAGTTAGACACAAAGAGTCGCATATTACATGATTCCTTTATACGAAATATTCAGAGTGGGTAAATACATGGAAACAGAAAGTAAATTAGTGGCTGCCAGGGGTGAGGGGGAGGAGAGAATGGGAGTTACAGTTTAATGGTTTCCGCTTTTGGGGTGATGAAAACGTTTTGGAAATAACTAGAGATGGTGGTTGCACAACACTGTGAATGTATTAAATGCTGCTAAATTGTACATTTTAAAACTGGTTTATTCTATGTTATATGAATTTTACCTCAATTTTTTACAATGTGGGGAGGCAGGGAGGAAGCATCTGAAATTCTGTGTATATCCTATTTGGATACCTGGTCAGCAATAGCAAACAAAGTGAGTAAGCTATTTCAGTTGACAAATAGATACATCTTTCAGTGTTTTCTGCCAATAAAGTCCCTTGCCAGTGTAGGCAAGGTAGTGAAGTGGCCAGGCTCATCCCATTTGTGGGCAGTAGGACAGGAGTATACCTAAAAGGAGTGCTCAAGAATTGGCAGACCGTGGTCTGGATTAAACCAGATGTGTTTTCGTTTATCCCATACCAGACCCTTACTAATGGAGCCAGAAGTTAAAATTGAGGTTTCATAAAAATCCAGTGTTCCAGGTTTTCTAGGGAGTAAAGAATCTGACCATCTGGTGACCCTGGGCTCACATTACTACATGGTAAGAATCAGCCAGGGTGGACAGCAGGTGCCACCTTTAGGCTGTTCATGGGTTCTTTCTCTCTCTCTCCTCCCTTTGTGTTACCTGCCAGGCAATTCACCCTCCTTCTTCCCCCATCCCACACTACCACATTTCACCTTTAGACCCTCTTTTGAAGACGTTGTTTGCAAAGTCTCCCATTAAGTCTCCCACTGAAATGTAAAGCTGCCATGTGTAAGAAGAGGGCAAAAGTCCTCAGTGCAACAATCTGTTCTTGTATCCAAGAAGGGAGGTGCAGGTAAGAATCTTTTACTTGAGGAGGGATGAAGGTAAAGGGCAGAATCCCAGATTCTAAGGTACCACCAGACTGGTGGCAGTACCCCAGGCTGAGGAAAGGGGTTGGCAATAGGCAGAGATGGCTGAGCACAAAGCAGGTTTCCCCTCCCTTTGGCATTGCTACCTGTCCTGTGAATTTTGCAGCTTCCCCTGGGGCAGCCCGCCTTCTCAGCCTGGGGTGGGTGGCCGGCCTTGGAATGGTGTCCCGCATGGCTGGCTCTTTAACATGCTTTGCCTCCTGGACTGCCTTACCACACAAGTTTGGCCAAGGCTGGATTACAAAAATCCCAGAATCCTGGCAGGTGGTCATAATAGCACCTGTTGTTAGGTAAACTAGCACCTTTGGGGTCTGGCTTTTTTTTAATCTTCCTTTTCGTTACCTAAACACAATGTGGAAGAAACCAAAGAGTTGAGACAGTCATCCCAGTCTCTGGAAGTCCAATTTTCCTCCATAAAATGGAAAGGAACTACTCTAAACTTAGGTAATAACCAATCAAGGGGTAGAAAAATGATGAAAAGTGACTCAGGGCTTCTTGTGACTGTTACTGTTCCCACACAAAATTTCTAGGCTTTATAGCCTTTGTTAGAGTGGAATGAACTGTTTCCCTTAATGGCGAAAGTTCCAGATGCCAGCTAATGGCAGCTGTCCCAAAGCTCTAAGGGTGGCTATGACTTTTTATCGGACTTGCTTTGCTCTCTTTCTTTTGAGTAGGAATGTTTGGTTTCATCTCTGAGATATAGGGCGTTGCAGTAAACTTTAAAGAATACAAAATCTGAAATGCTTTTGCTGTGACCTGTAAGGTGCCAGATGAATTCAGTCTCCTTGAACTGTGTGGCTAGACTCTATAAGGAAAAAATGGGTTGTGATTTTGTAGATTTTAATGGGGAAGCAGCAGTGGCAAATGGTGAGTGACCTTGGACAAGTCACTACTTCTGGGAGTTTCTATTTTCTTTGTCTGTAAAATGCGATTTCAATTAGATAATCCATGCAAACAACACAGCTCAGTGCCTGGCATAGAGTTGGTGCTCATTTGTTTGATGCTGTTATTGTCCTAGTCAAGTCTGAAAGTTGTGAGGCAAGATGTGGGAGAGACGGCTTCAGCGAGAATAAGTTCCTAGGACCCACTCAAATGTTAATGCCTCCTGTTAGAGAAGTTTGAAGCTGGAAACTACAAGAAAAGCTGAGCTGTGGGGGAAGACTGTTTCTTTTGGTTCGCTGAGATCACTTCCCGGCCTAAATCTTCAATGCTCACCTGCTACCATGTGTCAGGCCCATTCTCCTGCATCCTTCCTGCAGACCTGGCTAAAGTTGCCTCCAATAAAAATGGTTCCTCCAGGCTCCCTGGAGGAGAGGATTTTGGACCTGGCAAGTTGTGATGCTGTTGATCTCTGAGACCCACCCCCGCCGATGGCTCAGAAAAGAAAGCAATGAGCAAGGCATATCTGGCCAGCAGGAAATGTCTTTCACAGGAGAATGCTTAATTTCTAAGATGGGTGGTGTCACCTCTCCTGAGGTTCCCTCTTCTGTCTGGTTATACTAGGGAGATGCAGTTGCAAGAGTCCTTCGTGACCCTCAGTCTGCTTGGGCAGGGGGAGCTCTCTGGAGCCCCCTCCTCTGACTACCAGCTTATTTTGGGTCCAGAGGGCTTCTTCTAGGCTTTGACAGTCAAAAAATTAAAGGGTAGTCCTTTCTCAAAATTGTCTGGGAAATGATTAACCTGTTTCCTTTGATCCTTTCCGCCTTGTGGGAGGACAGTCAAGTAGGAAGGGTAGAGAATGCATTCTACTATTCTCGACAATGTTAAGGTAAACAGTGGGAGAAATTCAGCTGCTAAAGTGGTCCAACCCTGGTTATTTGGAGGGCTAGAAGCTGTGTGTGTGTGTGTGTGTGTGTGTGTGTGTGTGTGTGTGTGTGTGTGTTCTTTCTGTAAACATAGAGCTATTGAGTAAAAATATATGGCCATTTCCTCTAACTTTTTCTTTCCTTCTTTTTTTTTTAGGCCTGAATTTCCTGCTGCTATTCACAAAGATGCTTTTTATCTTTAACTTCTTGTTTTCCCCACTTCCAACTCCGGCATTGATCTGCATCCTGACCTTTGGAGCCGCCATATTCCTGTGGCTGATTAACAGACCTCATCCCGTGTTGCCTCTTGTTGATCTGAACAAGCAATCGGTGGGACTCGAGGTAACTTACCCAGCACCTTTTCAGTTTGTCAAACTTGATCAAGCACAAACTAATTCAAGACCTGAGGATCACTGGTGAAGGAGACTGGGGGTGGGGGGGTAGTATGGGAAAATAAGTCTTCTTGGTTAGCAAAAAACCCCAAAATCTATATGTCAAAATTTCTAGTCATGGCATATTTTCCTTTGTAATAAAAATGAAATCACAGCTTTTACTGGTTTTATGATGCCAGTAATCTAGATCCGGGGTTGGCAAACTACAGCCTGAAGGCAAAATCCACCTTTTTCTGTGTGAGTAGCAAGCTAAGAATGTTTTTTATATTTTTCAAGGGATATGTAAACAAAAATTAAAAAGAGTGATAGATCATATGTGTTCCACGAAGCCTAAAGCATTTACAAAGCCCTTTACAGAAAAAGTTTGCTGACCCACGATCTAGATGATGGAGTCAGTACTTTGGGGACAGGAGAACATGTTCATCAAGACACCCAGTGTCTGAGAATAGTAAAGAAGTTATTGAGTTAAATACCAGCTTTGAGTTAATGTTCCCTCTTAAAACGACAGACATTGAACTGGGCTTTTCCCCTCAATTCCCTGACTTCTCAGCAAATCACACTGCCTCCTGTATCTCTGAGCTAAGGGAAAGCTCCAAGAGTTTTCTCTCATGATTTTTCATCTTCAACCCTTTTCAGAGAAAAAAGCATTCCTGTTCCTTTGTAAAGCTAACCCCTTCTGATCTTTTTACAAACTCTGTTCTTCTACTCGGGAATCTTACTCCAGTTGCCTCCGCTCTCCGCCCCCCTCCTTTTATTTGGAAGATTTGCAGCAGCACCTTCCTGCCCTGCTGATGGTGCTGCTTCAGGCCACCATCTCTTTTCAAGCCTCCCTTTTCCCCCGAGTCTTTCAGAGCAGTCCATTTGTTGATTCCCTCTTCTGAACTTCAACCCACTGAGATCTGACCTTTATCACTACCATCTCCCCAGACTTCTCTGCATCACTCATAATCTAACTTCTTAATTCAGTGATTCTTCAGCCTCTTCCTTTCAATTGACTTGACACTTCTTCGTTCCTAAAACTTCTACGTTTGCCTTTCATCGTATCCTTCAATGAGATTTCTTCCTAAGAAGGAAAGATTTCTTTCTTTGTCACTTAGGTTCTTTCCTCTCCTCATCCTACAGTGTCGGTCTCACCATCTCTTGATTCCTCTAAAGCAGGGGTTGGCAAACATGTTCTGTGAAGGCCAGACAGTGAAGAGTTTAGGCTTTGCAGACCACGTGGGTTGTGTTGCAACTACTCAACTCTGCTGTTATAGCGTGAAAGCACAGAAAATATGTAAATGAATGCGCATGACTGTGCTACAGTATAATTTTATTTTACCAGTGACAAGCTATGTTTGGCCCCAGATTATAGTCTGCCAATCCCTGCTTTCAATCCTCACTGCTTTTGAGAAAATCCCTCCTCTTCTATGACATGAATATGTACCTAAAAGGCTACGACACCCAAATCTGACTTTCTACTTCTGACCTCTCCGGTGAGTTCCAATCTATCTCAGTGACACTCAGGTACCTCAGGCTCCACACATCTTTGTACTGCATGTCTTCTCCCTTACACACACACAGACACACACACACACACACACACACACACACACACATGCACGCATGCGCCCTTTCCCGCTTCCCCTCCTGCTCTAGCTCAGTTAAATGCATCTCTTCTTACCCAATTGCCTAAAGTTGAGTTGAGTCATCTTTCGTCCTTCCTACTTCCTCAGTGCATCTATGTAAGTAGACAGCAAGACCCCATCTTTCTTTTCTAGAAAAAGAACTTCATTTCTTTTTTTTTTAATTTATTTTTTTAAATGGTTTTTTTTTGGCTGCGTTGGGTCTTCGTTGCTTTGCGCAGGCTTTCTCTAGTTACAGCGAGTGGGGGCTGCTCTTCATTGTGGTGCGCAGGCTTCTCATTGCAGTGGCTTCTCTTGTTGCAGAGCACAGGCTCTAGATGCGTGGGCTCAGTAGTTGTAGTGCATGGGCTCTAGGGCACAGGCTCAGTAGTTGTGGAGCATGGGCTTAGTTGCTATGTGGCATGTGGGATCTTCCCGGATCAAGGCTCGAACCCGTGGGCCCTGCATTGGCAGGCAGATTCTTAACCACTGCATCACCAGGGAAGTCCCAAAAGAACTTTACTTCTGATGTCTTGACTTAATGTGACATCTGATGGAAATCTCCTGATGCTCCAGATTAAGTCAGATCTCTTGTTATAGCCTCATGGATTACCTTGTACTTTTATAGCCCTTATCTTGGTAGTAATTTACAGTTTTGAATGCTTATTTAATTGATGTCTATGCTTCTCTAAACTAACTTTCATGAGGGTTGAACCATGCCTATAGCTCTTACTGCAGCTGCAGTATCTAGATCAGGGCCTGATCCTGTAGTTCCACTGACATTTCTAGACAAATCCCTAGCTACTCCCTCTTTCTCAAATACCCTGTTCTCGAGCTTCCCACCAGAATCTTCAGTGTGTTTTCTTGCCTCTGTACCTTCTTTTTTAAATTTTAATTGAAGTATAGTTGATTTATAATACTGTGTTAGTTTCAGGTGTACAGCATAGTGTTTTTTGTTTTTTGTTGTTTTTGCAGATGATATTCCATTATAGGTTATTATAAGACACTGTATAACTCCCTGTGCTATACAGTCAATCCTTGTTGCTTCCTCTGTGCCTTTATTCAGGCTATTCCTTCACTTTGAATTACCCTCCTTTCCCTCTGCTCTATGAAACCACATCATTTTGGTAAATGCTTACTTATCTTCAAAGTCTCTATTGAAATATTATTTCTTCTCTGTAGCCTTTCTACTTGATACAGAATTGTTCACTTCATTCATCTCTCAAAACAATTATTACAGCATGTACATCACAGTATTATATTTCCATGTTTTTCCCCTCTCACCCTACCCCAGCTCCAAAAACTCCCATTTATGGGGTGCTCATGGGCAGTAATTTTGTCTTAACTCACTTTGCATCTACAGTAGTTGCTCAGTGACTGGAACATAGTATGCATTTGATAGATGTTTAAACTTAACATGATTTTTCAAAAACGATATAACTATAATACTATCTCTTTTGTGTGTGTGTGTGTGTGTGTGTGTGCACGCACGTACGTGTATGCCTAGGGAGGTGGGGGGAGATTGCCAAAAACATAACTGTGACAATCTCTGGATTTCTCTGATATGAAGACACCACAGTTTTGAGATTTAAAAAATTGACTGATTGAGTACTAAAAGGGTCATCGCTGTGACCTCAATAGTCAGTGTTTATGTTCTTTTCAATTCAATCCATAAGGGTTTGGAAAGGGTGGGGAAAGACTCGGTCTTAACCTAAACTTGGTCTTGTGTCTTAGGGAGGAGCACGGAGAGGTCCTTGCCAGGACAATGACCTAATACGTTACTACTTCTCAGATGCCAAGACGATGTATGAAGTTTTCCAAAGAGGAATTGCCGTGTCTGGTAAGCCTGGCCGTCTCACCTTGCCTGTAAGACCAAGGTGGGGTCCTGTTCCATACATCTCCTTCCCAGTCTCACTTCTAAAACTCTAGCTGTTTAAATGTGGTGGTCCAAGAAGAATCACAAATACAGCGTGGAGGGGACGTGAGCGCAGTATCAGGATGGGTGCTGTAAACTGTCTAGTAGGACAGACTTGGGTTTGAAACCCAGTTCTTCTATTTCCAGCTGTGTGACTTTACATAAACCACTTTGCCTTTCTGAATCTGTTTCTCACTTAACACAAGGAGAACTTCCTGGCTACATTGTTGTTAAAGAGTTAACAGTAGGAAAGTATTTTGATTAATTCACTAGTACATTTTATTTGTTTAGGAACATGCTTTTTATAAATGCAATTCCCTGCATTATAGAATCTGAGCCAGAATTAGTATTCAGGCCTCCTGACTTCTTACCTTGCCCTTGCCCCCCAGTGCCGTACTACTGGCCCATGCTGCTGCTCATAGTATCACAGAAGGTAATTATCTTTTGGACTTTCTTAGAAACATCACCACATGACCTTTGGTAGGTTCATTTGGAAAATATCAAAGCTCAGTAATTCTATCTTGTATCATTGAACATGATGCTAGGTACACTAGTTTCCTTTCAAAATCAACTAGCTTATAACTCTCCCTATAACTTTTTTCTTTTGGGTGATATTCAGTCCAGGCGGAGGTTTACCTCTGTGACTTCTTCTCATCCCTTCCCTTCTACCTTTTAATTATGACTACGACAATATTTAATAGTCGAGTGCTAACCAGCCTATAGTATTGCACAGATATCATCTACTTTATCTTCCCTACATCACAGGGATTAGTTGCTACCACCCCCATTTTTATTTATTTTTATTTTTTAAATATTTATTTATTTGTTTGTTTGTTTTGGCTGCACCACATCTTAGTTGCGACATCGTTGTTTGTTTTTTTGGTTTCTTTTGGCTACGCTGGGTCTTTGCTGCTGTGCGCGGGCTTTCTCTAGTTGCGGCGAGTGACGGATACTCTATGTTGTGGTGCACGGGCTTCTCATTGTAGTGGCCTCTCTTGTTGTGGAGCACAGGCTGTAGGCGTGCAGGCTTCAGTAGTTGTGTCACATGGGCTCAGTAGTTGTGGCACACGGGCGTAGTTGCTCCGCGGCATGTGGGATCTTCCCGACCAGGGATGGAATCCGTGTCCCCTCCGTTGGCAGGTGGATTCTTAACAACTGCGCCACCAGGGAAGTCCCTCACCCCCATTTTTAAAAGCGAGGAAACGGAGACTCCGAGATTCAGGAACATTTAGAAGGAGACAGAACTAGAAAATGTTGACACTGATACTGAAATCTAAATCTGTCTGTCTGGCTAGATTATTCTATTTTATGTCAGCTCTTAAGTGTTTTATAAAAGTTGTTGCACCTCCAGACAATGAAAGGTTTTTTGTAAGGAAAACTTGTATCTGAAGTCTCCAAAGGGGCCTGTACTTACTATTTCTGGCTCCAAATTAGTACTGATTTAGACTTCCAGGCAAATAACAAACACAAACCAATGCAACCATTAGTTTTATTTATTTGACAACTTAAGATAGTATATAGCTAATACAATAGACTTCCCTTTGGGATTTTCCATTTTTTGAAGTTTTCTTCACTGAGCATGTGTTGTTATTGTAACTAGAAACAAGTCATTGAGCATGTAATATGTGGCACATAACACTGCTTCATTTAGAAATTTTATTTCAATACTCAATTAAAACTAAACAGATAAAGTTAAAATGGCTTCTCATGTAAGTAGGCATGAAAAATCCAGCCTGGCTATTTCCATAGAAAAATGACACGTCTGTTTACAAACCGGGATTGAATACATCAGCCCTAACCTCTATCTTTAACCCCTACCCAGTAGATGATCCATGTTGAGAATCACCTGCAGATAATGTTTAAAATATAGATCCTCTGGCTCCACTGTGTTGGTTTTTTTTAACTTAATTTTATTTATTTATTTTTGGCTGTGTTGGGTCTTCGTTGCTGAGTGCGGGCTTTCTCTAGTTGGGGCGAGCAGGGGCTCCTCTTCGTTGCAGTGTACGGGCTTCTCATTGCGGTGGCCTCTCTCGTTGTGGAGCACGGGCTCTAGGCACGCGGGCTTCAGTAGTTGTGGTGCGTGGGCTCAGTAGTTGCGGCTCATGGGCTCTAGAGCGCAGGCTCAGTAGTTGTGGCGCGTGGGTTTAGTTGCTCCGCGGCATGTGGGATCTTCCTGGACCAGGGATCGGACCCATGTCCCCTGCATTGGCAGGCAGATTCTCAACCACTGTGCCACCAGAGAAGCCCTTCACTGTGTTTTACTGAATTAGAATTCCAGATAGTTTGACCTAAGAATATGAGTTTTTAACAAAGCTTTCCAGGGATTCTGCATGCCGGAGTTTCAACTCTACCCAGCTTTGGGACCCAGTTTTGCTGAGAAGTTGTTAATGGGTGGATTCTTTTTAGATGGCCACATCTTAGAACAGAAGAAGATCTAAGTTGCTAAAGTTAATCAAAGGCTAGGCTGTTGCCTGGTCAGGACTTTGGCTAATCAGACTGAAGCTGATTAGGGCACAGAGTTTAATGAAACCCCAGTTGGTGCCCCTTTGGGCCAATTATTTGACTTGTTCCTTGGTCATGGGCCTCTGCTAGTATTTTCATCAAGAGGGAAGTGATAAGGAGATGCAGTATAGTTTTTCCCACCTTCACCAGCTCTGCCCCTTACTGAGTGAGCTTGAAGCTGTCCAGCCCTTCATGATTCTTGGTACCATGGGGATAACACTAGTTATTGGGAAGACCCAATGAGTTAAAATGCCTAGCACAGAGTAAGCTAGGTACCATAAATGGTACTTATCACTGGTGATTAATGTCAGTACAAACAATCCCATTGGTAGAGCACCAGTGGCACACACTCTAGGCTGGAGCAGTGGCTGTGAACTCTAAAGCAGGACTTGCGTGGCTTCAGGGAAAGTCTCAGTCTGAGACTTGACTTCTTGAGCGTTCATGCAGCTGCTTCAGCAGAAAGAAAAAGAACTAACGTTTCCCGTGGACAGTCTCCACATTCATTATTTAAAAAAAAAAAATATCTCTTTAATCAGAGTGGCTATCTCTTTCCTGCTTTCTTTCCTTTTTCCTCTGTCACTTAGTCTGGAAGTTCACTTATTTACCTCTGAATTCCTAGTAACCTTCTCTTTGAATGCTTCCTTTGGGCTAGACCTGAATTCCTCTCGGCAATTTGGCTAAATCCTCTATGTAAAATTTCCTTCTCTTCTGCTTTTCTATTTATAACTCAGTCTCATTCTGGCTTAGATGTGGGGTCTTCTCGGCCAGTTAGAGTTGTTCCTTAGCCTAACATATACCATGACTTTTGTGGCTTCTGTGGCTGCAATTACTATTTACTCTAGTAAGTGGATGTTCCCAGACTTATTGTAATTTTAAATAAGGCTGAGTAGTTTCAATGTTCAGAAGTGTAATTCTTCTATTGTCAAATGTAAGACAATAAATGTAAGTTGTAAAAATATTGATGGCCAATGTAAGTGTGTGTACATGTGTGCTCCTGTATGTACTCGTATGTGTGTGTGTTCTTGCAGTTCTTTATGAGTCTCAGTATCTCAGAAGACACGCTCATACAAATGGGCAAAGTACATTACCAGATAAAACTTAACAAATGAGGGAAAAGGTCCCACTTTAATAGCTGTTAAAGAAACCTAGACTAAAGCAATAACTTTCTAAAAAATTATTTATTTATTTGTTTGTTTATTTATTTATTTATTTTTGGCTGCTTCGGGTCTTAGTTGTGGCCCACGGGCTCTTTTCATTGCGGCATGTGGGTGTCTCTCTAGTTGTGCGGGTTTTCTCGTCTCTAGTTGCGGTGCACGGGCTCCAGGGCGCGTGGGCTCTCTAGTTGTGGCACACGGGCTTAGTTGCCACATGGCATGTGGGATCTTAGTTCCCTGACCAGGGATGGAACCTACATCCCCTGCATTGCAGAACAGATTCTTTACCACTGCACCTCCAGGGAAGTCCCTAAAGCAATAACTTTTAAAACCTATTTAACCAGAAGACATATTAAAAAGAGACTATTTAGTGTCTATGACTTGATATATTGCTGGTTGGAGAAAAGCAAATTGTCACAGCTGCTTCATCAAGCATTGTGGTGCCAGGTATCAAAAACCTGAGCCGTCTGACCAACCACCCTCACTCTCAGCCGCTGCCACCCTTCCTAACCCAGTTATTTCATTTAAAATACTGTATTCTAAGAAAATTTTCTAACTTTGAAATGATCAATTGGAAAATATGCATCATACCATTACCATTACCAAGATTGAGGTGTCAATCTTGGAAACAATCTCAATGCCCATAATGAGATAAATTCAGCTATATAGTAGAACCCTTCATTACTTGGCCATAATAAGGCCATTGAAATCTCTACAGAGAAGAAATAATAACAGGGGAATATTTATATCAAATGGGGGAAGGAAGCAGGATACCAAAATATACATGTGGAATGAATATAACCCTGTAGAACTATCAAAGGAAGTATGAAAGAAAATATCAGCCTTAATAATGGTGTTTATGTGATGAGATTATTCATGATTTGTATTCTGATTTTTTTCTAAATTGTTATGAACATATATTTCTCTCATTGTAGGGAAGCTCAATCCAAGATTATCCGATATAGTCTATTAGTGTTTACTTGTGGGCTTTTGTTTGTTCATGTCATGTGGGCTAGTCCATACTCATGGCTTTCCCCAAATGCCTGTTACCACGGAGGTCACACATTCCAACATGGAACCACCCTTGTTTTGTAGCATTTCCCAAGTGTTTCAAATGTAGTTTGCAAGGCTCCCTCTGCCTTTGAGAACTGAGTACTTACTGCGTTTGAATTTCCTTGGCACATAAGAGAAGCTCACGTCTTTACTGGATTTATCCTTTGTGTCTTGTCTCTTCCTAACCTCCTTTAACCTTCTCTGGTCCAAAGAATTTTCAGCTGGAGCTGATTTTCATTTAATGTTATGTTTTTAGACAATGGGCCTTGCTTGGGATATAGAAAACCAAACCAGCCCTACAGATGGCTATCCTACAAACAGGTAAGTCAGGCCCATGATTTTGGATAAATTCTTTTGCTTGTGTGGTATCTTGAGCTAATATGATCTCTTTTGGGTCTTGACTGCTTTTTTTTCTCTCTCTTTACCTCTCTCACTTGTAGGTGTCTGATCGAGCAGAGTACCTGGGCTCCTGTCTCTTGCATAAAGGATATAAGCCATCACAAGAACACTTTGTTGGCATCTTTGCTCAGAATAGGCCAGAGGTAACCATGTTGAAATTAACTCAAGGAAATGAGTCAGGGCTAAGTCTAAAGACTTTAAACCCTACCCCAAATCCAGCACTCTGACACTTGCTGATGACTTATCAAAGCTGTTTCAAGACCTCAGATTCTTTAAGTATTGTTGCACTTAAAAGTTACAGTGCAGGACCTCTTTAATCCTGGTTGAATGTCTAGTGCTATTTGCTAGGTGACTGGACTTCTCTTACATGTCTCCCATTATGTGTCATTTTAAGTCAGTCTGTTGTATGAAGAAGATAAGGGAGCTATGAAGGACTGGCAAGTAAGATCTTGAGGATGATGTGGAAAGGGATGAGTTTGTACTAGAATGGGAACTTGCACATTGTACGTGAACTAGCAACCAAGGCATCCATTGCTACTGAGACCAGCTGTAGCCATCTTTCCACAGTGGTTTGAAAACAGATTTTAGACATTAAGATGATTGGAATTAAGCTTATCTTCAAGTTCAAGTTAAGTCATTAGACCCAATATCCTCAGAGAAAGCCTTTGTATGTTTCAGAAGAGTTGGATGACATGTGCTCACCTGAGCCAGTTGCTTAACTAAAAATCCAAGAGGGCCCCGGCTGCACTTTTAGGTGCATCTACATACTTCATCTTCATTACACCCAGCCTCAGTAAGAAGAGATATCCTTGACTCTAGTTCAGGAACTTAACACCAAACCTAGTATCTTAATCTACTAGGGCTGCCATAACAAAATACCACAGACTGGTGACTTAAACAACAGAAATTAATTTTCTCACAGTCCTGGAGCTTGGAAGTTCAAGATCAAGGTGTCAGCAGGTTTGGTTTCTCCTGAGGCCTCTCTTCTTGGCTTGCAGACGGCTGCCTTCTTGCTGTGTCCTCACGTGACCTTTTCTCTGCCATCCCTTGTGTTTCTTTCTCTTCTTATAAGGACAACAGTTATATTGGATCAGGGCCCCATCCTTATGACCTCATTTAACCTTAGTTACCTCCTTAAAGGCACTATCTACAAAAACAATTGCAGTGGGGTTAGGGCTTCAACATGAATTTTAGGGGGAACACAATTCAGTTCATAATGCCTAGACTGACATTCAAGGCCCACCATTAGCAGATTCTGGCCCACCTTTCCAATTCATTTCCTGTCACTTTTTATGCTTTCTAATGTGTACTTAGTGATGTCATGCGGTCCTATATTTGTTCATTCATTTCCTTCTTCCTTGAATACCTCCTCTGCCTCCATCTCCATAACCAAATCCTACCTGTCTTTCAAAGCCCTGCCCAATTTCCATCACTTTTCCCAAAGCAGTCCCAGATAGCCTACCCCACCCCTGAGTGTGACTCTACCTCCTTAAGACTCCCTAATGCTTTCCATAACACTTATGGATAGAACTTATTACACTCTCCCTTTGTTTTATAGTTGTCTCTGCACCTATCTTATCTTCTTTATTTAATTATATTTTATAGCATCAGCAGTGGCAGTCCCTAGGGCATCACAAAAATGGTGATTTTTTTTTATCACAGAGCCACCAAATAAGCATTTGTTGACTAAATGACTGAATTAGTACATCTCCTTTTCAAAGCATAAGCTATTCCTTATTTGAACTTCTCTCCATACAGTGGGTCATCTCTGAGTTTGCTTGTTACACGTACTCCATGGTAGCTGTCCCCCTGTATGACACCTTGGGAGAAGATGCCATCATATACATTGTCAACAAGGGTAAAACTTTGCTATTACATTTTTTTTAACATCTTTATTGGAGTATAATTGCTTTACAATGGTGTTATTTTCTGCTGTATAACAAAGTGAATCAGCTATATGTATACATATATCCCCATATCTCCTCCCTCTTGTGTCTCCCTCCCACCCTCCCTATCCCACCCCTCTAGGTGGTCACACAGCACCGAGCTGATTTCCCTGTGCTATGCGGCTGCTTCCCACTAGCTATCTATTTTACATTTGGTAGTGTATATATGTCAATGCTACTCTCTCACTTCGTCCCAGCTTATCCTTCCCCCTCCCCATGTCCTCAAGTCCATTCTCTACGTCTGCATCTTTATTCCTGTTGCTATTACATTTTAACTTGATTCTTTCTTGATGCTGAGTAATTCCTCATTATCTGCTTTTGTTAGCAGACTTAGAATGCTGTGACCAGAAAAATGCTCAAGTCTCCCTTGTCCTGTAGTACCTATGATATAATTTAGAGGGAAGTTACAAAAAGCCCATGAGGCAGGGATATAATCAGATAGAAGGTTCAATGAAATGCTTCAAGGTAGTGTAGTATGACAATATAGTTTAGCAATAAGACTATTTTTGCTGGCCACCCTGGATGAAAGGCCACAGAGTTAGTGAATAACTTATTTAATTGATTGTATCACTATGAAACTACTAGTTTAATGTCCTATTCTTATAAGTCGAAGTCAGTATAGCTCACCAGCATGTACCAATGTCCATGCTGAGTCTGTGGATCAAATTACCACTGTTAGAGAAACAAGTTCAAGTTCAATGGGCAAATAAGACATATACTAGATGTTACTTTCTGTCCCAGAACTAGTAGATTAAGTAGTAGATCCATTTGAACTATAGACATAATCAGAAGGTTTCTATTTGTGTAAACAAGTATCAAAGCAAATGCTAACATTACAAATCATAAAATGCTTGTCTGCTAAAATCCCACTTGCCTCCTCCTTTCCCTTCTAATCCCTCCTCACCTCTCCCCTAGGTAAAATACATTGGCAGGACCACATCTACGTGATTCATACACGTTGTCTGTATTCTTAAGCAGAAGGAATTTTGTGGCTCCTCTAGAAACTATAAACTGTTGAGCACATGCAAGGAAATTAAGTGCTTCTGTTTCAATTAAGCTTATTTATTATCAGTGGAATGTTTCAGATTTTATACATTATAAATCTGATTGACAGACATAATCTCCTTTGGGGACCCAGTAGCTTTGAAATTTTCAAGAATCTCTTCCTCTTTGCAAGACAATCGGGTACACAGCAAAGCAGGAGGGTAACCCCCGGCCCTATTTCTGCTTTCAGCTGATATCACCACGGTGATCTGTGATACGCCCCAAAAGGCATTGGTCCTGATTGGGAATGTGGAAAAAGGCCTCACCCCGGGCCTGAAATTGATCATCCTCATGGATCCCTTTGAGGACGACCTGAAGAAGAGAGGGGAGAAATGCGGAGTTGAGATCTTATCCCTGTTTGATGCTGAGGTATGGCTCTGAAAGTCAGCTCACAGCTGGAAGGCGGCTCTGATGCTGTGGGCAACTTGCAGGACTTCTACACAAGGGAGCAAGCTGTTGTTCTCCGGGGTGGAAGGAGAAGAGTAAATTACACTCATGCTGTGAAGCTTTGGGAATCATTTCCCCAAGACAACTCAGAAACCATGCCAGTGGGTGAGGAAGGTCTGTGACCAGTGTGCACAGACTTCCAAGTAGAGGATTTATAAATGCAGAGGCTAGGTGGCAGTTAAAGATATGGTCCTGGAGCCAGGCTTCCTAGGTTCACATTCCAGCTCCACATCCATTAGTTAGGTGACCTTGGGCCAGTTGCTCCACATCTTCCTTTCCCCCTCTGTAAAATGAGGATGAAATAGCTCTTACCTCACAGAGGAGTTGTAAAGAGTTATATGAGAGAATATAAAGTGCTCAGGACAGTAATATAAAGTGTAGGAAGCCTTGAAATGTTAACTGTTCATTTTATTCAAAACGATTTAGCAATGGTCCTAGAAGACTGAACCATAGGAGTCTGATGGGAAGTTTGGACATTTGGGATCTGCCCTCTTGAGTTGATATTCTAGAGAAAACTTATACTCTACCCCAAGGCTTCCATTGTACCTGAATGTTGCCTTCTGGGCCTGATCCAGGTTGGAATTTTGGTTGTATTCACACAGAGGTGTTCTCAAGCAAAAGGGAAAGGGAGGGCTGTATTTGTCCTAAGTCTTCCCAACTCAACTAATGTCTTTCTTTCTTGGTTTCCTGCTCATGCAGAATTTAGGCAAAGAGAACTTCAAAAAACCCGTGGTAAGTTTTCTTCTGCCCAAATTTGAGTGTTTCCATATTCAACTTTCAAAGCTCACGGTAGACTAAGCCCTTGTGCTTTCCCCTCCAGCCTCCTGCACCAGAAGATCTGAGCATCATTTGCTTCACCAGTGGGACCACAGGTCAGTGCCCAGGAAGTTGCCCCAGAGGCCCCTGGTCAGCCAAAAACATGGCTTGAGCCACTGACCACTAGTGGGCTGGTAAAAATACCCTACAATGAGCCCTATCCATAGGGGCTTATAATCTAAGACTTCTGAGTACAGATGCCTGCATAGAAAAACCTATGCATAAGCAAATAAATTTCACTGAACACAGTGGGAGGTGTTTACATGCTATGGAATTCAGGGCTCTTAAAGGTGGCATCAGAAAGTCAACTTTCTCCCCCAGCCCAGACTCTCTCAAGTTGACATCACTGGAGTGGTTTCACTCAATCAAGATAGCCCAGTGGTAGTTCTACACAGATCACTCCGTGTCCTCTTTCTCCCCTGTATGTAGTTACCTAGCTATTAGAACTCAATAAATTTTAACGTGATCCACAATGATCTAGAAGTTATATCCATTCCACTGTGCCCCGTTTATAAAGTGATGGCTAGGTAATGTTGTTAGATCTGAAGTCTTCAACATGAAAACAGCACGGGGAGGGGGGCGGATTACTTGGGATTTTCTTTTTGACTGCGTTGCTGTCTGTGACTGTGGCTATGCCCTGTGTGGTAGCACAAGGCTAACGCTGCTGTCAGAAGTAGAATCTGTGGAGGCATCAATCATTCATAAGCAGAGTCATACACCGTTCACAAAAAACACAGTGACAGGAGAAGCGCTCGGCTCCCTGGAACAGAACCAATCTAATGTAGCTTCTCATTTCCATGCCAAAGGCTACCTATTAGCCATTTAACAGATCTTTCCACCTCTTGTTTCCTACAGGTGACCCCAAAGGAGCCATGTTAACCCATGAAAATATCGTTTCAAATGCTGCTGCTTTTCTCAAATGTGTGGAGGTCAGTGGTCAATTGAAAAGGAGGCCCTCGTTAAAATGGGAATCTGTCATAAGATTTTAAAGTTAGAGGAGGCAGAGGGGGAAGAAACAGGTTGAAGGCCTGAGTGTGGACAAATACTGGTGCATCTTTGTCTAGAGTTTTGCTCTTCCAGGGTCACTGCAGATCTCTGCACTCAGTGCAGTTAGGGCACCCCTTAGAGTTGCACAGTGCACACCTGTACAACTGTATGCAGCGGTCCTAGAAAGAAGTGTTTAAATCTTCTTTGGAAGAGAAAGTTGGCATTAATCCAATGTTGTCTCCTTTCCATTTCCTGATCTATAGTATACTTTTGAGCCCAGTTCTGAGGACGTGACCATATCCTACCTCCCCTTGGCTCATATGTTTGAGAGGGTTGTACAGGTAAGGATCCTATATTCCTAGCAGGTATGTGAAAAGAGGGTCCTGACTTGCTAGTCCCACGTTTATTCCAAAGGCAGCTCTGCAACATTTACAATCCTTTCTCTAACGTGAAGGACGTGGGCAGGGAGTTGGCATGGCTGAGTCCTAATCTTGGCATCGCCCCTAACCTGCCGCAGAGCCTTCCTCTGTTGAGTGTGTGTGTGTCCCACGGAGCAAATGCTTCCTCCTGCCTTCACACAGGGGGCCTGCAAGTCCAGGGAGCTCATAGCCAGGAGCTTACTATCTACCCTCAATTCTGAGCAGGGATACGAGGGATTGTTTTTTCTTTTTTCTTTTATTTGGGTTAGAATTTTTTAAAAGACCTAGGGTTAGAGAAAAGGAGTTCCCCACAGAGGGGTGGAGAAGGAGCCTTTGATCCAGGTAAGGTGTCCAGAGTGTTTAAGGTGGAGCTGTTGAGGATTGCCCAGCAATTGGGGGAGAGCTGGCCTTCTGTGAGTGGACGCCAAGCTTTTAGGCTACTCTGAGGCTGATTTGAGAACCGAAAGCAAAAACACAGGTGTCATTAGGGATGGAAAATCCTCTCTCTGATCCCTGCTTAAATACCTCTTCAACCAGCTTATCTGTTGATGCATGAAATGCCAAAATGGAAGATTCAGTTCCCTGGGCTAAAGTGTTGATATCTGATTAATAAAATATCAATTCTAATAAGCATATTTTTTCACATTTTACCATTTCTGAAACTGAGATGGTCTTACAATTGTAGGCGTGTTCTAGTTTGAGTGGCAGTGTTTTTTCTTAGTGCTACATAACGAATGGTCTCTTACAAAGGATGATGCCTTAGACCCTCACCCAGAGCTGTGGGCAGAGTAGGTCTGGGCCTTCAGTCTCACAATCTGTCTTACCTGTCCCGCCACCTCAGCAGAAGTGAGTTTCCATCTTGCTTAGGGGGTAGGATCTCAGAGTTCTGGGTACATGAAATTTCAGGGGTCGGGCGTCCTGTTCAGAGAAAAGTGCCCATGGACATCCTCAATTCTGTTCCATACAGACCCCACCCAAAGTGGTCCTTTGGCTCTGAGCTCTGCTCTTTGGTTTTGTTTTTAGGCTGTTGTGTACTCTTGTGGAGCCAGAGTTGGATTCTTCCAAGGAGATATTCGGCTGCTGCCTGATGACATGAAGACCCTGAAGCCCACAGTCTTTCCCGCGGTTCCCCGACTCCTTAACAGGGTCTATGATAAGGTACTACCTTGCTTCTGTTGGGCTGGCCCTGAGCTGCAGGAGCTGTCTGGGGCTTAGGCCTGACTAAAGCTCTTAGGAACTCTATGTTACTAAGAAACGTGCTCCACTTCTACCCCCAACCCCTACCAGCATCCACTTATAGCCACACTTACAAGTGCAGCCATGAAAAAACATAACAGATGAAACTCCCTTTCCTCTGGATGAGATTACTTGGATGTGACCTGGAGAAAGAGATTAATTCAGAGAGTTGGGGAGCCCCTCAAAATTCAGCTGACTTACTGGGAAATTGTTACTCTGATTTCATAACACCTACTGGTTTAGTGTGCTTCTTGCTGAGGTGCCAGGCCCCATGGTAAATATTTCATATGCGTTCCATCATTTAATTTCTACAAAAGCCCAGGAAATCATGCCAACACTTATAATCCCTAACTTACAGATGAGGAGACTGAACCTTGGAGGTTAAATAACTTGTCCAGGGTCAGATCTAATAAGGAGTCGGGCCAGAATCCCACTGCCACATAACAGTTTTAGCTGTCATTGATCACTGCTCTATTTTTCATTAAGGTTGGCAAAATGGTGATTTTTCTAATCCAAGCATTTCTCTTGCCTTCATTAGCTGAGATTCTTCCATAAAGGCATGAAGATTATTTGATTTTTTCCTTTATCAGTCTTTAAAATAATGAACTGGTACCCCAGCGATCTTCAAAAATGGCCAATAGGATGTTTTCTTTGTAACGTTATGATACTACATAAATACATATGACACTGAATCGAAAGTCCTAACAGTGGTACCCAATCAGCTGTTTAATCAGTACTCCCAGGTAACTTTACTGTAGATAGAGGCTGACTACTTTTTGAGGACATGCTATCTGAGTTGTCAAGGTTGTTTGCTAAGGACAAGGAACTTGGAGGAGCTGGAGCTCTGTGTGTTTGTACTAAGTTCACTTCTTTCTTAGTGTGGGCTCATCATTATTCAGCACACCAGTGCATGAATAAGAGCCTCTTTCTTATGAAGCTAGGAGGCACTATCTCTTGCTCACTGATGAACGGCCTTGGTGAGTATCTCCAGTAGGTTTCCAACTAAGAGGCACTGTCACTCTGCAGGTACAAAATGAAGCCAAGACACCCTTGAAGAAGTTCTTGTTGAACTTGGCTGTTGCCAGTAAATTCAGTGAAGTGAAAAAGGGTATCATCAGACGCAACAGTTTCTGGGACAAGCTCATCTTTGGAAAGATCCAGGTACGTTGGGTAGATTCTGGATGGAGCCAGGTAAGTATCTGGGCTGCCCACTGACTCAGCACACTTTGCTTTTCCTTTGATGGTCAAGCATCTCTTTAACTGGAGAGCCTTTTGCACTTTCTGTGTTCACTCACCTTTCGAGATCTCTCTTGGACAACTTTGCCACTAAAGGGATTTGGTCAAAAAGCAGAAAGTGGATTTTTCTTAGGCTCTAGCACTCTCATTCTCTTAGGTGGTGTGTTGAGGTTGTAGGTAATTTGAAGGGCCCAAGAATACAAATTATCTAAGGAAATAAAAAAAAAAAAATTGCAGGTCTGGTCCCAGCTATGGATGGTGGTGACAGTAATAGCTAACATTTTAAGTTCTTTTCTACAATGTTGGACCCTATTCTAAGTGCTTTGTAAATTAACGAGTTTAATTCTCATGACAACACCGGGTAGGTAGGCTGTTCTACCCATTTTGCAACACAGGAAACTGAAGCAAAGGGAATAGTATTCAGCACGTCTTTTGTGTCTATTAAACAGGAAAGCCTGGGCGGGAAGGTTCGTCTCATGGTCACCGGAGCTGCCCCCATCTCCTCTCCCGTCTTGACGTTCCTCCGGGCAGCAATGGGATGTCCGGTAAGCCAAGCACCTTTTTTTTGATGATAGCTTATTTCACTTTTGCACAAATAAAGCTTACTATTTAAATAAAAATGAAAACACAAACGAAAAGTACCAAAGAGAAAGTCAGCCAAAATCTCAAAATCAAGAGAAAGTGTCCTTCCAGTCACCTCTTAATGCACCTGTGTACAGAGACGTTTACACAAAATGGCATCAGTATTAACAAAATTTTACCATATGCAGCAACATGAATGGACTTGGAGGGCATTATGCTAAGTGAAATAAATCAGACAGAGAAACACAAATACTGTGTGATATCACTTACATGTGGAATCTGAAAAAATACAACGAACTAGTCAATATAACAAAGAAAGAAGCAGACTCACAGATATAGAGAACAAACTAGTGGTTACCAGTGGGGAGAGGGGGAGGGGCAATATAGGAGTAGGGGAATAAGAGGTACTAACTATTAGGTATAAAGTAAGCTACAAGGATATATTGTACAACACGGGGAATATATCCAATATTTTATAATAACTATAAATGGAGTATAACCTTTAAAAAACAGCATCAGTGTTCTAAAATACTTATTAAACAGTGCCCCATTAACATTGCTTCTTGTCAAAGAAACATCATTTTAATGGTTTTGTAATAGTTTATTGAACGTACCCAAATAAGTAGTCTCCTACTGATGGACACTAGAGTTGTTTACCACTTTTTTTTTGTTATTATAATCAAGTGATAAGGATACTTGTGTATATTTATGCAATTATCAATTTAGGATAAATCCTTACAAGTGGGGATTATTGAGTCAAAGTATATGGGTTTTTTACATGTTAATGTAGATTATCACACTTCCCTCCAGAAAGGTCTTATCTTTTTTATGCATTACTGCAAATAATGCACAAGTCCTGTTATCCCCATATTCTTGCTAGTGCTTTTTCAGTCATTTAAATCTTAGCCAACCAGATACATGAAAAATCTTATTGCAACTTTGTTTCTTTTATTAACACTAAACATCTTTTCTACTGCTTACAGGCACTTGTATTTCTTTCAGGAATTATTCACTTACTTCCTTATAGAAAAATGGGCAAAGGATAATTTGGTTCTCTTTCACCTTGCTTCCTAGAAGTTCTTCGTATGGTCATAAAATCAATCTTTGTTGTGTTAGAAATATTTTTCCTAGTCTCACCTTTTTGCACTGTGTATTGCTATATAAAAGTTTCAAATGTGTATGTAGTCAGTCACCTTTTCTATGTGGCTTTATAATTGTTTAGACGGGCTTCCTAACCCTCAATATTGCATAAAACTGTTTCGTCCAGATTTTCTGGTAGCCTTATGGTTTTACTTTTTTCCAATTAAGTCTCTGCTCCACCTGCAATTTAGTAAATGGGCTTGAGTACAGATATAGTCTCATATTTTTTTTTCCCCAAATGGCTAAGTAGTTCATTCATTTGGCCAACATGCACAACATGAATGAAACAACATCCTAAAAGAGAAAAACAAATGCTGTATGCTAACACATGTATATGGAATCTAAAAAAAAAAAAAAAAAAAGGGTTCTGATGAACCTAGGGGAAGGACAGGAATAAAGACACAGACGTAGAGAAAGGACTTGAGGACACGGGGAGGGGGAAGGGTAAGCTGGGACGAAGTGAGAGAGTCGCATGGACATATATACACTACCAAATGTAAAATAGATAGCTAGTGGGAAGCAGCTGCATTGCACAGGGAGATCAGCTCGGTGCTGTGTGACCACCTAGAGGGGTGGGATAGGGAGGGTGGGAGGGAGATGCAAGAGGGAGGGGATATGGGGATATATGTATACGTATAGCTGATTCACTTTGTTATACAGCAGAAACTAACACAACATTGTAAAGCAATTATACTCCAATAAAGATGTTAAAAAAAGAAAGGTTCTGAATTGATGCCTAGGTCAGAGTTCCTCTGGTCTTTCAAACTAGCATCCTCTTGGCCAAACTTAATACCTTCCTTTCCCTCAGCTCCTAAAACCAATAGGTCAGAAGGTCCTATTGCCACACCCCTCCCAGAAATGCCTTCCTCTCCTCCACCAGCTCTGCCTACGACAGGCCATAGCCCTACTGCAGCCCACGCACTTATTTCCCCACATCCCCTCTCCAGTCAAGATTATCCTTTATACCAGGAGTGGGCAAACTGCAGCACAGGCCAAACCTGGCCCGTTGCCTGTATTTATAAGTAAAATTTCAGGGGAACACATCCATACCCACTTATTTACATATCGTCTACTGCTGCTTTGGTGCTACATTGGCAGAGTTAAGTCGTTGAAATAGAGACCAAGTGGCTCACAAAGTCAAAAATATTCACTATCTGGTTCTATATACAAAAAGTTTGCCAACCCCTGTTCCATACCATAGCTATTTCCCTTAAAAAATGCTACTCACTTCCTTCAGCTCCTTCAGTAGCACTCCATTGCCTTGGTTCAAGTCTGATTGCCATTGGGTTGCCCATCACTCAATGAGTAACTCGCTTTTTCCCATCAGCTTGAAATGCCACATTTCCCAAAGTATAGTATGTTTCCATACTTTGGTCTATTTCTCAACCCTTTTGGTTTTTGAGTGAATCCACAGTTGTAAAGACTTAGCAGCTCAGGCATAAATTCAAGGTATTAGGACACTAAGTGTCATCCAACTCTCAGAGACCTTGCTTTCCTCATGTCTTGCCATAGGGCACGGCCGGCTCCTGCTTTATCTTGAGTAAGTCTCAAAGCCCTTCTTTGGTTTGCGCAGGTATTTGAAGCTTATGGTCAAACAGAATGCACTGCTGGCTGTACAATTACATCACCTGGGGATTGGAAATCAGGTAGGTTCTTTGTCAACTGGGCAGGAGGTGCACTGGTTGGGAGAAGGAGTTCTAGATGAACTAGGAGGTTTAGATAACCTCAGTGCTATGGATGAATGTGGCAGATGCCAAACCTAAGCTTTGGTCCAGGCTCTCCAGCACTGGTGCCAGATGACTTTTCAGTTTTATTCTTTTAGAATCAATCCATAAATCTCTCTGAAATATGGCTGGAATTATCACCATTTCACGGTATCCTGGCTGATTCAGTGTGGTGTGTTCTAGGCCACGTTGGAGTCCCCATCGCTTGCAATCATGTGAAGCTGGAAGATGTGGCTGATATGAACTACTTTGCAGTGAACAATGAAGGACAGGTGGGTAGGCTGTGCCGGGCAGTCATTTTCAGACAATCATAGTGGGGATGTTTGCATCAGAAAAAGCACACAATTGTGAGCAGGTTTGTGTTTGATTCTATTGAGAATTTTAGCAAGGAATTCAGTGTCTCTGAGCCTAACTTTCCCGTCCCCACAATGGGGATTAAAATCTGGTGCTCTTCATACATTAGTGGAAAGCATCAAATGATTCAAGGTGGTAGGAAAGTAGGTGTTTTGTAGCAGCCTTTGCTACTGTCACCACCATGTACCATCTTATGTGCAGATCTGCATCAAGGGCACCAATGTATTCAAGGGATACCTGAAGGACCCTGAGAAGACAGAGGAAGCCTTGGACAAGGATGGCTGGCTTCACACAGGAGACATTGGTCGCTGGCTCCCGGTGGGTGTTGCTTCAAAACTTCTGGGAGTCCCTACAGAGGAAAATTAGGTGACTTTTCCAAAGAAGGAGTGTAGTAGTCTATTTTGTTGTTGTTGTTGTTGTGATTTTTACTTTTATTGAGGAAGAAATTGTGTTAACTCCATGGGCCTATAGTGTTTGCCTTTTATGAGTTTCAAAGGGATAAGTTTCTTTCCACTTATATATGGAGACATATCAAAACAAGGATGCAGGATTTCTAAACAAGGTGTATGCAGAGGCTAGTTTTTGCCCCTCGGTGACCTTCACAGCCTCTCTTGGTGGAAGACACTGAGACTTTTTAAAAGCATAGCTTGCTGACAAACAATCGGCAGTAAGTAGTCTCTGTCAACCCCCTCTGTTTTCCTAAGAGAGGAAATTAAGGCATGGTAATGATGGAGCCTTAAACCCCTGTGGAGGATATTCCAAGAGCTTTCCTCTCTGGAAGGTTTTGTCTACCATGTGCTGGGGGAGCAGGAATGTAACCAGATTTAAAACTCCCTTCTTGCTCAATATTCTCAAGATTTAAGTGATATTCAAGGAATGTTCGACAACAGATCTCTAAGAACACTGGCCCTAATGATGTATTTCATAGATTTGGGTCTAGTGGTATTTTGCTAACAGATCTGTTTCTGTATAACGAGAGTTCTCAGTTCTAATAAGCCTACAATGTAGGCAACAGATGTGTCCTCCCACTGGAGTTGTAAAGGGCTGAGCCTTATTAATCACTTTCAGATAATGTCTGTTAGGCTGAATTGATGGCTAATTTCTTGAGTCGGCCTTGTTAATAGTTCCAAGGTTGGTTCAGTCTGCTGCGCTGTTCAGGGTGTGATCACGTGGACTGTATTTGCCACTTGTCCCAATTCTATAATTCAAATCCCTAAAAACCTAAGCGCCTCAGACCAATTAGCCCAGAGAAATGAAGCTGCAAATGACCTCTGGTGGCTGCTCAGAGAGCCCTCCCCAGCCCCGCTTCTGTCCTAACAAGCGCAATTACTGACTTGCATGATTAGCAGTGGCACAGTAGAGCTGTATAGCCTGCTCCCGGATCTAACAGGAGGGATACAGAAAAGGGAGTCAAGGAGGGGGAGAGCTAATTCAAAAGTCTTAATAAAAGATAACACCTTCCCTATTCCTGAGAGTTCTGGAAAAGGAGTAATTGGAAATTAAGTTGTTGGAAATTCAGAGCTGCAAAATTTCTTCATTGGATGAGGCAAGCATTTACACAATGCTAGTGGGTCCAGGGGACTTTTTCCAAGACTGCCCACTGACTCTTCAAAGACACACGCAGTATAGACAGGTTTTGAAGAAAGCTGCCTTCCTCCCCTTTCCCCAAAGCCAAGAAAGAGAAATGAAAGATTGCCCAAAGGTCAATGGAGAGGTCAAGTTTAAAGAAGGAAGATGACCTCTGACTTCACCTCTCTCTTCACTGACATCACTTAATAGGGCTCAGAAACACTGATGCTGTTATCTCTGTCTCCTGTAGAATGGAACTCTGAAGGTCATCGACCGAAAAAAGAACATTTTCAAGCTGGCCCAAGGAGAATACATTGCTCCAGAGAAGATAGAAGATATCTACATCAGGAGTAGCCTGGTGTCGCAAATTTTTGTACATGGGGAAAGCTTATGGGTAATATATATTGTCTTAACAACAGCCAGTTTCAGGCACAGACCATGCCAACTTCCATAGCTAAAGGAAATCTGTATAGGTAGATTTAGGATGAGAAGATCTGAGCTCATAAAACTAAAGAAATGAAGCCACACTCCAAACCTCAAATAAGGCACTATAAATGAAAAAAAAAAAAATTCTTTGAAACTATGATAGACTCTGTAACCAGTCAGTAGAACTGTTAAAACAGTTATACTAAAGGGTAGCCATTCAGTAGAAGAGCCCCATGGTGCACTTCGTTTCCACTACAATAGGAGTTCTTCTGGCACAAACTGTCTTATATATACTGCACTTAAACTTAGCTTCTCGGGAGTGGGGGAGGGTTGATATGGACAGGCCAGAGATGCTTTAAGCTTAATGTTGAGCACCACTTCTATTCATGTTTGAATAGAACATTTTTGTAGAGATGTTGAGTGGGAAAATGGGATCAGAGTTCCATGAGGGTTTGAAATATATGGTGAGAAAACTGTAGGACGCCAGCACTGAATTTCAGGGCTTGGGAACAATCATGCATTCTGAGGTAACGCTGCTTTCTTTCCCCACTGGGGGGCAGTGCTGCGCTAGTTCACATGCCTGTTTCCTTTCCAGTCATTCCTAGTGGGAGTGGTGGTTCCTGACCCAGATGTGCTTCCCTCATTTGCAGCCAAACTTGGGGTGAAGGGCTCTTTTGAAGAACTGTGCCGAAACCAAGTAAGTCTCACTCAGAAAAGCCTATGCCCACCCATGGGCCCGTCGTGGGAGGGGGAGGCCTCCCCAGCTTGGGCACCCACAGCTTCCTAGAGCCTCCTCTCTGGAAGAACGGACTCTTGCTGGGTGTGGATTGACTGGTTTTATTAGACTGGAAGAGAGGATGAGGAGTTTAAAAACAACCACCAAAATCCCTATTCTTTTTATAGTAGCATGTGCATTGTGGAAAAAAATAACTGGAAAATGGGGTATTAAATAATGCCGTCCAGAGAAAACCCCTGCTACCGTTTAGATTTGTTTTTTCTTCCCATGACTTTTTTTCTTTGAGCAACATTTAGGTATCACATGTGCTTGCACATACCCCCATACCCTGCTTTTATCCTGATGAGCTTAGTAGGCATTTTGAACTCTTTCATGCTCAGCCTTTCCTTCAGGCTCTTTTTCAACAGCCATGCTCTGAGCTATGTTTTATATTCCTAGGTTATAAAGGAAGCCATTTTACTAGACTTGCAGCAAACTGGGACAGAAGGTGGCCTTAAATCCTTTGAACAGGTATGTACTACTCATGTTATCCTGGTCTCTCATGTCATAAAGTTTTAAAGTTCGCATTTATAATGGGGTTTAAAATTTAAAAGTACAGTTTCCAAGGAACTGATTTTAGAGGTACTATTAGACCATTAATGACACTGACCTTTGGATTTACCTGTACAGTCCCTTCATGCTGTTCATTATTCCTCCTCCTTCTCCACTCATGTCTTTCCCAAATTATTAGTGTGTGAGAATGGGCATGTGTTACTCTTCTCTTTACCCTCCCACTTCATCAACGCCACTTTTATAAGGGGAAATATTCTTTAAGGTTCTTCACATAGCATTTAGAGGGCTCTGCGGAACAGTCCACATCACTATTAAACACGTGTGTATGTGTGCATCTTCTCTTCCAGGTCAAACGCATCTATCTTCATCCAGAGCCATTTTCCATTGAAAATGGGCTCTTGACACCAACCATGAAAGCGAAGAGGGGAGAGCTTGCTAAATACTTTCGGACTCAAATCAACAGTCTGTATGAGAAAATCCAGGAGTAGGTTAAGGTACTTATGGCTGCGAGGGGCTCAGAGGTAGCCTGCCTTGTGGGAATATGGATTAAAAACTAATCTTACGTTCATTTTTTTGTCTTTCCTCCTGTCTGTTGTTGTAGCTACCTACTAAATTATAAAACCATAGTTTCAGGGCTTTTTAAAAAATATTAAGTGAGAGAACTTACCATGGGAAGCTTAGCCTTGAACTAAATAACTCTTGTCCCTCCCATCTTAAATGTTGCTGACATTTAGGGCTACTTCTATCAAGATACCTTTCTTCAAGGTCCATTTATATCTTTTTTCCTTCCTTGTGATCTCCAACCTTTATAAGTGATAACTAGTTCAAGGGCCAAAGTGACCCTTTGGGAATTCTTCCGTGTTTTCTAGTATACCTAAATTGTTGGCAGTCTCAACATTTAGGCCTTCCAATGTTCAAATTAAGAGAACTTTAAGTTCTGAAAAGCTGTTTATAATTCATGTTTTCTAACCATTCCACAAAACCACTAAAATTGAGTTTTAAGCTATCACAATATTAATTAATCATATCTGTGAGACAAATTTCTTCTTTGTACTTCTGTGTCCACTGAGGTTTGTGTCCAGAAGGGAAAAGTTTGATCACTGAGCATTTCCTAAACCCTGTAGTTTCTCTGACTTGGGAGAATTTAAAACTGGGCCTATGACATTTTGTCCAAAAAGTATGTTCTAAAAGTGTTTTCTGCAGTATACCTGGTAACTGAACCTCTTCCCAACAGTTTGCTGCTGAGCTGGAAGCTGTGGGGGAAGGAGCTGAAACTCATGTCAAGTGCACTTTTCCAGTAAACGAAGTAACAACCTCCTGAACTGGGAATGAAGACCTATGGGCAAGCATGAAGCCTGCACAAGAGGCTTACCTTCTGGGAAGGAACTGACTGATCTTTCCTCCCCTGACTCAGTTCCTGCTGTACCTTACCTTACACCCCTTCAACACATGCTGCTTCCACTTGTAAATGTTAAGCATTCATAATAAACCACTGCAGATAGCTTAAGCTGTGGTGTGTGTTTCCCCACAGACTGTAATGAGAACCAGCCTCAGACAAGGACCCCTTAACAATCAATCACGTAAGCGAGTGGCTCTCAAACTTGGCTACACACTAGAATTACCTGGGAGTTTAAAAAGATATTGAGGCCTGCGTGACACTTAACGGATTCTGATTAACATGGTCAGGGGTACAGCCTGGGCATCAGGATTTTTGAAAGGTCCCCAGGTGATTCTAGAATGCCACCAGGTTTGATAGCTATGTTGAAGACCAGGCCTTCTTATCCCACAGATGTGAATAATAAAATAAATACCAGTCGAACCCTAACTCCAACTGAGCACAATTCATGTTCTTTCTCCTTTATCATCCAAGTAGTCTTGAACAGTATTCCTTTCTGGTCTCTCACCGGAATTAAGGAGAATGTTCCTGGATGGTCTTTCTAGACCCTGAGCCCAGAAGAGCTGAGGAAATGTCTATTCTTGGATATTTGAAACAGAAGGGCAGGCAGGAATTAACTTCCCTCCATGTCTAACTAACTCCCGTTGTCTCTCTGACCTCCTCTCGCACGCCCCCTTCACTCATTCCAACTGCACCACACTGGCTGCCTTCCTGTCCTCAAACATGCCAGCCACATTCCAGCCTGTTGTTCTGCCTAAAATGCAGATACTCCCAGAGACATGTGATCTGTCCCCTCATCCGCTTTAAATGTCACCTCCATCAAACTGTCCCACCTGCTTTCTTCATAATACATGACTCCATCTGACATATATTTTACTGTCTGTCCACCTCCCTACCCCTCACTGGAATCTGGCAGAGTTGTGCTTCATTCATTGATGAATCCCCAAGTGCCCTTTCCTTATTGTTAACTGTTATAAGCCAGACCCCCAAAGCTCAAGTTCCCTGCCTTGGAAAGAATTACTACTGGAATAGGTGACTACTATAATTCTACTCATGTGTTTAGAAGAGCCCAAAAAATAGCTTTGTATACTACAAAGCTACAGTAATCAACATAGCATGGTACTGCCAGAAAAACAGACACATAGATCAATGGAACAGGATAGAAAGCCCAGAAATAAACTCATGTGCTTATGGTCAATTAATCTATGACAAAGGAGGAAAGAATATACAATGGAGAAAAGACAGTCTCTTCAATAACTGGAGCTGGGAAAACTGAACAGCTACATGTAAAAGAATGAAATTAGAACATTCTCAAACACCATATACAAAATTAAACTCAAAATGGATTAAAGACCTAAATGTGGGACTGGATACTATAAAACTCCTAGAGGAAAACATAGGCAGAACACTCTTTGACATAAATCACAGCAATATCTTTTTGGATCCATCTCCTAGAGTAATGGAAAGAAAAGCAAAAATAAACAAGTGGGACCTAATTACACTTAGAAGCTTTTGCATAGCAAAGGAAACCATAAACAAAACAAAAAGGCAACCTACAAAATAGGAGAAAATATTTGCAAAGGATACAACCTACAAGGGATTCATTTCCAAAATACAGAAACAGCTTATACAGCTCAATATCAAAAAAATAAACAACCCAATCAAAAAAGGGGCAGAAGACGTAAACAGACATTTCTCCATACAGATGGCCAATAGGCATGTGAACAGATGCTCAACATTGCTAATTATTAGAGAAATGAAAATCAAAACTACAATGAGATTTCCTCACACAGGTCAGAATGGCCATCATCAAAAAGTCTACAAACAATAAATGCAGGAGAGGGTGTGAAGGAAAAGGGAACCCTCCTGCACTGTTGGGGGGAATTGGTGCAGCCACTATGGAGAACAGTATGGAGGTTCCTTCAAAAACTAAAACTAAGTTACCATATGATCCAGCAATCCCACTCCTGGGCATATATCCAGAAAAGCTGAAAAAACTAATTCAAAAAGATACACGCGCCCCAATGTTCATGGAACCACTATTTACAATAGGCAAGACATGGAAGCAACCTAAATGTCCATGGACAGATGAATGGATAAAGATGTGGTATATAAATACAGTGGAATACTACCCAGCCATAAAAAAGAATGAAATAATGCCATCTGCAGCAACATGGACGGACCTAGAGATTATCATACTAAGTGAAGTCAGAGAACAAGAAGTATCATATGATATCACTAATATGTGGAATCTAAGAAAATGATACAAATGAACTTATTTAAAAAACAGAAATAGACTCACAGACATAGAAAACAAACTTATGGTTACCAAAGGGGAAAGAGGCAAAGAAGGATAAATTAGGAATCTGGGATTAATAGATACACACTACTATATATAAAATAGATAAACAAGAACCTACTGTATACCACAGGGAACTATATTCAATATGTTGTAATAACCTATAATGGAAAAGAATCTGAAAAAGAATATATGTGTATATATATACATATATTATATATATATATATAACTGAATATATATACACACATATATATACATATATATATAACTGAATCACTGCTGGACACCTGTAACATTGTCAATCAATTACACTTCTATTAAAAAAAAAGTCTCCCAGAATCCTGTGATCTCAATATGCCATTAATTGGGTAATTTGAGGCAAATATGTATGTCTTAAGACTCATGATTAAAGATGTCGATTTTTCACAAGGCAGTAAAGCAGTTTTTCCGTAAGGAACTAAGACAATCCTTTTTAGTCAGCAAAAAGAAAGGTACTTTGAGTAAAAACTATGATTTATACAGAACATCCATTGATCTTTATTTGATTTGACAAAATCTTCATTATTAAAAGACAGGTAATAAAATCTGAGCTTACATTGAATCTGCAAATTAAGTTCTATAGTATCTAGAATATTACATAAGAAATTTCGGCAGAGGGGGAGAGAGGATAAAAGCATCACATGCAGATGCTCCTGGCAAAGGGGGAACTATATCTGCAGGTGAGGTCCGTCGTGGGCAGTGCATAAAAAAATCCTAGAGGAAATGCAATCGACTTACTTGGGTGAAGTGTTTTTCCTTTTGGGGAGAGGGAGCGGTGGCATCGAGGTGCAGGAATTCAAAGGTATGTGCAGAATGGCTTCTCCATTTCAAAATGATAATAAAAATATTTAGATCATGGCACTAGGGCACCTTTGAGGAAAAGAACACCTTAACCAGAGTAGGCTCATTGCATAATTCTTTAGTAATATGTACAATTTTCAAGTAATGGAGCGGACTTAGAGTAATTTTACTTTAAAAGTGGCTATCTATTTTTCTTCTCACCCTCTGGGGCTTGATCTGTTTTAGCATCGCAGGGACACTTTTCTACACAGTTTCTAGGAAACCATCCTCTTATTCTTGAAACACCTGAGGGAGAAAATGAAACTGGTATGAAATAGTCAGATATACCACAATGACATTTGTGAGACCCATTACTCCTATTACTTCCAATTAATAAGCTTTTAGTTAGACTTTACCACCCCCCACCATCTTTTATAAGCACAATTATGAGGTTAAAATTAAATAAATAAATAAATTTTTTAAAAAAATGTTCCTAACAAGCTAGAAAACAGATATTTCCCAAATTCCATCATCTGGGGAAGGAGCTGATGTGGTTCAGGAGAGCCCCAGTGGAGTGGGGGGAACTTGGTGTTCACGTACATGTGTGTGACCATGAAGGAGTATGGCACTGTCATACTTCATCTGTTCCGGGGGACTATCTCCCTGTAGCCTTTGTGAATTTTCGTTTTAGACTTTCTCTAACTTGTGCACTTCTATATCAAGCTTGCCTAAGCTGTCACATGGGTTAATTTATGATTAACCCAGTGTTTTCAAAAGAGCATCCTGGGTTAATCTTTACTTTAAAAAGGAACAATTCTTAAAAGTAAATAAAAAAATCAAAGACACAGTTTCAGTTCATTAGTTTTTATAATAACTTAATAGGACGATTCATTCAATGGGGGTGCGTATAGCATAGCAGCTTAGTCATAGGCTCTGGACCCAGACTGCGTGGGCGGGAGTCTTGGTTCCATCTGCGTGTAGTGTGGCCTTGGGCACGTTGCTTAGCCTCTCCACGTTTCAGTTCCCTCACCAATAAAATGTCAATGACAGCACGGACCTCAGAGGGCTGTTGGGGACCTGAATACCACAAGTGAAGCATTTCCGCAAGTGCCTGTCGCACAGGTAAGTATGGGGTGTGATGTTTGCTAATCACTGCAAAGACCCGATAAATACAAGTGTATGGAGAAATAATACAAAGAGCTTCTTTTTGTTGTTTAATGATGTGCCTTCCTATTTAGTTCCCCTAATGCACGTGACGTGACTGTTTATAAAATTTATTCTTGTAAAATTTGCAGTTATTGCTGGCAGTCTTGTCCTCTAAACGCCCCCTTCCACTTTCATACCTTCTTTAATGGAATCATCAAGAATTTTATCTCCATACAACCAGTATCTGAAATATTTAAAAGATTAAAATTAATTTTTTTTTTTTTTTGGCTAGATGCCTATTTCATCATTCAAGAAGAAATTCACTGCTTTCTGTCGCTTACCGTAAGCCTCTTGTGGCTAAAATGAACTCCCCTTTCTGTAGCCTTATCCGAGGCTCTTCAGTGCAGGGGCTCGTGAAGAAGGTTTTGATTCCTCTATTCAAAGGACAGCAGGTACCACTATAATCTTCTATTACTTTATACTGAACCTGTCATCAGTGAGCAGAAGAACAATTTAACATTAACCCATACCTGAGGTTTTTTAAGTTTGAATGTAAACTGTGAAAGGTAGACCCAAAATATCAGGCAAGTGTTTCCCTCCTGGTTCCCTATCTACCCTTTATAGAAGGTAATTAATTGATGCTTCTAATTCTCAGGCTTTTTCTTACCCTTCATTTCAAGCACATGGCTAAGAATGACATTTTAGAAGCAGTGCTGTCCAGTAGAACTTTCTGCAGTGATAGAAATGTTTTATACTTGTGGTATCCAGTGTGACAGCCGCTAGACACATGTAGCAACTGAACACTTTTAATGTGGCTGGTGCAACCAAGGGACTTAAATTTTAATTTTATTTAAATTAATGTAAATTTAAATAGCCACATGTAGCTAGTGGCCGTTGAATTATTCCGTATCACTGTAAGGACGAGTTTCACACTAGAACTATACTGAGGATACTTATCTTCTGACAATATAAATGGACTAAATTCCCTCCAAACCTCCAGTCCAAACTATTTAAATGAAAACAAAAGTAATATGCATTAAATTTCAACAAATGTATTAAGAAATATTATTTAATAAAAGCTAACAGTTGGTTTTTACTCAAAGGCAATTTTAAAAGCTACATAGAAGTATAGAGCCTGACAAAAGAAAAAGAAATTAGTATCATTGCAAAAGAATTACTTACACTTCTGACTCTTTTATCTGCTTTTTGTTTCAACTGTTCTATCTGTTTGAAAGATATAAAAAAAAAAAATGAAGTCTCTTATCTCAATGTTTAAAAACAGGCTTTCCTCATTTACTATAGCACAGTGACATGACAAACTCCCAATTTTCCAACATTTCAAATTGCTGACAATTTAAAGGCCGCCTTTTTTTTTCTTTCTTTTTTTTTTTTTAGCATGGAAAGAAGGCCCTATGACTAAAAACTGGTACTGAAGTGGGGCCTCCTTCTCAGTGTTCCCTAGATATAGTAGGGGAAATAACCTCTGCCTAGAATCTTGCCAAGTTAAGTTAAAGACATAAGATACAAGAATTAAATAAAAATGAGACCTCACGTGCTAATATACATTAGTATATGATTAAGTGCCAAATCCAGCTGAGTCTAGAGTGGGGAAGTAAGTCTTTATGGAAGAGAGGTCACTGGAACTGGTCTGAATAATTTCTGATAAAGAGGAGCTCAGATGACATAGAAAAAACAGTGTTGGGGAAGAGTTAGGGGTCAGGAATGTACCAGGAATTCGCTGAGTAGACTAGGCTGATTGGAAAGGATGATTCCTGCTAGGATGTAGGTGAAAGGTAGCTTTTGGCCAGATTTTATAAAACTAAGTTAAGGAATCAGGACTTTATCTCACAGGTATGGAGAGATAAGGAAAGATTTAAATAGAAGGAGGGACATGATACAAGGAGTGCTTTAGAATTTAGATTCATTTGACATACTGAAAAAATTCTTATTACTTATTTTACTATAAAATGCCATCGGAGTTAAGAAGTTAAGGGGAAGAAGGTGAGGCAAAAAGGCAAGACTATCTGAACAAAAATACTCACTGTTAAGCTGTACTGGTGACAGCCTTCTCTTATTGGCCAATCCAGTCCATCTCCTTTGGGGACCCCTGACCACGTAAAAACCTGTTTAAAGTTCTTCCATCTACTTCCCATATCATAAGGAAAAACAAAGACTTCATCTAGTTGATAATATTGAATTCGATCTTTAGCCTGTGGGTAACAAAGATGTAAGATGGCAGATACATCTGTCTTAAATGGCTTTTAGTAATATACTATTGAGAACATTTATTCCTCAAATTCGTACCATTCCTAAAACTGCTTCCTCCTTGTTGTAATGTTAGAGTACACAGGAGAAATAAACACACTTATCACAATATAGGAAGAACCTGACACACAATACCAACCTTGTATGAGACCATCCAGAAAATGTCTGACAGGAGTTACTCAGGAATATGCCTAAATAAGACCAAATTTAAGCATTCAAAAACATTTATTAAAGGAGTTAGTAACTTTATTCCATATAGAAAAAGTCCTCAATGTTCCTGCTTGTTCAGCAGAACAAAGGAATCCAGGTGTAAAGAAGACATATTGATAAGGAGGTTTAAGAGAAAACAAGGGTTTATTCAGGATGGAAGGAACCGTTAGGTGGGGTGCACTAGAATGCAATGGCTGCATCCTGGGTGGCAGCAACACCTGTGTGTGAGTGGCCAGGAAAGGTGTGACGGGGGAGTCATCATTCTATGAAAATTATTTTTTTTTAAAGCTAGCAGGTATGTGTAAAAGATCTTCTTTCAGTTTTATATACCATTACATATGTCTATATACTTATTTATGTAGGCATTTATATGTACATCTTATGCATATATATATAAATATTCAGGTTTCATAAATTATATTCTAGGCATTTAAATTGTTAGCTTTTACTTAAAGGGATAAACTGGCTTAGAATTTCTGATAGAAATTTCTAAGAAATTTCTTAGAATTTCTGAATTTCCACTGACACCTAGTGGTATAGAGATACACCATTTATTCCTACAATAAGTGCACAAATCCAGTTGATACTTACAGTGTAACAAAATCTGTAATTTTGATACATTTTAACTTAATATCAATACAATCATTTATTTGATTTTTACTGAGCAACAGAGTGCCAGTTTTAAAATAACTTCTAGATTTAGCATGGCACTTTACAAAGAGCTTTGGTCATTAGCAAAAAAACACTGTTAACGTAATGTCAACACATTATGCTAACTAGAGATGATACCTTGAAATATTTTATTATCAGGGGATAGTATTTTAGGGAAAAGCTTTTGCAGTTACTTATAAAGTGATGTTGATGTTAATTCAATTAAAAGAATTGTCAAGCTGTAACATGACAACATGTAAGTCCATCCCCACCCAGACAGTAAAGGGTAATTTCTTTTCCCTTTTTATAAGCAAAAGCTTCAGAGTCTTCAAAATGAATTAAGAGCCTCAGAGAACAGAGATCTAGAATATTAAGAAAGAAAAAGTGCTAAGGATGAGAGTAGCTTACAGAAACAACCAAGGCACGGTCTTTAAGAGAAGCACTCAGTGAAGATGGGGGATTCCAGCAATACTGTGTGTTAAAAGGTGACAGAGATGTGCAGCAAGTGCTACAGGAAAACGCTACAAAAGTACTTAACTTAGTCTAGGGAAAGTCAAGGAAGGTTCCTTGGAGGAAGTGACAGCTAAATTAAGTGTTGAGGGACAAGAAATTAAGCAAAAAATAGGGGGAAAGAATATTCTAGGCAGAGGGAACAACATGTGGATACAGAAGCATAAGATGTGCAAACTATTTGGTATTAGCTGGTATTGAGTGTGAATGGGGTGGGAGGGGTGGAAATGAAGTTGGAGAAGCAGGTAAGAGGAAGACATAAAAGGTTTTATTGATATTACGCATAAGCTAAGGAGCTTGGACTTAAACCCGTACATCAGTGGTTCTCAAAGTATGCTTTGCATACTTCTTTGAGTCCCCAAGACCTTTTCTTGGAGTTCAACAAAGTCAGACAACTTTCATAATAATACGAAGATGTTATTTGCCTTCTTCATGGTGTTGACATTTGCAATGGTGGGTAAAATTGCTGGCACCTTAAGCAGGAATCAAGACAGTGGCACCAAACTGTATTAATAGGTGCTATATTCTTCACTGCTACACAGTCATAATTCAAACAAAACCAAACCAACAAAAAGCCCAGTTTTACATAAAAATTTCTTGATGAAGAAATAAAAATGATTTTTATTAACTCTCAGCCCTCAAGTAGATGTCTTTTTTTTTTTTTTAAGTAGATGTCTTTTTAATATTCTGTGTGACAAAATGGAAAGTACACATAAAGCTTGCCAAAGTGCTTATCTCAAGAAAAACACTTGTTTGAGTTGTGAGCTAACAAAAGCTGTGTAGCCAGCTTTTTTCATGTAACGCTATTTTTACATGAAAGAATGAGTAATGTAACAGAAAAACCAAGGTTATTCAGACTTCAGTATTTAGTGGACGTCTTCTCGAAAATGAACAAAGTCAGGCTGTTACTTCATATAAACAACTGAGTATTTGTTGCCAGTGGAAAAAATAAGGCTTTCAAGTGAAAACTGGAATTTGGAAAATTTATAGCCACCACTATGAGCTTGACAGCTTTCCAATATTTAAAGATTTTCCCCATAAAATTGGTAGTGATATGAATGAATGCGGCTTTTAGATATTGTATAATGAAATGTGTCAACATTTTAAAAATCTGTGTAACGCTGTAAACTACTATTTTCCAAATGACCAATGCCTGATGCCCTATATGGGTACCAGATCCATTCAAAGAGCAAGATAGTTTGATGGATTTAAATACAAAAGAATACAAAAAGTTTACTGATGTAGTTTCAGATCTCACATGCAACTAACCTCTCAAGAACTAGCACTCGTCAAGCTTTAATGTATTATCAAGGAATATCCACTATTATCTAAAAGACATGTTAAAATACTCCACCCTTTTCTACCTACTTATCTGAGGCTGAATTTTCTTCATATACTTCAATCAAAGCAGCATATCTCAACAGATTGAATGCAGAAGTAGATGTGAGAATCCAACTGTCTGTCTTCTGTTAAGTCAGATATTAAAGAGATTTATAAAAAAAAAAAAACACCACTTCCTATTTTATTTTGGAAAATTTAATTATTTTTCCCAAAACACATGTTATCTTTATTAACATATAATGGATTTATTGGTTTTTTTAATGAAATAATAAATATTCAAAGATTTTCTCAGTTAGAAAATAAGGCAAATGTCAATAGATATAATACACATTAACAAAAGCTCTTTAGTGTCCTTAACAATTTTTGAGAATGTAAAAGGTCCTGAGACCAAAAAGTTTGAGAACTGCTGCTGTAAATGAAAGCTCACCAGCTGGCTGCCAGGGGGCTAAATATGTCCTACAGGTGTGTTTTATTTGTCCCACAAAGGTTTTTTGTTTGTTTGTTTTTAATTTGAATTGCTTGCCAATGCTTAAAAATAGAAAGGAGGTTAACACAGAAATCCAGATCTCTGACTTTCCTTGGGAAAAAAAAAAAATTATACGATCTCACAATACTGGGTGAGGATTTCCCTGTGGCACCAATCAGCTTCGTCTGCCGGGCAGCTCTGGCCCACAGGCTGGCTCCCCGCATCTAGGTTATCTGCCCGGGCTGTAGTGCATTTGGGTTTACAACCCCTGCTACAGTGATAGTGAGGCTCTGAGAAGTTTTAAATAGGGAGTGGGGTAGTCAGATGTACTTTTTATATCAGAATCACAATGGACAGTGTGAAGTATGTACTGGAAGTTGTGAGGTTTGTAACAGCTAAATGTTATAAGCCCTATCTGATGTCTAAAGCCTATGTGATGGCACCTTGGTAGGACAGAAGTTCCTTTCCCAATGGGTTGCCTTCTCCTCCAGTCCGAGAGAGTACAGCCAAATGGTTTCATGTGTGGCTTAGGCCTCTTCAACAACTCAGTGTGTGAGATAGCTCTGTGGGAGTCATATTAAACCAAGAATAAATCAAACGGTTCCTATGATCACCTTTTACATGGCATGCAAATGACGTAAGGAAGCCATTTGGTAGCCAAGTTTTCATTTTGGGGCATTTATTAGTTAATCTGGTCTATTAGTTAATCAGTACCTTGTCGATATTGAGGAAACAATTATAAAATTTACCTTCTCTTCAATCCATGATTCAATAGAAGTTTTGTTTCTGAGAATTATTTTCATCTGGAAATTAAATGATAAATAGTAAAATTTCATCATGTGACTGGTTCATTTAAGATTATCATCTTTACACTAACCCTACGAGGTAGTTTTTATTGTTCCACTCCATAGATGAAGATATCAGGATAACAGAGATTAAGCAGCAGAGTGTGGTCCATCTGACTCTTAACCACTGTACATCTTCACATGAATGATTACATCGATCCACAGTCAAATCTGAATCTACTGTTTAAATAAAAAATCATGTTTTAAGTACCATCTTCTGAGTAAGTTTTTCAGAGTATTAATAAAATATTGATACAATCCATTCAATCAGTATTATATAGATGTATTATGCTATTAAAATCTTTTACCACTATTTTTAATCTTAAATGCATGATTAATCTATTTATTACACGTAACAGGGACTCATTTCAGTCAACCTAGATATTTTGCTTGCCGTAAAAACTGAATATTTTCAGTCTTGATTCTATTTTTTGATTTTCCTAGCTATGACAATTCCATTTATGTAGGTTTTTACACCACAGGATTTTAGTTTATTTCTAATATGATTCTTAATTATAGGGATTGGGGAAAATTTTTCAAAGAATTTGATGCCAGGCTAGTAGAAAACGTGAACTATAACCAAAACCAGGTTATTTTAAAACCAAGAGTTCAAAAAGGGCCGGGAGACGCATCAGGGCCTCAAGCCCAGCGTTTCTAACTCTATACGTCCTGCAATTCTGTGAAGTCTCCATGTGCCTTCGTGGAGACAGTGTGACGCAGTAAGAACAACCCTGGATTGGGAGTCCTTATCATATTCCAAGGGCCTAGCACAACACCTGGTCCACAGTGGGCTTTCAATGAATGAATAAACTAATGAAGCGAATGAAATGAGTCATAAGAACTATTTTTTGATCCATTCAGGGCCACATCCTCCTTCTCTGTGTTCTCACTGCACTTTGTACATAGATCTATGCTATACACATGACCCTGTATTAATTAACTCTTCACCACTCATTGTGAGTCCCCTAATGGCAGGAATCTCTTCATTTTCATTCTTGTAGCCTCAGTAATTAGCAAAGTGATTCATCACAGAGTAGACATTAAATAGCACCTATATTACAGGGTTGTTATGGAGATTAAATGAGCTGACACATGTAAAAAGCCTAAAACAGCACTCAATAAATGTTAGCTATGTTATTATGATTTTGATTTAATATATGCTAATATAAAATAACAATAATCATGTTTGTTGAATATATGTTTACTGAATACATGAATGGATGATCTTGGCTATGTCACTTAACCTTCCTGTGACTTAATTACTCATCTGTAAGGAAGGGAAAATAATACTCCTCTTCGACCTCTTTTGGAGTTGATGTGAAGATCAAGAGAGATGGTGAGAAGAGCTTTCTCAAGTATAAAATGCTATATAACTCTAAGTTAGTATTTTTAAAATTAAATCAATAACCTAGAAATTCTGGCAAAGTCACTTCAAAATTATCTGACTAGTAGAAGATTAAATTAATCACCTAGATGGAATAAGTAACAATAATCTCCATTTCACACTGCATACTTAAATGGAAGCTTTATCTCTTTCTCGTTACAAGTGGCCCCAATAACTTGACAACTTTAGCTAGATGTAATAGAGGAACTTACCTGGATAAAAAACAACATTCCAACAGCTATGGTTGTTCCTAAAGCTAATCCCAAGGCAAACAAGGTGGCAGCAAATGCAGCTAATCCAAACGGAATAATCGGAAGAGGATCTCTCCGGGCTGCACTCATATCAATCTTCACCGTGTTCCACCCAAAGGAGAGCTATAAACAATAACAACAACACACATTTGAAATACTTGGTTGTCGTAAACGGTCATACTCTACTGTACCATTTAAAATAACTTGGTCAAAAAGATCAACAAATGACAACTTGACACTGTGGTCAAAGCAAACAGAGCTGTTTCTAATCAATACTGTGGTTTGAACTCATACTGATATGCACGATGTCATTCTTCAGTATTCTAAAACGTTTTTTGTTTGTTTGTTATTGTTCCCTCAGAAAGTGTTAGGTAGACCGCACAAACATTACTATGCATGAACACCACCAATCTAAGCTGTAACTGCGTCTCCCATCCTCTCCTTGTTTTCCTCTATTTACAGTGATTTCCACAGCGACAAACATAGCCTAGGATTCAGTGGTTTCTTCCCTCATGTTCCACAACGAGAGGTTTAAAAACTAGCAAAATGTAGGCCGAATATGGCCTGCTGATGTGTACTGCCTGGCCTACAAAATGTTTTAAAATATTCAGCGTTAGGTACCAACATTTAGAAGTTTAGTGATTTAGAAATCAGATTTCACATAAAAAGTCCAGATTTTCAGATTTTTCTTGAAAAACCGGATGATCTGGCATCACCAGGCTGGATTTCCAAACATCAAGAACTGGCTGAAGTCAAATATGGGTTGTTCCCTGTGTGAAGGACCGGTGTTTTCCAGTTTACCACATCCCACCAGGCCTGTTTCCCTCATTGACCCTCCAGGCCTCTTTAGGGACCTCAATTTGTGACTACTGAACTTTATCTCATGACTACTTGCCCATAAATCAACTCAGTCAGTTGCACCATATCTTAGAATGTGCACCTGCTCTGTGAGCCACGTTCCAGGACACTGGATTTAGAAATGAACAAAAGAACTACATCTGGCCACAGGATCGAATGGAAACAGAAAGCACTAGTATTGTCTTTTTTCTCCCTCTTCTGCTTTTTCCTCTAACTATTCTTTACCACAGCTACCAAGTTTGAAGTCCAGTGAGTTATAGATAGTACTAAAATAACTGTCAACTTCAACTAGAGCATATAAGGTGAGTTTCCAGGACAAAATAATCTTTCCTCATCTTAAAAACTGTTTTACTGCTTTTTTAAAAGGAATCCTTACAGAGGATTATACAACAAAGTTCTATTTCCCCACCTAAATTGTAGAAAGCATATTTCCAAAAGGAACTTCTTAAATAATCTTAATAACTACTATTTAAGCTGGCATGATTTTATAACATTTTCACTTACCCGATTATAAAGCTGTGTATACATTGTCATAACAAAAATAAAGGCAGCATGAATACAACCCAGTGGTGCTAAAAGGAGAAACAGTGTGAACGAAGCATGATTTTGATAACCACAGCAGTTGTTGATCCAAGGGCAGTGATGGTCCATCTTCATCACACACCTAACAAGAAAAATTTACATAAAACGTGAGGCAGAAAATCCTGTCTACTTTAAATAACTTTGGTCTTCAAAAGATCAAGCACATCGGAATCTAGCATGTCCATGCATGGTCACAGAGGAATTACACTTCATGGAACAGAAAGAAAAATCTTTATGAGTTTTTAAACAGTGACTTCTTTTAAATTTTAAACAACACAAGAAAGGGCAGGCTTTGTAACAGCATCTGAGGAAAAGATGTCTGCTACAAGTGACTTTGTTTAAAGAAGTCTGGAGGCCCACTGAGAGGTTCATTATAAAGAAATGAGCATGGTTCCTGGTTTTCCTCTAGCTCTGAAATGCAGTGACTGAAGTGGAAAACAACAGAGACTGAACCAAATTACTTATAAATCTCCACTGGGGTTGATGGGGCCTAGCAGACGCTTGTAACTTCCTTCCTTCCTGTTCTTATCCTTTAGATGTGGAGTCTCTAAGCTAAGCAAGCTAACTCCGGAATATAAGATGTGGTTTAATGAGCAAAGTCTTACTCTGTTTCCCTTTCTTGAGGCTGCTAGAAGAAAATTTTCTTGCCTCAAACTAAACTTTATTTGCTCCTCCAATGGTCCCCCTAATGGTCCTCCCCCTCAGCATTCTCATCATAAATTCCTTATTTATCAGTGGACATAGGTGTTCATTAAAAAAGGTTCTAGCTTAATTCACATTTTTCATAGTGATTCTGTTTTCTTCCAATTAAGTTTTGTATATAAAACACCTGTGATAACAGGCACCTGGATTCATTTAGTAGATCTGTATAAAGTGTAAATGTTAGTCAACTAAATAATGGAAAAAGCAGGTCTCCTTTATAATTTAGACTCAGAACAATTCCAAGGCTAGTCAAGATGACAGTCGACAATTAATCCTGATTTATGAAAACAACCTAAAGGTATAACTTTTTACCCTGCTCTTGGCAAGGCAAGAAGCAAAGTAAACCTGTACTTTTCTAGAAAAATCTTTTCACTTATAACAAAAAAGAGTAATACTTATTAACAGAATTGACGATTTAAAAGTAAAATGAAGATTATGACACAATTATTTTGACAACATTATTTATAAAGCAGCCACCTTGCAGAAAATAAAACTAGGATTGATGTGGTAGAAAGAATAACAACAAAAGACCAGTAATCAAGTTGATCAATCCCCAATAAATAGCAAAGACAGACAGTACCTGTTACACTTTCTGCAATGATGTGACCGTGGTGCCTTGTATGCTTGGCAGACTTTACAGTATTGAAGGTACATGCTATCCTGAGAATTTTCCTTGGCAGCAAAATAGAAACAAAACATAAACCTCTGGGTAATTGGAAAAGTGATGTTGCTGTTACCAGAAATTCATTATTTAAAAATATTTTAACTCAAATGGCTGGAAATGCAAGTTAAAATTCAAATTCCATCCTTTCCCCATCTCCCATAAAAGAAAATCAAACCATAGTATTTATTCATAAGGCATGACTTGTTATTACCAGGCTGCCCGTTATTTCTGAACACTTTATGGTTTAAAACAGTAGTTTCCAAAGAGTTTTTCTCAGTTATAACGGATGTTAATATGTTACATGAAAAAAGATCCTAGAGCCAAACCACACTGTAGAATTATGAGGTGAATGATATGCAGTGTTTCCTAGAAACTTATGCACTCATCACCACCCCTCCATTTTTTTTTTTTTTTTTTAATGCAGAAGTATTTAATGAAATTGCTTTGGGAAATACTAACTTAGATCCATACTTTCAAACCAGTATAAAATAAATTCTTTGAGCTCTAAATGATTGGTGATTAGAATAATACACTTAGTCTCTACCAAAGCGAAGAGCAGGCTGTGTCTGACCTTATTGGTTGGCAGATTAGGCAAAAACTAAATATATGATTATCATGAGGGTTCACCATCTTAAGGAATCTTTTTCTTACCGGTTTCCACCCCAGAGGGACGAAGCCAGGACCAACAAACATGGCATTGAAGTAATTATAAAGAATCATGACAGTCCAATTTATCAACATGATAAAGTTCATGCTTCCTCCAGTGGTATGTAAGGGCCAATACCACAACACAGAGTCAATCATGGCCATGGTAGAACATATTGCTATAACACCAAGGGCTATAATGGGACCCCAGTGACAAAGTCTCTTTACTTCTTGTAGATTTTCAAACTTGATAACTGAACAGAAGGTACCCATTTTGGTGAGGAAGAACTCCTTCCTGTTTTCAAAGAACTACAGATTTCCTTTTTCTGTGCACACATTTCCATGTGCCACAAGTCCATGTGTGTTCCTTAATTGTCATGCCTTCACACTGTGGGATGTTAATGCAGATTACGCCATGTTCACTGTTACACACTCTTTATGTTTTCTAGGAGAATCCAGTACCTTGGTTTGAAATCCAATCTAAAGAAACAAAATGAGAAAGTTCGGTAAGACATTTTACTATGTACTGTATTTGTTAATTCCAATAACCACCTAAACAAAAGCAGCTCACAAGTACTTTACTATGGAATGAGTACCTCATCAAACATCAAAAAGAACTATTTTCGTCTTATCCAAACTTTCCTCATGTCTGAATAGCATCTAAACTGGACACGTGATTCTAAAATGGTTGTTTTTATTCTTTTGTTCCCAACTTGTCAGAGGACTGCGTCTATGCAACCGTTTAGTGAATGGTTTGAGGAGATGAAGAATTTTAGAGCTGGGAAGGAGGGCCTTACGGTTGGCCTAATCCAGCTTCCTTCTTCATAGAAAACAAAATGGCTTGGAGAGGCTCAGTGAGTAAACCACGGCGGTAACAGATGAACTCAACAGAAGCCAAGTCATCAAACTCCCTCTATGGAGCTCTAAACTGCCTCTTACCCAGTCTCGAATGACATAAAGTATGATCCAGACATGGTCTACACCATTTGCCTGCGGTTGCCCACTAACACTAACTTAAGGGTCTATTTGTGTCAAAGTAAAGAAGCGGGAGGGTGAAAGCAAAGAGACTGCAAGGAAGGGAGGGGAGAGATAAGTGTGTGTGAACTCAGGACCGGAGGCGTATATGAGAAGGAACATGATGAGAATATTTGAGAAAAAAGAAAAAAAGAAGAGGAAGTGTCTCTCGGAGCGAGGGACGGGAAAGTCAGGACGGCGAGCGCCGGGAAGATCTGTAGAAGGGTATTTCGGACTGGACTGGAGTGAGTCAAGGGAAGAAGATCAGAGGGACAGAGTAACAAAGACTTCCATGCAACAGATGCCGCTGCCTTGTGCCTCAATTTCCCGCCCGTGTCATGGAGCAGAGCGCTTAGAAATCCTCACTCAGAGGAAGAACATCTTGGTAAGCGTGGTTGGTCTCAACATTCTGGAGACGCTGGCCTCACTCGGGTGGGGCGAAGACCGCCAAAATCATGGTTACGTCCCGTGCTTTGACTCCCACCTCGGTCTGGTCCTCAGTGCCCGCTCTTCGGCCATCGCATTTCCGCGGCGGCTCGGGCGCACCCGGAGCAGGTTTTCTCCGGCTCGGATAACTCCGTCATGGGTACCTCAGCCCAGCGCAAGTAGAAAGTAAATCCTGTGTGCTAGAGGCTGGAGTGCGAGACCAGCCTCCACCCTCGCCTTGCTCCGCCAGCGGCCTCGCCGCAGCTCTCCCGCTCAGGCTCAGTGCGCAGTCTCCGTGAGAGCCACTTCCGGGAGGTTCGCCGCATCAAACTTCCCCCTGGAAGCAAGCCCCTCTGACTTGTAGCTTGGGGAGCCGGAGCCGCTTTCCAAAACGTGGAGGGTCAAAAAATGCTTTCGGTGATTCCCGAGAACCCGCGTATTTTTTAAGCTTTTGGGGGCACTAACTGAAGGGCTTTTCCCTAGCGAATTTCTTAATCTTGAAGCCGGAACGGAAAATAAAATCGCACCCAGCCCAACTTCCGGAGGACCAAGATTGCGAAGAACAACTAGGAAGCGGCCTGGCTGGGAGCTTTACCGGCTTCTCTGCTCCGCTCTCGAGGGAGCTTCCCGCGTCCCTACACCGTCTTTTCCCCAGTCCTGACCTAGGCTCCGGCCCGGACCGGCCACTCCGGAGCCGCCATGTCGTCCGACTTCGAAGGCTACGAGCAGGACTTCGCGGTGCTCACTGCAGAGATCACCAATAAGATTGCGAGGGTCCCCCGACTCCCACCTGGTGAGAGCCCTGCCCAGGCCGGGCGGGGGTGGCCCGGAGAGCCGGGAGGGTTGGGTAGTGGGCGATGGAACGACACCTGAATAAATGTGTCTCTGAGGCGCGAGCCTGGAGGGAGGTGGTGTTGGGGCCTCCCAGAGGGATGCTTGAGGTTGGTTGAGGGTAAGGGGAGAATCCAAGCTGGGTTGTGGGGTGCACTGTAAAGAGCCTTTGAATTCTGAGCCATCTGGGCTTTAATCTGGACTCCGCTGCCTTGTGACTCGTATAACCTTGGGAACGTTTCTCTGAGTCTTAGTTTTTGCTGGGTTTTGTTTGTTTGTGAAATGTAGAGATGTGAGAGTATCCAAAGAGAATAAGTGAACGTACCCAGATCACGGGTCTGCATCATACAGTAACGTTGTTTTGTTAGTAATGTTGTTATTATTATAGGCAGCAAAGCAGTGTTAAGAGTCATAGTACCCGGATTCAAATCCCTGCTCTGCCACTTAGAAGTTGTTGTATTTAGGCAAGTTTCTTAACCTCTCTCAACTTTCCTTCTTGGTAAAATGGAGAGAATTGTGCGTCTCTCATAGGGTTTTTGTGAAGATTAAATGACAACATATGTAAAGCCCTTTCTTGTTGTTAGCTGCTATAATCATTAGTACCTTTCATACCCCCATCCCCATTTATTATTTTTCATCCTTCCTGGGGATCCATAACCCAGTGTTGTGTAAAACTTGGTACAGGATAATTTTTCTCACTTTTAAAATTCTACATTTTTCATCCAGAAGAGTTTTGTTTTTGTTTGTTTTTGTGTTTTAGCACAACTCATTTTCGATACTGGACTGTCAGTTATGTGAAGGTGGGAGCTATGTTTGATTTCCTTGGCATTTAGAACGGGCTCAGGAAAATGTTTTAAGTGAATGAACAGATACATAAATATGATGTCTTGTGATTTTTGTCTGTAGGTCATTGTTTTAGGATTTATTTTTCTCTCAATACAGATTTAATTTGAGTATTTAGTTGCAGAAAAGGTTGTGGCTTTGGTGCTCAGTTTTGTTAGGGAAATTGAACCATCTACCTTCACTCTATGGTGTAAAGTGTAGGAAAAGGAGTGCTCATTGATCTGTGAACTGGTGGGCAACTTCCTTGCTCCACCTTGTTAGTCAATCCTTGATGCCAGCAGTAATTTCTGCTGGACCTAAGTTGTCATTTCTGTTTCCTTTTCCCTACCTCCCCCCAAACTTTTGTGTTTGTAAATAATTTTCTTCCTTTATTTCTTTGTTTTTCTTTTTTTAATATATAAATTTATTTATTTATTTAGTTAGTTAGTTAGTTATGGCTCCGTTGGGTCTTCGTTGCTGCACGCGGGCTTTCTCTAGTTGTGGTGAGCGGGGGCTGCTCTTCATTGCGGTACGCTGGCTTCTCATTGCGGAGCATGGGCTCTAGGCGCGTGAGCTTCAGTAGTTGTGGCACGTGGGCTCAGTAGCTGTGGCGCACGGGCTTAGTTGCTCCGCAGCATGTGGGATCTTCCCGGACCAGGGCTCGAACCCATGTCCCCTGCATTGGCAGGCAGATTCTTAACCACTGCACCACCAGGGAAGTCCCTTCTTTGTTTTTCTTACCCCCACCTATTTTCTATTAGGGACATTTGCTTCAAGCCAGGATCTCTGAATTTACACCCCACTCATCTCCTGAAGTCCCAGTTAGTTCTGGAGGAGGTGGAGGATGGTGTCTTAAAGAGGTGTTTGAGTCCAAGTGAGGGGACAAGGGGAGAGAACCAAGGTAGCATATAGGTACCAAGCTCTGCTGCCTTGGAGATTTTTGTGGCGAATTGGCTGATGGCCTCATCACTTCATGATACATCACCTCGCCTCATCTCTTCAGTTCTGCTTTCCTCCACTGCCCAAGATCATCTTGATTTTTGTTGTCATTGTCGTTGGAGACTACTTCCTTTGACTTCAGTCCCAGAGCCTCAGAATATCAGGATTTGTGGTTTCCATGGGATTTTTGCTCATTTTTAATTGTGATAGTTTTAGCTGAGGAAACATTTTTTTGTTTGGGCTAATAGGTTTTGTACTGGGAAGCTATTCTATAAAGTAACAAAGTCATTCCTGGGTGCAAAGTTGTAACAGCCAATTCCAAGAAAACAGATTTGTTACAATCGATTTTTTTTCTTACCTTTATATTTTAATGTAACCATTCCTACCGCATAGAAGGAAACCTTTGAATTAAGTACCTTAAAAATAAAGGTCTTCACTCTCTATAGGTACAGTATAATGTAATGCCCAAACACAGCAGCTACATGAGAATTGAGAGGAGACTGTATAACTGGCACTGGAAAAATGCTTACCGACTTGAATAATTAAATGATAGTAATTCTTGAAAATGCTGTGGTTCCCCTCTTAATAATTACTTGTACTTACTCATTTTATAATGTTTCTAGTTGATAAATAGAGAAAGATGAAAAATATATCTGTGTAGTTATGAATTTCAGATGTATATCTGTGGACTAACAAATTAATATGTACATCCATGGCAAAAACCAGTATGAATAAAAGTAATTATAATCTCTTCCTGGCATCTTTGGTGGTTGACCCAGAATTTACCTGAGTTAAGAAGGTTAAAAATTGGAGCAAAATTTTCAGTCAAAGCAGTTTGTTCCCCCAAATATTAACTTACTGAAATGGAAGTAGAGTGGGTAGGATTGATTGCAACTAAGTGTGTGCAATGTACAATGTGCTACCTCTGCTGTGCATGTACAGTGTATTAAAGTGTTACTTCCAAAGAGAATAGAAAAGATTGAAATTTTAAAACTTTATTTTAGAAAAGAAATTTGATTATTCTATGATACATTTTAAACAATAAAAAAAAAACTTTCCTGTTAGACTAAAGTGTTTGAATTTTACATAGTTGTAGTAATTGGACTGATGAGATAGATCAGTCCCTTCTTAAATAATATTCTTATGGCACTGTATTCAAACTTTGATTTTAATGATTAGTATTCTGTGGTAAAGTCAGGACAATGGATGAGTGGAAACCATTGCTAATACTAATTGTGACACTCCTTTTCCTCTGATGATGAATCCTAAGAGGGGGGATACTTCATAGGGGCAGAGGTTCTGTTACTCAGGCAGGCTTCCTGAAGGATCTTAAACAAAATGTTCTTTTGCAATTAGTTGCTTACCTCACCATGAACAGAGAGATAAATGGTCTGTTATGAAGCCTATCATTTTGTAGATATAGTCAGAAATACCAAGAAAGGCATTATGGCAAATTGATTACAGTTCACACATGGCATCAGATCTGTTTAGAATCCCAGCTCTGCTGCTTACTAGATGTGCAGTCTTGAGCAAATAGCCTAGCCTCTCTAAGCCTGTCTCCTCCACCTGGAAAATCGGGGGTAGGGGATAATAGTTTCAACCTTACAGTGTTGTAAAAATCAAATGAAACAAAGCATATAACACCCTAGCACACTTTTTTTTCTCCCCAGAGAAAGTACATGATAAATTAGCCGCTAGTGATACTGCTGCTGGTGGAGACAACAGCTGTAGGGTTAGTCAGGACCCAGCTTCTCAGACTTTGTGATGTTAGTTGAACTCTTAAAGGAACCTTGGACCTCAATTTTGCTTCCTTTCTGTGCTAGACTAGAGTTGGGTGAATCTCTCTTGATGAACACCTACATTTGAGGGGAGATGAGTGATTAGGGTCTTTGGGATGTGGACTTGGAATGGGGCTTTGAACTCAGGATATCAAAGAGGGAGTCAGGGAGAGAAGTAGAAGTGGTGGGGCAAGACAGGTGTCCTTTCTGGAAGGAAATGCTTCAGTCTAACTGATTGGTTATGCCAAGCCCTGGAGGCTTTTGGACACCATCTAGACATGGCCGTGTACGGAAGAAGCCATAGCATTGTTCCATGATTCTCTCTTGCCTTTGCAAAGTGGTTGTAGTCAGAGGATTCAGAAAAATCTGCTTTTATTTATGAATACTGTGGTTTGCTTAAAACATACGTGGCTCTGGAGCTGTAATGTTGATGTGTAGCTATTGAGCACTTGAAATGCGGCTGTTGCCACATAGTGAAATGATAATGTTTTGGATATATTGAGTTAAATATTATTAAAACTAAAAAAATGTATATATTAAAATGAATTTCTCTTGTTCCTTTTTACTTTTTGAAATGTGGCTACTAGAAAATTTAAAATTACATTATGTGACTCACATGTATTACATTTCTGTTGTTCTATAAAATTAGAGTTGAAGAGATGGTTCCAGACCTAATTCAGGAACTCAGGTACAGAATGAGTTGAAGTAGAGTGGGTAGGACTTGAGTTAGGCATATACACACACGCACACATACCCACACTCTAATCCCAGAGGATCCTCTCTCCCTTAAACAATTTAGTTAACCTAAGTAATAGCTTCATTGATTAAAAAAACAACAACAAACTTTTAATTTTAGAACAGGTTTAGATTTACAGAAAAATCACAAAGATAATACAGAGAATCCCTATATACTCCATGCCCAGTTTCCTCTGTTGTTAACATCTTACATTAATATGATACATTGGTTGCAGCCAGTGAACCCATATTGATACTTATTATTAACTGAAGTCCATACTTTTTTCAGATTTCCTTAGTTTTTTACCTAATGTCCTTTTACTATTCTAGGATCCAGTTCAGGGTACTACAAAACATTTAGTAGTCATGGCTCCTCAGGTTCCTCTTAGTTGTGACAGTTTCACAGCCCTTTCCTTATTTTTGATGACTTTACAGTTTAGAGGAGTACTGATCAGATATTTTATAGAATGTTCCTCAGTTGGAATTTGCCTGATGTTTTTCTCATCATTAGACTCGGGTTCTAGGTTTTTGAGAGGAAGACCACAGAGGTTAAGCACCATTTTCATCACATCACATCAAGAGTACACACTGCAAGGTAACTTATCACTCCTGATGTTAACTTTGATCACCTGGCTGAGGTATTATGTGTCAGGTTCCTCCACTATAAAGTTACTCTTTTCCTCCTTTCCGTGCTGTTTGGAAGGAAATCACAGGCACAGCCCACACTTAAGGAGTAGGGAGTCATGCTCCGCCTCCTTGAGGGCTGAGTATTTAGGTAAATTATTTGGAATTCTTCTATACAGGAAAGATTTGTCTATTCTCCTCCACTTATTAATTCAGTCAGTCATATCCATGGACTCGTTTATTAAATACTTCATGTTATATTCTAATACCACTTTATTTTGTTGCTCAGATTATGCCAGCTTTGACCATTGGAAGCCCTTCCATCTGGCTTTTGTGTCCTTTTGCTATACTCCCATCATTGTAGGGGGTTTTTTCCCCCTTTTTAACACTTTCATACTTTCTGATATTATAAGGTACTCCAGGATCATCTTGTATTTTTCCTACACCAGTCCTAGAATCACCAGCCATTTCTCCACGGAATCCTAATTCCTTTTATTGAAAAATGGTGTTAGAAACCAAGATCTGGACACTAGGTGTGCTTATTGGTACTGAGGTATTATTGGTTCTGGGCCCTTTCAGCTCACAGAGCAAGGGGAAATGTGTGCATACTAACTCATGTATATATACATATTGATAAAATTTTATATATGAAACCATCTATATTTATAGTAAGCTAAACATGAATTCATACTGATATCTCCAACTCTAGTCCTTTATCACAAGGATCATTCTAGAATGGCTTTGTTTTAACATTATTTCATTCATAAAGGGAAACTTGCCATTCTAAGTGGGAAGATTTGCCCCAGTCCTCACTGATACAATTTTTCTTTTTCTGTTTCTCTGTGCATAACAAATGTGTTGCTGAATGCTAGGACTGATTGATTCATTCAGTAAACACTTAGTGAGCACCTATTGTGTACAGCTCTCTATGCTAACTACAAAATTATGACAAACATGTGTCAAGAGTGGTCCCTGCCTTCACGGAGCTGGAAATGAGGCTGAAGGGAAAACTACAGGAACCAATTTCTAGTGATCATCAGGGATGCTAGGGCAGAGCACAGAGGTCTAGGAATTCAGAGGAGATAGATCCTGTTCCAGGAGGTCACCTGGAAGGATGGTGGGATTTAGCTGACAAAAACGGGGAAAGAGTGTACGAGTTGCAAGCAGTGGGTTTCTGTTGTTTCGGAAGGCTCAGAATCCCCCATTCTATCTTATGACAGCAGCTCCTTGATTTTCCGTTCAGGAACCCCCTAAACCCAGTCTTGGTGGAGCCGACAGGCTGCCATGCCCTGTCCAGGTCAAGAGGTGAACACTTTACCCAAGCGAGGACATTCAGTGAATTTTTGCCAGGAATTGGAATTTTAACTCTCCTTCTGCAGAGACTGTCAGTGAGTTCCTGCTCCCTTGGTTTCCTGAGCCACCCTGGGTACTGTCTTCCCTGAGCTTGGGGACTCATCTTTTCCATTGATTCTGTGAGCCACCCTGAATTATTCTGATAAATTCCCTTTTTGGCTTAGGTTAGCCAGAATCAATTCTGTTATATTCAACCAAAGAACCTAAATGGTAGCTTGAACAATGGCTTAGGGTGGGGGGGAGGAGGGGTAGATGTGCTTGGGTAGTAATGGATAGTCTGTCTGGTTAGTATGCAGAGCACATACGAGAGAGCTAGTAGTTGGAAATAAAGTTGGAAAGGTCGCTTGGGTCTGGAATGTGGAGGGCCTTGACTTTTAGGCTCAAGTGATCCAATCAGAGCCACATTTTAGAAAGATTAAGTGGGGGAAGGGGTCAGGTAGGGAAAAAGGGAAACCAGGGTGGTTGGTAGCATAGCTTCTTTCGTAAATTCTTGCACTGACTACACTATTTATTCCATTTACCATCAGTTTTCGGGAACTGATTATATGCCAGGCTCAGTGCTAAATTTTAGGACTAAGACATGGTTCCTGTCTTCCCAGAGCCTCCGAGGTAGAAGATAAATCAGACCTGTAAGTGTGAGAGATAAATCATGAGGATTAGGTAAGGGTTCTAGGGGTTTTCTGCAAGAGTGAGTAGTTAATTCTTCTGTTGGGTTAGAAAAAGCTTCAAAGAGGTAGTGATTTCTGAAGAGAGTTTTGAATAGCAGTTTGCCAGGTAGTCACAGTGAAGATGGGCAGAAGCATAGGGGTTAAAGATCTGGAGTCCTGGAAATACATCAGGCTTAGAGATAAAGGTTTGGTCCAGGATACGCTTGTCTTGTTTCATGTTCTGCACTATTGCAAAAATACAGTGTGGTTCTCTACTATAATTTGTGGAGATGTTAGATGGATTGACATGTACCAGAAGCAAGTAAATTTGGGGTCGTATACTAAATTTTTAATCTGGCCATATGTAGGCTTAACTTTCTCAAAGAGGGAAAATCAAGCTGAATTTTAATTTTAAATGTGCACTTTTCTTAGGGAGAAATTCTTAGAGTACACACAAAACACTTTCTGTGATAGCTACCCCCTAGTTTGGGGCAAGTGGTGATCAAAGCGAAGGAGTTGAGGTTATCAGAACCTAGTTATTATTCTAGTAAAATAATAACTGCTATTAAAGATTCCCCACTTGGTATTAACTATCCTTCTGAAAAGGAAGGATAACAAAATCTATTTAATCTTTATCTATCTATCTATCTATTTATCTATCTATCAGCTTTGCTTCTTTGTAAGTGTAGGCTTTCATTCTCAACCACTGGAAATTGGCTTGCTCCTTGTAGCTAGAGCTATGGATGCCAACAGCTTCTAGACTCACATTCTCATAACTCTACCAAGAGAGAGGAAAAGACTTTCCTGTTACTCCAGGACTTTGATTAGTCTGATTGGATCTTATACGCATCCCACCCTCACCCCCCAGACCAACGTAGCCAGAGGGATTGAGGTACTAGTATTAGTCCAGCTGGAAAGAGAAGCCCATCCTTTGGCAAGTCACTGTGACCAGAGAGGCAGGGTCATAGAAGAACAGAGTATCTCCCATTGACCTACTTGGTGAAGAGGAGAGCCTCAGAAGAGCGAAGCTCATTGCCTGAGAAGAGAAGAGTGTTAGGGAGACAAAAATATAAGTGGTCAATAAATTAGGTTAGCACAAAACTCAGGTGCCATCTCTAAATAAATGGGCTGATTGATTTGGAATGGAGGTAGGGAAATTTTTTCTGAAAGTATCTGTTAGAACATGTCTCTCCCAGAATGAGGAATTATAGTTGAGTTATAAGTTGATTGTGGTTGAGTTTGAAAAAAATCACATACAGACACTTAGTACTTCACAAATTAAAAGGAATTTCTCTTGCATCAGCTTATTTGAGCTAAAAAGAATCCAGTAGATGCTTTAAATTTCCATTCTAGACAGTTTAGACTGAGTCTCAGTAAAAACTCTTTCTTACCCAGCATCCCATAACCATGAGTAGGTAATGGCTTTGGGGTTAGAATCAGTAGTTCTGACTTCAAATATTTCTTCCATTACACTCAACTCGTAATGAAAGCATAATTTTTTTTAAAGGATTGTAAGAACTTGTCCAGTTTTAGGAATTGTTGTTATATGTGACTTTTAAATTGTATTCATAAATCCACTTTTCCCAATTTATTAAAGTCATGACTTTGCTGATTCCTCATGCCACCACTAAATCTGCTATTGTTGACACAGTCTCTTCTAAAGACCAAAATAATTTTTGGTTTCTCTTAAAAATCTTATGGCATCTCTTAATTCAGTACTCCATAGGATTATGTATTTCCAGATAGCCTAGAATCAGTGGCTTATAGTAGTTCCTAACCCACTAGAGAATGATATGACTGTTTGACTGATAATGGTAATTCTCTACTCTGACCAGAAAGGAAAAAAGGTACATAAAAATAGATGTTTTTAAATATTAAATTTATCTGTATCCTTAGCAATTCCTTGATGTTATTATTTGTTTCAGATGAGAAGAAGCAGGTGGTTGCAAATGTGGAGAAACAGCTCGAAGAAGCAAAAGAACTGGTATGTGTAGACGTGGTAACATATTTAAAACACAGCCAGAGCCGTTTAATCTGATGCCTTCCTCTAAGTCTCTTTTATTCATTGTAGAAATGTGAAACATTACTGATTAGCAGTTCATGATTCAGAATTCATCAGTTTTTAGATGGAAGAGAATTTAATCGCTTCTTGGGATTTTATTCTTCTTAGTAAAGGTGATTCATTAAATGTCCACCTCGAATTTTTATTCCTTCATAATACTTTTCGTAATGGTTATAAATAGCTAACACTTGTTAAAGGCATCCTGGGTACTAGACACTGGGTTAAGGGTATTACTTGCTTTTTAATATTTAATTTTCACCAAAAGCCTGTGAGACAGGTACTATTTGTCAAAAATTGTTAAGGATCGAGATTTTCCCTTACTTGCTCACCAATAAGTGAGCTTGCCACAACTTCATGGATGCTGATAGAAGACATGAGATTTCTAGGTCAGAGACCAAAGGCTTTTATTAGTCACAGCAAAAGCAGCTGCCAAAGTTGCAGCAGGCTTGCGTCGGTTCCCTGAGGCCCAGTTCCCACAGGGCTGATGCATGTTTGCCTAGAAGAATGCCTCCACATACAGCGGATTATCTTATAGGAGAGGAACATGGAGCCTGGGGAACATACTGCTTTATAGCAGCCTGTAAGTAAGCCTGCTCTTTGCCCCGAGGGACACATTGTTTCTTACCCCAACATTGTTCCCTGCCTGGGAATCAGTGGTCAGGACCTTGCATTCTTGGCATGCCCAGCAAGACATGTAGAAGCGTGAGAGACCCACAGAGGAGTGTCATTACCCCCATTTTGTAGATGGGGAAACTGAGGCTTAGGAAGATTAAGTAACTTATCTGAAGTCCCACACCCAGTAAGTGGTGAAGTAAGGATTTGTACTTAGACATGCTAAACCCAGAGCTCTAGCTAGCTTCTCAAATCAAGGAGCAAAAAGTATTAAAATATATTGTGTCCTAATTTTTGGTTTCAAAGCCAGGTATTGCAAGTATGATTCAACTTTTTACTGCACTGTGGTCCTAAATGAGCGTGTTGCTTTTCTAAATACTGAAGGGTACTACTTGGTGTTCTAACTGATAAACTTACAACAGTTTCCCAAAGCGTGTTTCTGTTAACTGGCGTTGCCTGTTCAAACAAGTTCGGGAAACTGTAGCTTAAACAGAATTCTCCAATTCCGGGTCTTTTTTTGGTTATTATTTTTCTGTAGAACCTTCTTAGACCCTAAAGTAGGCTACGAGGCGCGACGAGTCTCTAGGAAGGGACTCTAAGGGGCAGCACTTCCCAGGCTTATTTGCCTGAGTAACATTTGTTAAGAGGACCATACTCGGGGGGCTGCTGCTTTGCGGGGTCTGAGGAATAGGCGGCTGTAGCCCCCATCACACCGCAGACCTTTCCTTGGTGTCTGGATGCTAAGGAGGCGAGGTGCAGAGCTGCTGCTCCGTCTTGCCTGGCTCTGCTGCTTTTCTAGCTGTCGGAACGCCCGTGCTCTCCTCGCCCTGTAAGACCTACTTCTAATCTCACTGTCTCTGCAGGGGCAGCTTTGTTCTAACGCCTCAGCTTCTCATGTCTGCCTCTCTTTTGAAAGTCTTCTGTTTTCTTTTTTTATCCCAAGTACTTTTCTGTTTCCTTTCTCTCCTTTTTATAGTCAGCTGTTTCTCTCATGCTTCCTGGCCTTCACGTGAAAAGGCTGGCCTTTTATATACCATAGCTGCCAACCGGGACGCTGCTTCTTTCAGGTTGGCAGGCTTACCATAAGTAATACAACTGATCAGTTCTTTGGATCTTGAGTTAACTTCTTATCTTGTTGAGTTCTCAGTAGCGGGTGTTTTTGTTTTTGTTTTGTTTTGTTTGCCATCAAAACCTGTGTTTTGGTTCATTGGTTTGCCTTCTTTTGGAGACATTGATTTACTTGATGATGTTAGAAAGCTGGTTTCCTGATAACCAAGGTTTCACTGTACCAAGAAAAACCGAGTCATACCCCCATGGAGCTTATGGTCATCTCCATTTGTTACTAACATAAAGAGTTTTGTCTTAGGTATGTTTCTATTTGTTTAAAATGATCAGGCAGCTGATTTACTTAATTCTGATGACATCCTTATTAAGGATACTGATCATTATATTACATACTGTGCTTTTGATGAGGATGCTGGGAGAAGAACTTCATTATGATTTTACTTATTAGGATTAGTTGTATTTCTGCTGAACAGTTTGCATTAATCTCTTGGACACTGCATGTCTCATAGTAACCATGTCTTCCACTTGACATTGGTCACATGAATGTTGTGACAACATGAAACTAGTGCAGATTAGCCTTATTTCTGGTTTCATTTAAAGTGTTTGTTGTGTGTTTCCTTTTTTTCTTTCTTACCTACTTTTGGTTAGTTTTTTTTTTTAAAGGTTTGCATTTTTTATTTATTTATTTATTTATTTATTTATTTATTTATTTATTTATTTATTTATTTATTTATTTATGGCTGTGTTGGGTCTTCATTTCTGTGCGAGGGCTTTCTCTGGTTGTGGCAAGCTGGGGCCACTCTTCATCGCGGTGCACGGGCCTCTCACTATCGCGGCCTCTCTTGTTGCGGAGCACAGGCTCCAGACACGCAGGCTCAGCAGTTGTGGCTCACGGGCCCAGCCGCTCCGTGGCATGTGGGATCTTCCCAGACCAGGGCTCGAACCCGTGTCCCCTGCATTGGCAGGCAGACTCTCAACCACTGCGCCACCAGGGAAGCCCCTTTTGGTTAGTTTTAAGTGTTCTTGTAAAATGCCCGAAACAAAAATGTAGTTAACTCTCGGACTTTCTCTTACATGTACTTTTGCAGTTATTTGTCTGGATGATCCTGCTCGACCTTATTAGAACTAAGCACATAATGATGATTTCAGAGAAGTGCTCTAAATAATTGCCTTGCTGAGTAACTAATTTATTGGTGCTTCACATTTATGTTGAGACATGTCAATAATTTAAATGGTTACTGCATAAATCAAGGGTAATTAAAACAATCTTTTTTTTTTTTTTTATAAAAATTAAGGCCTGTGAATTGAAACATGGTGTTTTGGTTTATCTGAGTTCTACTGTTGTTACTCAGACTCTAACATTGGACAAGTAAGAGTTTTATTAGTGCCAAGTGGATAGTGTTCATGGAAATAATTTATTAGGATTATTTGCTTTAAAAGGCAAAATATCTGACAACATTTTCAGATGTGAGTTTATTAGACATGGCCTGAGCCAATTTGTAGTTGTTGGTTTTTATATTTTAATGCCAAGTATAAATAAACTACAGCTGATACCTTGTATCATGCTTGCTGTATTTCTTCTTCATCATCAGTAATCATCACTCCTGTTATTCACATTAATCTAGTGTTTACCAAGTAAGACACTGTCTTAAGCACATTATAGGAATTACCCTGTTTAATCTTTATAACTGCCCTACAAAAGACATACTGTTTTTCGAAATGGAAAGAGTAAGACCCAGAGAAGTTAAGAAGCCTGTCCAAGGTTGCATGACTAGTAAGCAGTGTAGCCTACAATGTGAACTGTGAACGCAGGCGTCTGACTTGAAAGCCTGTGTTCTTAACCATCATACTATTTCTGTATTGCCTCCCGTTAAATGCTCATGTGTTGTATGCAAAGTGTTATATCACGACAGGTTGTTATAAAGTGCCCTGCTCTGATTTCAGTGAGCTTTGTGTAATTTTACGTTACTGTATCCATTTAACTCCATATCAACATGGTTAAAAAGTATAAGGCTGGAGTTCAAGGTCCCATATTGGTTGCCATGGGATTTTCCTAATCAGAAAAGACTTTCCAGGAGAATTTTCACCAAATGACTAAGACTGGGCTGACATTTCATAGGATAATTGTAGAAATAACGGTTTGGTTTATCTTCACATAGTTCTGGTAGTTTGGGGTCAGAAGACCGGACCCGGTTGGGTGGAATGATAGGATACTCCACGGAAAGTCAGATCATTATCATTGAGGATGTTTGGCTTAATGCACATAGTTTAAAAAAATTCTTGACAAAGTAAACACTTTGGTACTCTATATGTCCCTTGGCAAGCACTCAGTACCTATTTGTTGACCTTAACAAACATGGAGCACAAAAATAGTCCCGGTGTTCAATTGACCACAGGCAGTTAGCTCCCTGGGTCTGGTTCCTCAAGTTGTAAACTGAGGAATTGGAATTAAATCCTTTCAGCTCGAAATGTCTAGTCACATGAAGAGTAAGCATATGGTTTAAGTCATGTTTTTCTCTCACCCTTCCAGTTGGAACAGATGGATTTGGAAGTCCGAGAGATACCACCCCAAAGTCGAGGAATGTACAGCAACAGGATGAGAAGCTACAAGCAAGAAATGGGAAAACTTGAGACAGATTTTGTGAGTCAGATTGCACCCTTTGTTGTACTTACCGATCTTCACACTGGTTTTCACGTCGTTTTTATTGTTGCCCCCACACACCTCGGTCAGCATTAAGTGCATCGTCTTTGGGAGCTTGTGCCAAAGACTTGGGGATCTAAAAATGCTTGTAGAGCTGGCTAATGATGGACTTGAAGGTATGTTGGATTCCTGACTCACAAAATAGATCCAAATAATGTGGTTTTTTGAGTTTAGATAGTATTTATTGGCATTTAGCATTTATTAGAATTTTGAAATCCAATTTTGGGCCTTTTCAGAGTTTGCAGCCTTTAAACTGCAGTGTTCATGGATGGGCTTCAGGGGCTCGTGAATGTCCTGAAATTATATCAGTATTTTTAGATGTGTGTTTCTATGTGTATTTTTTTCTGGGATAGGCTTCATAGCCTTTATTATTAGAGTCTTAAAAAGATACATTATACCCCTTCCCCCCAAAAGACAAAAGGAACTCAATTAATAATTTATATAAGGGATCCTTTGTGTTGATTGTCTCATGAGAATATTTAGCTTTCTCTTCCTATATCTCTGAGTTTCAACTCCACCCACCTTATAGCAAATTTAAGAATATAAATTTAAAGATATTGATGTTAAAATTGTTAGTAATTAGAAAGTAACAGGAGTAGAAAAGATACAGGTGAGCAATTCCACTTCTGGGTATATACCCAAGAGAATTGAAAGCAGGATCTTGAAGAGATATGTACATGCCCTTGATCATAGCAGCATTGTTCGCAATACCAAAAAATGGAAGCAACCCAAGTGTCCATCAACAGATGAATGGATAAACAAAATGTGGTGTGTGCATACAATGGAATATTATACAGACTTAAAAATGCAGGAAATTCTGACATATGTTTTGACATGGATGAACCTTGAGAACATTATGCTAAGTGAAATAAGCCAGTCACAAAAGACAAATACTATGTTTCCATTTATTTGAGGTACCTAAAGTAGTGTTTGTAGAAAGTAGATGGGTGGTTGCCAAGGGCTGAGGGAGGGGCAACTGGGTACCTACTGTTTAATAGGTATAGAGTTTCAGTTTTGCAAGATAAGTTGTAGAGATTGGTTGCTCAACAATGTGAATATATTTAACCCTATTGAACTACACACTTAAAATTGGTTAAGGTGGTAAATTTTATATTAAGTATATTTTGCCACAATTAAAAATTTAAATTAAAAAAAAAATGTAGATGAGGAAAGATCTGAGCTTTGCCTGTGAGTGACAGGAGTCAGGTGTTGGCATGTAAATGTACTATTATTTCTGACCCTGGGGTCCAAATTCATAAAGAAAGTGAAGAATTTATAAGGATCATTCTGCCTCTGTTCCTTCCTTAGGTGTTTTACTTTTGGAGGCTATATCTGCTAGACTACAGTGTACCCTTCCACTATAAGGCCAATGGTACTGAATAGTAGAAATTCCACCTAGAGTCTGGAAGTAGGGTGATTTACAGTTTTGCATGTTTATTTTATATCATAATGGATATTTTCCTGAGAAGCTGAGATGGGCTATGTCAGTGACTCTGATGCAATTGCCGTTTAAGTTGTGCGCCTATTAATTAAAAATTAAAATTGGAATCCACGATAGGCCTAAATTCAGAAAAGAAATGTAACTGCCTTGCTTCTGTGCTCTGTACTAGATAAAACCTTCTCTAACCACTTTGTGAAAGGCAGGTTCTCTCAGCAAGAATGAGATATGGTGAGAAAATTGGATTGATTTAAGAATTTGACAACTCAAAATTGTACTTAGACAGTTCTAATTAAAGTTAATGTTTTAATATAAATGATGAAAGTAAAATAAAATATTTATAAGGATTATTTTAGTTTGCTTACCTCACCTTCATGAAACGCTTTCCCAAAGATTTTTCTCTTGATTTCTAAATCAGCTAAGCATATTAGTCTGCTAGGGCTGTCATAACAAAGTACCACAGACTGGGCATCTTAAACAACAAAAATTTGTCTTGTTGAAGTTCTGGAGGCTGGAAGTCTGAGATCAAAGTGTTGGCAGGGTTTGTTTCTTATGGGGCCTCTGTCTGTGGCTTGTAGATGGCCGTCTTCTCCCTGTATCTTCTCCCTGTATCTTCACATACACACACAGTCTGTATGTGTTTATGTTCTAATTTCTTCTTATTATACAGAAACCAGTCATATTGGATTAAGGCTCACCCTAATGACTTTATTTTAATTCATTTAACTCTTTAAAGACCCCATCTCCACATCAATCACATTCTGAAGTGTTAAGGATTAAAACTTCAGTGCATGAATTGGGGGGGAAATAGTTCAGCCCGTTAACACTGAACTTAGTTTTAATCTTTTCTTCTTAAAAAAAAATTTTTTTTCAGGAATTATATTGCTTTTGTGGCTTGTCAGTCAGCTACCCCATGGTTAAGAATTACATTCCTGAAGAATAGAGTCCTTTAGGTATCATGTATTTGGATAAGCATTTCTCAGATATATTTTCTATTATAAAGAAAAATGGAAACAGCAGCTAGGAGCTAAACATTTATTCTCCAGGCTGTCATTAAAAAATTCATGTGTTCATCTGTCTATTTGCTGCCGCAGCTCTCTTCTGCTGTGTCAGGAAACGTCCTTCACCACCGCCACCACCACCTTCTGTTGTACGGGACTCACAGTTTATAAAGTGCTTTGACACGCGTCTAAATTTTATTTATTTATTTATTTATTTAATTATAGCTGTGTTGGGTCTTCGTTTCTGTGCAAGTGCTTTCTCTAGTTGCGGCAAGTGGGGGCCACTCTTCATCGCGGTGCGCGGGCCTCTCACTGTCACGGCCTCTCTTGTTGCGGAGCACAGGCTCCAGACGCGCAGGCTCAGTAGTTGTGGCTCACGGGCCTAGTTGCTCCGCAGCATGTGGGATCTTCCCAGACCAGGGCTCAAAGCCGTGTCCCCTGCATTGGCAGGCGGATTCTCAACCACTGTGCCGCCAGGGAAGCCCTCTTTTGTCTTTTAATGGAATGAAGAATATCTTCTTAAAGACATCTGATAATTTCTTATAGTCATACACCATACCTCAAAGTATTGAATCCCAGGAAAAAATAGTAGAGATTGGTCCTTCAATATTCAATTGGTCCTTCAGTTGCAATGTTTATTGCAAATGAAGAAGTTCTCTTATTCCCCTTGCAATATCAGGACTTTGGGGGAACATCTATGCCAATGGCGAAAGGTAGAGGACAACTCAGTACTTTTTTCTTCAACCCCATTGTCTGCTTGCTTTCTTCTCTTGGCCCCTCTTCTTCCTCCTCCTCTGCCTGTCCCTCAGATGCCTGGTTTCTTTGGACTTCTTCTCCACTTACCCCACTGTCCTCCTCCTTGTGCTATCATCCGCTCCTGCGGCTTCAATACCACAGCTATAATTCTCTTGCATTTCTCACTCAGAACTCCCTACAGCTCAAATTCATATTTCTTACTACTTACTGGGCACTGCTACCGCAGAGTCCTTTAAACACAAACACTTAAATTTGACAAGTACTAGTCACTTCAGAGTGATGTTTTAATTTTCCCCTCTTCATCCTCTTGTGCATCCAGTTGGTCACTGAGAGTTAACAATCCTGTCACTTAAATAGCTCCTGCTTTCATCTCCACTACTGGAAGCCTTCATGTTTCTCAGTCCGGATGATCGTAGTAGCCTTGCCTCCTTCCATTCTTCTCCCAATCTAAACCGCCCTCCACTCCACTCTGGAAATATCTTTCTAGCACACTGATCTGAATATGTCACACTGTTCCACAAAATCCTACAGAATTCTCATTGCCTGCTGAATTGTTAAAAACCTAGAATTTGTTGGTTTCCTTTGGAGTAGTGCATCTCAATCTTTTTTTCATTAGCACTCCACTAAGGAATTTTTTAGACTTTTTTTTCCTAATTGCTCCTCTCTTCCCCAGGAAATTTTAATACCATAAATATACTGTTTGTCTGTACATCTGTTCATGTTCTGTGGCCCTTTGGAGGGCCATGCATCTTTGTAATATTTAAGATTCTTCATCCTCCCAAGAACCAGTTCTTGCCTCTGGGCATAATGTCACCTCTGTTGACAGTGCCTGTTTTAGAGAATGTTGGCCTTTATTTGGGCAAGCAGATAATTTACTAACAGATCCTTTCAAGGCTTATTGTTAACTTTGTTAGGACATGTCTAGAGTAGCCTGACTTTTGAGGTTTGTCTTTCTTGGATTCCATTTGAATGACTGGAGCGTTCAGTGAATATTCCACCCTCTGTTTGGTCAGAATTGTTTCTCCCTGCTTTGGGTGACCTCCAGAATCTCCATTCCACCCATGGCTCCCCAATACATGTCCTCTGTTACACCTCTTACCTCTACATACGCAAGTTCATTTTCAGCCAAAGACTTAACAGGACCCCTTTATAGATTTCTGGAGCTCCTTCTCTCCATTACTCTGCTAAGTTTCATCCATCTCAGTAGTCCCCACCTCCAGTGTCTACCTCCTCAGCTTAGAGACATGCTGGGCTCCATCTGGGCTCCCCATCCCCCGTGCTGGCATCTGATCAGCGGGCTGAGCGCCGCGGTGATTGTAGGGTTCATTTCAAGTCTTCTCTCCTCACAGGATTTCAGTCCTACACTGCCTATTGTCCAGTGTTTTAAAACGATTGCTTCACACATTTTGTCCATTGTTATAGTTGTTTAGAGAGGGAGGGTTGGTCTTGTATCAATTACGCTGTCATTACTGGCATGAAAGTTCAGGAGAGTTTAATGTTTATTAATCCTTAGTGGATAATTGTGTACATCTGAGAATGAAAAAAAAAATAGTCTGCTCTTGACAATGACGTATCATAGAATTTAATCTGTAGCTGACTAAATACATACTTAAATAAATAAATAAATAAATAATACTTAAAAGATTTTAAAATAGGGGTTATAATTTGCAGTCATAGTTGTGGGAAGGTAAGGGAAATCAGCAGTCATCGCTATGTTCCCTTTTACACTGTTGCTACCCCTGATGATTCTGTTCACTTGCCTAATTCCATTTTTCTTGATTTTTGGCCTCTCATAGCCTCATATTGTTCATTTTGGATTCTTATAGTCTCAGAGTAATAGGAATATTAGGTCCAGAGAAGTTCAAATCCAATCACATTTTTGAGATGAGGAAACGGAGGACCAGGGGGACCAAATGTCTTACCTTGAAGTCACACTGCTGTTTAGAGCCAGGACCAGAATCAAATAACCTAAACACACATTCTGATGTTCTCTCCATGATCCTTTGCAACTCCCTACCCTCAACTTCACATTTTCATAAAAATCAATTTAATAGCTTCTTTGTATATTTGAAAACAATGTAAAAATTAGAATTCATGTATTTAAGCCATTCTTGTAATTTCTTCCTTCAGTATTGGAATGACGTTAGCTAGGGCATGGTCATGTCCAGGAAAATGAACCAGCCAAAAGGAGGAAAAATGTAGTTGAGGATTTTTTCAAGGTTAAGATTATTGTTTGCTTCTTAAGAAAATAAAATCAAGCAAACAAAAACCCCTAAACTTGTACAAACAACAACAAAAAACGAATGTTGTATAAAGTATTTGACCAAGTCTCAGTAAGTAGAAAAAGAAAGGGACAAATAAGTGATGTACCAGGATAAGATTCCCTAAGTCATGAGGACGTGGTGTGTTGAATGATGAATGTCTTTTGCATCTAATGTTGTAATACTATGATGCTTACGCCATCTTGTGGCTGATTTGTATAGTTGCATATTTCTTTTTTTTTTTTTTTTCTGTAACAAAACTGAACTTCCTTTAAGATGTATACAGACTACAGGATTTAGGGTGGAGGATTAGCAGTAGAGCTTTTTAGCCCCAGTCTCAAGTTCACTTCTATCCCAGGTCAGTGGTGCCCGAATGCTGTCCTTTTCCTGTTTGGCAGGCTATGTGATGTGATTGTTAGACCAGCTCCTAGTGCAGAGCTGTCTACATCAGAGAATGGCACTTCTATTGACAGTCTCAGCAGTGAGGCTGAATGGTCCTGGAAACCCAACTTCCTGCAGACTATCGGAGTTGGTCCCTTAGGTCAGGGTTCAAAGGATGTTGTGGAACAGCTTGAAGCTTTCACTGCTACTACCTACACTCGCTCTTTTAACAGGTGAATGGACAACCTGAGTATCCGAGTTTATGACTGAAGCCAGTGGCTGTATTCTATTTTTTTAAGTCTAAGATAGACTAAAGAAGTATAAATGAGAGCGATGAACCCTTTTAAATTATGACTTTTGTTGAAAGGTCAAAAACTTGATGCTTCTATTTATTTATCTTTCCTGTTCTTGTGGCTTCTTGAGATATTTTACTTCTGTTCTGTGGAAGCTGTAGAAAACCATGAAAGCATGTTTTAGAAATTTGGATCATGTCAGTGGTAATATGTTGTAATTATGACATCAGCTGTCCCTCTTGCAGGAGCATAAGTACATTCTAGAAAGAAATAAGAAAGCCAGACTGGACAGAATCATCCCAGCAAAATCTTCCTCCACTATGTGCACTTAATAAATATGATTTCCATTAAAAAATTACATTTGTTATTGGATTCTCTGTAAAAATAATACCTGCTCACTATAGAATATTCTGGAAATAAATAAGAGTAGAAAGAAGAAAAAAAATCACCTTAGCCCTATTACCTCAAAGGATTCGTATTTTACATTTTTATTTATTTCCTTCTAATCTTCCCTTCCCCTCTCTTTTGTATAATTTGTTGTTTTATTTTACATAATAATGATGCTACTCGATCCACATTTACAAGGTTCTAACATTGGTACTTTCCATTTCTATAAATTCTTAATCATTTTAATGGGTGCATAATATTTCAGTCAGTGATATTAGTTCATCTTTTGTTGAATCCTAATGTATTTCCATTTATCCCCTCCATAATTTATTGTGCTGCAATGAACGTATTAGAACAGGATTATTTCATTAGGGTCATTTCTCAGAAGGCAGATTATCACATCAAAGGTTATCAACAATATTATAGCTCTAATTAAAATATTCCTTGGAAATATGTTTTTACTGTGATTTATCAGATCATTTTTGTTGTTCTTTCTATGATTTTCTCTGTATCAAAATGTTAAAATAAGAGCTAAAAATCATAGGCAGACCAGAGGTAAGTACTTTATGTACATCACTCATTTAACCCATAATTATATGAAAAAGATACTGTCATGATCTGTCATTATGGGGACTTCACAATTCTAGAGTTAAATACAACTGAGATTTCTTTTTCTAAGATACTTTTCCATGGAAGATATATTCATGTTGGTAAGGCTAGCAGATATGCATGGCTCTCATATCTGGTCTAAAACTGATCTCATTTTACATTTTCAAAATTTTGTAATCAGAAACTGAAGAATATTTTAGTTATCCGGATATGACTATGATCCCTTTAAGGAAGAAAGTAATACTGTACGTGTACATACATGATTTTACTTGTTTGCAGTTATTTTCTGAGGATTTTGTTTCCTAAGGCCTCGATAGGTGAAATTGTTAGAAAATCATCATGCAGTTGGCCTTCTTTGTTTGTAGGATTCTCATTCCAGGCTTTGACCTTGGTAAATCTTCTACTCACAGAGCCCAGTAATTTCAAAGGCTGACACAGGAAATGGATTCAAAAGTCTGTTTTCAGCTATGGTGATGCCTTCTGGGGCTGATCTGTGTTTGCGTGTCACCCTGGTCTCCTAATTCAGGATGCTGTTAAAGGTTCATGTTCTTGACCCTTCTCCCCACCATGTATTCTTGAATGGAACAGTAGTATGTATTAAATATTTTATCATTGGTCTTATGTACTGAATTTGATGTTGGCCTTAATAGATTTTCTTCCCTTTGGAAACTCTGACACTTTCTTCCAAAGTGACTGTTTTCATGATGACTGCTTTGGGCCTCAGACCATTGTCTTTACCTCCTGTAGAGCTTTGTGACCTGCAAAAATAACTTCCATGTCCACTGTAGTTACTGGCAAAGTTGAAGTGTGTACTGGGATGGATATATCTCTGTGTGTGCACTCACACATTCTTGTGTGTGTACATTTTTTTAAATTGGTGTCAGATTCCTGATAAGATATTAGAATTTTATTGGAAGATTTTTTTCTATCTATTGATACTTACTCATTTTTTTAAATCATTGGAATTAAAGTTTTAGTGTCATTTTATGGTAGAAGGAGCAAATTTTTGTTATGACTTTATGTTATTTCTATGGTTTGAGTTTTCTAAGCAGATGAAGTGTATGTTTTCTGGAAACGGTGCTAAATTGCTTTAAAACAAACAAAAAAGAATGATAAAGCTTATTGGTTTTAATGTAGTTGTGTCTGCTTATAATCCTTCTTAAATGACTTAACAAATTATTATCGACTTTTCTGTTGTTTGTTTGTTTTGCCTAGCCACTTTGATCTTACCTAGGAAATAAAGAGGAAAGATAAAAACAGGTAAGATTTTTGAAAGATTTAACTATAAACTGGTGATAAATTTGGCTTCATTGTTAGTCACTAGATGGCACTGTTTATTTGCAGAGTGCCATTTTTTAAAAAAGAACTGGTAGTAACTGAAATTACTGCTTCATGAATAAAATATTTCTGATGGGATTTGCATTTCTATATTGGCTGAAGACACTGTTGAATGTTTTATTAACCAGCCCAATGCAACTGGCAGCCTACTAAAGAGATCCAATGGTCCCTGTTTAGATAAATAAACTAAATAAATCCAATTCGTCAAATTGTGTTCTTGGCTGTTTATTTTCCATTCTTTTGATGTACAGTTTATTTTAAGTTAAAGCCACATTGGTTTAAAAATTAACGGGAAAATGTTATTTGGTGTTTGGAACATGAAGAAACTAATTGCCATAGTCAAAAAGCCAACTTTGTTTTAATGTTAAATTGTTTGCTCATAAATAGTAAACTTTTTACTGGTTGCTTGTAAACTGTCCCATGCTCAAAAATAGTCTGATATTCTGCAAATACATGGTCAGAGACAGTTATCAAGATTTGCAGCACCCCTGTTGAATTTCCCTGGGAGAAGTACTATGTAGTTTAAAAGATAAGCCTTTTACTTGTTTTTTTTGCCTTCGGGCCATGCTCTTTTTTCACGTAGGGTATACTAGTCCTTGGAAAGAAAAGTAGCTAGTTGATTTTTAAATAAAATGTCTTTTATCAAAGCACTTGCCAGGCACTCTCCTGGTAAATGCCAAACTTTAAAGTGGGTGACAGTGATGCTGTGATGTTGCTAGGGCAACCAAAGGCCTCAAGACCGTAGCACAGATGCCCGCACGTTCACTGCCCTCTTAAAGCTTATGTTCTAGGAATCTTGAAACTCAAAATTGAACTATTTAATACCACTGACTTAGCTAGAGATTTCATACTTAGGCCCTAGGGTTAAAACATATTAGAATAAAGCATGTCAGTTTTGTGCTTTGCTTTGCTGAAGTAAGTGAGCAACTGGGAATGACACATCATGGTCCGACTTTGCCTTCTCATTTCTTTTTTTCACGAATCTTCCATTGCTCTTTATGCCATTCTTATTGTCTTTTATCCAGTTCCACATTTGTGAGGTTCAGAACAAAACTTAAAATGGATTAGGCACTTCTGACTTAGCTCATAGCTTTTAGGAGCATTGAGCTGCTTGTGATGAAGACAGAGCCCTATCTGGTCTCTAGGGTGAAGGTTTTTCAGCTGTGTAGTAGTGGTTGAAGAGTTTTGCTGTGTCAACTAGTTTAAGCTTTCCTGTACAAGAAGTTAAAATGGGGCTAGAAGAGATTTTGCCAGAGACTTTCCTCTTGACTTCAGGTCCTTGGAAACCTACCAGGACATGGACCATGCACACAGATAGTCTCTTTCTGGCTTGTTTTGTTTAACTTTCTGTCCTTTAGTTCTCCCAAATGGAAAATTCATATTTAAGAATAAAACCAAGAACATATGTGGAGTCAAATTCGTCTTCTGGCTTTTCTTTTAAGAAGTTCATCAGATCGTGAATTAAAAGCCTTTGCTAGAAATGCCTCTGAAATGCTTAAGTGTGGTCACATTGGGAAACATCAAGAAATGGGACTTCATCCTCATTACACTTTATTAGTTCTTGAGGCGCCTCGTGCCTTTGCAAATTCACAAAAGCTTCTGTAGGTCAAGCTCCATCACAGAAGATTCTGAGGAAATTTACAAATTTTCTCCATTTGGTTCTGTTAAGTATTGTTTAAAACAAGTTATCACTGTCTTGGACTTGGAAATCTGCTGTGAAAATAGTGATTTCTGTTATTGGTTATAAAGAATTTGACCTGTAATTGCATTCTTAAAATGGAGAAAGACTGCTGGATTTTATGGTTTGGAAAGTCAAACTGCATGGTATTGGTCTTGGTGCGAAATGTTTAATTACAGAAATGAAATGAGTTTCTTAAAGAGTGTATTCTGTACTTTAAAACAAGGGTGCCCTTTGTTAATCTTGTCTGAGTTTTTTTTTACCTGACATCCTTTGACTTTCCTACTGAAACATTGCAACTTTGCATATTAAATGACTGACATTTTTTGTTTCATTGCTTTCTTATTTTGATTTTTTATGTAAACCTAGTCTACAAATAAATTTCAACTGAAGTAAGACTAGGGTTGTCTTATTTATGGCCGTATGTAATTTTTATGGTGAAACTTAGAAAGGAGAAAACAATCTCCATTGTTAGAACCTTGCAGATTTCTTTTTAGCTTCAATGAAGTTTAAATTTTTCTACTTTTTTTTAAAGAACGTGGTTCTGCGGTATCCATTTCAAATGCTGTCTGATCCAGGGTCCTTATTTGATGGCTTTATTTACCCTTAAAAAAATATCATACATGTATTATTAGACATTGGTTAGAAATGGTCTATCTCATATTTTTCTAAAATTGTATGAAGCTAAATTTGGTCATGGACCACTTTGCCAAGAGAGGAAGTGTGAAATAGTGAGAAAAGCCCAAGGAATGTAGACCCAAGACCTCAGACGTGGCATATTCCTTCTGGGCTTCAGTTTCTGGATCTGCAGATTTGGATCGTCTTATCAATTCTGCCTACCTAATGGGGAAATATGAGGGCCAAATAAGATAATAAATGTGTAAATACTTTGGGAACTGCACTGATTTATAGTCAGTGGCTTTGCTATGCACAAGTAGTAATCCTAGAATTAAAGAGTTTAGAGGTTAAAGTATCTCCAAGTCAGAATATTCCCTCAATATCCTAAACCTTCCTTCTCAGTGCTTTAAGACGAACTGCAGGAGCTTACACAAAGGATTGAAACATGAAATCTTCCATCTTATTCTCAGATATGACCTTCTACGTTGGATTGCTTTTATATTCTAGCACATTTTATTTTGTAAAAGACGTCTTAGAAATTAATCTATGCAAGCAAGGTTTCTCCTTGACCTTGTGGTAATAGAGTCAGAGTTAAACATAGAAGAATTATGATACTCTATATTGTTTTATATCGTTTTATTATATGTATCATATTACTAATTAGAGTTATATTTGTACTGAGTTTTTCATCTAGAGTTCAAAATACATGTTGAATTATTTACTTTGAATTTGCTTCCCATCCCTTCCCTAATTTTAATAACTGACATTTCCCAGAAACTATTAGAAGTCACTGTCTTTGCATTGTTATGTCACTGGCCTAACATACCAGTATTGAGAAGGAGAAGGGGGAAGATTCTGTAGTATCTGTTAAATATTGTCATTAATATCAACAAAGAATTGACTTTAGCATACCTAAAGACAACAACCAAATAGCTTTATAATTAAAAAGTTTCAAATATTGTCATACACTGAGAATTTGGTTTATAATATGCCCCAAATATACAAGGCAGTGTAATACACAGCTAGAAATAATATGGTGGAAGCTGAAATGATTTAAATCAAATTCTCACTAGTGAAAACAAATACTATTAAAATTAATTTCAAACTAAAGAACAAACAAGGAAGCTGCGGAAGAGAACTTTCAAGCTGCTGTTCTTTCTATTCATTTCATTCTTTTTAATTTTAGTGGTTTTCAATAGTTTGTTGTTGTTTTGGTATAGATTACTAAAAACAACTTACATATATATAGTACTTATCATGCATCAAGCATTGTGCAAGAGAGCAAAAGATGAATAAGACATATTCTTCAAGGGGCTCGTAGTCAATAACTGTCTTACTCAGGTAAGTGAAATGATGGAGGTTCTGATGGGAGAGTATGTGAAAGGGCACACTTTCAGGGAGGGACATCCAACCCAGGTGTTTGTGTAGGAATGAAGTGGGGTTGTGAGGGAAGGCACCCAGTAGGAAGGAATACCCACACTGAGACTTGAAGGGTGAGGAGGAATTTGAGAGAAGCAGGGTCTCCTCAGGTTGAAAGAATAACATAAAGTGGGGAGCGGAGGAGGATAATATCGTGGAAGGGAGGAAGGGGAGGCCTAGAGTGTTTGATATCCTCCAGGTTTAACATGTGGGACTAGAGCCTTAGTTCCCAAATTTTGCTACACGTTAGAAGCACCTGGGGGTCTTTAAGAACTCCTGCCACCTAGCGCCCACTCCCAGACGTTGTGGTTTAATTGGTCTGGGCTGCGAATTGGGCATCAGCCCTTGATGAGCCTGAGAGCTCGGCAAAGCCTTGCCGGTTAAGTTGAGGAGCTTGGCCTTTATCTCGTTTGTGATTAGAAGTGATTGAAAGATTACACATGCTGGGTAATGTGCTTGCTTTATATTTAAGGAAGCATTTAAAACAATGAAGCTCTTTCTTTCATTTGAGTTGCAGTGCCGTTTAACTTGCTTTCATTCTTTTTCTCCCAAATCTTCAATGCTATTCTTTTAAATACTTTTTTTTTTAACTTGGCAAAAGCCAGTATCTTACAGTGACAGTTACCCACATGTCTTTTGCATCAAATGACTTTAAAAATTAATTTCTTTTTGGTTTAAAGTTAGGTACCATGATAGCCATTATTTGGGGGAAACAGGTGCCCTAGCATGAATAATTTTTCTCCCTAGGTGGCAAAACAAATATTTTAAATTCTCACTTGAGCCTAGAAAAAAATAAAACCCTCAGCCTTTAATCTCATACTACTAAATAGACTGTGCCTTTGACCTCTGACCTGAGGTCAATGCCAATAGAACATCTTCATGTGAATTTTTTGTTTATAAATATGCACTTTGCTTTGGAAACAGGTATATTAATTCCCTTGTAAGAACAGAAATATGATTATAGAAATTATATATATATATGTTGTTTCCGGATTTAGTAGGAAAAAACTATGTATATATATATTTTTTTTTCCTTCCCCCTGTGATGTCTTGCAAGACTGATTGTAACTTAATTTTGTAAAGGAATTGTCAAGAAATTGCTAGTAATCTCTAATCAGAGAAAAAGAAGTATGGATGTGGCAGATAAATAGGATTCTGTTATGGCCAACACCTTCATTGATCTTAGCAGAATTGCTCTTTGCCTCCCCTGTGTCTGTATTTTCTCTTGGCAGTAAGCCGAGTGAATTTGGAATAGAAAGAAAGAGAGAAAATCTACTTGGTTCCAAATGATGATAGCTGTGCATTGGTGTGTGGAAAATAACTTACAACTTGATAGTAGAATTACTAGAGGATTTCTCTTGTTTAGGGAGAAAATTGAAGTTCTTTTTGTGGCCAGGTTGGAGAACTTCTAATTTAATATAACCCATAGTTTATGATATCAATTTAAATCTTATCATCATATCAAATGGTATTTTAATTATGAAATAACTTTTAAACTATTTCTGAACTGCAGTCAAAAAGGACTCAGATTAGGAAAAAAATACTATCCTGAGCCTTAATTGCTATTTTTTTTTTTTTTTTTTTGGCCACACTGTGCGGCATGTGGGACCTTAGTTCCCCAGGTAGGGGTTGACCCCGTGCCCCCTGCAGTGGAAGCACAGAGTCTTAACCACTGGATTGCCAGGGAAGTCCCTTTAATTACTACTTTAAAATCTATTCTGTTTCTTAAAGTAAAATAGTTATTTTCTCAGGTTTTCTTTAAACATAGTGAATTGATTGAAGAGTCTTGGTTTATGGTTATATTGTTTTGCTATAGACTCTGCAGTCAGAGAAATTATCATCATGAAAGTATATAATTTCAAGATGTTATCATTATAAGATTCACAAACTTACATCTTTTTAGCTAATTATTACCCACTCAGGTAGATTCTAAGACAATAATGCTTCTATGTGTTTGGAAATATAGATTTGGGGTGAGATTTTTGTCCGTGCATTTTATAGCTGAGAGGGCTTTCTATTTTCCTAGTCTGTTCAGGGACTATCAAAGTAGCAAAATTATGTTTTCTAATTCAAACGGAATGTGGCCATAGATGGCACTGTGGCTCGCACTGATATTTAACATATACCGTATTGTGGCATTTTCTGAGAGAAATTTCTGAGACCAAAATCATCTACAACAGTCCCTTTGTAATAAAAGTTTACTTTTCACTCTGAAGAGGAATGTTTTTAAACCCGGCAGAACTAGAAATACTAACTATATATATATATATTTTAATTTTTATTTATTTATTTACGGCTGTGTTGGGTCTTCGTTTCTGTGCGAGGGCTTCCTCTAGTTGCGGCAAGTGGGGGACGCTCTTCATCGCGGTGCGCGGGCCTCTCTTGTTGCGGAGCACAGGCTCCAGACGCGCAGACTCAGTAATTGTGGCTCACGGGCCTAGTTGCTCCGCGGCATGTGGGATCTTCCCAGACCAGGGTTCGAACCTGTGTCCCCTGCATTGGCAGGCAGATTCTCAACCACTGCGCCACCAGGGAAGCCCCTAACTATATTTTTTAACGTTAGTAAATAGATCATGAGCAGCTGTATTTCTTGAGCCCTCAGAAATGTTTTTCAAAATGGGGTATTAATACTATCTCTGCAAAATGTTTTTACATAGGTATAGCGCCTAGAGAATGCCAGTTAAAGTACGCCCGTGACTCTCATTCTCATCTCCCAGAAAGCATTATTGAAACCTTGCCATTAAATCAAGGCATTTTGTCTTTTGAATTCTGTCATGGCTGGGGCTAAACAACTGTCACTGGCAAGTGACAAGAGGCATAGACAGCAGGGAAAAGGAAAAGAGAGAAAGTAGGAGCAGGGGAAAATAAAAGTGTAAGAGAGAGGGAGGGAAAATACCAGGTATGTACCAGAAGGGTGAGGTGCTGGCAGGCAGCAACTGCCTCGGGTGCCAGTTCGTTGAGACTAATGCAGTCATCTGCTTACTCCTGCTATATACTGATACTTTTAATGTCTTTTTGGAATCTAGGTAGTACTAAGAAATATCTCAAAGTACAAACTGATGTCATTAGGTTCACATTTGCCTAAAGAATTTTTCAGTTCTCCAATTTTAAAACAAAATCCATAAATATTTACAAATTTATGGTTTTTTTGTTTTGGTTTTTTTGCTAATTATTCCTCCCTCAGGTAGATTCTAGGGAAATAAACTTTCCATATGTCTGGAAATATAGATTTGCATGCAAATCTATCACATGCAAATAGTCAGAAGACTCCACACATGAAGGAATATTAAGTCAATTATATTTTTGTACTCCATGTCATAAACTTGGGGATTTGATGCATTTCTACCTTGATGTTGATATTTTAGTAAAGTCAGGATGCTTGCTTTTGGGGGCAGAAAAGATATGATCTTTCTTTTCACTGAATGCTAGTGGTAATGGGTAGTTTTCCTCTTTGGTCTAGAGCAGAGTTTCTCATCTCAACCTTGGTACTGTTGAAATTTTGGACTGGATGATTCTTTGTTGGGGGTGGGAGGAAGGTGTCCTGTGCCTTGCAGGGTGTTTAGCAACATCTCTGGCCTTTACCCACTAAATGCCAGTGGCCCACTTCCACTCCACCCCAGTCGTGACAATCAAAACATGTCTCCAGATATTCCAGATGTCCCCACTGAGGCAAAATTATCCCTGATTGAGAACCCCTCAATCTAGAATGATCGCTGATAGGGCTTTTAAAGGGAGAGGGAGAGAGAACTAACTATTGAGGGCCTCTAATAGGTCAGCTACCATGTTGTATATCATTTATTCTTCATAGCCAGTTTATAATTCAGACATACAAGGTTATGAAAAGCTGACACTTTCCCAAGGTCTCATAATTTGGATCCAGGACTTGAAATCAAACCTATCTGACTCTAAAGCTACTAAATCATACTGCTTTATAGCATTTCTCTTTAAAGAGTCACTGAAGTCTCTGTTAGTTCCAGTGTGTCCAGAGAAAGAAAACTTGGTTCTATAACTAACCTACATTTATTTCCAATAGGCTGTAAACCAAGAGAAGCAGGTGATGTAGTGGAAAGTACGCAGGATTAAGCATCAGAGTTCTGGCTTTGGGTGTCAGCTCTGATACTAACTAGCTGAGTGCCACTGGGCAAGTCCCTGTGCCCTGGCTTCTTCAACTCTGAAACGCGGGTCAACCTCCACATTGTCTATGTGAGCTATGTTATTTAACAATTTTGAAAGTGGGAATGCTTGGCATTTTAAGACCAACAAAAGTTTTCACGTTGCTTTAAAACTATTCTATATGCAGTTTAGGACAATAGGTGTGCTTTGGAACTCTGGGCTCACTTTACCTGTTAGTCTCATATGGATATGTCTTCCATTTCTACAATACCTAGCCCATTATTCAGCTCCTTTGTGAAGTCTTTTCTAATTATCTTTCCGTCGTGATAGATTTTCTTTACTTCCCATTTGCCTTGGCACTTATGTTATTAACCTGTACCAATGTACACACTGTTTCCATGTCAGAGCTGAAATGACTTAGTGATTTTCACTTACTTATGTTTTATTACTCCAGCCAAATTATAAGATCTTCAAGAGAAAAAACTGGGTGTTCCACTTTTAAGTTTTCTGAAGTAGTTTATAAATGCTGTACATAGTAGGTATTCAATAAGTGCCTACTGAATTAAATTTAAGAATTTGTAATTTTAAAGCAAATCTTTTTCAGATGAAACATCCATGATACATGGTGGGCACACAAAACATATAAGTATTCCAACAAAACATCAAGTGTGAATTGTTCTTTAAGCACAATTTCTGTTTAACTTTAGTGGAGCGAAATAATAATGCCATGTGTTGAAATGTATTTTTTCTCTGTTCTGACTCCTTTTAAATTTCTCAGACCTGGGAATTTTAAATTTCTTTTAAAATTCTTTTAAATTTCTCACACCTGGGAATTAAGATACTTTAAGAATGAAGTTTCTGAAATGCTCCATTGCGTACATCTTTTCAGAAATAGCCATCTGTAGGAAAATATGACATATTCATTGGCAGAGAAGAGCTGATAAATACAATTTGATGTAGTGTTTCAGCAAGCATTTCAATAACTTTTTGACATTTTCCTGTAGTCCTTATTTGCCTTATCAATAGTTATAGTGACATATGATTGTCAACTTTTTATATTAAGACCAAACTAATAAGTTAAATATGTTATGTTTATATCTGATGAAAGCTGATGTTTTGGAAGGGTGTTAAAATACACTGACAGGCCCTGTTCATAAGCTCCTTTGGTGTAAATATGCAGATGGCATCTTTAGATATTGTTTGTACACATGCAGATAGACAGAAAGTGTTGACAACGTAACAAATGCAAATGTCAACCTCACAATTTAACCTTTCTGTGTAGAAAAAGATGTTAGTTTTAAGTTATGTGTATCTTTTAACTTTATTTCAAAGTTTTTATTATTTTTTAGCCTGTTATCACTACTGTTTCATGTACGGCTGAAAGCAGCCATTGCAAGAAGATTTACGCTTGAGAGCTTTTCTCTGTCATGCTCCTACTTCAACAATTGCAACTGTACAGATGTATTTATTTTTCTAATTCTTCAGGTTATTTTCCGTGTTGTTTCCTATCTCCTGAATCTTCTTGTAGCATCCTTCTATTTACTGTTACAAAATATTTGGGGTTAATAAGAAAGCCTAAGGAAAACATTATGAACCCCCACCTCCCTGCCCCACACATACTTTATGCTAAAGCATTTCTTACAACACTTTGCCACACTTATGTCTGTGCTAAGATCTAACAGAGTGTCGTGCAGCACTTTTTAAAAATTTTGGCTTATAGAGGCTCATATGGGACAGCAGTGGGTAGGCTGGAAAGAGAACTGGGTATTCTAGTTAGGAGAATATTCTAAGAAAGAATATTCTTCTGCTTAAATGCTATCGAAAACTAGTCATGTACACCTTTAAGTCCAAGATAGTAAGATTTTATAGTCATTGCATGCAGAAACCATTAGAAATAATATCACAGGTCCACATGTACCCCCAAGAATAAATAACCCTTAAGGTTCCCTGAAATAAACATCAGATTAAAGATACTATCATTTCCGAACCTACACACAGGGCTTTTTTCTCCTTGACTCCGTGGCCAATCCCTAGGCCACATCATTTCTGAATTTCCACATCCACGTACTTCTGTTTACTGCATATCCTTGATTTTACCACACTTACATCTCCTCTTACTTCAGTGCATGTGTGTGGATCTGTTAAAACAGTAATATATCAGAGATAATATCACTTTTTTAGGGGGTAAAGTAACCTTAGAATAAGGGGAATTGTGTAGGCATATATATCTTATAAATGCTCTGTACCTGGGTTGAGAAACACTATGATAGAGTTAAGAAACTTTTTAAGAGGGGGTGTTTCTACAGTATTGCTTCTTTAAGGACTATAGTAATGTATCGTTTTTCAAGCTAGTGATTCTTTATTTTTTAATTCTTAAAATATATATCTTAAAACTGTAGTAATTTATTTTTTGGCCATGCGACAGCTTGTGGGGATCTTCATTCCTCAACCAGGGATTGAACCCATGCTTTGTTTCCACTTAGTCTTGTTCCTCCAACTACGTTATATACTATTTTAGAATAGGAATTGTGATTTCTCGTGCTGTGTGAGAGCCTATAAATTCTAAATAAATATTTGTGAATTAACAGATGAATAGGCATATCATGTCTATTCATGATATTTTAAGAGAAAATAAAAATAGTTGTCCAGTTAGCTAATCTCTGTGGTAAGTGAAGAGAGTCAAGTTGGACTGTGTTATGAAATATACATTACAATGCAGAGCTTTCCTAAGTTGGGATAAAATGCCTGTCTTCTTCTTGATTAAAATATAGGACTTGGCTATCCCATATCAACCAGAACCAGACCCAAAGACATTAGTTAACCGGAGTGTAATCATGTCCACTGGTTCCTAAAAAAGATAAAGATTGTTTTTTCTTTAAAATAGTACATTTTTTATATTTAATTTATCATACCCCAAGCAAACAATCTTCTATATTTAAAATACAAAGCAAAGTAATCACAACACAAACTTTAGTTTTATAACCTCAGCAGCTGTATTTGTTTGAAATACTTCATGGGGTTTTGTTTTTCCCATCTTTCTTAAGTTGTTAGAAATTTTCGGAGTTCTTCCTTTGTTTCTGAAAATATATAACTTTTTCACTGGTGAGTGCAAAAGGACCTTTCTGTTCACAAATTGGCACCCATGATTTTAAATTCACAGCGTGCATTATCCAACCCCAACTGCTGTTGCCTTCATCCTGTCCATTCAGGCAGCTGACAGTCACAGTCAGAAGTCAGGATTATGGCTCCTCTTTTCCAGTACTGAAAATATTAACTACAGATTAGCAGTAGTTAAAACCAGGAGTGCTCAATTGAATTCTTTGTGGTATTTGAAAAACACAAACACACACACACAAAAACACAAGTCAAGAACTCCCCTGGGGAGACTGGTCTGCAGACCTGAATTGGGTCTCAGGTGCTTCCAGTGTACATCTTTACAAAAGAACCATTAAACTAATGTTTCCCAGTCTTTTCACTACCAAGAAAACCAAATCAAAAACATTTATAAGGAAACATTGATTTCCATAATTTTTAGATTAACATAGGTAGGAAGATAGAATTTTAAATATTTGAGTGAAGTCAAAGTTTATTAAATCAGTGTGAGAGAACTGAGTTCATATAATTCTAGCTTAAACAAACAAAAATTCTGATGTTTGATTAGGCTGTGTAGTCTCGTACTGGCTAAGTATATGATCACCACTAAACTTTCTGAAATATTGAAAGCAACTCATGAGCCCTTGAGTACCTTTCTGGATATCTGGTAGAGCAGGAAGAGAGAGCAAGGCTGAGAGGTAACGGAAAGTGTGTTGATGACTAGACAGAACTGCACATTTCAAGAGTGAAGCTAGATAGTGCCTCTCGGAAAACAAAGGAAGCTGGGAATGTTGACTTTCCAGCCGCATCCTCTCTAAATTGAAGAGGAAGAGGAAGAAGGGGCTAATGTTTATTGAGTGCTCATTACGTACCAAAACCTGTATTAAGGACAGTTTGTATTTTGTCTCTTCAGAAGCCCTACGAAGTTAGATGTTAAGACTGTTTTAGAGATGAAGAGACACATCCTCAGTCAGATACAAGGTGGTTTGCCCAAGGTCATTGAGCTGGTCAGTGGCTGAGCAAGAATGGAAAACCAAGATTCTTTGATTCTGTATCCAGTGTTCTTTCCAGTATACCACTCTGTCTTCTAAATGCGCTTGCTGCCATGGTCCAGTTTTTTAAAAGTCATGTAGGACCCTGGCTACATGAAGAATATCTCTCTGGTCATCATTTATGGTTGGTTCAATATTTGTGGAATATTAAGTTGTAGGGAACCTTATAACCAATACTCTAGGAATGTCTGTGAGTTCTCTAGAGCCCAAGAGTTGCGCATACTGTGAAAAGAAAGATCTACTGGGGATCCTAAGGCTCAGTAGTCCCAGAAATTATGCGATAGGTCACAGTAGCGTATCTTATATATTAACAAAGAATTTTTTGTAATAAAAGAAAAAAGACCTTAAGTTCCTCAAAGTTATTATTTAATTTTATTCTTGTGTATGGAACTTCTGCCTCTCTCTCAGCTCTCTGTTTCCTCCTTCGGACAATGAAGTGGTTAGACTAGACCAGTAGTTCTTAAAGTAGACCAATAGATCAGTAAGTGGGAATCACCTGGAGGGCTCATTGCTGGGCCCGCCTGAGAGTTTCTGATTCAGAAGGCCCAGTAAGGGGCCCGGGGATTTGCATTTCTAAAGAATTCCAGGTTGGGACTTCCCCCGTGGCACAGCGGTTGAGAATCTGCCTGCCAATGCAGGGAACACGGGTTCGAGCCCTGGTCCGGGAAGAGCCCACATGCCGCGGAGCAACTAAGCCCATGCACCACAACTGCTGAGCCCGTGCGCCACAATTACTGAAACCCGCATACCTAGAGCCCTTTCTCTGCAACGAGAGAAACCACCACAGTGAGAAGCCCGTGCACTGCAACGAAGAGTAGCCCCCGCTCGCCGCAACTTGCGCAGCAACGAAGACCCAGCACAGCCAAAAATGAATAAATTAATTAAAAATAAAAAAAAAGAATTGCAGGTTGAGGCTGAAGCATCATCCTGGGACGACACTTTGAGAGCCACTGGAGGAGATGATCCATAAAGTCTCTTCCAAAATTTATCTGATTCAGCTTGTCAGTTTCCTGGACTTCTTGGAAGGTAGCTGTATCTTCCACTTTGAAGATGTATGCCTCGAATCTCTGCTGTATTTAATTGTGTTTGTTGCCCTTTCTAGTCATAGTGCAAGTTCTTTTCCCTTAGAAATTATTTCCTTCCCCGCCCCGCATTCTTTGTGTACTGCCAAACAGAATGTTTGTTTAACTAATGTTAGTGCAGTGCATTTCCAGAGCTGCCCTTTGGGGAAATTTAAATGAAATTTTAAAGTATCCTTAAGAATGCAAATAATAAATTCTTTGATTAGCTGCAGGCATCTTTACATTGGGATGACTAAAAAAGGTTCTGGTTAATTAGAAGTAATTTGTTAGAAACCTGAATCCTCTCTTTTTCTCTCTCAGATTAAAACTCAGTTCCCAGCTGGATGCTTATAAGTGCAGGAAATGTAATTGTCAGATGATTAATTGCAAAAGATAGATAATTAGAGTTCATATGATGTGTCAAATATGGGTAACCAAGAGGTTGACTACAGGTTGAAAGAGAACAGCTGAAATCTAGATTGTGTGTTGTGGCTATCAATGGGTGATTTACCTTTACCACCAGAGCTTGAAGAAAGGGTTGGGTAGAAAAAGCAGTTGCCTAAACCTTGCCTTTTATCTTTTATCCCATTTTGGGCAAATTCTTCATAATAAAAATTACTAGAAGAGAGTTCCCATTACCTGAAATCAGGCTTAGAACATTAAGCTGTTGCTGAATTACCTTTTCTAATGTCAAATAAAGGATTTGGGATTTGTAGCTGTATTTCAGTACCATATGTATTTTTAAACTCCATTAAACCTATCTTAAGTATTTTTTTCCCTAGTTGTAATGGCTGGCTTTTATTTCCTAAAAATAATGACCAAATCTTATCTCCTTTGAAATTAGTATCTCTTGTACCTGGAAGTTAAATATTTTCACTGTAAGCATTGGATTCCAAATGGAATAGTTTTGCCTTCAAAAAAGAAAATGTACTTATGATATTTCTTTAAAAATCATCCATCAAAAAAATTAGAGAGTTGGAAAAAAAAATCCTACAGCCTGTCAGTAATTAAATTAGCCATCTCTATTCTGGCTTACCTGTTGGTTTATTTAAAATCACAATGAAATTAATAGAAACTAGATTTTTCTCCTGCATTTGTAAATGGGACTTTCTCCATCTTCTAAACTTTGTATTTTTACTGAAGAGTTTTTCAGCTCTCAGAAATACTGCTTTACAAATTCAGCTAATGACCCAAACCCAGCTTGTTTGTTGTGTAGGAGTTGTATTAAAATAACTCACGGTATGAGTATTGTCATTAATGATATGCTCATTTTGATAATGGGGCTGCAGATTCTTAGTCTGTAGTCCTTGGGGAGATGCTACAATTTTTTTTTTTTAACCAAGTATTGTTCTGGCTCCTTTCCTTGATTGGCCCAGAAATAGCAATCAGCTGGGGAGCAGGATGACATGCCTCTTAGCGATCCCTTTGATCTTTGAGATGAGTATCAACATTGTATGCTTCCTAATGGAAGTGTAATTTAATGAAATCTATTGGGTAAACATACTTCAGATGTTCAAAGGAGGTGACAAAATTTTTGCTGGCAGCCAGGACCTGGCGGCTTTCCAGCTTGCCTCTAGCTGCTATGCATATAGCATTAAGAAAGGCACTTAAAATAGGAACACAAAGTATTACTTTCATTGTGTTTCAACCCCCCTGCCTGCCCTCCCCTACCAATTTCTTTCCCTTAGGTTTATCTTTGTGGTATTTCTGTGAGTACCCTTTGACATATAACCTTTCCTATATAAAGTGGCATGTGAGATTTGATCTTTTTATATTTTTCTTGTTTTATTTTATGACACCAAGAGTAGTACATTGTGTGTATGGCACCAAAGTCAGGAGAAGTTGTAGCCATGAGACTTACATAGAACATCCTAGAGGGAAAAAGGCGCTCTATAAAAAGTACATATTTTCAGTATTGGTGGATTAAATTAAACATCTATTTTGGGGAGGAGATGATAGAGTGCTTTTGTTTCAACAATCCTTGAGGAAGTGTGATGGAAATAGACATAGACATCAGGAGTCGGGGACCTGACTAATGTCAGCAATGTCACTTTCTAGCTGTGACGTGTAGGGCCAGTCACTTTCTCTGGGCCTCAGTTTCCTTAGCTGTAAAATAGATTGAATTAGATAATTCCGAAGGTCATTTTCAGCTCCAAGATTTTATGATTCTTTTTAAAACTGAATATCACCGTCCAATAAAAGTATTATGGCAGCCACACGTGTAATTTTAAATTTCCTAGTAACCACATTAAAAAAAAAAGCAGAAAGAAAAGAGTCGAAATTAATTTTAGTAATATATTCTATTTAACCCAATAGATCCAAGCAAAATATTATCATTTCAGTATGTAATAAGTTTTAAAAATTATTGAGATATTTTACATTCTTTTTTTCTTTCTAAGTCTTCAAAAGCCAGTGCATATTTTACACAGCGTATTTCAGTTCTGACTATCCATATTTCAAGTGCTCAATAATCACATACGGCTGGTGGCTACCGATTTGGACAGCAGCTCTAGATGCTACAATCCAACTATTCCAAACCACATTCCCAGGAGACAGTTGGGCATGAAAATAAAGGTTCTGAGGCCTCCTCTAAACCAGTGGTTCTCAACTTTGGCTGTACCACCCAGGGAGCTTTAGGAAGTACTGCTTCCTGGATACCCTTGGTCTAGGTGGAGCCAGGGCACAGGGATTTTTAAAGCTTCCCAGGTGACTGCAATGTTCAGTCCAGGTTGAGAACTGCTGCACTAGCCATAATGCCCCTAAATGCAGCTGTGTTGTATTCGATAGATGCCCCACCATCAAGGAAGCCTCTATAACCTCCAACCCCACTGTCTACACCCCACTTTCTAGGTAATAAGGAGTATATAGGATCTTTAGATCAGATCCAAAATGTCGACACTCAGTATACCATAAATTAAGGGACTGATAGATTTTGTTTCTTCCATTAAAAATAAGGATGTGATACATAAGAGAGTGTGGACACTGAAGAGTTTTCAGAACAATAACAGCAACAAAAAATCATGCAAGGTGTTAAGAGGAGCCTTTGACATATAAAAACTCTTAAGTCTTTTATAATCTCAAATTCTGTGCAGTATATGAGGCAACTTCCAATCAATTGATACTCCTTTTTTTAATATAGTTTTAGATTTTTTCTTAGATAAAAGTTTATTTCCTTATAGTCCAGCTTCCTTTTTAAAGAATAGCTTTATTGGCAATTCCCTGGTGGTCCAGTGGTTAGGACTCCACACTTCCATTGCAGAGGGTCCAGGTTTGATCCCTGGTCGGGGAACTAAGATCCCACAAGCTGAGCTACACAGCCAAAAAAAAAAAAAAAAAAAAATAGCTTTATTGAGGTATAATTTATATACTATAAAACTTTCCACTATAAGTACACAATTTAGGGATTTTTAGGATATTTATACAGTTGTGCAACCACTACCACAATCCAGTTTTTAGAACTTTTTTTTTTTTTAATTTTATTTATTTATGGCTGTGTTGGGTCTTCGTTTCTGTGCGAGGGCTTTCTCTAGTTGTGGCAAGCGGGGGCCACCCTTCATCGCGGTGCGCGGGCCTCTCACTATCGTGGCCTCTCTTGTTGCGGAGCACAGGCTCCAGACGCGCAGGCTCAGCAATTGTGGCTCACGGGTCTGGTCGCTCCGCGGCATGTGGGATCTTCCCAGACCAGGGCTTGAACCCGTGTCCCCTGCATTGGCAGGCAGATTCTCAACAACTGCGCCACCAGGGAAGCCCCACAATCCAGTTTTATAACACTTCCTAGAAGTTCTCTCATGCCCATTTGTAGTCAGTCTCATTCCCATTCCCAATCCCATGCCACTGCTGATCTGCTTTCTCTGTATATAGTAGTGCCTTTTCTAGAAATTTTGTATAAATGGAATCATTTAATGTATCGAGCTTCTTTCACTTACCATAAGATTTTTGACGTTCCTCTCTATTGTAGTATGTATCAATAATTTGTTTTTATTACTGAGTAATATTCCAGTGAATAAATATGTACCACATTTTATTTATCCATTTACCAGTTAATGGACATTTGGATTGATTCTAGTTTTTTACTGTGACTATGCTGTGAAAATTCACACACATGTGTGTGGAAACATGTTTTCATGTCTCTTGGGAAAGTACCTAGGAGTGGAATTGCTGGGTCATTTGGTAAATATATGCTTTTCAAGAAACTACCACATTGTTTCTGAAGAGATTATACCATTTTGTATTCCCACCAGCAATATATATGAGGATTCCAATTTCTCCATATTCTTGTCAGCACTTGGCATTGTCAGTCCTTTGATGGTAGCCATCTAGTGGGTATGTAATGACATCTCATTGTACTTTTAATTTGCATTTCCCTAATGACTATTGATTTCGAGCATCTCTTTATATGCTTCCTAGATATGTATATATCTTTGGGAAATGTCTGTTTAAATCTTCTGCCCATTTTTTCTTAGGTTGTTTGTCTTCTTATGACTGAGTTTCTTGTATTCTGGATGCAAGTCCTTTATCAGATATGTGGTTTGCCAATATTTTCTCCCAGTGTGTGGCTTGTCTTTTCATTTCCTTAATGATGTCATTTGAAGTACAAAAGTTTTAAATTTTGATAGTGTTTAATCTATTAATTTTTTAATGGATTGTGCTTTCTACATTGTATCTCACAAATTTCTGCCCAACCCAAGGATACAAAGATTTTCTTCTAGAAGTTTTAGAGTTCTAATTGTTATGTTTAGGTCTATGATTATTTCAAATTAATTTTTTTTGTATGGCATGAGGTAAAGTATCTCAGTTATTTATTTCTTTTTGTATATGGATATCCAATTGTTCCCACACTATTTGTTGAAAAACTTATTTTTTCCCCCATTGAATTCCCTTGGCTCTTTTGTAGAAAATCAGATGAGCATAGTGTAAGGGTTTATTTTTGGACTGTCAGTTCTGTTTCAGTGTTCTGTATGTCTGTGTTTATGCCAGTACCACAGTGTTCTGATTACTGTAGCTTTACAGTAAGTTTTGAAATCACATAGTGTAAGTTCTCCAACTTTGTTCTTTAAAAAAAAAAAAAATTCTAGGTTCTTGGCATTTCCATTTAACTTTAAGAATCAGCTTGTCAATTTCTTTGAAAAAGTCTGCTGAGATTTTGATAGGGATTCATTGAATAGAATCAGTGTAGATCTATATGGGGGAAATTGCCATCTTAACAATATTAAGTCTTCCAATCCATTTATTTGTTTGTTCTTTAATTTCTCAGAAATGTTTTAGGTTTTTAGTATATGGTTCTTGTACTTCTTTTGAAATTTATTTCTAAATATTTTATTATTTATGATACTGTTGTGAATGAAGTTTTTTCTTAATTTTAATTTTTGTTTGTTCATTGTTAGTACATGGAAATATACTTGATTTTTGTATATTGATCTTGTATCCTGCAACCTTGCTACACTCGCTTAATAATTCAAGTAGTTTTCCTTGTAGATTCTTCTGAATTTTCTACATAAAAGATCATGTCAACTGTGAATAAAGACAGTTTTGCTTCTTTGCAATATGTGTACCTTTAATTTTAATTATTTATTTATTTATTTGCCTTTTTATGCTGGCTAAAACCTTCACTACTGTGTTGACTAGAAGTAGTGAGAATGGATTTCCTTGTCTTGGTCCAGTTTTTGAGGGAACATATTAATATTTTTACCATTAGATTGATGTTAGCTGAGATGTTTTATAAATGTCCTTTATCAGGTGGAGGAATTTCCCTTTTAATCCTAGTTTGTTTTCAGTCTGTATTATAAATGAGTGATGGATTTTGTCAAATGCTATTTCTGTGTCTATTGAGATGATCATGTGGTTTTTGTCCTTTGTTGTGTTAATATGATGTATTACATTAATTGATTTTTAGATGTTAAATCAGCCTTATATTCCTAGCATAAATCCCACTTTGTGATATTATATAATCTTTTGTATATGTTGCTGGATTTGGTTTACTAATATTGTGTTAAGGATTTTTACATTTATATTTATGAGGGATGTCGGTCTACTGTTTTCTTATCATATCTCTGTCTGGATTTGGCATCATGGTAGTACTGGTCTCTACCAGTGTAAGTTGGGAACTGTTTCTTCCTCTATTTTCTAAATCTCTTTGTGTAGGTTGTTTATTTCTCCTTTAAATATTTGATAGAATTCATCATGCAATGTAGGACTGGGCTTTTCCTTGTAGAGAGATTTTTTACTAATTTAATTTCTTTACTTGTCATAGGTCTATTCTAGTTCCATTTCTTTTTGATTCAGTTTTTTAAATTTATGTCTTTATAACTATTTGTCCACTTCATCTAAATTCTCTAATTTGTTGGTATAAGTTCTTCATAATATTTCCTTATAATCCTTTCAATTTCTGTCAGGCCTGTGAGTGTCTCCTCATTCATTTTGGAGTTTTGTAATATTGTCTTCTTTTTTCTTAATCAGTCTAGCTAAAAGTTTGTCCATTTTTTGGGTCTCTTTTAAAAAACAACCTTTGGCTTCTTTGATTTTCTCTATTATTTTACCTGTTTTCTATTTCATTGATTTCTGCTCTGACCTTAATTATTTCCTTTCTTCTACTTTAAGTATCATTTGCTTTTTTCTTTCCAGCTTCCTTAAGTGGCAGCTTAGATTATTGATTTTAGACCCTTCTTCCTTTTTAAGGTAAATATTTAAAGCTCTAAATTTCCTAACACCAGCTTCTTTTAAAAATTTAAGCCCATGGCCATTTTCTATATTATATTCCAGATTAATTTTAGTAGGCTAAACTAAAATTTGAAAATAGGCTTGGGAAGCTCTTAATCAGAGGTTTTTTTCCCCTAATACTGAGTTAAATGGTCTTAAGGTCCCAGGAGATAATATATATATATCATTTCAAGATACATGAAATGCGCAAGATGATGGAAATGTTTGTTTCTACGTGCAGTGAAGAGGCCCGAGTGTTCTGCCACCATGCTTTTGCCTTAAAAACGTTAGCCAAATAATAGTGGCCACCTGCTAATAGTCCATTTCACTGAAGGGAATAATTCAGCAAAGCCTTTTTTTTCTCTAACTTAAAAAAATTTCCTCTTCAACTCTTAATTTTGAAACTTTTCAAGCATACAGAAAAGTTGAAAGAAGAGTACAATAATCGCCTATATGCCTCTACTTAAATTCAGTGGTAACTGTTAAAACTTTCCTTCATTTGCTTTCTCTGTCTCTTTCAGAGATACCTTAATTTCTTTAACCCATGTATATTACTGAAGACAGCGTCAAGGATAAACTCCCAGGTTTCTAGCTTAAATAACTAGGTTTTTCAGTGGATGACGCTAGTTATTGAGTTGGGGAAGACTAGTGTGGGACATGTCAGTTTTTTATTTCTCTGTTTGTTTAGTGGGAGAATAGTGGTTGTAGAATCAATAATTTACTCTCAGATGTTTTAAATTTGAGTTACTATGAAACATCCCAGCGGGGAACTTAAATAGCCAGTTGGATATATCAAATTTGAGTTCAGAGGAGAAACTGAGTTAGATCTATTTTGATATTAGCATATAGATATTTTTAAACCTTTAAAAATAGATGAAAATACTTAGGTAGAGGAGAGAGTGTCAGAAGAGTGTTCTTGACCAAGCTCGCAGGAATTATAGCATTTCGAGTTCAAGCAGAGAATGGTTAGAATTGAATTAGAAAAAAAAAAGCCACTGGTGAGGTAGAAGCAAAGCCAGATCGTTACTACAGAGGAGACCATTTAAAGAAAGAAGATATTTCAACCAAGTTGATTGAAGTTAAGTTGATAAGAAGTTACATAAAATGAAGACATAAAAAAGTGTCCACTAGATTGTCTGCATGACACTCTTGACCTTGACTAGAACCTGTAGGTTGAGTGGCAGGAACTAAGGTTCAGCAAACCCCTTTATGTTTTTCGGTTTTTTGTTTTGGTTTGGTTTGGTTTTTGTTTTTTGCTGCACCGCATGGCTTGCGGGATTTTAGTTCCCTGACCAGGGATCCAACCTGGGCCCCTGGCAGTGGAAGTGCAGGCTTCTAACCACTGGACCACCAGGGTATTCTCAGCAAATCCCTTTAAAGCGTGGCTTGGTTACTCGCAACCATAGTCATTGAATAATTTATATATGAAGATCATTAAAATAAAATTATTGCTGTATTAAACAAATTCAGTGTTAAGTTCATTTCACTTAAGCAGATATTTATTAACTACCAATTTTAAGTCATTTAAATGGTCATGATGATGCAGATTGTGTTCTGATAAAATGGACAGTACAATTTTTGGTCAATGTCATCCTGGCTGTGTTGCTGACAGAGAACTATTTCAGCTAAGAACTTAAGTTTATTCTGAATATTTGGGTAGAGCACTTCAGTGTGATCATGACCACTTACTAGTTTTTTTCAGTAGTTATTTACATCTCTTTTATTTTCAACCATACAGCCGCCAGTTGGACCAAAGTTTAAAACAAATTGCCTTAAAAAAAAAAAAAAAAAGCCTGTTGGTTATTCTTTCTTCAGCAATGGAAGGAGGCGGGTAGTAAAAGAAAGGAAACATTTGAGTAATGTGATTGGATTGATTATATAAAGTGATTTATTTTAGAAGCTTTGCAATATGTAATGACACTTCAATAATTTGGAAATTATGATGCAGAATAGTTCCTGTTCTTTCATATGTCCTTCCCCCACTGGATTATGCACTGTATATAAATGCTTTCTGTCCAAGGATTCAGAGTAAACTTGGGTTCTTAGCTGAAACCCAGCACAACCAAGTTTATACTGACCAGAGAAATGCTCCTTCTATTTTATTAGACCATAATTTGCCTTTTCCTCAGGAGGCTAAGTTTTTCCTAAAGAGCATTCTAATTCTGAAGTGCTAGTATTGTATGATTTATAAAATGTTAATGATGTTGTTCTTTTATCCTACAAGACCTTTAATTTTGCTTGAAAATGGATTCTTTCCCTTGTATTTGATTTACCTACAGTTTCCAAGCACACGGTAAACTAACCTCCCCACTACCAACAACAAATGAACGCAATACTTTTGAAAATCTTCTTTTTAGAAAAACATTATGAAATATGCTGTGACTATTTAGGGGAACAAAATGGTAGTAATTTATAAATATATTTAAACTAGACAGAAAATAATAAATAAAGCTTGTGAGATATAGTCACCCCGTTGGCTCTTTTTGAGTTATTCATATGGTGCTCAAGTTAAATAAAGATTGAGTAGACCTCGGTTTGCAGTTAGAGTTTTAACCACCATTTTTTTTCCTCATGTGACTTCCAAGGGTTTTTGAGAAACAGTTTTATTGGAAACATATACTTTGTTCCTTTGGTCCTTATTTCTTCTTTTTTGAGTAAATCACATAATTTTTAATATTATATTCTATCTCCCATATTAAATATTTATACCCCTTTGTGTTTATTTTTTAGTGGTTCCTATAGGAGGGTACAGTGTGTATCTTTAAGTTATTAGTCTGCTTTCAATGTCATATTCCTTCATAGACAGGTTAAGACTTTACATAGTAGAATTCCATTTACTTGTCTCTCACCCTTTGAACTCTTGTTATCTTATATTTTACTTCTACATATGCTATCCTCATGACAAATACTTAGAAAAAGTCTTTTATATTTACCCAGATATTTATTATATTGGAACTCTTTTTTCCTTCATACAAATCACAATTTCCATTTGGTGTTATTTCTCTTAAGTCTAAAGAACTCATTTTAACATGTCTAGTTGGGCGATTCTCTCAGATTTTATCTGATTTAAAAATGTCTTTATTTCACTATCATTTTTGAATGATATTTTCACTGGCTTTTGACTTTTAGTTCGACAGGTTTCCCATCCCCCTCCCTACCTTTCTGCACTTTAACGGTGTAATTTCATGGTCTTCTGTAAATTTTCAGCCATTATTTATTCAAGTATTTCTTCTGCCCCCATTTCTTTCTTGTCCTTCTTTGACTCCTGTTACAAATATGTGAGGTCACAATATTATTTCACAGTTCTTGGATGCTTTTCTTTTCTTTTATCTTTTGTCAGTTTTTTCTATCTTTGTGTTTCAGTTTGGATACTTTACATTGATCTCCTTTTAAGTTTACAGATCCTTTGCTGTTTCTAGTCTGCTCTTAAGTCTATTTAATGATATCATATTTTTAATTACATTTTGATACCGTATTTTTTTGTTTGTTTTTTGGCCATGCTGCATGGCTTGTAGGATCTTAGTTCCCCAACCAGGGATTGAACCCACACCCTCTGCAGTGAAACAGCAGAGTCCTAACCGCTGGACTGCCAGGGAATTCCCTGATACCGTAATTTTGTGTTGTCATTTCCATTTGGTTCCATTTCCATTTTTACAGTCTCTCTTTCTTCACTGAAATTCCCCATCTCTTCATGTGTATTGTCCATTTTTTCCACCATATCCTTTAGCATTTTTATGATAGTTATTTTAAAGTTCCTGAATGATAATCCCAATATATGGATCATCTCTGAGTATGCTTCACTGACCATGGGGCATATTTTCTTGATTCTTCACGTGTCTTGTAATTTTTGATTCTATGCTGGATATTTTGTATAAAGGAGAGTCAAGTAAGTAAAATTTTATCCAAACATTCCCCCCCCACTTACCCCCACCCCAAAACCCTCCCTTTTATTTCAGGCTTCTATGGCTAAGTCAACTTGACCTTTAGTTGGGCTGTGTGGGGGCTTCTTTTTTTTTTTTAGCTTCAGCTTAATTCACATGTTTTGAGGCTGAAGTTAGGATCTTCCTTGTGAGCAGGGCTTGAGCTCTGAGCACTGGTGAGTTTCCAAAGACTTCTTTCTGCTTTTCAGCTGGGCCACCATCTTTTTGATTTGTGGGAGATCCCTCTCTCACTTTTACAGCCCCACTGCTACCTTTATGAGTCTCTGGGGAATTCTCTTTGCTTGCCAGTCTTGCTCCCTGGCTTTTGGTATCTTGGCAGATTCCTCTCTGCCCTGCTACATAAATCAAGCCTTAGAAGGGCAGTTGCCTTATACTGTTTGAAGATCCAGAATGCCTCAGAGGGTTTCTCTCAGTTCTCCTGTTCTTCTCCCCTATTTGTACTTTTGGTGGCTGGAATTTTGGAATGCCTCAGATAGGTTTCCATCAGTTCCTTTGCCCATTCCCTAGCCTACAGTAGCCAGAGTGCTTAGCATGGACTTTTCTTAGCTCTGCTGCCTTGCACTCCACCTTCAGAGGGCCAGCTGTTTTAGGATTGAGGGAGGTCTTGTACAACCCGGGGGAGCATCTCTGTCAGAAATCCTCCCATGCCCTGAGCACTCAGTAATGACCCATAGGAAAGCATTGCTTGGTAGACCCTATACCTCACTCTGTGGCTCAGGTTCCTTGAAATCCTAACCTGTTATGCCAGCCCTGATGCAACCTTTAATAGTTAGTTAGAAGTGTGACTGGTTTCTTCTTACCCATATCTGTGGAGGCTTCCTCTACTCCACCAAGAATGAGAACAGCCATGGGTCTCTTCTCTGTTATAAAAGGCTTATGGTTTTCTGGACTGTATTTCAGTTAGGTGTCTTTGTATCATCAGCTCTCTGATAGGTTTCTAAAAATTGTGATTTTTGTAGCTTCTCCAGCTTGTTTTGTTTGTTAAGGTGAAAGCAATGGCTTCTTGTGTTTTTCTACATTCTTTGGGAAGCAGAAGTCCTGTGTTATTCTTTATGTAACTCTGCTTCTCTGAACAAACTGTGTCCCAGAGTGCTTCTGCCAGCAGCCTGCTTACACCTTCCCACAGCCATTGTTTCAAACGAAGCATATAGATTTTGTGCTTCAGAATGAGTCCCTCATCTTTAGGAAGTGTATTTTAGTTGGTGCTTTTTGAGCTCACCTATGGTTGTGTCCTCTTACTATCCTTCAGGCATTTTGTCATCAAGTGGCTCTGCATGATCTCATCTGCTTTGGGACACCTCTCCACATAATTTGGGATCTATGAATAATATCTGTTTTCTAGTTTTGCCAAGAAAGGAGAATTCCGAGTATATTTGTTCTTGTTATTCACCCACCTACCCAAACCCAGAGGGGAAGGAGAGGGAAAAGTGATGACTTAGAGGGAACCTGTTAACTTATGCAGCTGTGTTCTTCTTGCAAGTCCTATTTAATCATTCCAACAAAGTGTTTTTCATTTCTTTTATGCAGCTATGCAGACTGAGACTCAGAAAGGTTAGACACCCTCTCTTCAGTCACATAGATAATAAATAGCAAAACTAGGATTTGAATCATAGTTTAACTCATACTGTTAAAAAAAATGCTGATAATGAAGCACATTATCTTTGAAGGTTCTATGTTATACTACTGTCTGAATCCTTTTCAGAGTTTGGGATGACATCTACAAGGATTTTCTCTGGGATCACATATATAAGTATTTGCTCTTCTAGAGAGAGCAAATGGGTGAATGGGAGCCTAAATCCTCAGAAAACGTTGAGGGTCAAAGCAGAGAAAATCAAGTTCAGATATAAATAAAAAGAGTCAAAAGAAAAAAGACCAAAAATGGAAGGCAAAATTGAGTCCCAAGGGCAAGGAGGAACTGGAATGGAATGGCAATCTGGTCTTTATAGTCAGAAGTTTGGGTGATAAATAACTGGGAGCAGAACTGAAGTGGCCATGTTGGGCAAAGTTGTGTGAGGCCATCTTAGAATAAAGAGCTGAGGTGGGCAAACCCAGAGTTTTATATGCTAGAAGAGTAGACTTGCTGGCATTCTCAATAATAATTATTATTATGATTAGAGCAGTTATTGTTCTTTAATTCCTAGTATGTGTTAAGCACTGTATTGGTTGTTTTATAAACTTTACCTTGGCTACTACACAGGGGCTCAAAAACTTTCTTGTTAATCATAACTAGAAAAGGACGAACCTGGGATTTGAATCCAGGCTCGTCAGTTGCCCAAATTGGAGATCTTTTTAATTTATCATATTGTTTTTTCAAAGGACAAGAAAACAAATTTAAAAGAGTAATAGTAACTTGCCCTAAAACTCAAATAAAAATCATTGCGTGTATATAATGTAATGTTAAATGTATTCAGAGCAGAAATCAGAAAGAACAGAAAAATGAGTGGCCTCCTCAGCTTTACAGATGGTAAGATGGGGTACACTTTGGTTCATGGTAGAATCTGGAAGAATCCACTAATGTCCATCTCTATGAGTGTTGTTGGGGTTACCATGCCTAAAGGTAATTCAGAGGTGGGTCCCTCAGATGATTAAAGGATTAGGAAATTAGACAGATGAAGTAAGGTCCTGGGATCATTTTCCCTGCATGGAGAGTTGTGGAGTTGTTAAGTGTCTTCAAGTCTATGAAGAAGTGTTACACCAAGTGTGGTCAGCAGCTGTGGCTGGGCTCTACTGTATGTGTGACTGCAGGACCATAGATTTAAGTTTAATTTAGGGAAACAATTCCTGACAGTAATCGGTGACTGTTGGTAAACCTCCTTTGTGAAGGTTAAGGAATCTCCTTCCCAAGGTCTTTATCAGGTACATTCAGTGTGCCATGACGTCAGGGAGCAAGGCACTCTAGAGGACCTCTCAAGGTCCCTTCTAGCCCTAAGGTCCTATCATTATTGCACATTTATAGAGCGCCAGAATTGGCTGGGTTCTTTTCAGAGAATGGAATTACATTCAGTCCCAGTCCAGGGCTATCACAGTCAAAATTAGACAGATCAGCAATACCTTGATTGCCAAATCAAGTCAAAGTTTAGTGGGCACATGTCTAACTATGTGAGAGTGTGTGTTCTCTTCAGGAACATTAGAGCATGACCTAAGAGCACGCTAAAAGATCTTTAGTTAGTGCAAAACACTCCAGTGAAATTTGTACTAGGATCCTCTAGGCATTTTTGTAAAATAATAATAATAATAATAAATCATTTATTTGTTAAGCAATCTGATTTAGAATCATTGTCCTCAACACTTTTATTCAGAAAGAAATGAAGGGGAAAAAGAACTGTACATTACCGCCAAACTATTTTAAATGGTAGATAATATTCTGTCATTATGAACTGATAACTTTGAGCTTCTCTGACCAGGTATGATTTAGAGTCCATTCTACTAGCTGAACTACAAAAGAAAATTACGTTGCTAATTTAAAATTAACAAATGTAATCCTGCATTGTTACTGAAAAAAACTAAAAGAGAACAAACACCATTGTACATAATAAAAATTAACAGTTTAAGTAGTCTGAATTTGAAAGGAGTAATGGTCTCATACTTTTGTTTAACATGAGCTGTTATCTATCTCATCAAGGATTTATTCTGGACATTAGCTAATCTCAGACATTAGCTAGTTGTGGAAAATTAGCTTAGCAAGAGCCTCTATCTCCTTATCCCACTAACTTTTTCATACTTTTTAATCACTTTAAACTTTTTATTTGGAACTAATTTCAAACTTTCAGAAAAGTTTAAAGGATAGCACAAAGCACATACATATTCCCTTTACCTAGATTTGCCTATTAACATTTTGTACTGTTTGCTTTATCATTTTTGTATGCTTTCTCTATTGATCTTTTCAACTCTACATATGTCTATTTTTTTCTGAACTGTTTGAAAGTAAGTTGCATACATCATGCATCTGTTCATGTTTTTAAATTAACGTAATTTTATAACTTTCTTCAAAGTAAAAATAGTTTTTCTCAGATAGTTCTATCATTTACCAAAATGTAGAGGCCACTTGGAGCATTATATTTTACCTTGCTTTTGTCCTGTTATCTATTTTAACTACCATTCATGAGGTCCTTTTCATGTCATATCTGGACTCTATTATTTTTTTAGATTGTCCTTTAATAAAATCTAAAGTCTTGACATAAGTACCTGTTGCTACAACATAAAAAGTTATAGCTATGTCATGTGACATATTACAGAATTTTGTAAAGTGCTAAATTCTTGTTACATAATTTTGATTGAAGAGAACTCATTTTCTAATGTAAATGCTTGCATTTAAGTAATTGAACTAATTAGATTTCTATTTAGTAAAATTACATTGGTTCAATTGAAGTTTTTGATCTGTATGTTTGTTCATTTTCTGTGTCAGCTCGATGTGGATTCCCAGGGTTGAATTTGCATGTTTGCTTATTTCCTTCACAGCAGTGTCTGATCCTACTAGTCTAAGAATGAATTTCACTGAAAGAGTAGCTCCAGAAGTTCCAGAATGAAGATGCAGCTTATAGAAAAGGGAACGGGATTCAACTCAAATAAAAATCATAGGGGAGGGGATTAAACTATTTTATATACTGATGGGCAGATTGATGTAATTTTTAAGTTGTGAAAATTTTATTACTTTGTCTTTACTGATGTAATTTATCAACATCTTTAATGTCTAAGATTAATACCAACTTATAATAGATCCTCTGACTATTTTTCCAAATAGTCTGAGACATGGAAGTGGTTGGGTATAACTGTGATGAGGTCAGTTCTCTAAAGTTTTCAATTATTCTTTGTGAGTGTTGAAGACACAGAGCCAGAATCAGTTTAGGCTCAGGGAGAATGATGGTTTTACTTCTCAGATTGACTATTTAGGCTCAGGGAGAGTGATGGTTTTACTTCTCAGATTGACTATGTTGTGGGCAGAGGCATCACCTGCATTCCCCAAAGGACTATAGATCAGAGAATAAACTCAAAATGCAACACAATGTTAACTTTTTCATGTGGCTGATGAATTTTGACTTGGAATTTTCTTAGAAAGCCTTGTTCTCCTCTGATAACATGTAATTCCTGTCTGTTTGCATTTTTTTTCTTGTGTGTTTATTAGTATTAAGCATATTTCGTGCTTACTTCATGTTAGACCACTGCCAGAAAAACTAGACAGAATTAGTTCCAAAAATATTTTTCTTTCTTAGCACCCACACACAGGATGTGCGATCTATAGTAATTCTTATTCATTTGAAATAAAGCAATTTGTTCCTGTCAGTAGAGGATAGGTTTGTTGTTTTAAATTGCTGGGTTTTGTTTTTGTTGGCATGTTCCCCCAATACAAATTGAATGGCTGACAAAAATCTATTTGTATGACAGGTCAATCTAGATAAGTGCCCTCTGTTGCCTAACGGTACAATTTGGGGTCTCAGACATAAAAGCAAACTGAATGCCAGGCTTGTAGCAGAGCTTCTTCATGCAGATAACAGAAATAATCCATATTCCTCAGGTCCACAAATCAGACAAACAAAGGAGAAATGTGCATGCACATCATCTCATTTGGAAGGGTGGTCTTTTAGCTTCTACATCATGAAAATGGGAAATATCTAACTTAGGAGAACAGTACAATAGCTGATATGACATATGCCTACATTTGAAATTAAAGAGAAATGTGGTCTTGACTTATGAAGTTGGAGAGAGGTCTGCTGCTTAGCATTTTCCCATAGTGTATTGGCTTTTGTCGAATGAATTTGCTTTCTATTTTAACATGCCTACTCTGAAATAAGTTATATCTTTAGACAATGATTCTTTTATAGCTTTGATATTCTGCTACAGATAGGGTTGAAAAGGTCTCCTTTACTCCCCAAGATGAGGCGCTGAGAATTTGTACCTGTTGGCTTACCTCTGCCTAAAAACATGTCAGTCTTTCCATACAAGTATCTGTCAAATATAATTCATAGATAAAAAGAATGATGAAACATGTGGTAACAACAGTTATGGGGAAAGAATTGGGACTAGTGCATAAGGTAACAGACATCCTGGAAATATGGCTAAGGGCCCCAGTTGTAGATATTCTGAAAAATAAGGGTTTAATCCATAGGGCTTGGTGATTGGATTTGGAGAATAATGGAGAGAGTAGGAAAATTTTTAGGATTATATCTGCGTTGACTACGTACATGGTAACACCATACCTCAAATTATGGAAAACAGGAAGAGGAGCAGCATATAGGAGAAAGAAAATGCCCCACTTCGTCTGTGTTAAGTCTGAGCTGCCTTTTGATTATCTTAGGCACCAAGTAGGAATTAGATTTATGCAGAAAACATGTCTTTGCCAGCCTCTAGGTGGTGGTTAGAACAACAGGTATAGATGAGATCAAACAGATGAGTGAGAATAGGGCTAAGGATGGAGACCCAGGGCATACAGAGAGAGCAGTTATGATGAAGGAGACTGAGAAGGAGAGACCAGAAGGATAGGAGGGTGGTGGTGTAACTGTTAAGGAGAAAGTGGGCAACAATGTCAGATGCTATTGAGAGGTCTAATGAAAAAGGGACTGAAAAGTGGCCATTGGAGCCAAAGTTGGTACAATTTGTGCAGCAAAATTAATGAAGTAGTATTGGCTTATAAGCCAAAGTATAAAATAAATATCCATGAGTTCATCCTGATACCAACTAATGATTGAATAGACAGATCTCCCATGCCAAATAATTTCTGTAGCTACTCCTTCCTCACGGAGGTGGAGCACAACTCCCCAGTCCTTAAGTGGGGGCTGTGCATAGCGCACACAGTACAAGAAGGAGGGAAAGAGTAGCTTTACAATGGAGAAAGCTGATAACCATCTCCGCAGCCAGGTTATCAAGGTCAACGTCAACAGTGATAAATCATGTTCATAGTCCGTACCTTTGATATGATGTTGATGAAAATAGCACTTTGCCTCTGTGGTCTTCCTCCCCAAAACTTATAACCCCCGTCTAGTCATGAGGAAAACCTCAGACTAATCCCAATTGAGGGACATTCTACAGAACACCACTACTCTTCAAAAGTGTCAAGGTCATCAGAAACTAGGAAAGCCTGAGAAATTGTCACAGCTAAGAGGAGCCTAACATGACACCTAAATGTAATGTGGGATATTGGATGGTGTCCTGGAACAGAAAAAGAACACGAGGTACTAAGGAAATCTGAAAAAAGTATGGACCTCAGTTTATAATAATGTGTAATAATGAACAATTGATTCATTCATTATGACGAATGTACCACAGTAATGTAAGATGTTAATAATAAGAGACATAGACGTAGAGAAAAATGTATGGATACCAATGGGGAAGGGCGGGGGGGTAGGATGAATTGGGAGATTGGGATTGACACATATACACTATTGATACCATGTATAAAATAGACAACTAATGAGGACCTACTGTATAGCACAGGGAACTCTACTCAATGCTCTGTGGTGACCTAAGTGAGAAGGAAATACAAAAAAGAGGGGATACATGTATACGTATAGCTGATTCACTTTGCTGTATAGTATAAACTAATACAATATTGTAAAACAACTATACTCCAATAAAAAAAAGAATAATATTAACATCAAAAAATAATAAGGGAAACTAGGTGTAGGTTATATGGGAACTCTCTGTATTATCTTTGTAACTTTTCTAGAAATCTATAAGCATTCTAAAGAAGTTATTTTAAAATGATTTTGTCAACTAGGAAGTCATTGGTGTTCCTGGGGAGTCCTGTGGCGTGGTAGGAAAACATCCAGTTTGTTGGAAGTTGATAAGCTGCTGGGACATGAATAAGTGTAGTTAGTGCTTGTAGTATACTCTTTCGAGAAGCTTGGCTAGGAAAGGAAGAATAAAGAGCAGTTGGGCATTAGCTGGGGAGTGTAGTATAGGGTAAAATAACCTTTTAAAATATTGAAAGTTGGGGTACACTTAAAAATGTTTGTATTCTTAAAGGGAAGAACCAGTAGAGAGTGACACATTGAAGATAGAAGAGAAAGAACATTTACTTGATGAAGCAAAGCCCCTCAGTAGGCAGGATTTTATTCTGTTCAACTGAAAATGGAGAATCTTTTAGATTCACAACATGTTTATGAATCAGGTATGAATATTTATATTTACTTAATCATATTTTATAGTTTTGGGTCACCCAGGTATAGAAGTAATCTTCAAAATATTTCTGTAGAGAATTTGGGCTAAAATAGTTTTGTTTTATTGGCTAAGCATCACAGTTATATTGGCTATATTCATAAAGCATTAAAAGGTATAGTGTACACCTCTGAATTATGAGCACTGTAAACTCAAGGTAACACAGCATATTCTTTAATGAAGAATCTCTCACAACATGGGTCCAAAAGTAAGTACCAAGAAAAAAAATATTGTAAAAATTGTTTGCTTATGAGATGGCTGGTTCCAAGCTAGAATTTCAGAGTAGATAAATCGGGAGTCACCAGATCTCACGGGTAAGCAGATAATTCTTAGCACATCTTAATAACTGGTGTGGTTCCTCTCCTGCCATGAGGGTAAATTATTGTTGCTTTATGATGTAGCCTTTGAAGATTCGTCTTGACACGTATCTCAGTTACACCCATAGGTGTGGTTGTGACTCACCAACTGAGATTAGACACTTTGTTCTATCAAATAAAACATTCTGCCTTAAGCACGTGTCACCCTTGGACTTTCAAATTTATTGTTGTCAATATTCCAGATGTTAACAACAAAGTATAAGTAAAGGTTTGTTTGTTTGTTTGTTTTGGAGGAGGGTGACAAGAAACAAAATCTACAGACTAATCAACTTTATAGCTGATGATACATTCATAGAACTAGGTGAATGGTACAGCCAACCTTGCCCTGGGGAATGAGTGATACGACACCCCCAGCCTGTCTTGGTGGTCTGGTAAAGTGAAAAGAGCACTGGCATTGGGAGACGGATTCTGTCCTTCTTCTGCCAGGTCTTTCCCGGGTGTGTGGCCTTGCGTAGATCGCCCATCTGGCTTGGAACCTCTCATCTCTATGTTAGCAGGCTGGTTTAGATGATGCTGCATGTCACTGTCAACTATCAGATTCTGTCATTTACGTGATATCCTCAGTGACAGTGACATAGAATCCTCAAGATCATTTGTTCTTGGATGTCTGGATCACTTGAAACTACGACTGTGGATGGATTTTCAATGAATGAATCACTTTTCCTTCCTAATGCTAGGCAGATTACATAGGGAAACCTAGATACAAATTAATTATATAAATCTACATACTTTATTTCAGTAATTCTTTTAAAAATATAAATAAAGCATCTGTTATATAGCATTCATTTATCAGAGTATCATTTTCCAGTGGGAATGTATAGGGTATTTATATATCATTATCAAACAAAATAATGAACATTTTGACATTTTGATTATTTCAAGTACAGTCTGTGGAGTTATTTTATATTCAGAAAGACTGTAAAGAATTAGACTTCCTCTACTGCATACTTACACTGTTCCAGATGTTGACAACAACATCTGGACATTCTATCATGAGCTGATTTTCTGAATGAAGTAACTTAATTATTGATTGACAAACTAACATGATATAAGACACAGACACACTATGTTCAATAGCAGCGTCAAAGTTGTAAACTATAAACATATGCAAGCAAGTGGGGCCATGATTCTAAGTAACTCAGGTTGCATTTTGAAGCACTAATGTTAAATTTCAGGCGTAAGTTTAGAAATGCTGGAGGAGGAAACGAAGAAGTGCAGTTACATCATTTCTGGGCTCTCTGTTTTGCAAATCATTAAATGATGTAGTGGCAATGTGGTCAGAGTTCCTAGTATAAATAAAAGTCTATTCTAGCATTGTGAAACATAAATAGAGTCATTCCATATGGATTGCATATGGGTTTGTATGAGTCTATATGTGTATATATACAGATATAACCTCATCATATGGAAATAAATATTCACATGTGATATTAAAGCTAAATTTAAAAAAATAATTAGGAGAAAATGTGGTATGATTTATCTTATTATTTATAGCCAAAACATAACTATCCATTTCAAACACATAAAATGTTTTGAAAGTACAAGCAAAAATAGTAAATAAGAATGATTATAATAGAAAGACATTTGTAATTGTACTTTTTTGAAAAAAATTTCTGGTATTACATACTCAAGAGCAATGGGTTATTTTAGTGTTCGCACGGTAACCTGCTTTTCCAACTGCTGGTAGCCTAGCAGCAGGGCGTGTTAGTATTTTCTCTCTGGTGGCTTGCATATGGTCCATTGGCCATGAGTTTATGAAAGATAGAAAGTGTGCTTTCCCTTTATTAACGCTACAGTATTGGTGACATGTGGCATGTGCACTTTCCAGTGAATGAGTTTGACCTTTAACTCTAAACAGTCCCTTGAGCAAGAGCAAGCCATGTTTAGTGGAATGACTACTTAGAAGAAACAGATTGGAAGTTACTTTCTCTGATAGCATTAAAGAAATGCAGGAAAGTTTTTTATCATTGAAAGTCATCCAAAAATTGTGGAACCATAAAATAGGAAATTGGGCAAAACAATGTAGTAGTAGAATTACTGGATGAAATAATAGAATTTTTTAAAGCAACTTTTGGTATATATTGGCAAATCATTTTCAACGAAAGATGCACTAATTTATACTCTCAGTCATGTATGTGTACTGGTTTTATTGTATCCTTTCCAATATTATCAACTAATATTTAGTTGAACATCCTTTGCAGGGTCATCACATCCAAGGTATTATGATAGGCTTCCATTTGTTTATAATATTTAAATCCTCACAAAAGCCCTGGGAAATAAATATTGTCACCACTTTTTTAGAGATTGAGGGAACTGATGTTCAGAAAACTTAATTTTGACCAAGATCACATACTGAAATGTTACTTCTGTTCTTTTCACTCAGTGCCCTGTGCTTTGTCATCCTAACAACTTTCCAAGGATCAAACATTTACCTAACAGTTTACTTTACCTTTACCTCTATCATGTAGTATGGTATGTTTTAATCTTAAATTGCTATTTGCTAGAAATTACTACAGCACAGAGAACACGGTCATAAACAAAATTTTATAAATTCCATTTTATTTTTTTCTCTGAAATTTAAGTTTCCTGTCCTGGATTGATGAGGCTTTTTAAGTCCTGGGTCAGGGGTAGAGTGAAGATGAAAAGCTGAAATCACCAGCAAAGAAATAGAAGTAAGGTTAAAAATGGAATGCCTTGTTCCAAAGATAGATGCTTTTTAGAAAATGCCATCTGGGTATTACGGAAGTATGATATTATTTAATTAGAACCAGATAAAATTAGGTAAGAAATGAGTACCAGCAACTATATGACTAGCTAACAAATATAATTTCACGGTATTCTGTAGCTATCCCAAATTATAACAGGAGCAGTTAAATTCTTTAGAGTTGTTAAATTCTTTGGCTATGAAAGCATAACAGTTTTTAATAGGTGTGTCACCTGGTAACCTGGGGCGTTATTAAATATATGGAGACTGAAAGACATGGTAGAAGCAATGGAAAAGTCTGGCCAGACTGGGTAATTTGTTTTAGACCTATGGAGAAGTCTATTAACCATTTCTTCTATAGACCAATTTGATTAGGAAGTACGACAAGCTGTTCTTTCATTCCTTACCAAAACCATACTGCACTTAGTATCAATTATTTGGCTGTCTGCAGCACATAGATTAGAATAAAGGGCTTTCTTAGTGTTTGTGAATGTTGCAGATTGCTGATTAGTAATTAAAGTACTGAATGAAGAAAATCAGGCCAAAATTGAATGGGAATGAGAAAGTCTTAATTCTGTAATACAGATGTTGTCTTAAACAGCCCATTCAACATAGTAACATTCTTCATAACCCTGGAGTGTTTGCCTCCCATGTAAAACTCAAATCGAATGCCTTAGAGATTGTTTCCTCTCCCATGCCTTGTGATGTAGCTGTATGGGTATTAATTTAGTGAAATATCCTGTCTGCCAGGTGTGGGAACTTGCTGATTTTATTGTAATACCAGATCACTACTTAATTCATATGCAACAGAGTGCAGCACATGGAAAGCATTATAAATCTATTTACAGTGTGGCTGGTCTGATGATAACATTGTATTAAATTCCCAGGTGAGGCAATTTAAGCAATTGCTTTGCCATGTGCACGCCATGGAAATTAAATTCTCATATATGCTCTAGTAATAAACCAACTTCATTGTTATGCTTATGCTAGTGGTGGGTGCTAGAATCCTCATTCTGGTTACCTATACCCTGTTTCACATGTAGAATCTTACAGGAGATGGTACACAGATTACAGTTCTTAATTAGTTTAAACGAAGTTAATTCATTTTGTTTCTAGTTTAGCAGTGCCTGTCCGGGAACACATTCAGTTCAGTTGGGAAATGTTAAGGTCAAGTAGATAGATTGTTTCAAGCCAAATTTCCAGAGAGAACTGAGCAAGTGTATCTGTTTGAACTTGGCTTTAAGAGAATCAGCCAATCAGTATGCAGACGTTCTGTTCATCAAGTAAAAAACTGCTTGGAGTCTGAAATTCTTGCTTTCATAACCAAAGACTCACTTTTGTCGTCAGTTTAAAATAACCATTGAAATTTTGTGCATCATGTCTTAGGGATAACAATCAGTTGTTAATTTGTCATTTTTTTTATGGTTCATATATGGTCTGTAGATTTCTCTGTCCAACTGTGTCTCGTCTACCTAAGCATATAAGTTAGAAGGAATAAACTTTACAAAAACACACAACTAAAAGTGAGAAATGTCCTTGTATTTAACTGTGTGTGTGTGTGTGTGTGTGTGTGTGTGTGTGTGTGTGTGTGGCAGATATTGTCAGTTGAAGCTTTTCCATCCTTATGGTACAGACCTGAAATTGCAATAGATTACAAACTGCAGAGAGCTTCTGTCTTCTCCAGAAGCCACATATAAAGCACCAGTAGACAGTAGTAACTGACAACTAAGACTAAAAATGTTGACAATTTCTTGATTTGCCTGGTTAGCTTATGTATAGAAGTCATTAACTATTTATAAAATGCATTATGAATTGGGTTCCTTCAAACTGTAGCTGACTGTGTGACATTTCCAGCTCAAATTCTCATGCTTGCATTTGGCTAAAGTACAGATTTTATACAGTTGATAATAAAGCAAAAAATATTTTAGTTGGTTTATAAAGATACAGTAGGTGTTTCAGTTTCATTAGCTTTGAGTCTGCCAAATTAAAGTATGACATAGTACTTAGCAATGTAGAGTGAGGTTTTTAAAAAATTCCACAAAATGTAAAATATTTTATTGATATTTAGGAGGAAAATTCCATAAAATAAGCAGTTTGTCATTCAAAGGAATTGGCCTTTTTTTGGTATCCAATTAGTTTAGTGATGATTGTGCAGGCTAAATTGCAGTTGATTAAAATCAGCTTATTTAAAATTTCAAACCATAAAAATTTAGGAGAAAATACCAATGTCATGCATTTAAATATAATTCTTAGTAAAGCAAAGTGTTAATTTAAAAAAAAAATTTCTAAAGTGATACTTGAGTGTAAAGAGTTCAGTTTTCAGCATTAGCTGTGTCATTTTCATGAGGAACTATTTCTGATATTTGAAATGAGTTGTCTTTTCAATCTATCAGAAGAACATTTTAAGGGAAGTCAGTCCTATCAGAGAACATTTTATAAACTCAGCATATCATTTGCTTAATTACATCCAGAAAGCCATCCCAGTGAGCAGTTTTAACCATCCCAATGGTAAAGAATGACATTTATAGGGACCACCCTTCAACTGTGGATAAATCTTTAGTTCTCTGTTGCTGAGCATGTACACCCTTAATTGCTGGTTTTTAAAAGCAATGGATTCTAACCAAAACAAGATTAGATATTTAGGGATACATGTTTATAATTTTCTTCTTCTTTTGAAGTACATCAAATCAAAATAAGAATATAATGTAATTAAACAATCTATGCCAATTTGTTGGTATTTTGGTAAAAAAGGGGAAAATAAAAACAATCTCCATATGATATTCTTGCATACTGTGGAATGTTTTAGTCCCCCATAGTGATGAAATGAATAATTAAAAAGGCAGCTCTGATACCACAGCCTGTTTAAAGGTTCTCATTTCCTTTAATGCTGTAAAATACTTTTGCTAGCTAGTTTGAAACTACCGTAGCGAGGAGCTCCAAATGGGCAAAAGAAAGGTTTGGCTTGATTGAAATATTGTGGTAAGGCCATGAAGTGTACTGTCCTTGTAATTTAGCATTTTTCAGTACGATATGAAGTCAATAGAAATAGCTAACTAATAGTAGCTTCAGTAAATACTATAAGAGAAGCCAACCTAATATCTGCTGTTTGTGGTGGTAAGAAGTCTGCCATATTCAAAAATGAATGAGTTGGATCACTCCTGAATAGTTAAGACATCTGATATAGATGTCATTACTGACGTCAGTCTAATGACCTAACTTCTATTTTGTCCTTTCTGCAACATGGTTGGTTTCATTTATCTACTGCCAGAGTATGAGATACACATTTGTAGCAAGGAAGGGGAGCTTGGGGTAGAGACTTAGGGCAGGAGGGGATACCACCATCTCCTTTGCAACATTTTGCAATTTTTATATTTTTTTTCCTGAGAGTATTCAGAGGGTAATAGAATGAGGAGGAAATTTTGTGCGGTAGAATGAGTGCTGAGCTGTAAGTCAGGACCACAGAGTTCTAGTCTCAGTTTAACCAAAGCTACCTTTAGAATTCCACGAGACTGATCTTTTTTTCTCTAAAAAAATAAAAGGATGTCTAGGTTTATTTATTTTTATTTATACCCCATTCAGCCCTTTTCAACTGGATTCTGCCAGAGAGTTAAGCCTTAATACCCTAAAGTTTCTATTCCATGTAATGAACTAAACTCTCTCTCATGTCCCATCTTTGGGAGAATTGAGAAAATAGTCACTGAAATCATTTTCTGTATTTTGTGGTTCAGAAAAAGAACCCCAATTGAGAAAGGCAACTTTAAAATGATTTAAAATCTATTCGTTTTTCTTGTCAAAAGTCCTTTTAAAGTCTAATATAGTAGGATTTTATGTTTAAGATATTATGATCTCTATGTGGCAAAGCAGTGTTACTCATTCACTGGTTTAAAAATCTAATTAAAAATCTTGTTGACTTCTGCTCACGGATTATGGATAGTCCTTTTAAACTACAATAATTTTTCATATCACAGTTGAGCAGGTAAGAAATATTAAGTGCTAAACTGTAGACCCCAAGTGGGAAAAGATTACTGTTTCCCAACTGCCATTTTTTAATTGACTGTTTTTGCTTAGTTAATTCAGAAGCAGAAAAGGCAGCAAAGTAATCTGTAAATCGGCATTTGGGTCTGAAATAGTGATGCTGAAGTAGGATCTGAGGATGGCACTCTAGCTTCACAACTAATTTTCAGAGCTTTTTAGCTTTTCCAGATGTGTGCATGTTTAGATAATTCATGAATTGCTTGCAGACATGTCCCTCTGACTTTACAGGTAAAGGTAGATTTCTTGTAAAACAAAATTTCAGTGTGTGAAAAATTGATCCATAGCCTGCTTGTCTTTATTTATTGGAATTGTGAAAAGCTGGCTCATAGCCTACTTGCCTTTATTTACTGGGATTGGGAAATTTAATTTGTTTTACCAGATGTACACATACACACACTCCCACTACTTTTCCTTAGGCCATTTTTATAGAGGACTTGGAGACATTTAAATTATTGTTAGGAAACGGCATGTGCTTTTAAATTCTGGTTAGTAACATCACAATAATGAAAGAAATAGGGATATGCTGTTTTCCAGGCATTCCAGTGTATAGTTGGAGATATAATATTATCCTAGAATTAGAGATTTTAAAAGACCTATATTGTAGAGTCCATTTCCTGCCACAATATTAAAGACCCCCTATACTCTTGTTTTAATTACAATCTGGTGAGTGTTGCAGATATACAGCTGTATAGTTGTATTTCCTTTAGCTTTGTGGTCTGATTTGAATGACTCTGCACGGAATAACATATCAGTTCTGATCCGTTTGTGAATATTAATAGAGTACTTACACAATGCAGAGTTTTCTTCCATTACTGGCATTTGAAAAAACTTCTAATTTACATTAAACTCCTCAAGTTCAAGAACTTTGCACAACTTTGGTTTGCACATTTGAGCAAATAGGTTTCCATTAGGGGGCTCTCGAGGTTTGAGATGATCAGCGTTGATACCAGTACTGCTTCGAAGCCTTTACTTTCTAACGTTCATCTTGCTCTCTCCCTTTTTGTTTTGTTTTATAGAAAAGGTCACGGATTGCCTACAGTGACGAAGTACGGAATGAGCTCCTAGGGGATGATGGGAATTCCTCAGAGAACCAGGTAGAATGCTAATCAGGAAGGCCCGGTGGGTGGCTGGAGGGTGAAGGAGGTCACTGGCGCACTGGGCTCTCAAGCTGCTCCGTAACAGTATTAGCAGCAACTCATGTGGAAGCGATACTGTTTAATGCAAAGCTGGAGTCTTAATCAACTTCAAAATGTTTCTTGGAGATCTTACATTTAACCCTTTACCTTGTGATCACTGTCTGCTATCTTTTTAAAAAATCTTTTCTTCTCTTTTCTTTATTATTTAGTACTTAAGGAATAACTTGAAACACACTGTTTGCAGACAAAGCCAAGGTCCTCACCTCAAACACATGTAAAAGGAATAAAAAAAGTACATAATGCAGCTTTGATAATAATGCAGTATAATTAAATCAACACTTGCAGCAAAACAAATGAAAGTAAGCTTTCAAAATTCGACAGGGCAGCTCAGTCTCCTATTGTGTAGCTTCTTAAAAATACATTCACCAAAATGCAAATTGTAAGCACCAGTGTGGAACTTGGATACTCACAGAAAGGTCCTGCCCCTGTCAAATAATGAAGAAGATGATGATGATGATGATAGTGGTAGCAGTAGTAATAGGAAAAGGAAAAGTCTTTGCAGTTTAAGATCTGCACAGGCAAAAAAATTAAGATATAATTTCTTCTTAAAGAGGCCTTACAACTTGGCTGTCAGTTCTCACTGGATCACACAGTAGTGTCATGAGTCTAATTAATGTCCCACTTCTTTCTTTGAATTAATACTGCAGATTTCATGAATTCATGTAGATAATATATATGACTTTAAAAAAATGTTTCAAGAACCTCAGAGTAGAGATGATTTTAAAAATGTCTCAAACAGTCCTAGTGACTGATTCTCTTTGACACTTTTAAAGAAAATAAATGATAGGGAACTTCAGAAGCAAGACCTGAACGTGTTTATTAATGTTACTTTGGCAGGTCTAGTAAAAGTCTCTACTCTGTCTAAATAAAAATGAACATAAACCATTCATTGAGTAAACCAAAATTTTAATAAGATACTAAAACATAATATATTGATATCATTATAAAAATTGCATAATAGTATTTACCGTTTCAAATAGAGTATAAGTTTATATATGCTGAAATTATATTACTATCCACTAAAATGTTAATATTGTAAACAGGGTTGTTGCTTATGTGATTAAGGCCCCCATCTGTCCACCCCCCAAAAAAGGAGAGGAATCACTGAGCTGATTGTGTTTGTTTTTGGAAAGATCTTACCTCCTTCACTATTTGGATGTTATCGGCTTGAGTTCAGACATGTAAACACATTAAGATTTGACTTGGGATTTCAGCTTCCCTGATTGAAATGTGAGAATAGCTAAGGGAAAAAAAAATAAGGAGCACATTAAACACAAAAGCGTGATGTGATAAAAGAGTTTTACATATAATAGATTAAATAATGTGAGGATGAGAGCAAAACATTTTTTCTTCCTATTTTAAGTGAGATTTAGATTGCTCATACCTCTTGAGTGAATCATAGTTTTATTTTGTATCTTTACTGCAAAAAAATTATATTTTTTTGCAAAAAAAAAAAAGTGAATGCATAGTCCCCATGTCAATTCTTTAAAAAGCTACAGCTCTTTCCCTCATTTGAAACTACTGCCTAATACAGAGGAAATAGAAAGGAACGGGGTGTTTCTAACTCAGACTCCTTTATTGTAATGGATGTTGTAGTACTGTGACAGGGATCCTTTTTTTTTTTTTTTTTTGAAGCATGTTCCCTTCTCTTAATGGACATTTTATGTGCCTAGAACATTTGCCTTATATACATATAAGAATGACTTTTTTTTAACGCCTAAAGAAAAATATTCCACAAAAATAGATTGAGTTCATATTTTCTGAATTTCTCCAATTATATTCCTGTCACTTTAAAGTGATTACTCAGAGATTTCCCCTGGACTTCTGTAAATCAAACTTACAAATTCTGAAAGTGCTTGGAGAGCCTGAAGTTTAGTTGTAAGGAGCTGTCACTTCAATAAATAGAGTATGATGAATTATAGTCATGAGACTGTGAAACTGTTAGATTATTACTTATGTGAACTTTTCAGTCTAAAATTTGAATCAGATTTGAAAGTTCAAAGAGACGACACTTAACTTTTTGGATATTTTGTTACCAAATGTAGCAAAATTTCCATATCATAATGAAGCCTTTATGTTTCATTTTTGAGGCTCTTTATCATAATATAGGGATTAAAATCCCTAAAACTATAACATATCCTTAACCAGGAATGGTCACTTGAGAATAACTCTTTATTCTGCATCAGTATTCATTCAGACTATGGAATCAAAACAGAAGCATTTTCTTTAAAGGAAGAAAAGATTTGAATCTTCATTTTAATTTTTGTAGCTCAGTGGCCAAGAAGACAGCTTTTTCTGGGTAGGATCACCTGTAAATTATAGAAAAATATTTTTTCTGTACACAGATAAGTTTATTTTCAAGTTAATTGTTGAGAAATTGATTTTCAGAACTTTTTGGCCATGTGATATGTATGATAAACTTTTAACAATAGAGGGAAAACTTAGAGGTAAACAAAATGAGACAAAAATGGCAAGATTTGTTTAACTAAAATTGGGATATATATCAATTTTTTTAAATTATAGGTCAGAAAAGGAAAAGGATAAAGAATTAATAGCAAAGGCTGCAAATAGATAAAATGAACTAAGTACTAGCTATTTAGTTATTTTTGATGCAATATCCACATCCTCCCTATAGTGACTTCTTTATGGATTCAGACAAATGTGAATGCCATAGCTCTTATTTCTCATTCTGCCAATTTATAATGCATTTTTTTAGGCATCTGAAACCTGGCTGTTAATATACATAATTATGATCTGCCAATTAACTATAAAGTATATTAATTTACTCTTAAATATGTAAACATTTTTGCCATGATTATAATTGTTAAAATTTCAAAAATTAAGAATTTTCAAATGCATTTTAATGTCCTTTATACAGTACACATTTTTATTTAATTCCAAATTAATTGCTTTGTATAAATTCATTTCTATTATATCCATTGCATGCAATCAAATATAGCTCATCTGTGATTTACAGAGAAGGGACAAAATTACCTACTTTGCACATTCGTGTATTGTTGGGTCTTTCCAAGGGCTATTGTCTTAGGCATTATCATTCTATTCTTTTAACATATCAGATTTTCCATTGCATGTGACATTTTAATTTTTAGAAAGAGTTCTTGAAATGTAGTGAAGCTGTATTTAGAGTGGAAACTTAAGTAATTGTTAACTCAATTTAGTTTCATGAAAACGGTTCTCAGAAAAGGGAAAAAAAATAAAAAAAGAATCTTACAGAATTAAACCCCCTTCATAGTGGAGTATGATAATGGGGCAAATGTTCCCCATTTTGAAACCTAATAGTGTCTCAGTTTCCATCTGCAAAATTACATTGATCAGTGAATAAATCTGAACAAATGAAATTTGAGTAAATCCTAAATAGAAGGTTCAAAAAAAGATATAAAGAGTAGGATATTTCTAAACGTGCAGACATTTTTGTGGTAAAGCAATATTCACCAGATATGATTGCTTAATTTTTTAATGCGAGGTTCTCTTAAGTTCCGATTTGGGCTTGCTGTGCATAAAGTGTGTCAAACTTCAGCTACAGACCAGGGGGTGAAGTCGGTCAATTTAATTCCCCAAGATCTAAAGAAGGTCGGTATCATTTCATATAGCCCTGGCAGAGCAGATCATTACCAGGCACAAATCTGTTCGTTACGTGCTGAGGGTTTATAGCAGAATAAATAGACTGTCATCATAAGTTCAGAAAATTGTGTGTTCGACCCACGATAATGTGTAAAGGGCGTTTAATAGAGTTCAGCATTTATTCGTTATCTGTATGCGGACAGAGACGGCAGTCGCGTTATCAGCTTTAAAAAAAAAAATTCGGTAGTTCTGGGAGTCACGTGACGTCCCTCACATACAGAGGCGCGCGCGCATGAACCCTCACATGCTCTGCCGTGCAGTTTTGATTTTAGTCACAGCAGAAAGCTTAACCACAAGAGATTCCACTGGTTCAAACCAGCGTAAACCAGATTTTTTCAGCCCACAAAGGAACAGATTACCTCTTGTATCAAATTCTGCATTGGGAGAAAATCTTTGTTTCAAAAAAGATGTTGATTATCATAACTCAACATGGTGGCATGGCACACTTTCATATCGCCTATAACGGAGCTAGTAACTCGATAAAATACGAAATCACTGCTTCCAGTCTAGTCTAAGCATTGTTAATTTTCAAAAATAGACCATCTTTTGTTTACTTGAGTGAAAACTCTCGAACTAAAAAAAAAAAAAAAAAAAAAGATAAAGATTAAAAACCCTCCCATTACCTAGCTTAGCTACAAATCCGGTGTAAAGCTTGGATGCAGCCATGCAGCACAAACAAGATAGAACGTTTTTTGTTTGGAACCTATTGAAAAAACAAATGGGTAGCATTTTTAAACACTCATTGATTATGGCAGGGTGGTATGGCCCAAATGGTCTCTATTGCTGAAGAGTAGTTTTAAACTTTGGCCCTTTAAGTATCATAGTCAACTGAAGAATGGTGCCCCCAGAAAGAAGAAATAGCTGTGCGATCAATTCCAAGATCAGCTCTTTCTGAGAGTTAATGTTTGCCTTTTTCTCCCATGATGTTTGGATAGCAAAGAGAAAGATTCCGATATATGATAGGCCAGGTATCTTAGCTTAGAATTTTACTTCTTCTGGGGAAGAATTGTAACTTTTCACATGAAATGATGAGGTGCTTGACTCATACACTCAGTGGTTGCTGAGATAATGAGTGTATTAATTACAAGTAATGACAACTTCATATATATTTTTGGAAGAGTGACATTGAAAGTTTCTTTTTCAGTAAATGCACTGTGAGGTATTATATAATAGATTCTGTACCCTTTTTATAAGTTTCATAACAGATTTGAAATCTCATTCTTTTGTACTTGAAGTACTTTTCAAATAACAAATAGAAATAACAGAGTAAGCTGGAATGCATATTGCCTTCCTTGAATTGGAGACAAAAACAGCATTAAGCATTGAGAAATCTGGGTTATCGTAAACATGATACTTTTAGAAAGACTTATAGTGAGCAATTCATGGCATGTTTCTCCCAAAGCAATACTTTAATTTATTGGCCTGCATATGTCAAGTGTTATAACAGATGTTACAGATATTTGGATACTTAAAAATTATCAGTTGTAGACCTGAATTGCTGAGGATGCAAATTTCAGACTTAGAATGTGGTTTATAGTCTCTTACAGCATAGGTTTCAGTTTTTATTCACTGTAGAAACTATGGCAGACACCTCAACTATACAATGATATTTGTGGTTTAGAATACAGTACTGTCTCTGTCTCTGTCTCTGTCTCTGTCTCTCTCTCTCTCTCTCTTCCACACACACACACACACACACACACACAGAGTGAACCAGATATATGGTTATATCCATTTTCTAGTTTCTAAAGAATTAAACAACTTGTTTTATCTGTTATATTTAAGACAAATGAATATTCTACAGAGGAGAATCAAAATGTTATTATAGAAGAGTTTACTAACAGGTAAAGAGTGGTTTGGGGTTTGACTTCGGTGAAAAGAGACTGCAGTACAAATGAAGTGAGAGAGCTCATTGCTTTGAAATGGCCCAGTTTACAAGATGAATAAAATTGAAAAGTGAAGAAACTTCAAAAATTTAAATAAAAACACCGTGTGATTGCAGTAGCCTCTTAAGCAAAACAAAAACCTAGAAATCAACTCTGATACACGCAGTATTTCTAAGGATGGTGAAATATTTTCTGATACTGCGTCCTAAATATTATCTATCCTGGCATGCTTTATTCCCTATTAACATAATGTTACTTCCAAAGGTGATCCTATTACTAGAGTGGGTACAAGTATGACATTAGCATAACAGTTTGTTGTTTTAAAATACTTATTGGGACAAAAGCATGAACTATTAATCATTTTCATTTGGAGGTAAAACCTGAAAGCAGTTGTCAAGATTCAAAATAGAGAAACATCCTGAAAACTTGTAAATACAAAACCTCTTCAGTGGTGCATTCTTAGAAGAGAAGAACAGTAAACTTGTTTTCTTTCTTTATAATATAGACTTCTATGAAGTCGTTCCCCTTTATTTCATGATGGTGTCTTAGATGTACTTTAAAAGAGAATTTCACACTATTCTCTTTGTTTAATGTGACAGTGTGAGAAAGTGATCTTTATTCGTTCAAAAAACTCTGCATGTAGTCTATGTTTAGGTTCTTTTAATGTGTTTGTCTGTGATTTTTAAATGCTAAACATGTAAACAGATAAATTGTCAATGTTAATTCTGTATCCTGTCACACAACTGATCTTTCTTTCCTGCCATTTCTCTCCTTTTTATCTTTTTTTTTGTGCATTCATGTTGCAGTTGATAAAATTACGTGAAGAGGTGAGTACTTCCTAGCTTGCTTTTTAAAAAAAAAAAAAATTCTGCTTTTCCCTATAAAATTGAGTTTCTAAATCTGAAGTAAAATCTTCGGGTGTGTTTTTCCAGGAAAATCTACACATAGCAAAAGTATTGATTATATTGCTAGAAATGTTCTCTGCTCTCTTTAAAAAAACAAGTACATCCTCATCATGCTTATCACAATGATCATTGTTGTTTGCCAGCTTTGGAAGAAAATTCAGATTTTAAAGACCAAAAAAGGGAGGAAAAATAAAGGAATATCTTAAAACTATACCCAAGCGTAGTTTTAATGTAGACTGACTTCAGTTTTGTTTTATTCGTATTGGTTTCTCAAGGAAGTCAATGTGATTAAACATTTTTTCCTGACATTCTGATTTATTTTACTAAAAACTGTTTTTAAAAAAACTCCTTTCTCTCAACCAAAATTCTTAGGTTCAACATTAGATATCATGAATCTATTATCCTTTTGAGGAAACACACGTATGTTATAAATACCCTACTAGTCTGTGCACACAGATACCTAAGAATAGCTAAAGCTCTCCTCATTGTTAAACACTTTCCTTTTTGTAGGAAATAGCACCCAAGTGAGTTCTCACTTTTCTGAGTTTGCTGGTCTGTTTCATAATGCAGCTTCAGACTTTTTTTGTGGCCGAGCAAATATTTACAACAATGTTGATAATTTTATCCCTGTATCAATGAGGGATGCTGAATGATTCTGTATATTTTTTTAAATTAGACCATACTTATCAAATATGCTTTGCTCTTTTCAGAAATAGAGTAGTAGTATTTTTTACTTAGTGGGATTGAATTTTGTTACTTTTATATTAGGGCATAAAATAATGGCCCATATTGCAATTTAAAAATTGTCTAATTGCTTATAATTATCAGAGTCCTGTGAATTATTTTCAAGTTTAGATTGGCTGCATTGATTGAGATTTTCCCAGAAGTTTTTTTTAATTGGTATGTCATCATTCTCTAGGTGATGTGAATGCTAATTTAGAGGTTTGTAGAGAGTGGTTTTCAACAGCTCTTCTGATTTAAGATGCATTAGTGATGTCTTCTCAGTAAAAGTAATAATGATATATAAAATGAAGGGTGAAAATACACAAAACCCTCATCCTCCAACCTTTTTGTGGTTTTTTTTTTTTTTATCTTCCCTGCATGGAAGCAGATGTATACACTAAATGAATATTATCAATCGCGGTTTTGATGTGAGTGATATGTCAACATTATTCTTCTGCAAGACAAACTGCTTGTATGTGTTTGCATATGCTCAGGCTTAGGTGAAGAATCTGAATTTTCAAATGTTAATGCAACCAACAATAGACTTGAAAACCACTGTATGCAGAAACTACATAAAGCTCTTGGCCCTGAATTTAGCCGTGAATATAATTAATAAACCCTTGTGCCTTAGTACCATCAGCATCGTTGACAGAAGATTTAGTTTTAAGCTGAATTGTATGGATTTAGTAATCTTAATTCTATAAGCTGAAAACATCACATCTGCATTTCTTTTAAAATATGTTTCGTCATCGTTGTATGGCTTAATTCCTTTGTTGTGCCTATAGCAACAGTTTTATCAGTTATGCTCCTGGAATGCATGTTTCCGAAACTGTAACCTGAGATGGACTTGTACTTGGAAGAGTTAGATCACTCAACTAACAGAATAGTATACTCTGAAATATTCTTTTAACAGTCTTTGATATGGGTGCAGCACTGATATTTATAGAATAGGTTATGGTGATGACACTGTTGGTAAATGGTTTGCTCCAAAGTGATTGTTTCTCAGCCAGGATCCTCAGAGTAATCAAACAGTGAATGTACCCCAGATTTCTTCCTTGCATCTATCCTAAGAAGGCAAACACTCCTCTGCTTCAAAATAGGGTGTTTCATTGTGTTTGGAAACGAAGTATGCCCCATCTGTTCCTTGTGATGCTCTTTTTGGGGCTCAGTTCTGGAAACAGAGCATCCTTGGAGGCAGGCTGGTAGTGCATAGGGAGCTGAACTGGTGTTGGCTCTGCCGAGCTCTCTGTTTGAATCCTGCATCTCCAGCTCTCCATGTTGCACAGCTCCTCACACAAGTGGAGCTGTGTCTGAAGCTTCTGCACAGCTTCACTTACCTGCTTTGAAAAGGGCTGAGAAGAGGGTGAGAGAATGAGTTTGGGATGGAGTGTGGGGGCAAGTTGAA